>NC_137133.1:4909526-5532026 GCF_949319135.1 Squalius cephalus | reverse complement strand
CAGCATTTTTTAAGCCATTACATCAACACCTCTCATAATGGGAGTGGGGGAACGGATTCCGACAGCTGTTTTTTTGCCGTCGGATTCTGTTCCCCCTATGTTTCTTACACAATGAGGTTCTAATATTTATCACATTGCAGTTAACTGTTAAACCCAATAGCCTAGTGGTCAGTACACTCTACACTGACGTTCATGGTTTTTCAGCTTATTGCGACCCGAGTTCTATTCCCGGTTCGGCAAACTTTCTTGATACTATACTGTCCTATCATAATAAAAGGCAAAAAATATATTCTTTAAACTGATGCAAGTTAAGCTCCATCCACACACAAAAATAAAATCAGCATCTTTTAAGCCATTACATCACACCTCTCATAATGGGAGTGGGGGAACGGATTCCGACAGCTGTTTTTTGCCGTCAGATTCTGTTCCCCCCATATTTCTGACAAACTGAGGTTCTAGGCTAATATTTATCAAATAAAAGGCAAAAAAATATATTCTTTAAACTGATGCAAGTTAAGCTCCATCCACACACAAAAATAAAATCAGCATTTTTTAAGCCATTACATCACACCTCTCATAATGGGAGTGGGGGAACGGATTCCGACAGCTGTTGTTTTGCCGTCGGATTCTGTTCCCCCCATATTTCTGACAAACTGAGGTTCTATGCTAATATTTCTCAAATTGATGCTCTTTAAGCTCCATCAACACACATAATAGAATAAGCATTTTAAGCCGATACATCAACATCTCTCATCATTGGGGTGGGGGAACGGATTTCGACAGCTGAACTACTTGCCGTCGGATTCTGTTCCCCCTATGTTTCTTACTCAATGAGGTTCTAATAATTATCACATTGCAGCTAGCTGCTAAACCCAGTAGCCTAGTGGTCAGTGCACTCAGCACCAGCGTACATGGTCTTTCAGCTTATTGCGACCCAAGTTCAAGTCCTGGTTCGTCAAACTTTCTTGATACTATACTGTCCTATCATAATAAAAGGCAAAAAATATATTCTTTAAACTGATGAATGTTAAGCTCCATTCACACACAAAAATAAAATCAGCATTTTTTAAGCCATTACACCACACCTCTCATAATGGGAGTGGGGGAACGGATTCCGACAGCTGTTTTTTTTGCCGTCGGATTCTGTTCCCCCCATATTTCTGACAAACTGAGGTTCTAGGCTAATATTTATCAATTTGATGCTGTTTAAGCTCCATCCACACAGAGAATAGAATAAGCATATTTTAAGCCAATACATCAACATCTCTCATCATTGGGGTGGGGGAACGGATTTCGACAGCTGATCTATTTGCCGTCGGATTCTGTTCCCCCTATGTTTCTTACACAATGAGGTTCTAATATTTATCACATTGCAGTTAAGTGTTAAACCCAATAGCCTAGTGGTCAGTACACTCTACACTGACGTTCATAGTTTTTCAGCTTATTGCGACCCGAGTTCAATTCCCGGTTCGTCAAACTTTCTTGATACTATACTGTCCTATCATAATAAAAGGCAAAAAATATATTCTTTAAACTGATGCAAGTTAAGCTCCATCCACACACAAAAATAAAATCAGCATTTTTTAAGCCATTACATCACACCTCTTATAATGGCAGTGGGGGAACGGATTCCGACATCTGTTTTTTTGCCGTCGGATTCTGTTCCCCTCATATGTCTGACACACTGAGGTTCTAGGCTAATATTTCTCAAATTGATGCTGTTTAAGCTCCATTCACACAGAGAATAGAATAAGCATATTTTAAGCCGATACATCAACATCTCTCATCATTGGGGTGGGGGAACGGATTTCGACAGCTGAACTATTTGCTGTCGGATTCTGTTCCCCCTATGTTTCTTACACAATGAGGTTATAAAATTTATCACATTCCAAATAACTTTTAATCCCAATAGCCTAGTGGTCAGTACACTCTACGTTGATGTTCATGATTTTTCAGCTTATTGCGACCCAAGTTCAAGTCCCGGTTCGTCATACTTTCTTGATACTATACTGTCCTATCATAATAAAAGGCAAAAAAATATATTCTTTAAACTGATGCAAGTTAAGCTCCATCCACACACAAAAATAAAATCAACATTTTTTAAGCCATTACACCACACCTCTCATAATGGGAGTGGGGGAACGGATTCCGACAGCTGTTTTTTTTGCCGTCAGATTCTGTTCCCCCCATATTTCTGACAAACTGAGGTTCTAGGCTAATATTTATCAATTTGATGCTGTTTAAGCTCCATCCACACAGAGAATAGAATAAGCATATTTTAAGCCAATACATCAACATCTCTCATCATTGGGGTGGGGGAACGGACTTCGACAGCTGAACTATTTGCCGTCGGATTCTGTTCCCCCTATGTTTCTTACACAATAAGGTTCTAATATTTATCACATTGCAGTTAACTGTTAAACCCAATAGCCTAGTGGTCAGTACACTCTACACTGACGTTCATAGTTTTTCAGCTTATTGCGACCCGAGTTCAAGTCCCGGTTCGTCATACTTTCTTGATACTATACTGTCCTATCATAATAAAAGGCAAAAAAATATATTCTTTAAACTGATGCAAGTTAAGCTCCATCCACACACAAAAATAAAATCAACATTTTTTAAGCCATTACACCACACCTCTCATAATGGGAGTGGGGGAACGGATTCCGACAGCTGTTTTTTTTTTTTTTATAGGATTCTGTTCCCCCTATATTTCTGACAAACTGAGGTTCTAGGCTAATACTGATCAAATTGATGCTGTTTAAGCTCCATCCACACACATAACAGAATAAGCATATTTTAAGCCGATACATCAACATCTCTCATCATTGGGGTGGGGGAACGGACTTCGACAGCTGAACTATTTGCCGTCGGATTCTGTTCCCCCTATGTTTCTTACACAATGAGGTTCTAATATTTATCACATTGCAGTTAACTGTTAAACCCAATAGCCTAGTGGTCAGTACACTCTACACTGACGTTCATGGTTTTTCAGCTTATTGCGACCCGAGTTCTATTCCCGGTTCGGCAAACTTTCTTGATACTATACTGTCCTATCATAATAAAAGGCAAAAAATATATTCTTTAAACTGATGCAAGTTAAGCTCCATCCACACACAAAAATAAAATCAGCATCTTTTAAGCCATTACATCACACCTCTCATAATGGGAGTGGGGGAACGGATTCCGACAGCTGTTTTTTGCCGTCAGATTCTGTTCCCCCCATATTTCTGACAAACTGAGGTTCTAGGCTAATATTTATCAAATAAAAGGCAAAAAAATATATTCTTTAAACTGATGCAAGTTAAGCTCCATCCACACACAAAAATAAAATCAGCATTTTTTAAGCCATTACATCACACCTCTCATAATGGGAGTGGGGGAACGGATTCCGACAGCTGTTGTTTTGCCGTCGGATTCTGTTCCCCCCATATTTCTGACAAACTGAGGTTCTATGCTAATATTTCTCAAATTGATGCTCTTTAAGCTCCATCAACACACATAATAGAATAAGCATTTTAAGCCGATACATCAACATCTCTCATCATTGGGGTGGGGGAACGGATTTCGACAGCTGAACTACTTGCCGTCGGATTCTGTTCCCCCTATGTTTCTTACTCAATGAGGTTCTAATAATTATCACATTGCAGCTAGCTGCTAAACCCAGTAGCCTAGTGGTCAGTGCACTCAGCACCAGCGTACATGGTCTTTCAGCTTATTGCGACCCAAGTTCAAGTCCTGGTTCGTCAAACTTTCTTGATACTATACTGTCCTATCATAATAAAAGGCAAAAAATATATTCTTTAAACTGATGAATGTTAAGCTCCATTCACACACAAAAATAAAATCAGCATTTTTTAAGCCATTACACCACACCTCTCATAATGGGAGTGGGGGAACGGATTCCGACAGCTGTTTTTTTTGCCGTCGGATTCTGTTCCCCCCATATTTCTGACAAACTGAGGTTCTAGGCTAATATTTATCAATTTGATGCTGTTTAAGCTCCATCCACACAGAGAATAGAATAAGCATATTTTAAGCCAATACATCAACATCTCTCATCATTGGGGTGGGGGAACGGATTTCGACAGCTGATCTATTTGCCGTCGGATTCTGTTCCCCCTATGTTTCTTACACAATGAGGTTCTAATATTTATCACATTGCAGTTAAGTGTTAAACCCAATAGCCTAGTGGTCAGTACACTCTACACTGACGTTCATAGTTTTTCAGCTTATTGCGACCCGAGTTCAATTCCCGGTTCGTCAAACTTTCTTGATACTATACTGTCCTATCATAATAAAAGGCAAAAAATATATTCTTTAAACTGATGCAAGTTAAGCTCCATCCACACACAAAAATAAAATCAGCATTTTTTAAGCCATTACATCACACCTCTTATAATGGCAGTGGGGGAACGGATTCCGACATCTGTTTTTTTGCCGTCGGATTCTGTTCCCCTCATATGTCTGACACACTGAGGTTCTAGGCTAATATTTCTCAAATTGATGCTGTTTAAGCTCCATTCACACAGAGAATAGAATAAGCATATTTTAAGCCGATACATCAACATCTCTCATCATTGGGGTGGGGGAACGGATTTCGACAGCTGAACTATTTGCTGTCGGATTCTGTTCCCCCTATGTTTCTTACACAATGAGGTTATAAAATTTATCACATTCCAAATAACTTTTAATCCCAATAGCCTAGTGGTCAGTACACTCTACGTTGATGTTCATGATTTTTCAGCTTATTGCGACCCAAGTTCAAGTCCCGGTTCGTCATACTTTCTTGATACTATACTGTCCTATCATAATAAAAGGCAAAAAAATATATTCTTTAAACTGATGCAAGTTAAGCTCCATCCACACACAAAAATAAAATCAACATTTTTTAAGCCATTACACCACACCTCTCATAATGGGAGTGGGGGAACGGATTCCGACAGCTGTTTTTTTTGCCGTCAGATTCTGTTCCCCCCATATTTCTGACAAACTGAGGTTCTAGGCTAATATTTATCAATTTGATGCTGTTTAAGCTCCATCCACACAGAGAATAGAATAAGCATATTTTAAGCCAATACATCAACATCTCTCATCATTGGGGTGGGGGAACGGACTTCGACAGCTGAACTATTTGCCGTCGGATTCTGTTCCCCCTATGTTTCTTACACAATAAGGTTCTAATATTTATCACATTGCAGTTAACTGTTAAACCCAATAGCCTAGTGGTCAGTACACTCTACACTGACGTTCATAGTTTTTCAGCTTATTGCGACCCGAGTTCAAGTCCCGGTTCGTCATACTTTCTTGATACTATACTGTCCTATCATAATAAAAGGCAAAAAAATATATTCTTTAAACTGATGCAAGTTAAGCTCCATCCACACACAAAAATAAAATCAACATTTTTTAAGCCATTACACCACACCTCTCATAATGGGAGTGGGGGAACGGATTCCGACAGCTGTTTTTTTTTTTTTTATAGGATTCTGTTCCCCCTATATTTCTGACAAACTGAGGTTCTAGGCTAATACTGATCAAATTGATGCTGTTTAAGCTCCATCCACACACATAACAGAATAAGCATATTTTAAGCCGATACATCAACATCTCTCATCATTGGGGTGGGGGAACGGATTTCGACAGCTGAACTATTTGCCGTCGGATTCTGTTCCCCCTATGTTTCCTACAGTATGAGGTTCTAATGTTTATCACATTGCAGTTGATTGCTAAGCCCTATAACCTAGTGGTCAATACACTCTGCACTGGTGTTCATGGTTTTTCAGCTTTTTGCGACCCGAGTTCAATTCCCGGTTCGTCAAACTTTCTTGATACTATACTGTCCTATCATAATAAAAGGCAAAAAATATATTCTTTAAACTGATGCAAGTTAAGCTCCATCCACACACAAAAATAAAATCAACATTTTTTAAGCCATTACATCACACCTCTCATAATGGCAGTGGGGGAACGGATTCCGACAGCTGTTTTTTTTGCCGTCAGATTCTGTTCCCCCCATATTTCTGACAAACTGAGGTTCTAGGCTAATATTTATCAATTTGATGCTGTTTAAGCTCCATCCACACAGAGAATAGAATAAGCATATTTTAAGCCAATACATCAACATCTCTCATCATTGGGGTGGGGGAACGGATTTCGACAGCTGAACTATTTGCCGTCGGATTCTGTTCCCCCTATGTTTCCTACACTATGAGGTTCTAATGTTTATCACATTGCAGTTGATGGCTAAGCCCTATAACCTAGTGGTCAATACACTCTGCACTGGTGTTCATGGTTTTTCAGCTTATTGCGACCCGAGTTCAATTCTTGGTTCGTCAAACTTTCTTGATACTATACTGTCCTATCATAATAAAAGGCAAAAAATATATTCTTTAAACTGATGCAAGTTAAGCTCCATCCACACACAAAAATAAAATCAGCATTTTTTAAGCCATTACATCACACCTCTCATAATGGCAGTGGGGGAACGGATTCCGACAGCTGTTTTTTTGCTGTCGGATTCTGTTCCCCCCATATTTCTGACACACTGAGGTTCTAGGCTAATATTTATCAAATTGATGCTGTTTAAGATCCATCCACACACAGAATAGAATAAGCATATTCTAAGCCAATACATCAACATCTCTCATCAGTGGGGTGGGGGAACGGATTTCGACAGCTGAATTATTTGCCGTCGGATTCTGTTCCCCCTATGTTTCTTACTCAATGAGGTTCTAATATTTATCACATTGCAACAAGCTGCTAAACCCAGTAGCCTAGTGGTCAGTGCACTCAGCAGTGATATTCATGGTTTTTCAGCTTATTGCGACCCGAGTTCAAGTCCCGGATCGTCAAACTTTCTTGATATTATACTGTCCTATCATGATAAGAGGCAAAAAAATATATTCTTTAAACTGATGCAAGTTAAGCTCCATCCACACACAAAAATAAAATCAGCATTTTTTAAGCCATTACATCAACACCTCTCATAATGGGAGTGGGGGAACGGATTCCGACAGCTGTTTTTTGGCCGTCAGATTCTGTTCCCCCCATATTTCTGACAAACTGAGGTTCTAGGCTAATATTTCTCAAATTGATGCTGTTTAAGCTCCATCCACACAGAGAATAGAATAAGCATATTTTAAGCCGATACATCAACATCTCTCATCATTGGGGTGGGGGAACGGATTTCGACAGCTGAACTATTTGCCGTCGGATTCTGTTCCCCCTATGTTTCCTACACTATGAGGTTCTAATGTTTATCACATTGCAGTTGATGGCTAAGCCCTATAACCTAGTGGTCAATACACTCTGCACTGGTGTTCATGGTTTTTCAGCTTATTGCGACCCGAGTTCAATTCTTGGTTCGTCAAACTTTCTTGATACTATACTGTCCTATCATAATAAAAGGCAAAAAATATATTCTTTAAACTGATGCAAGTTAAGCTCCATCCACACACAAAAATAAAATCAGCATTTTTTAAGCCATTACATCACACCTCTCATAATGGCAGTGGGGGAAAGGATTCCGACAGCTGTTTTTTTGCTGTCGGATTCTGTTCCCCCCATATTTCTGACACACTGAGGTTCTAGGCTAATATTTATCAAATTGATGCTGTTTAAGATCCATCCACACACAGAATAGAATAAGCATATTCTAAGCCAATACATCAACATCTCTCATCAGTGGGGTGGGGGAACGGATTTCGACAGCTGAATTATTTGCCGTCGGATTCTGTTCCCCCTATGTTTCTTACTCAATGAGGTTCTAATATTTATCACATTGCAACAAGCTGCTAAACCCAGTAGCCTAGTGGTCAGTGCACTCAGCAGTGATATTCATGGTTTTTCAGCTTATTGCGACCCGAGTTCAAGTCCCGGATCGTCAAACTTTCTTGATATTATACTGTCCTATCATGATAAGAGGCAAAAAAATATATTCTTTAAACTGATGCAAGTTAAGCTCCATCCACACACAAAAATAAAATCAGCATTTTTTAAGCCATTACATCAACACCTCTCATAATGGGAGTGGGGGAACGCATTCCGACAGCTGTTTTTTGGCCGTCAGATTCTGTTCCCCCCATATTTCTGACAAACTGAGGTTCTAGGCTAATATTTCTCAAATTGATGCTGTTTAAGCTCCATCCACACAGAGAATAGAATAAGCATATTTTAAGCCGATACATCAACATCTCTCATCATTGGGGTGGGGGAACGGATTTCGACAGCTGAACTATTTGCCGTCGGATTCTGTTCCCCCTATGTTTCCTACACTATGAGGTTCTAATGTTTATCACATTGCAGTTGATGGCTAAGCCCTATAACCTAGTGGTCAATACACTCTGCACTGGTGTTCATGGTTTTTCAGCTTATTGCGACCCGAGTTCAATTCTTGGTTCGTCAAACTTTCTTGATACTATACTGTCCTATCATAATAAAAGGCAAAAAATATATTCTTTAAACTGATGCAAGTTAAGCTCCATCCACACACAAAAATAAAATCAGCATTTTTTAAGCCATTACATCACACCTCTCATAATGGCAGTGGGGGAACGGATTCCGACAGCTGTTATTTTGCCGTCGGATTCTGTTCCCCCCATATTTCTGACACACTGAGGTTCTAGGCTAATATTTATCAAATTGATGCTGTTTAAGATCCATCCACACACAGAATAGAATAAGCATATTCTAAGCCAATACATCAACATCTCTCATCATTGGGGTGGGGGAACAGATTTCGACAGCTGAACTATTTGCCGTCGGATTCTGTTCCCCCTATGTTTCTTACACAATGAGGTTCTAATATTTATCACATTGCAGCTAACTCTTAAAACCAATAGCCTAGTGGTCAGTACACTCTGCATTGACATTCATTGTTTTTCAGATTATTGCGACCCGAGTTCAATTCCCGGTTCGTCAAACTTTCTTGATACTATACTGTCCTATCATAATAAAATGCAAAAAAATATATTCTTTAAACTGATGAAAGTTAAGCTCCATCCACACACAAAAATATAATCAGCATTTTTAAGCCATTACGTCACACCTCTCATAATGGGAGTGGGGGAACAAATTCCGACAGCTGTTTTTTGCCGTCGGATTCTGTTCCCCCCATATTTCTGACACACTGAGGTTCTAGGCTAATATTTATCAAATAAAAGGCAAAAAAACATATTCTTTAAACTGATGCAAGTTAAGCTCCATCCACACACAAAAATAAAATCAGCATTTTTTAAGCCATTACATCAACACCTCTCATAATGGGAGTGGGGGAACGGATTCCGACAGCTGTTTTTTTGCCGTCAGATTCTGTTCCCCCCATGTTTCTGACAAACTGAGGTTCAAGGCTAATATTTATCAAATATATGCTGTTTAAGCTCCATCCACACAGAGAATAGAATAAGCATATTTTAAGCCGATACATCAACATCTCTCATCATTGGGGTGGGGGAACGGATTTCGACAGCTGAACTATTTGCCGTCGGATTCTGTTCCCCCTATGTTTCTTACATAATGAGGTTCTAATATTTATCACATTGCAATTAACTGCTAAACCCAATAGCCTAGTGGTCAGTACACTCTACACTGACGTTCATGGTTTTTCAGCTTATTGCGACCCGAGATCAAGTCCTGGTTTGTCAAACTTTCTTAAAACTATACTGTCCTATCATAATAAAAGGCAAAAAAATATATTCTTTAAACTGATGAATGTTAAGCTCCATCCACACACAAAAATAAAATCAGCATTTTTTAAGCCATTACACCACACCTCTCATAATGGGAGTGGGGGAACGGATTCCGACAGCTGTTTTTTTTGCCGTCGGATTCTGTTCCCCCCATATTTCTGACACACTGAGATTCTAGGCTAATATTTATAAAATAAAAGGCAAAAAAATATATTCTTTAAACTGATGCAAGTTAAGCTCCATCCACACACAAAAATAAAATCAGCATTTTTTAAGCCATTACATCAACACCTCTTATAATGGGAGTGGGGGAACGGATTCCGACAGCTGTTTTTTCGCCGTCAGATTCTGTTCCCCCCATATTTCTGACAAACTGAGGTTCTAGGCTAATATTTATCAAATTGATGCTGTTTAAGCTCCATCCACACAGAGAATAGAATAAGCATATTTTAAGCCAATACATCAACATCTCTCATCATTGGGGTGGGGGAACGGATTTCGACAGCTGAACTATTTGCCGTCGGATTCTGTTCCCCCTATGTTTCTTACACAATGAGGTTCTAATATTTATCGGAGTGGGGGAACAGATTCCGACAGCTGTTTTTTGCCGTCGGATTCTGTTCCCCCCATATTTCTGACACACTGAGGTTCTAGGCTAATATTTATCAAATAAAAGGCAAAAAAACATATTCTTTAAACTGATGCAAGTTAAGCTCCATCCACACACAAAAATAAAATCAGCATTTTTTTAAGCCATTACATCAACACCTCTCATAATGGGAGTGGGGGAACGGATTCCGACAGCTGTTTTTTTGCCGTCAGATTCTGTTCCCCCCATGTTTCTGACAAACTGAGGTTCAAGGCTAATATTTATCAAATATATGCTGTTTAAGCTCCATCCACACAGAGAATAGAATAAGCATATTTTAAGCCGATACATCAACATCTCTCATCATTGGGGTGGGGGAACGGATTTCGACAGCTGAACTATTTGCCGTCGGATTCTGTTCCCCCTATGTTTCTTACATAATGAGGTTCTAATATTTATCACATTGCAATTAACTGCTAAACCCAATAGCCTAGTGGTCAGTACACTCTACACTGACGTTCATGGTTTTTCAGCTTATTGCGACCCGAGATCAAGTCCTGGTTTGTCAAACTTTCTTAAAACTATACTGTCCTATCATAATAAAAGGCAAAAAAATATATTCTTTAAACTGATGAATGTTAAGCTCCATCCACACACAAAAATAAAATCAGCATTTTTTAAGCCATTACACCACACCTCTCATAATGGGAGTGGGGGAACGGATTCCGACAGCTGTTTTTTTTGCCGTCGGATTCTGTTCCCCCCATATTTCTGACACACTGAGATTCTAGGCTAATATTTATAAAATAAACGGCAAAAAAATATATTCTTTAAACTGATGCAAGTTAAGCTCCATCCACACACAAAAATAAAATCAGCATTTTTTAAGCCTTCCCCCCATCAACACCTCTTATAATGGGAGTGGGGGAACGGATTCCGACAGCTGTTTTTTCGCCGTCAGATTCTGTTCCCCCCATATTTCTGACAAACTGAGGTTCTAGGCTAATATTTATCAAATTGATGCTGTTTAAGCTCCATCCACACAGAGAATAGAATAAGCATATTTTAAGCCAATACATCAACATCTCTCATCATTGGGGTGGGGGAACGGATTTCGACAGCTGAACTATTTGCCGTCGGATTCTGTTCCCCCTATGTTTCTTACACAATGAGGTTCTAATATTTATCACATTGCAATTAACTGCTAAACCCAATAGCCTAGTGGTCAGTACACTCTACACTGACATTCATGGTTTTTCAGCTTATTGCGACCCAAGTTCAAGTCCTGGTTCGTCAAACTTTCTTGATACTATACTGTCCTATCATAATAAAAGGCAAAAAAATATATTCTTTAAACTGATGAATGTTAAGCTCCATTCACACACAAAAATAAAATCTGCATTTTTTAAGCCATTACACCACACCTCTCATATTGGGAGTGGGGGAACGGATTCCGACAGCTGTTTTTTTTGCCGTCGGATTCTGTTCCCCCCATATTTCTGACACACTGAGGTTCTAGGCTAATATTTATCAAATAAAAGGCAAAAAAACATATTCTTTAAACTGATGCAAGTTAAGCTCCATCCACACACAAAAATAAAATCAGCATTTTTTAAGCCATTACATCAACACCTCTCATAATGGGAGTGGGGGAACGGATTCCGACAGCTGTTTTTTTGCCGTCGGATTCTATTCCCCCTATGTTTCTTACACAATGAGGTTCTAATATTTATCACATTGCAGTTAACTGTTAAACCCAATAGCCTAGTGGTCAGTACACTCTACACTGACGTTCATGGTTTTTCAGCTTATTGCGACCCGAGTTCTATTCCCGGTTCGGCAAACTTTCTTGATACTATACTGTCCTATCATAATAAAAGGCAAAAAATATATTCTTTAAACTGATGCAAGTTAAGCTCCATCCACACACAAAAATAAAATCAGCATCTTTTAAGCCATTACATCACACCTCTCATAATGGGAGTGGGGGAACGGATTCCGACAGCTGTTTTTTGCCGTCAGATTCTGTTCCCCCCATATTTCTGACAAACTGAGGTTCTAGGCTAATATTTATCAAATAAAAGGCAAAAAAATATATTCTTTAAACTGATGCAAGTTAAGCTCCATCCACACACAAAAATAAAATCAGCATTTGTTAAGCCATTACATCACACCTCTCATAATGGGAGTGGGGGAACGGATTCCGACAGCTGTTTTTTGCCGTCAGATTCTGTTCCCCCCATATTTCTGACAAACTGAGGTTCTAGGCTAATATTTATCAAATAAAAGGCAAAAAAATATATTCTTTAAACTGATGCAAGTTAAGCTCCATCCACACACAAAAATAAAATCAGCATTTTTTAAGCCATTACATCACACCTCTCATAATGGGAGTGGGGGAACGGATTCCGACAGCTGTTGTTTTGCCGTCGGATTCTGTTCCCCCCATATTTCTGACAAACTGAGGTTCTATGCTAATATTTCTCAAATTGATGCTCTTTAAGCTCCATCCACACACATAATAGAATAAGCATTTTAAGCCGATACATCAACATCTCTCATCATTGGGGTGGGGGAACGGATTTCGACAGCTGAACTACTTGCCGTCGGATTCTGTTCCCCCTATGTTTCTTACTCAATGAGGTTCTAATATTTATCACATTGCAGCTAGCTGCTAAACCCAGTAGCCTAGTGGTCAGTGCACTCAGCACCAGCATACATGGTCTTTCAGCTTATTGCGACCCGAGTTCAAGTCCCGGATCGTCAAACTTTCTTGATACTATACTGTCCTATCATGATAAAAGGCAAAAAAATATATTCTTTAAACTGATGCAAGTTAAGCTCCATCCACACACAAAAATAAAATCAGCATTTTTTAAGCCATTACATCAACACCTCTCATAATGGGAGTGGGGGAACGGATTCCGACAGCTGTTTTTTTGCCGTCGGATTCTATTCCCCCTATGTTTCTTACACAATGAGGTTCTAATATTTATCACATTGCAGTTAACTGTTAAACCCAATAGCCTAGTGGTCAGTACACTCTACACTGACGTTCATGGTTTTTCAGCTTATTGCGACCCGAGTTCTATTCCCGGTTCGGCAAACTTTCTTGATACTATACTGTCCTATCATAATAAAAGGCAAAAAATATATTCTTTAAACTGATGCAAGTTAAGCTCCATCCACACACAAAAATAAAATCAGCATCTTTTAAGCCATTACATCACACCTCTCATAATGGGAGTGGGGGAATGGATTCCGACAGCTGTTTTTTGCCGTCAGATTCTGTTCCCCCCATATTTCTGACAAACTGAGGTTCTAGGCTAATATTTATCAAATAAAAGGCAAAAAAATATATTCTTTAAACTGATGCAAGTTAAGCTCCATCCACACACAAAAATAAAATCAGCATTTGTTAAGCCATTACATCACACCTCTCATAATGGCAGTGGGGGAACGGATTCCGACAGCTGTTTTTTGCCGTCAGATTCTGTTCCCCCCATATTTCTGACAAACTGAGGTTCTAGGCTAATATTTATCAAATAAAAGGCAAAAAAATATATTCTTTAAACTGATGCAAGTTAAGCTCCATCCACACACAAAAATAAAATCAGCATTTTTTAAGCCATTACATCACACCTCTCATAATGGGAGTGGGGGAACGGATTCCGACAGCTGTTGTTTTGCCGTCGGATTCTGTTCCCCCCATATTTCTGACAAACTGAGGTTCTATGCTAATATTTCTCAAATTGATGCTCTTTAAGCTCCATCCACACACATAATAGAATAAGCATTTTAAGCCGATACATCAACATCTCTCATCATTGGGGTGGGGGAACGGATTTCGACAGCTGAACTACTTGCCGTCGGATTCTGTTCCCCCTATGTTTCTTACTCAATGAGGTTCTAATATTTATCACATTGCAGCTAGCTGCTAAACCCAGTAGCCTAGTGGTCAGTGCACTCAGCACCAGCATACATGGTCTTTCAGCTTATTGCGACCCGAGTTCAAGTCCCGGATCGTCAAACTTTCTTGATACTATACTGTCCTATCATGATAAAAGGCAAAAAAATATATTCTTTAAACTGATGCAAGTTAAGCTCCATCCACACACAAAAATAAAATCAGCATTTTTTAAGCCATTACATCAACACCTCTCATAATGGGAGTGGGGGAACGGATTCCGACAGCTGTTTTTTTGCCGTCGGATTCTGTTCCCCCCATATTTCTGACACACTGAGGTTCTAGGCTAATATTTATCAAATCGATGCTGTTTAAGCTCCATCCACACAGAGAATAGAATAAGCATACTTTAAGCCGATACATCAACATCACTCATCATTGGGGTGGGGGAACGGATTTCGACAGCTGAACTATTTGCTGTCGGATTCTGTTCCCCCTATGTTTCTTACACTATGAGGTTCTAATATTGATCACATTGCAGTTGATTGCTAAGCCCTATAACCTAGTTGTCAATATACTCTGCACTGGTGTTCATGGTTTTTCAGCTTATTGCGACCCGAGTTCAATTCCCGGTTCGTCAAACTTTCTTAATACTATACTGTCCTATCATAATAAAAGGCAAAAAATATATTCTTTAAACTGATGCAAGTTAAGCTCCATCCACACACAAAAATAAAATCAGCATTTTTTAAGCCATTACATCAACACCTCTCATAATGGCAGTGGGGGAACGGATTCCGACAGCTGTTTTTTTGCCGTCGGATTCTGTTCCCCTTATATTTCTGACAAACTGAGGTTCTAGGCTAATATTTCTCAAATTGATGCTGTTTAAGCTCCATCCACACAGAGAATAGAATAAGCATATTTTAAGCCGATACATCAACATCTCTCATCATTGGGGTGGGGGAACGGATTTCGACAGCTGAACTATTTGCCGTCGGATTCTGTTCCCCCTATGTTTCTTACACGAGGTTCTAATATTTATCACATTCCATCTAACTGCTAAACCCAATAGCCTAGTGATCAGTACACTCTACACTGACGTTCATGGTTTTTCAGCTTATTGCGACCCAAGTTCAAGTCCCGGTTCGTCAAACTTTCTTGATACTATACTGTCCTATCATAATAAAAGGCAAAAAAATATTTTCTTTAAACTGATGAAAGTTAAGCTCCATCCACACACAAAAATAAAATCAGCATTTTTTAAGCCATTACACCACACCTCTCATAATGGGAGTGGGGGAACAGATTCCGACAGCTGAACTATTGGTGTTTGGTGTTTTAAGCCCCCAACGGCGCCTTCCAGGCAGCGAGGGGATGGGTAGGTTTAAGGTTGAGGGTAGGGTTAGCTGCCTCTAAGGAGCCATTGGGGGCTTGAAACACCATCGAGCTGAACTATTTGCCATCGGATTCTGTTCCCCCTATGTTTCTTACACAATGAGGTTCTAATATTTATCACATTGCAGTTGATTACTAAACCCAATAGCCTAGTGGTCAGTACACTATGCACTGGCATTCATTGCGACTTGAGTTTAAGTCCTGTTTCGTCAAACATTCTTGATACTATACAGTCCTATCATAATAAAAGGCAAATAAATATATTCTTTATACTGATTAAAGTTAAGCTCCATCCACTCACAAAATAAAATCAGCATTTTTTAAGCCCTATCAGCACCTCTCATAAGGGGAGTGGGGGAACGGATTCCGACAGCTGTTTTTTTTGCCGTCGGATTCTGTTCTCCCCATATTTCTGACAAACTGAGGCTCTAATATTTATCACATTGCAGCTAATTACTAAAGCCAATGGGCTCAAGCGCATGCATAAAACTTGCCGCAAAGCACCAGCAAAAGTGGGCTAATGATAATAAATGTGTCTGAAAAAAATAACGAAGCATTTTAATGTTTTATTAATGAACTAGTCTTTTCGAAATCAGTGTAGGCTGCCTGCAAACATATCTCCATACATCTCCGCTGTAATTTAGCCTAGATGCGCCTTTCATACGGACAGGATTAGCCTACATAATCAGATGGTATACGCCATGTCAGCGTTGTTGCATCGCTTTACTACCATTCACAAATCCTCTCCTGTGGCCTCATGTGATAGTAAAATGTCCATCGTATGCACTCTTCAGAATCTCGTGAAGTAGTAGGCTGTAGTGGGTGCTTTTTATACTCTTTTATAAGTAGCCTACTTTCACACATAATTGTTTTTTCTTATAGGCCTACTGTTTTTTCGCCTTCAATATAGTAGGAACGTATGTGATTTCGGATGCAGATTTCCAGATCCACCTAGATGGTATTGTAATAGAAATGCTTTATTTTATAAAAAATGTAGGCCTATAGTTGAAATAATAATAAAAAATGCTTACTTTTTGCCTATTTTAATGAAATATTATTTAGAATGTCTAATACTGTAGGCCCATATTGACAGATACAGGCTAGAAAAAAAAGCCATTTCATTATGTGCATTAATGAATCTGCTTTTACAAACAATGAGACCATAACAATGGTAGTTTGGAGCAGGTAGTGACCCATAGTTCTGTCAGCCATAGGTCATGATTTTCCTATGCAAAAGGAAGTTTCAGCAGGTTCAATAATAACAGGAAAATGAGTATCACTATCACCCATCCAAAACGGCTGCCTCAGCTGATTCCATTGACACAACAAACAATAGTCCACTTCCTTAACACTGCAGCCGAACAAAAAACTTATATGATCCTTTCTAGCACTGTTCTTTTTTAAAGAGCATACTACACTTGCAACCACAAGATGGAGCTATAGTGTAGATATGAAACATTGGCATTTCACAACATCAACTTTTTCTCTTTTCACAAGAAAACATAGGCAATTCATATTTATTTCATTTTTGTTGACTTTTTATATAGACTGGTATAGCCTACAGTAGTCCTTAACCTTTTCTAAAATAAACAAGGTGCTATTTATACTGTAAGATTAATAAAGCTAGGCATGCTTAAAGCTAACTTTTTGTTAACAGAAGTAAAAAGTGAATTAATTTTGTGATTTCAGAAGTTTCAAGAACAACTGTAAATAAACTAGGCTAATATTGCACTATTGAACTGCTGAACTACTGTAAATAACATACTTGACTTGGTAAAGGAAAGAAGTCGTCTGTTTTAACTTTATTTTATGTATTACAACTTATTTCATTTTTGTACTTTTATTTTTGTATTTCATTTTCTCTAAGTCATCTTTTAAGTCATATCAAACTTATTATTTTCTATATGCACTGTATGAATTGTTTCTTAATAACTTTTTTATAAGAATTTATATGGAAATCTGTTCATCTCGACTTAAAAGTGTTTTTACAGATTTATTTGGAAATGCTACTGAAATGTTTCTTATGTAAAATTAAGAATTACATCTGTTTAATGTACTTTGTAAGACCCCCAACAATCTGTTTTGACACCCTTAATAAAATAAATATTGTATTTAAAATAAAAATATGAATAAAAAATAAGCAATATTAAATGTCCTGCATATTTGCTTTGTTTTAGGAATTTAACCGGTTAAGCCCTGCTCCTGAAGGACCCCCAACACTGCACGTTTTCTTTGTCTCCCTAATCAAACACACCTGATTCAATTCATCAGCTCATTATCACATGGGTTAATGAGCTGATGAGTTGAATCAGGTGTGTTTGATTAGGGAGACAAAGAAAACGTGCAGTGTTGGGGGTCCTTCAGGAGCAGGGTTGAAGAACACTGCGTTAAGGAACATTCAAGAAAAATGACTAAAAATGCAATAGAGAGCCTCAAGTCACAAGTCCGTGATAATTGGAGTATCCACTCCAGGTTTTCCACGCAGCCGGCGCTAAAGGCAGGTAACCACTCCCTCACAGCGCTGTGGATTCGCCGATCCAGTTCCAGTTGATACAGGTGGTTAGGAAGCCTTTTCCTTGTTTTCCATAGACTTTCTATTCACTCACTCACTTTTAGTCTCGACTCACTGCTTTCAAAAAGCATGTTCCCCCCGTTGCTCCCGAACACTAGCGGCAACGTCCCGGACTGCTCCTGCATCTTTCAAAAATTATGGCGGGACCTTTTGTGAATAGACCGTCTTCTCACGGCAACTTCTGGGACACAACGTTTGGATTTTAGATCGCCTCAACCCGATGTTCATCTCAAATTTAAACAGGGTTTAAAATGCCGTTCCCCGAGAGAACCGTTGAGCCTCAGCTGGTGAACAGGTTGAGAGGGAGTGATGTCTCCGAGAAGAGCTTCATAACTCCGGACGGTCGGAGAGTTCGCAAACCTGTTTTATTTTCTTCTTTGGAAGAAGTTTGTTGTCATTCGCTCACCAGCATCCTGTATCAACTGTCCGATCTTTCGCGTCATGCCAGTGACATTTTCCTGGGAATTCAGACTCAGGCTGGGTTGATCTCGCAAAGGACATCGAGGATTCAAGTGCGTCTGGAGAGATTACAGCTCACCGCGCGCAAGTTTGATCCCAAAACAGTTAAAATACGTAAGTTTAGAGGCTCAGACATGTATGTGTTGGCTTTTTTAATGGTTGGTAAGACTTTTGTGAACAAGTCAGAAACAAACATATAGCAGACCATCAGTTAATAAACATAAAACAGGACCCATTTCATATACAGAAATTATGTTATGATTTCTTAAACATTGGCGCACGGTATGCTTGGTGACTTATTTGTGAAAGTTGTAGGCTGTTACGAGATTCCTGATTATGGAGAACACGTATCTAATAGTGTCACGTGCCGATTGAATGCCAAATGTAACTTTGAAAGGATGCACTACTATGGATTGGGTCTGCAAGACAAAAGGCGAGTGTGAATGTTATGAGACAAGCACATGGCGTTTTGTTGGTGTAATGATTTGAGGTGAAGAGAATGCAGTTTCCCTTAAGGGCCGAAGTCCTGTCAAACGTGATAGATCTGCTTTAACTTACCATCTGCGCCCACCGACACCCCAACAGTAGCAAACCCCCAAAGACACCCCACCTTCTTAAGGGTGTGTATTAGTAAGGATTCATTAAAGTGATCAAGAGTTCTATTTAAAATACATGCTTTAAATCACCAAATACATCTCAAAATCAGCATTATTAGAATGATTTGAAGGATCATGTGACTCTAATGGCTGCTGAAAATTCAGCTTTGCCATCACAGGAAAGTTATTAAAGTACAGTTAAAATAATATTTCAAAATATTACTGTTTTTAGTTTACTCTATTTCTGAATTTTAGCCTTGGCGAGCATGAGAGATTTCTTTCAAAATCATAAATCTTACCAACCCCAAACTTTTGAACGCTAGTGTAAATGCATGAAGAAGTGCAAACTGACCTTTTTTTTTTTTTGTACAAAACTTAAGTTAAACAATAACTTTTATACAACTGTTTTTTAAAACTTACTATGGAGACCATATATTTATATAATTTGACCAGTTAGATTGTATTTCCTCTCTCTGCAAATGAAAATGGCATTAAACAAAGCCATCAGACTGGAACAAAGCATGTTAGCTGAGTGAACACTATTTCCCCTTCTCTGCTGATGCTCAGACTTTCTAAAATGCATTCTCACTGGTAAGAGAAACCCCACTAAGAGCGCTCCATGGAAAACACTGATGCTCCCCACTCCACTTCCACTTTGCACTGCTTGCTTACACACTGATACAAACAGTAAAACATACTCTTATGTCTTTGGATTGGATTGTAATGTGTACTGTAAACTGGCATGTTACCATTGACAGCCTTCTAAAAGAGGGTTAACTGACACTGCTAATGACATGAGTCATCTGTGAAGGTGAATAAAGTTTCCCACAGGGAGAGCTCCTCTTTGGATGTCCTGGCCTTCTGAGGATTGCTAATAATGAACTCAACAATAGCATGTCACATCAGTCAGACAGACAGGATGCATGACTCACTGTGGCGCTCAGTACTGGAATTGACAAGATGGTGTCAAATAACACAATTCCTTAGTATTTGATGAATTGTTTGTCAATTCTTATGAATGCATACAATCTCATTCTTACATTTTTGTTCAATCTGCACAATCTAGAGTTAGGGGTGGACCTTCATGGTAATGTTTTACCTAGAAATCGTATGTTTTCACACAAGTCAGAATTTTGTCAATGCTTAACCATACCTGGACACTGTTATTCAATTCAATTCAATTTATTTATTTGCAAAGCACATTCAAAATCAACCTTGGTTGATGATGATTGGCAGGAGATGATGATTCTGTGATCTAGCAGTGATCTGAATGGGTAACCGTTGTGTCGGAAATGTATTGCTTTGTAATTCTTATATTTGAGCATTTGACATTTAAATGAAGGACTGTGTGTGTGTGTGTGTGTGTGTTTGTTAAAGGTCACTGTGTGTTTGTGTAGATAGCTTGAAGGTGTTGGGCCAAGGTCAGCATCTGTTGGCCTTAAAGGAGAAACACCTGATGATTAGTCAGGCTTGTCTTCGTAAGTTCCTTTGTTTTTCCAGACTGCATTTTAAGTTACTTTGCAAAACTTACATGATTTTATTATTATTATTATTTTACATTTTTAATTTAGGACTGTAAATTAATAGCCAGAACGCATTGAAAGTTTTCTGTTTTCAGTTGAAAATTGTGTTGTGTAAGGTAAGCGACCCCTAATAACTAATGATTTTTTCAACAGAAATGAATCAATTAAGCTGGACAATGACTTTCTTCTAGAGCTGCTGTACAGCCAAAACAATATTTGCTGGATTATGTATTGTAAAAAGTGCTATATAAATGAAGCTGACTTGACTTGACTTGACAGTAATAGGTTAATAGTATGCATGCAGTTATCATTTTGTGGTTCAAATACAGTACACCATTGGTTAACATTTTTATTTGCCCTGCCACACTGTTTGTTGTGAAGACCTTTCAGTTTCAGTGTGTATTTGATGGTAGTTTTTCTCAGCTGAATTGGTGAAAAGCTAGTGAATTGAGTCTCAAAGCAGCTCTGGAGATTAAGTTTGTGTTCATGTCGTCATATATTGAGACGGCAGACGCTGAAATCTGCGTGATTGTCACGTGCGTGTGAGTTTGTGTATCAGACGAAACCCCGCCGTTCATTCACACAGAGACAGGCAGAAATCACTTATTAGCAACATGCACTGACTGGCTGTTGTTGCGTTTATTTCTGCTGTGTGATGCTCTTAGATTAATCCATATCGAATAAAAATGTCCAGAGCTTTTCATCAAATTTGATCATGATCTCGATATGAAATTGTTTATCGCCCACCAGTTTTGTCAACTGTTCCAAGCGTTGTTTATGATGTCTGCGGGCCATCAGGTAGTTTTTATTGTCAAGTGCTGAGTATGCCCTTTTAAATAAGGCAAATTACAATGCTGTCTTTAAAGGGACAGTCACAGGATCATCGAGCTCAAAGGCACAATGATGAAAGCTCTTGAATCACCCCTTGCATGCTTTTCTAACCTTTTGGTTACCAGCCCAAATTGTCTGAACCACTTAACCACTCCAGGACAACTCCATAATAATCCGGCTCACAATATGGTTTACAACCTTCTTTGGGGCGATGCAATTCTGTTAGATTACAAACACATTGTTTTATTACTGTAACACTGGTGGTTTTCAAACACACATCTCCTACTGAGCAGTGGAATTTCTCTGTCTGTCCTCCCTGGATATTTTTAGTGTGTGTGTCTGTTCCTTCTGCTCCACTCAGGCTTTTTCTAGGTCTGCTGCTTGACTTTGTTTTGCATATGATGGTCTAAAAGGGTGGAGTTGATCACACAAACAATAGTGTTCCAGTTCACCTTTATCTACAGTGTATCAGTGAGTAAATGATTATACCAGTGAGCTTACAGATCAAGTGATTGCTGTGTTCTCTGATTGTGTGTTTACTCTACAAACCTCAGAGGTCTAATTAGGACTCACTTAGCCGTAGTTTTTATCGTTGTTGTCTGATTGTTGTCAGTGTCGTTGCATCTATTAAATATCTGTGAGATTATCACAGTTAAGGGTTCATAATTCCTTGTTTTTCTCATGGTCAGGAATATCTTTTTTTTCTACTTCTCTTTTTATTTTTTTAATTCGCTCTCTTTGTTTGGTGTGTTTTGTATGCATGGACTCAGAAGGGATTTCTGGGTCCAAGTCCAACCCAAAGCCAGACCCATCACATTTAACCTCCGGAGCACTCGGCATGGGAAAAGAGCAGAATCATTCTTTCATTCACTGACCACCACAAGATCTCATTCCCTGATATATGCAACAATGGTTTTACCCACACAAAATCAGTGTATCTAGAGCCTACATTCAGAGAAACTCACTTAAATATACAGCCTCAATTGCACATCAGCTATTGGCCAAACTATTCCCAAAAGCCTGTTCAGCCGACCACCAAATTTACTGATTCCCATTATATACTGCATTAGGCTATACATTGTTTCCCATGATACTTTAGCCTCTCTGATCTGCGTGATCTTTTAGACTTTTCCTCAAACTAACGGAGGGAATAACTAGAAGTTTTACTGACTCTATATTTGAATATTTGTTTGGTTTTGAGCTAAATATTTTGACTTTATCATGACTATTTTAGTCCATACATCTTTTTTAGGCATGCGTGATATATCAGTATCTTATCGGGTGTTGGGTAGAGATGCACCGATGTATCGGTCGCCAATATTTATCAGCCAGTTTTTGATCAATTCTAAACCATCTACATCAGGGATGGGCAACTTCGGTCCTGGAGGGCCACTGTCCTACAGAGTTTAGCTCCAACCCTAATCAAACACACCTGAACAAGCTAATCGAGGTCCTCAGGATTACTAGAAAATTACAGGCAGGTGATTTTTTTTTTTCAGGGTTGGAGCTAAACTCTGTAGGAGAGTGGCCCTCCAGGACCGAAGTTGCCCATCCCTGATCTACATATAGGCTATAACATGAAAAAGTCTGATAACAAACCAAAACTGAGTTGTATAACGTATGTTGCATAATCCAATGTTTTTCTCTGGGTAAAATAATTAAATACTTGCCAAAACAAAACAAAATGTGTACAAAATATAGCAGGGCTCGAAAATAAGGTCTCAAAGTGACAGCAGCCTAATATTCCTGTGTTTTTATTGTTAATCAAACAACAAAAGAAAAAAACAATCACTCCTCTTTGAAAATTTAATAAGGATTAATATACATTTTATTTACACTTTGAAGAATATGCAGTGTTGTTTTAAATTTAATTACTTTATTCAGTTTTTGTTCCTGAAAACTACTGTTAGATCTAGCCTACCTGAAAAGGGTTTATTTCATGTTCTATTGTATTTATGTAGCCTATTTATTTATATTTATTATTATTTTACAGTCTATATTAATATATAATTGTTTGTTAAAATCGTATCGGCCAAAAAAAAAAATCCTTCTGGTGCATATTATTACAGGTAGCTATCAGTATTGGATATTTAATTGTGCAGCTCATTTCCACTATTTTTACTTTTAGATTACCTTAACCGTCATCTAATGCTTATTTAATAATTTAACAACTGCTAAATACAATCTCAAAATGAATATCAATTCATATCCATATTCATACTGTAGCCTATATTATAATGCTGTGATGTCTATATTCACTTGCAGCATTGTAGCAGTGCTTTTTTTGATGAAATAGTATTGAATTTTAATACTTGACAGTTAATTATGGTCATTACATGAAGATTATATCAGTATTTATTTCAGTGCATCTATATAGTCTTTTTGCTTGAGATTTAGGAAACAGTCCAGA
The DNA here is from genome assembly GCF_949319135.1 of Squalius cephalus. Taxonomy (NCBI): domain Eukaryota; kingdom Metazoa; phylum Chordata; class Actinopteri; order Cypriniformes; family Leuciscidae; genus Squalius; species Squalius cephalus. Next base: position 5,508,052 of record NC_137133.1, on the reverse strand, counting down.
AAGCAAAGTACAGTAGACAGACAGTGGGCTTTAACCTGCAAAGCCTTATGTCCATTTAAAATGTTTTAGTTGCATTTCTTCCTGGCTCATCCCTTTGAAACAGGGAATCTCCCCGTATAAGTGCTGGGATTTTAAGCTTGCAAAAGCCATGAGGATTAAAGCCAGATAACATCAGGCCTGGACATGTGAAAGTATGATTTCCCTTTCTGCTTGTAAATGGGACATTTTTCCCAGTGTGAAACGCTCACATGTGTTTGAGTGGTCTTAGGAAAGTGCATTAGTGTTATAGTATTTACAGCACTGTCGAAACATCTACATGTTTTTATGTTTGTTGCCTCTGTGACACAGCATCTTAGTGCACAAAACCACTGTGTGCAAACAGCTATAGAGCAGATCCTTCCACATTGCTGTATTAGTTATTTTACACCCAGCTCTCCAAAAAATGTATCTCTGTTCAGGCACAGCTTGCAAAGCATGTCCACAGGGCAAGGTAAGGTGCAGCCAGAGCACTTACTTTAAATGACTACCCAGAATTCCAAATGGTTGTTTTGGATTTGAGATGACTTTGCATGTCATTTTAAGCATTTGGTGCTCATTATCCAAATTTATGAAAGCCTGACAATAAGATGAAGTAGTTTGTGATCATGATCCAAAATGACCTTTTTTGCACCTATTTTGCCAATCACATGCAGTGTTATTTAAAAAAAAAAAAAAAAAATGAATTGTGGAAGTGAGTGGCTGAAGGTTCGGTCTATCTTTGAAGATTAGAAGGAAATTGTGAGATAGATGTGTGAATGTTTTTTGTGTTACCCATATGCAAAGATTTCGAAATCAATTTGAGGGATATTATTGATCCAAAGTTGCATGACACTACCTGTAATTGTTTTGTTCTGAATTATTACGGTTCTATTAAACGGCATATTGCAGGTTAGAGTCAATGTATAGAAAAATTATGTAGGAACTAGATTCTCTTTAAATATATAATTATAAAATGCTACTAAGGCTTCTGGAGTCGTTTTTGTGAGAAAAATTTACTCCCGCATTTGAAAAACGCCTAACGGGAGGGAGTGCGGCCAATTTAAACAATAAGAAAGCAATGGATTGCAATGGCAGTTCGGACGCTGAGTAAATTGTAAATGTTTACTCGTTTACTCGTTCCGTGCCGGAGAGGGTGTTGTCCGTGCCCATGCTGGATAGGGTGGTGTCGGTGTCCGTGCCCGTCCCGGAGACGGTGGTGTCTGTCCCGGAGACGGTGGTGTCCGTGCCGGAGACGGTGGTGTTGGTTTCCGTGTCCGTGCCGGAGATGGTGGTGTCCGTGCAAAAAGTTTTAAATATGTATATTTTGCTTGCAAAACCCATCGCATTACTTCAGAAGGTATAAAAAACCCACCGCACATTTATCTAGGTTAACAGTACAGTAAAGTGAAGTGTAAAGTGCCTACTATTTAAACCGCTGTTTACACATTACTAGGGCTGCCCCTGACAAAAGTTTTTTTCTAGTCGACTAGTAGTCATTAATTTAAGCCATTAATTGACTAAAAGCTTGCCGCAAGGCACTGCAAAAAGTAATGATTATAAATGTGTCAAATAAATAGCAGGGATATATTTTAATTATTTATTAATAAACTAGTGTTATACTAGAAGAAAGAAACTTATTTGGGAACAACTTTAGTAATTGATAACAATTTTCATTTTTGGGGGAACTATTCCTTTAATGTTAATAAAACAACAAAAAACAGAGAAAATCACTCACTGCTCTGAGAACCTTAAAAATAGCTTTAATAAGTATCAATGTATAATTTATACAGTGCAGTCTATAGCAGGGGTGGGCAAACTTTTTGGCTCAAGGGCCACACTGGGTTTTAAAATTTGACAGAGGGCCGGCCCAGTAGCAGATTATGAAACACTATCTCATGAAAGTGTGTATCTATACCACAAATTTTATTTCTCGTGCCATTTATACACCAAAAATGTTTTTTTGCGTGCATATGCTACGCACTGTAAACCCCTTGGTTAGGATTAGGGGTGAGGAGTGCGTGCCTATTACACGCCATAAAGTGTGTATCATATGCACGCGAAAACTGCGTATCATAAGCACTACAAATACAATTCGTGGTATTCGCACTTTCACGACATTGGGCTGAGCAAACACATTTACGTTGTGGCAACGTCTGCGCGAAATTCAACAACTGAGAGACGACATTCTGACAATACATTTTTATGCTAGATATCCCCCATTTAGCATGTTATGTTTTGAGGTTAATTTTTAATTAGTCAGATGTTAGATAATTATAGCCTATACTTTTTAAATATTGTTTATCCTTATTATTATTTAATGGGCCTAACAGTAAATTAGAAACAAAACACCTGCAAGTGTACACTTAGAGTAAAAATGACAGAAGGGTTCATTCAAATTTATTAAAACTGCATACGGCAATCAATTTGCACTTCCAAAAGTCATACATTTGTGGAAAAACCCCCCGAAATAAACGAATATACAAATTTATTTTAAGAATAATACAATAAAACATAAAAAGCAAAGGCAGATCAGAACATTTAATGAACAAAACCGGGTTCTGTAATGTTAAATGGCAGACAGGGGAGCGTAGTCGAAAGCCGGGCGATAAAGGTCGGTAAACGGAATCAGTCAGGATACATCCACAAATCCAGAGGAGCAAAGAAACTAAATAGCAGACAAATCAAAGGAAAAACTAAACAGGTGTGCAAACGGTTACCAAACATTTTTTTCTCTGTGAGTTTCCAAAAAAGGAAAAAACATTAACGTGCAACAAGTCTATGCGCTTAAGTCGCTGTCTGTTTGGTTTCCATGGTGACTGACGCGTCATTGCTTGTTACGTGACACACCGCAGCCACAACAGCGCTGAATGAATGATGATCTGCTTTTATGTCATTTTTCCTTTTTTACATTTGTTAGCTATGGCATGAAATATCTGATATTCCGATTGTCAAATATATGCAACGCAATATATATATATATATAATGCAAAGTATTGCAAGAAAAAGGCAAAATTAATGCGATCTTAAGACAATTTTTTAAATACTCGACGGGCCGGATTAAACAGCCTAACGGGCCGTATGTGGCCCGCGGGCCGTAGTTTGCCCACCCCTGGTCTATAGTGTTTTATTTTTATATTTGTTCATTATTATTTTTTTCTTGAATGTTTCTGTTAAATATGCTACACCAATAATTCACTCACTGTAGCTGAAAAAATAAAGCAATGTTTATTTCATATACACATTAGCTGACAATATGTAACGCTATGCTCAGATCACAATATTGTACAGATTATTATCATGTATCAGGCAATAGCAAAGCTAGTATTGGACCCTTACCTGCATGTGTTGTGTCAGCCATTAGGAGCCAGTTTCCAGAAGAAGGGGGACTTTATGAAGGCTTTTAATAGCCCCATTTTTTTTAAAAATACATTTTTTTTTTCAAACACGGGAAAGGAAATTGTCACGTTTTCTACTAAATTTGTGCCCTTATGTCTTTCAAAACATTTTTAAATCCTGCATTAACTTTTAATATGGTATTTTCATACAAGGTTATATATTAACTTATATACTAAAAAACTGCAATATACCCTTTAAGGTGTGTAATGTTGTGGCGTTTTGTTGTCTGTGGAAATACTATGTTTTCCCTTAGTTAGATGCAGTCAGGTTCACCACTCTAGACATCTGGAGGTTAAGTAAGATGGATTAAAGACAGAAGGAAGATTTGAAATCACACGCACAAGGAGGAGCAGAGTTACACAAAGAACAGAATACTGTAAGTTGAGTGAGGCGGATGAAAGATGCGGTTATGTAACAGGTTTCGATGGACTGACGGACTGTCAGTCTTTAATCTTGGATATTCTGCCAGGCCCTGGTAGAGAGGCTAGTCAATGGTGTGCCTGTTTAAACAGTAAGTGGGTCCCAACAATGCAACAAATGACATCTAAGTATGTACATTTTCTAAGTACTGTCATCCAACGTCTCAGAAATGTCTTTGGTCTGCGTTGTGTGAAATTGAATCACAGAATCCGTTGGACGGTTTGCTTTCTGTCTCTGCTTTTCAATGCCCTTTATTTATACAATCATTCTGCAGTTGGAAGCTTTCTTGATGTCCTTGCCTTTCATATATTGGCTGGTCCAGATGTGTGTCCATTTAATGTTTTGTTTTTAAGTCCTTGATGTTCCTCTTGATCTTGCTCTCTCAGATCTCACCAGTCTCTCCTACCCGAGTGTGACCTGATCCATCTCATCTGGCCTCGACTGACCTCATGTCCTCTTATGAAGCCTTTACTATGTATTGTATGCCATGTTTTTGGAGTTTATAAAGTTTATTTCCTATCCTAAAGCCAGGTGGATTACTTGTGGCATTACAGTGCTATGAAGACCTTCTGCTCTTGTAGACTTTGAAAAATATGCCGTTTTGTAGTTTAAGTCCTTGGTTACCGGGATTTACGGGCACTGTGGGATTCCAAATGCATGACGAAGCCATGTGCTTTTCATCTCAAAATTACATTAGATTGTAACTTTGTGAATAGGACTATTTATTCATGGTTCATAGTCATACAGCTTTGATTGTCCTGTTTTTCTCAGTGGCCACTCCTGGATCTGGAACTACGTGTGTTTGCTTTGTGCTTTCACTGGCCCACGTGCCCAAGCTCTGTCTGTAGGCTCAGGTTTGTTTTTCCATCAAAGAAACCCTGGGGCAGGGCAGAGGGGCTGCTGTGTCCCGTAACTCGCTCATGTTAGCGATGAATGTGATGAAAGCTGTGTTGTCCTTGTTCTCAGGCCTAATCCAATAGCCATTGTGTTTTCAGAGCTATCTCACCGCATAATACAACGGATCAAACAACCCATGTGCTTGCGCAGACATATGTTGGCGTGTGCCCACTGCCCACACATTCATTAATATGGGGGTCCAGGGAAGGTAAACAAATGGAAATATCTCACATTTGGGTTTGTGACAAGTTATTCTCATTATAGGTCAATTAGGTATAGGTATGATAAAGAATGAATGCACAGTTGGACAGAGTGATTTTCACGATGAAACTCAAATGATGAGGCTTTTGGTGAGTGTTAACATGGCTTTATGAGTTGCTGGCTGTAGGTATTATGCTTATTCATCCTGTGACGTACTTTAGAAGAAGCAGATGGACAACTGGGAGATGAATTTTGACTATTGTGTAAACATCAGATTTTTAAAACAACCTGGGGGGGAAATATTAAGGCAGAGTTGCATAACCATACCTCTAATATTTGTGGGGTGGGTTTTATGAATCCTGGTTGTAAGATAACTTGAAAAAAACTGTAAACTTGACCCTCAAATCTGATTTAATTCAAAAATGTTGATCCAGGAACATGTTGTACATGTTGGAATCACGTTTACCGCCATGATCAGCCTTTCAGATATCTGGATGTTAATCTGCTTGAAATTACTCGTTACAGGCCAAGTGTAAGACAAAGAATGAAATGTAGTTCAACCAGAAAAAAAGCTCCCAGAAATGAGATAAGGAAATAGTTATAAACATGAAGAAAAAAAAAGTGTGCCTCAGTTTTATTTTATGAAGCGTTTGTTTTATTGCAAGTGTCGAAGGTATTGTGATCCAGGTGGCATTTATCTTGTCCATGTGTTCTGTACTCCATATCTTGATCCTCTTCTCCTCTTGGAGACTCATTTATTAGTCAGTTCTGCTTCTGCAGTGACAGAAGCTTTCCACATCAGTCTTAATCATGTCAGAATGAGGCCTGTTGGACTGTTTTTGGATTAGGGTAAAAAAACACCCTCCCTTTTGTTTGAGGTCAAAGGTGCTTTTCTCAGAGGTACAGCCCGTCTGAAAGGACAGATCATTAGCGTTCCTCCCAGACTGGAGAGCCTCTCCCATGGGCTGTTAGCTGGAGGCATAGGTTCAGGAGTGGAAGTGGTTTGGTTTGGTATGGTATGGGTGGTGTTTGTGGTAGTTCAATGCTCTATGGTGTTTTCACCTCTGTGAATGTTGTTTGGACACAAACCTCAAAGCGGCCACTTTAGAAATTATGTTGGGCATGGCACGGTACACCCAGGCACCACATAAACACAAACATTTCTCAGAATATGCACAAACAGTGCACTGGGGACTTGAATGATGCAGTATTTCCTGAAGAGCAATATTTTTGACGAGGTACTATTTGTTTTATTTATTTATTTATTTTATTCTCTTGCAAGTCATAGTGTCATATGATATAGTTATACATTACTGTTCAAACTCGGTAAAGAGATGGTAGGATTTTGACTGATTTTCTCTCTTATGCTTACCAAGGCTGCAGTTATTTAATCAAAAATACAGTAAAAACAATAATAAATTGTGATATTTTATTACAATAATTTTATTTTATTTTATTTTTAAATAGAAATGTATTCCTGTGATGACACAGCTGAATTTTCCATCATCCATTACTCCAGTCTTCAGCGTCACATGATCCTTCAGAAATCATTCTAATATGCTGATTTGGTGCTTTTTTATCAAAGTCTAAAACGGTTATGTAACATTATAATGTCTTTACTTTCAATTAATTTGCGGCTAAATGCGCTTTTTATCACTGTTTCATATCAAACACGTCCCCACAGTTTAGCAATGGTAGACTGCATTCTACAACACTCACTCATTTGGCTGACTTGAATGTTAAGTTTGGGCTTTTAGGGAAGAATAAAAGCGCACCGCTGTGAATGAAAGGAAGGTGCGCTGGATGGGAATGCGGAAGCGGCACAATAATAGTTTTACCTCAATTATCTTGTTTTCATAATCGTTGGAAGCCAACATCAAAATTGATTATCAATTACGATTAATTGCACAGCCCTAATTAATTGCAATTAGTTGAGTGCCAAATTCACCATGACAACCTTACAAAGCTCAAACACAAATATTAATAATAATACATTTTATTTAGAGCAGATTTTGAATGAGGTATTATATATGTTGGCATAATTTTTCATTGGAAAGCACCTATGTCATCTAAAATCAAGATAGAGTCTAGATATGAAGATCACTAGGTTCGAAACAGAGTCGATCTCTCTCAGTCTTTTGCGTGGGTAAGTGATGCTCTTCAGCAGGTGAGCGGGGCTCGTGTCACTGAAAACATAAAGCTCATTGTGTCTGAGCGTCTGTGTGCCGGAGCAATAGCTCGTGGGCTGCTGTCGTCGCTCAGTAAAAATAAACATAGATTTTCCAGCCCCATCTGTCGCTCTCTCTCTCTCTCCAACCCTTCTCTCCTTTCCTCACTCACTCCTCCAATTCCTTGTCACTTCTTAAAGCTCTTCCCCCCCTCTCGCTCCTTCTCTCGTGTCCCCTCTGAACTCTCTTATTAGACTTCATTTTCTCCTTCACTCTTCACATGACTTGGATTACATAGTTTGAGGGTGTGTGTGTTCATATACGTGTGTGTGTGTGTGGCGTGTAGCCGAGCCAGGGCCTCACGTCCCACTGTGACCAAGCTCTACAAAGGAAATGCCACACAGACCCCAGAATGTTTTATTCACCGTGAAATGCTCTTACAACAGTAATGCTTTGCGACTATGCAAAGGAACTAGTTTATCAGGGAGCAGTTCAACAGTTCAAATTCATATCTGAAATTATTTTTCCCATGTGAGAAGTTGTCAGGAACATTTAAAAAGATCTGAAAATGTTTTCATTTACTGAAAATTTACCTAAAAATTCAGTCATTTGCTTACAATCATGTCGTTCCATATTACCTGTATGACTTTCTTTATTCTGCGGAACGTAATATATATATTATTGTATATACCTATTGTGTTTGTGTAAAATTTATTATTATTATTATTATTATTATTATTATTATATTTTTATATATTTTTTTTATTATTATTATTTTTTAGCAAACTGGATGATCCAGTCAGTTAAATGAACTCGAGGACCGGATGAGTTTTATCCATTAACAAATCTTTCAGATCGTTTTTGTGAAGTAAGTTGAAAAGATTGTTGTTGAAAGGATGTGACTCAAAAAACAATTCATTTATAAAGAATGATTCTTTAGAATGATTCACAGCTACTTTTGCCCAGGAACTGTACACACCCAAGTGTCCAAGTTTCACTTAAAACCATTGTGAGACGTCGGAAGACTTGTAGTGAAAGAGTCATATGGACCACTTTTATGTTTGTTTTTTTCTTCTTCTTTTTTCCCCCGTCATTTTGAAGCTTGAATGCTTCCGCTTTGATTGTCATTCACCTTTTTTTTTTTTTATTGAAAGGAGTGGCCAAAATTCACCTGTTGTGTTCCATAGAAGAAAGTCAGTCATATGGGTATGGAAAAAAGAGGGTGAGTAAATGATGACAACTTTTTGGTGAACTATCACTTTAAAAAGTGACAATATGCTATTGACACTTAAACAAGTTGTCTGGAAGCAAATGCTTCATGGAGATCGTTGGCTTTTTTTTTTTTGTGGAGTGAGTGTATGTGTTTGTTACAGTGTGTTAAGTTACTAATTTCTCCTCTCTCTTTGAGTCCCACTGTGAAACAACACAATAGTCCCAGCGGCCTATACATATGCTCACTTTAAGAGAAGGTCAGACTCAGTTTCAAATTTAAAACATAACACAAGATGAAACAATCAATTTCCATTCTATGTTTACCTTTCCACACTCTTTCTTTTTTAAACATGCATTTACACTGAATACACACACACTGAATCCCACAACCTGCTGACATATACGCTCACCATAACAGTCGCTTTCTAACAGGAGGATGTTATTCAGGAAGAAGTGGCGGTGTGGAAAAGCTTCAGCACACAGGCAATAAAATGATATCAAAACACATTTTCACACACTTTCAGCTACAGGACCCCTGCGAAACACCTCGACCCCCCTGAACAAACACGCTTTGTGTTGAAAAGTGTGCGTGTGTGGTCAGATGTGTTTTAGATTTATGCCTGTTCAGCATATTTGTACTGACCATTGCTGGAGAGCTTGCAGTTTTCTTCCAGACATGGTTTAGTCCTGTGGGATGAGAAAGAGCTAAAAATACAGAAGTATGTTTTCTCTGTTATACTCGCTCTCCTGTTTGTCTTTGTGTGAGACCGTGTGTGTGTGTGTGTGTGTGTGTGTGTGTGTGTGTGTGTGTGTGTGTGTGTGTGTGTGTGTGTGTGTGTGTGTGTGTGTGTGTGTGTGTGTGTGTGTGTGTGTGTGTGTGTGTGTGTGTGTGTGTGTTGGGTCTGTTTTGCCTTTAGGTCAGTGTGTCTGCAGCGCAGCAGCTGTGTGTGCATTGTCAAGAAGGGGAAGACAGGAATTTGAGGATGAGACAAATATGTCATTTATTTTCAACAGCAAACAAAAATGACTTGAGCTCTAGAGGTGGCTTATATGAGCAAAATGCTTATTACAATATTCTTAAAATTTTGAAGGATAATAATAAATACTTTTTTGGAACATTGACAATTAATAGGTAATTTGCATTGCCATTTAAGTGAAATTATTGAACTTAAATATACGAGCTTGATAAAAATGATATATATATATATATATATATATATATATATATATATATATATATATATAATTTTTTTTTTTTTTTTTTTTTTTTTTTCACAATCTGCTCAGTTACTGGAATTTTCACGCACAACCATTTCTAGGGTATACAAAGAATGGTGTGAAAAGGGAAAAACATCCAGTATGCGGCAGTCCTGTGGGCGAAAATGCCTTGTTGATGCTAGAGGTCAGAGGAGAATGGGCCGACTGATTCAAGCTGATAGAAGAGCAACTTTGACTGAAATAACCACTCGTTACAACTGGGGTATGCAGCAAAGCAATTGTGAAGCCACAACACGCACAACCTTGAGGTGGATGGGCTACAACAGCAGAAGACCCCACCGGGTACCACTCATCTCCACTACAAATAGGAAAAAGAGGCTACAATTTGCACGAGCTCACCAAAATTGGACAGTTGAAAACTGGAAAAATGTTGCCTGGTCTGATGAGTCTCGATTTCTGTTGAGACATTCAGATGGTAGAGTCAGAATTTGGCGTAAACAGAATGAGAACATGGATCCATCATGCCTTGTTACCACTGTGCAGGCTGGTGGTGGTGGTGTAATGGTGTGGGGGATGTTTTCTTGGCACACTTTAGGCCCCTTAGTGCCAATTGGGCATCGTTTAAATGCCACAGCCTACCTGAGCATTGTTTCTGACCATGTCCATCCCTTTATGACCACCATGTACCCATCTTCTGATGGATACTTCCAGCAGGATAATGCACCATGTCACAAAGCTCGAATCATTTCAAATTGGTTTCTTGAACATGACAATGAGTTCACTGTACTAAAATGGCCCCCACAGTCACCAGATCTCAACCCAATAGAGCATCTTTGGGATGTGGTGGAACAGGAGCTTCGTGCCCTGGATGTGCATCCCACAAATCTCCATCAACTGCAAGATGCTATCCTATCAATATGGGCCAACATTTCTAAAGCACCACTTCTTATTTTCTAAACACATTTCTAAACACTTATTATTATTATTATTATTATTATTTTCACATTTAGACACCTACTTGTATGGTACACTGGGGGTGCAGGGTTTACCTTTTAAGAAAAGTATTTTTATATTTTGCACAAAGAAATAAGATACTAAAAGCAAACATACATAATCTAATAATCAAAACTCTCATCATGTGGACAAAACACAGTTAGCAAGTAATTTAAAAGTTTTGTCATCTCTAAATAATTTCCCAAATTATAATATTGTGTATTATGAAATTCTCTTTATTTACTGAATGCTGATTAATAATGCTAAATGTATGGAAAAAACGAAACGTCTTAAGGCTCTACTCGTTATAACATCACAAACCTGGTTTAATTAAATGGTCGGAGTCATCAAAAATAATTGTATTTGCTGCATTCTCGTTTTCTCATCTTCCACTTGAATTCCACTAGTCTATAGTCTCAAAATATATTTTATTATCATAAATATCATAACAATGTAATTTTAATTGCCTTATCTCTCGACATGATGCCTTTTTGATGGTATTTTTTGTTACTAGCATAGCAGTGTAAAGGACTACACTGGTCTTCTGATGTGATTTGACAAATAGTTCAGTTCTGCTTTTGATGTGAACAGCATTCATAAATATGTTCAGCTGCAGGGCAAATCTCAAACATATCCGTCTTCATCTGACTCCCCAAACATAGAGTGGTTTGTTCATTTCCCACACTAACTGAAAAGATGCTTGCTGCTGTTTTGAGATGGATTACCAGACTGCAGAGGAATGCATTGATACACTCCTCTGTACTTCAGTAGACAGAACAGACCGGACTCATCCGTCCTCATAAAATACTGCTTTCTCTTTAGCACAACATCTCATCCTGCAGAGAGACGGACCTCTGACGCTCTCACAATCATGGAAAATCCCTCGCAAACTCACTTCCTCTCTCTGTGGATGAGCACTGATACTTTATGAAACATGACCGGGACACATGGCATTATGTTGCTTTCCTTTGTGGTTAGTTTCTCTGGTCTCAGGTTGGAGAAATGTGATGTGTTGGTGACATTTGGCTGATCATATCAAGGTTTGATCACAGTCTAGCCCGCAAATTACGTGTAAAGTAATTAATCTCGCAGCTTCATTGTTAGTAGAGAGATAATGCACAGACGTTATCTGTCGAGAATTCATTCGAATAAATTTTAGAATTCAAACAAATAAATGTAATCTTACCACGCTCTTTTATCTGTGTCTGATTTTAAGTATGCATAATGCTAGATCTAACGCGTCGTTCTGTCATTTTAACCCTTCCTGCTAAATTCAATCAATAACAGCTTTAACTTTTTAGTGTTGGAAAGTGACCATGGTATTTCAGGATTTTAATGCACTTCCGCTTGGGTGGTAATGCAGGTTGTGTAATGCACACCTAGCCGTGGATTATTCCTTACATATAGTACAGACTTTATATTATATTATTTTATAAAGAAAACTGTTAGCATGTTTTATGTGTTGACCGAGGTTGTCCGACTTTTTATTTGGTACCTTTGAAACCAAATATGACTTTATGATTGGTAGGAGCAGAAGTTTCACAGATGTTCTGCGGTGTTTTTAATGGCCCTCCGGGCTCTAGGTCTCTATTATTTGTGTATCCGATTTGTGTGTCCCGTGCTGCTGTTTCGTTTTCCGGAATATCTGCATTGTTTTTTTTTCATGCTTATTTAGAAACCAGACTTTTAATTTGTTACTTCTTACATTATACAATATTAATAAAGTTATCAATAATTGCTATTCGGTTGGAAGGATATATATATTTTTTTTATTTTTTTATTTATTTATTTATTTATAGGTATATATTTCAAACATCAACAAAAAATATCAAGATATTCTAGCTATATCACCCATCCCTATTTGATTGCATTGTATGCATGCCTTGAATTGGGGGTGTGTTGACAGTCATTGTTATTCCACTTCCGAAAGCGTTAGCTTTATTTATAAAAGCTCAAACCTAGTTTAAACCACAGTATCACTATTACATTCCTCACTCAAGTATATGAATCATGGTTTAGAGTAGTCCATAATCTTACCACACACAGTGTAATGTCTATCATGTCTAGAGTATTATTAAGAAACCGTAGACTGAGCAAATCTGGACACTTCACAGGAAACTTAGCTATGCTTTTCTCCAATAATCCAGCAGACCTGGGAACAGCAGTTGAGGGTGTATCATGCACCTTCCAATGAATCATGACAGATTTAATCCACGTGCAAACACCACTAGGGAGTGTTTCAAGCGTTGGGAAAAGGATTTGATCTCTGTTTGCTGTTGCTGCCCTGAGCAGGAGTTCAGGTTCTCTGGGCGGGGCTCTTGTTTTGCTTTGAATTGGGACTTGTCTCGTCTTTCACCTGCTTAATCGCTTTAGGATTCCTCTTGAACATGTGCATCTATGTGTGGAATTCAGCCCTTGGAACTTTAGACAACATGTAGGCCTATGTTGTGTGGGGTTGTGTGTAGTGTAGTGTGTGTGTGTGTGTAGCGTGTATGGAAATAAGTTTTATTAGCCTTCAAATTGCGCAAATTGAAATTGCAAATTGAAAATACGCCCAATGGAAACGCGTCAATTTGGCAAAAACTCACATTTATCGCAAAAAAGTTTTTACGCTCGCATGAGGTGGTTTTTCAGGCAATTTGAAAAATAAATATTTCGAAAACTGCAATAGAAACAGTTTTTGCGCATTTGCAGGTCACCTGACGTAGATGACGCGGTGTGTTTGGACAGAATACGAGACCGAGTTCTTTATTAAATTCATAAAAGACAAAAGAATTACAGGAATAATGGATTCTAAACCTCAAATAAATGCCACAATCAAGACCTCGAAGCAGATATGAGGGAGAAACACGCAGAAACTCCTCATATGTGCCGCTCACAAGTATAATAAGGGTCGTTCCTTACCATTAATGCTTGGAAAACACTCATACATCTCCTTCGATTAATAATAATGGCTAGTGCAGTGGCTGGATTAGTACATAAACCTACCAACGTCCGTTGCCATGGTTTTTGGAATGATTTTACTTATCACGAGAGGAAAAAATTAAGTTTTAGTCGCATAACATCGGTTAATGGAAACGCCGTCATTTCTAAATAGTTTTTTGTCGACATTTAGAAAAAATCGCAAAAGTTTTGCGCAAATCTGTAATGGAAACACGCCTATTGTTGGGGAAGATGCTTACCAAGTTAAAAGGTTAGTTCAACCAAAGATTTAAATTCTGTCATTAATTAACTCCCCCTCATGTCGGTCCAAGCCCTTAAGACTTTAGTTCATCTTCTGAACACAAATGAAGATCTTTTTGATGAAATCTGAGAGCTTTCTGTTCTCTCCATTGACAGCCTATACAACTGAACGCGTCATCCATGTTCGGTTGAGCTTCTGTTTATGTTCGCTGATCAATGTTTATATGTAAGTAAAAGTATAAATTATATCTGTTCATCATATAAAGTGATCGTGTCTCTTCAGAAAATTTTAAACTAAACCGCGCAATTCATATGGATTAGTTTTACGATCTCTTTATGAACTTTTTGAAGCATCAGTTTCAGTTGTATAGGCTGCCAATGGAGGGACAGTAGGGACTCTCAGATTTCATCAAAGATCTTCATTTGTGTTCTGAAGATGAACGAAAGTCTTACGGGTTTGGAAGAACATGAGGGTGAGTAAATGATGACAGAATGTTCAGGTTTGGGTGAACCAACCCTTTAACACACAACTCATGATGACTTTCTTCTGTGAAACACAAAATGATTTTAATAAATGCTGGAGTCCAAACAACATTTAAAGCCCATTGATTTCCATTGTAAGAAAAAAACCACTGAGACATTTTTCAAAATATCTTCGTTTGTGTTCCACAGAAGAAAGAAAGTCATACAGGTTTGGAAATAAGGGTGAATAAATAATGAAAGAATAATTTTTTTGTGTGAACGATCTCTTTAATAGCACGGATAGAAAAATAGAAATCGCTGTTAGTCGACAAAATATATTTTAATCTTTTTCATCTCTTCTGAAAACCCCACCACAATCCCCATCCCTCCTCTTCCACTTTGTGTCTCTCTCGTCTCTTCATCTTTTATTCACACTCGTCTATTGAGTGGATGAACATCAAATAAACCTCACCGTAGCCATTCTGAGGCTCGCCTGTAGCCTGACCACAGTTAGTCTCTCTCTCTCTTTCTCTCTCTCTCTCTCTCTCTCTCTCTCTCTCTCTCTCTCTCTCTCTCTCTCTCTCTCTCTCTCTCTCTCTCTCTCTCTCTCTCTCTCTCTCTCTCTCTCTCTCTCTCTCTCTCTCTCTCTCTCTCTCTCTCTCTCTCTCTCTCTCTCTCTCTCTCTCTCTCTCGTCTATAATCACAGCAGTGTCTGCAGCTGGAGAGTAGGGGGATGAGTGGGGTTAATCAGCCCATGAAGGGCTGTGGTTTCTGGGGGATCATTGGTCTGCTGGGACCCCTGGTCTGAAGCTTCTGAAGTCTTTGTCCTCCTCTGACAGGGAGGTCATTTAATAGCCTTTATAGTGTCCGATTTAAATGTCAGTCTAGAGAGGAAAAAGCTGTATATCTTTCTCTCTCTTTTTTTTCAATTGCTTACTTACATTTTCTTCATCCCTTTTCCTGTTCTTCTCTACACATTCTTAAAATATGATCTATTATAAAATATTAAATCTGACATATTATGAAAGTTGTCTTAAATATCATGGCATTAAACTATAGGGAAAAAACTAATCAGTCACTTTGTAAAACATCTTGTACACTTGCGATTTATATGCTGAAATACTTTTAAATGGAGATCAATGAAGAAAGATTCTGATGTTTATGACAGCTTGACGCATATGAAAACAAGGTTTTTAGAGATATATATTCTGTTTAATAGGCCGTGCAGTCTTGACGTCTAATTTTCAAACATATGTTTTTCATTCTCGTTCACTGGACATTTTAGAAAGATTATTTTCGCCTAAGCCCTCATATCCTTGTTTTCATTCATGTCAATTTACATATGACAGATGTTTGTCTTCAATTGTCCTCATTTCTTTAAATTTGCATTTTTAAATAAAGTCTTAAATTTAGAGGGAAAGTTCACCCGAAAAGAAAATTGTCATCATTTACTCACCCTCATATCGTTCCAAACCTGTATTACTTTCTTTCTTCTGTGGAACACAAAAGACGATTTTTAAGAATGTTAGTAACCAAAGAATGATTTTCTCAACCATTTCTCAAAATGTCTTCTTTTAAACGCCACAGAAGAGAACAACACGAGGGATGGATTTTTTTTTTGGGCGAACTAACTCTTCAAGTAATTTAATCATGCAAATATCCTGCTTTATACAGACACCTCAACTGTAACATTTTTGTGGGAGTGTGTATGTGTGTGACAAAGAGGGGGAGTTGGGGAGTTTATTGTAAGCACTCACTTACAACATAACAACGTGTCTTAATTAGCCTGGGAGAGCGTGCGGAGGTGTGTGTTCGTGCGAGTGTGTGGTGTTAACTAAAACAGCTGTTTTTCTCTGTACCTCAGACATGGCCCATTTTCCCCTCTAAAGTCACCATGAAATCAAAATGGGCAATTCTTGTTTTTGTTTTGTTTTTTATTTTGATTGTTTATTATAAATTATTCATCAATGCGCAAATCTTTTTTTTTTTTTTTATTTCATGTAATCTGCGTATATATAATTTTAGTATTGTAATGCCAAAATTGAGAGTCTTAAGTGTAGTTGCCTGTAGATGAACCCAGAAGAACTTCCCAAATCCCTGTAAGTGGTACATCAGCACCTTCCTCTCTTCCCTTTTTCTTTCTCACCATCCCTCCACCCCCCCCCCTCTTTCTGAGAAGCATATGGTGGCACACCCAGTCTGTCTTTCATGTGGTGCCGAAGTGGGTCCCGAGTCCCGACCCCACCACCCCTCCCACTGAAGACGCCTCTGTACAGAGACGTGCTGGTGGTGGTGGTGGGGACAGGTCTGAGTGATTCTGACCCAGAGTGATTCCACATGTGCCGCTCAGGGTTCTGTAACGAGGAGGAGGATGCGGTCTCGCAGATCCACCTGGAACCCATCAGAACTGGCAGCTGCAATGACATAATGACATAACCAATTGGTGATTGGCTCATTTATTTAGAAGGCGGGACTTATTCTTATACATTTTCTCCCATTCATATTAATATGCGTGAACCATCATGGTATACAGTATAGTTATACTCTTTATCCCAGACCTAGACTTTTAATCCAAAGAAGTTAAAATCCATCATAAAATATGAATTATTATCTGTTTAAAAACTATGAAAACCTAAACAATGTTTAAATTATCATTAGCAGTTTTAATATTTGTGTAAATGATTTATATAATTTAATTTGATTTCACACCAAACAGTTTTGCTCGTATATAACAGTGAAATATTTGATGTGTGAAAAATAAAGGGAAATTCCACTTGTAACAATGTCGTTAGATTCTTGAGGATAACTAATTGTACACGTTATCGCACTCAGTGACATTCAAATATGCAAAGAGTAATAAAGAAAATCAGCCAATTAGCTGTCATTAAAACTGTCACATGGTCCTGAAGGACAGGGACCCAGCCCACGTCACTTACTCTCTGTGCTCCCATCATATATAATGGATGCTATTGATCTCTCACCTCTGTCCCAGAACTGGTTTTGGACTCATTTGTACATGCACTTCCTTTCTGTATTCTTTCTATAAAAAGCTTCTCATTCCGTGGCATTAAGGATGATGGGTATACAGGGAGCAATAAGCTAATTTGAGACACTCCCACGCTATATTCTCTCTGCTCAGGGCTGACCCAGGACTGATGTGGGCTGGCCATGCCAAAGCAGCATAGCGCTGGAGTTGGAGTGGGTCTATATTTACATCATCCAAGCCCACACCCTGAACTCTCCAAACGCTTGAAATTATACTCGGCTTTGAAATGTGAAGAAGGAAGTTTGAATTTGGTGCTTGTTGGTTTAAATTGGGGTGAGGTTCATCCACTGTCTGCACTTCTCTGTGCCTCTTTCATTCGTCGTCCCCAACTTTTTTTCTTACACTGAATTCCTTTGTGCAAAAACAAGGCGCACCAGTCTTAGGGTCAGACATGTTACTGATCCTCTTGAGATCGCACACACATATCAGCGTCTGAGAGTCTCATGTCACCACTGATGCCATGGCTAAATATGTAGTTTGTGTTCTCAGTGGTTCGAGGAGCAGTTGTTTGGCCCCTGTCCCATCTATGACATGTAATTGACACTTGACCTATAAACTTTAGTTAATTCTATCATTGTTCCAATCTCCTGCTTCTCATCGGTTTAATATTTCTGAAATGATAGCAGGTGCCTGTTCTGCTTGACATTCATTTAGAGGAATAAACAATCTGTCAGGCGTGTCTGAGGGTTTTGAGGCTATTATATCGTTCTAGTCATATAATAACCTTGCACACACATAATTAAGTGCCACACGTTATTTTCAATGTTTAATAAAAGTTAGATTCCGCTTTGCAGTGGAACGCTCTGAAAAGTTTTTGTTGTGTGGATGTTTGGCCTACGGATGCCATGCCACAGACTGGTGGATATTGCGCTCAAAGCTCTGTTCTGATTGCCTTTTTTAATGCATGTTCTGGAAGATTGCTGTACGTCGACCATTATTGGAATTATGAATCCACCTATATTAAATTAGAAACCATACACATTGATGTTGAAATTGTAGGCTGATAACAATAATTATATTTCGTGACTGTTAAATACTATTTTTTTGATAACCTATTATTTATTTTGTAAACAAAGCTTTGTGCATCACTTGTGTCGTAATATTTATATAAAACAGCATTCACATAAAAAAATAATAAAAAAAATTGTTTTTGCGTAGCCTGCCACCGCCGGTGGTGGGGCGGTTGTCAAGTTGACCGGCACAGCCCTATTCACGAATTTAATTTGTATCAACTTCTTAGAGACTTCATTTGTCAACTGTGTGTAACCTTTTCTCATTGTGCATCAGTTTCCTATCAGCCTCATGGCAGAGTCATCAGTAGTAAATCCATAAACAAATTATCTCACAGTGGAATCCCTTGTTGCTTTGCGGGCAGTGATGGGATGAGATGTGGAGTCTTCCCATGCTGCCGTTGGCCATAATGAGACCACAGGCACTCAGGACTATGTGAGAGTTGGTGCCTTCCAGCATGTGGCAACACTTTTTAGATTCCCCAAATCGTGTCTCTGCTTTAAACTTTGTTTTGAACTCAATATTATTCTTTCATGCACTGTTCTCATGACAAATAGAAATGCAACTCAAGAGTATTTTTGGAGCAAGTAATTAAAATATTGACTCACAAGAGTCTCATGGTCTAGTTTGGAAATTAAGGGATTTGCAATGCATGTAGTAAATAAAAATATATCGACATTAAAGCTGTGTAGAAATAAGTATAAAGATCCTTGGGTACCTGGTTTCGAGTCTGGCCTGGGTCATGTCCCAACCCTATTCTTCCTCTCTATCCCTTTTACCATCCTGCTGCTGCTTAACTATCCTGTCAATTAAAGGCAAAAAAATACATACTAATATTCTAAGATTCTTCAGACTCACAACTCGGGGAAATCATTTTTTGCTGTGATTAAAAAAAAAAAAAAAAATATTAAGGAAAATTCTGATTTTCTTTTAAGTTATTTAAACATTACCAAAGTACTGTGCTTTTTTTATGTATTAGCGCAAAATATAATGAAATTACCCAGACTATTTAATAAACACGCGTGCAAGTGATGGGTGAAGTGTAGGACTATTTAAAAGGATTATTTAAAAATCTCCAGAGCTTTCCTGTGCACACAGATTTCATATGGGCCTGGTTGTGGGTTCAAGTCACTGTTACCTACTACCTTCACTAACCATTGTTTATGTTTATATGATGATGATTCTAAAAGTATAGGTTGGTGAAAGCCAAGTGAGGTTCTTAATTGGCATCTATTCTTCCATTTAAGAACCTTTAACATCCATGGAATCTCTGCATTGCACAAAAGGTTTTTTATACGGGAAAAAATGGTTCTTCAGATTATTAAAATTCTCTTCATAAAAAGATTTTTTTTTAAGAACTGTTCACTGAAAACTTCTTTGAGGAACCCAAAATGGTTCTTACTACTTCCATGACATTGCTTCAATAAATACTTTTGGAACATGTGACCCAGAAACCTTAATTGATAACACAGAACCATTCTTATATCCCTACTAATTTCTCTATTCCTGCAATTAGCTGAAAAATCTTTGCTAAATAGCAAGATCCAGTGTTTTTTTCTTTTCTTTTTTGAGAGCCCCATGCATCTCTCTGAAGGAGCCTCTCCAAACCACTGGATTTTCTTTTGTTGGTTTGTTTGAGGCAAATTACATTATGAGCTCCATCACCCTCTTCAGCCGTTGATGTTTAAGCGTTGCTCGCCTAGCAACCGCAAGCCTCTTCAGATGGTGCGTGATCTCCCTGGCAACCTGCCTGGCAGGGGTCATTCCGGTCAGGCTTCTGTGAACCCCTACACCCCCAATCCTCTCACAGTGCGAGGCAGGCCCTTAGCATTGGGGTGTGTGTGTGTGTGTGTTTAGAGCACGTGTGCTGTGGTGTGGAAGTGTAGAGGAGGTGTGTTTATGTATGTGTGTTTGGAGCAGTGGAGTGGGAAGCGGGAGTGTTTGTGGAGCTCAGGGAGGATAAACGGACACGGTCATGCCTGTCAAAGGGATCAGTTTCTGGGGTTACAGGAAGAGGAGAAGCCCCTACTCAGGTACTGCCAGTGAGGGAGTTTGTTTTGTTTATTATGGGTCATAACTTAAGTGAGTACTTAGGTATGTGTGATTTTTAAGAGTGATTTACTTTTATTTTTTATTTTTTATATATATAAATTAAGAAAAAATGTGGATTGATGTTATTGTTTTTATTTATATTAAAGTGAAAGTATATGTCTATGTCTACATATTATTTAAGTATTTCTGCATATAGTGCACTTATATTGTTGTATATATTGCTTTTGGTCTTATTTTGCCCAAACTGGGTTTTTTTTTTAACGTTTGCTAAGTAATTTTTTTTTTTTTTATGTTTTGTTGTTGTTGTTGTCATTATTATTATCTCTTTGAAGCCATTGTAATTTATTATAATATATTGCAATCTGTTATTTATAATATTATACAATTGTTCATGCTGTCCTGCAGAAGTGGATTTATGCATCTCACTGACTCTCTTCTTTGTCCATGACTCCTCCCCTGACTCTTGATTGACAGCTGACACCTCATTGTGCAGTTCTGTGAAATACAGATTAGGTGCTACTGTTCTCTCTGGAGGAAATATTATCTAATGCAATATAGATCACATAAAAATGGTTTGACTATCACTAACAATCAATAATAAGGTGTCTTATTTCTTTTGTGTGTGTTAGAGAGGCGGATGGAGAGATATGTTAGTGAAGTTTGTATTCCTGACCTATGTACTGTAGGCCTTTAACGACAGTTAGGCAGAATTGCAGGGCATCTGTGGAGGGGTATGAAGTGTCTTTTGTGTGGTCAATCAACTGATTCTAGAGGATTTACTTATCTTTTAAACACAAACACACACACAGTTGTGTTTTATGGGGACCTTCCATAGATGACATGATTTTTATACTGTACAAACTGTATCTTCTATCCCCTTACCCCTACCCTCAAGGACAAGGATTTCAGGTATTGCCATCTTTGTGGGGACATTTTGTCCCCATAATGTACGGTTTACCATCACACACACACACACACACACACACACAAGGGTTGCACGATATTGACAAAAAGTGATATTGCGATATCGATAATGAATATTGCGATATCGATATTAATTTCGATATTTTTAAACATATGTAAAACTGCAAATGTTATGGGAAAAGGCATCAAAATTGATTCATAACAAATAAAACAAGTTTTCTTACAACATAAGGTTTATTGAGCGCATTCGAGACGGATTTGAATCTGATCGCTGAAACCACATCAGGAGGAGATCTGGGCCGCATTCCAGACGAAACTGGACGAAGTGTAAATGCATCTGGTTGTTGAAACCACATATGTAAAATGTACTCCTCCCAAAAACACTAAAAAATAAACGTGTGAGAATGTGTTATAGGCTACATGTCATGTTATGGCCAGATATGACGACGCTACGTCTGCAACACGCATCACCGCATGAGCAGCTGAGCATCTACCGGTCGAGCCAACGCGCAAACTATCGCAAATCAAAGTGAAAGTAAGTTGCAGACGCTTTAAACACAAGTATCTTCATTCAAAGTAAAGAAGTGAAATTATCTTACCAGGGCTGTTGCCGTTCTCTATTATTGCGGTATTTGATTTTTACATTTTAGCTGATGATCTATAAAATGCAGCTCATAACTGTGTTCGGTGACGTGAACTCCATTAAATCTGCATATAGCGCGGCAACTGAAGATCGGATTTATATCCGTTTTGCAAAAAACACATTGTGAACAGGTGTAAAAGGAATCGTTTTGATAAATTAGATAGCTATCCGATCTGTGATAACGCATGAAGTGGCCAGGTGGCCTGATGTTTATACTTGCGCGCTGGTGTGTGCGTCGAGCCGGCAAGTGTGTGTGTTGTGGGGACTGTGTGGTAGGGGAGAAGTGAAACAAAGTGTCTCCCCTGTTCTTTCTGACCACTGTTGGAAATCTGTAGCATGAAAAGTTAACCCTCTCCTTGATTTCATGTTTATGGAGAAGTAGAACCAGGAAATCAGTCAGGGGAAATGCAACGGTGCATGTCGGACGGGACGCATCATAAACAAAATATCGCATAAATATCGCGAGACTTTCGATATGATATCGAGCAACGTGATATCGCGATAACGATATTGATTCGATATATCGTGCACCCCTACACACACACACACACACACACCCTCCAACTCCATTCCCTATGTTTCCTTCACACACATGAGTGTTTTGGCAGTGTTCATTATCAGGTTTGCATGTCCAGCTGTGTCTCCAAAAAAGTGTTAGATTTGCTTGATTTTAATTCATTTTTAATTGGTGCAGAATTGCTACAAGATGAATTTGAAAACTGACATAACTTTTATTTATTTAGTTAGTTTGTTTTTATTAGATTTTTTTATAAATTATAAAATCTTGTGCCCATATTGAAAAGCCCATATTGTATTTAATTTTTTTTTAAATTGCTTTAATATTTTTGTCTGCTGTCATTTGTAAGTCTGCCACACAAATAAAAAATGAAGAGACCCTTCCTCGGACAAGATCATACGTGGTCACAGGAGATGCATGGTAATACTGGTGTAAACGGCGATCTGTCTTTGGTGACCACTTACTTTGGTGATTGGATCACTTGAGACACATGTTAATAGCAGGTTAGGGCCTAAATGATTATATAGCATACTTACTATGTAGACATATGGCATTTTATGAAATAACAATGAACATAATAGTTGTAAAATGGTTTTAAAAAGGTGCTCACTAATTAGCTTGAGAGAACAATATGCACACTCAAATAACACAGAGAGACTTATGTGTAGAGTTAATTAATAAATAAGGTTTTGTTCTTAATTTCTTTTACTTGGCTAATGAGTCTCTTTTGTCTCTCTTCTCCCTCAATGCTGCTGTTCCTGACTCTGTGTGAATTGCCCCTGCTGCAGGTGAGTCTTACAGTCTATATTCATTATATTGATTCAATATTCAATATATCTGAACCGAATGCAAAACCTTCCATTCTTAAGACCCCATGAAATAAAAAAAAATTAAGTTGACTTTTATGACTATAAGTCCATGTTTGTTAGCTTTGAGGCCATCTATAAGTGTAATTCTAAATGTTGAATTTTAGCAGATTTAGGTACATATTTAAAATTGACAGTCTTTGTCCTCCTTGAAGTTCGGAACGAGAACAGAAATATTGATGATTCATGTTGGACTCACTCATTTTGTCCAGTCAAACTTTCTAGGATGAGAATGATGTGCTCCCTAATACAACCTATACTTTTGGCTAGCAATGACACCATCACATGTTGGGCTGTAACGATATGTGATATATAACCGAAATCACGACACTCAGATCCACAAACCTGTGTCTCGGTGTGAGAAGGCAGAATCGTGACACACCCCTTCCAACTCCCTGAGTTATAGGGGTGGGAATCACCAGAGGCACCACGATACGATATTATCCCGATACTTAGGTCACAATACGATATTATTGCGATTTTAAACATATTGCGATATTCTGCAATATATTGCAATTTATGACCTTTTTCCAACTTCAAATTATGTCCGCAAAGGAAAACTGTCAACATCTGTTTGTTCATGTCACATCAATTTTAATAATCTCTGTTAATAATCTGCATTAATAATCTGTTACACAGAACTTATTATATTAAATATTAATCAAAAATGATTCACACCTTCACAAAATCCAAACATTCAGTGTAAGAGTAAAAAAATGACATAACATTATTTATAGTAAGTTTATTTGATTCACATCTTATTTAGAGTTTTGACCTCGACAACCCAACTGCATTTACCCAAACAGTCTAAACTAAAATATTGTTTTGGTTGAATCGGTTCAAAGGAGTCATTAGTTCGCGAATCGGACGTGTCATAGCGGACTTGTACAACGCGTGTGATTATCCCGGCAGTGGACATCGCACAAGATTTGTCAACACAGAAAACATTTCATCATTGGATTTTGTTTTGTTTATTGAAAGTGTTTTTCATGTCAGCTGAATGTGCGGAACGCTTTTCAGAGAAGATAAGGCAACGTAATTTTTTTTTGTTTTTTGTTTTTTTTGCACAACACCCAGCAGTAATTCAGGAAAAAAATACCCGAATGCTGCACGTGAAACTTCGGTCTTCCGATCTTTTACCATCGTGTCAATTCTCAATTGATTTTGATTAATATGCGCGAGGGAGCGAGAGAGAGCAAGACAGAAGACGGCGAGGGTGCACGCGCGATCGCGGCTCTCTCTCTCTGCTCGTTCTTTCAGTAATATGCACCCTGTTGACTTAAATCAGTAATATGCACCTATCGCAAGCGCAGCAGTAATGTACATCACTCACCGATCAAATAAGGCTTTGGCGAGACAAAAAATCGCTTGTGAGAGAGACGCGTGAGTGACAGAGAGACGGAGGGAGAGCAGGGAAAGGAAATGCAGCTGAATGAATACGCTGCGTGTTTTAAATTGCGTAAAAAAATGTTTTATAACGAAACACAATATGTGACGGCCGGTGTTGATTCTGTGGCGCACCGCCACATTCATTTTTAGCATTCTACTACCAAAGTTAAATTCTCATGTGTAATTTAAATAATAAAACATCGATACTTGGCGCCCGTGTATCGATACAGTATTGCCACAGAAAATATCGCGATACTATGCTGTATCGATTTTTTCCCCCACCCCTACTGAGTTATCCTTCCCGTCCAGATCCAATGCTACCACATCTTTAAATTACTATTGGTATTATTTGAAGTTAACATTATAAAATATGTAGACCTTCACCACAAAACTAGTTGATGATAAATTCTTTAAAATTGGGCAATTCCAGCGTTATGGACGTGACATTTGCAGTCAAAACTTGAATAAAAACTTGAAAACTTGAATATAAATTCTCAGAAAATGCATTTAATACCAGTATATTGAAACGTCTGTTTATATATCCATACTCCCTTAATAAAGAAGTCCCGACATTAGAAAAATACCAGTCTACACATGCGTCATATATTTAATATGAGGGAAATACACATGCGTTACCGACGTGACACAAAAAAATCTTTAACTTGGCAAAATATTTTTGAGTAATCCTTTGAATTACACTGCGCAGACCAAAAGTAATACTACCCACTGTATGAAGAAGGGTTGGCTCTCCACAGAACATAAAATATTCATTTTATTTAAAGGGGTGGTATAATGCCCTTTTCACAAGATGTAATATAAATCTCTGATGTCCCCAGAGTGTGTATGTGAAGTTTTAGCTCAAAATACCCCACAGATAATTTTATATAGCATGTTAAAGTTGTCACTTTTTTAGGGTGAGCAAAACGCAACGTTTTTGTTTCTGTCCCTTTAAATGCAAATGAGCTGCTGCTCCCGGCACAGAGGGTGGAGCTACAACAGCTTGTGTCCTTTTACCTCACACAGACATGCACTGAAAATTTCAAAATGTTTATGCTCAAACCGGAGTTAGAAAGATGGAGAGACTCAAGAAGTGACAACATGTAGACAGCATTTCTGAATGGTTAGTTGATGAATTTATGTAGTTTGTGTAGTTATCTTCTAGTCATTGATCAGCATATTCTGTCATGATAATCTATAAATCCTGTTCAGGGGGTGGGGTTTATGTAAATTTTAGAGTTAGTGATGTCACTAAGCCGGGAGGAATGTCGTGTAGTCCCCATCAGCTGTTTGTTGTAGTCCTTAAAGTTATTTCTTTAAAAGAATATATCTCCCTTTGCTTTGAACTTTGAGCGTTGTAACTTTGCAGATGTTGTTTATGCTCAAACAGCAACATTA
Source organism: Squalius cephalus (assembly GCF_949319135.1). NCBI lineage: Eukaryota > Metazoa > Chordata > Actinopteri > Cypriniformes > Leuciscidae > Squalius > Squalius cephalus. Next base: position 5,482,041 of record NC_137133.1, on the reverse strand, counting down.
CACACTAACTAAAATTAGAAAAGTGAATTCATAATCAAGCACCCCTTTAATTTTTCGTGTTCGCATTTATGAGGAAAAAACAATGTTACGGACGTGACAGTTCTCCGTTACAGACGTGAGTGCTCTGAAAGCGGCACTAAAAGAAAAGCACAAAGTGAATTTTGTTTTGTATTAATTGTATCTTAATTTTAATCAATGTTTCATCAACCAATTGCCTGATACATATAGCAGACAATAGATAATCTTAAACTACCCCAACCCCCCCCCCCCCCCCCCCCACAAAAAAAATTTGAGGTTTGTATCGAATCGTGGGTCAAAAATCGTGATACGAATCGAATCGTGGGTTTGGTGTATCGTTACAGCCCTAATCACATGCATGACTGTATGTCCTGCCTAAACTTTTTTTTTTATAGTCAATGATGGAAGTACAAAAAGGAAAACTGCTCCCATCAATCCATTACATGTGTCTTAAAGATGGAAGTGAAAGGTCAACTTATTGTTGGAACATGCATTTTAAGCTGGTACAGTATATAAATTAGGGAAAAAATACACACCTTCACCTTTCCCAGTGGCATTAGTTTGTCGTTTTTAACTTTACAATTCAATAAGACATAATAGTTTTAATGGGCAGGTCGTTGCACTGATGCTGATTACGTTTTTGTGTCAGAGCAACCACAGAGAGAAAGATGGAGGCTCTACTAACATGTATCACATGATCCACAGCTCTGTGTGAGTGTAAAACAGGAAATGGGCTCTTATTCCTGGACCTCACAGGTCACACAGTGCATGATGAGGCCTGCTCTTTGTGAGCGGCTGTCCATAAAACTGTGGCGGATGATTTACACCCTGGTGCTATACCTGGGAGCGGGGCAGAGCAGAATGATGGGAATGTTCTAGAAACTGGCTTTAGAATTGGACAATGTCCTCAGGGTTGGGCCATTCATGAGGAAAAACACTGTCGGTGATGGTACTTGGCACTGCATTGAAGTTCATTTGTGTGTGAGATGAATGTCTTTGTGTATAAAATGAGTCTTTAAAGGAGTCTTTAATGGAGTTTAATCAGCCAATCTAATTATTAGAGCAGCCCACCTGTGAGGAAATGTGAGGTTGAGTGTGAAATGATCCAGGTATGAGGTCATTATCAGAAAGTGAAGCTTGTGCCCCTATGTGTGTGTGTCTGTGTGAAAACCTTCAGGCTTGTTTCATTCTATCCGTGTTTTGTCTCATGGGTTATTAACGCTCTCATATATTACTGTTCATATATTATTACTCCTTGTTCTTGCCTGAGGAGAGAGAAAACTATCCATCTCTGTCCATAGTTTCACTCTCACTCTCCTTTCCTCCACCTTTCTCATTCTTTATTCTCAAACTGTCTATTTATCTTATCTTTATATTTAAGTATTGGAAAGGGAGACTACAACTTTTGTCATTTATAGACTCCCTGTTCTATCAGTAAGACCACCAAACCACTATGTGCATACATAATGAAATCACACACTCACACACACTCTCTCTCACACACACACACACACACACACACACACACACACACACACACACACACACACACACACACACACACACACACACACACACATATATATATATATCATGTAGCATGTATATTATATGGCATGATTCATTCCTCGAGTCTGCAGTGTCACATGATCATTCAGAAATCATTCTAATAAGCTGATTTGGTTCAATGTTGAAAACAGTCTTGCTGCTTTATAACACTTTTGAGAAAGTGTGATGCATTTTTTTCAGGAATCTTTGCTAAATAGAAAGTACAAAAGAACAGCATTTATATTACATATAAATCTTTTGTGACATCATAAATGTTTTTACTATCACTTTTGATCAATTTAATGCATCCTTGCTGAGTAAAAGTATTCATTCGTACTGACTCTGAACTTTCAGATGGTGTATATCATATCATTTAAAGTCCCCCTGTGGTGAAAATAATTTTTTTTAAATACTTAAAACGGCAGTGAACCAATACCGTCTCAAAAGCGCTGTTTAAAATCGGGTGTTTCTGACGTCACAAGCATGTTGTAAACAATCCCGTCAACGGGAGGCTTCAGCATATCATTAACTGCTGCGAAGCAGGGGAGTCTCAAGAGAAGCCAGGTTATCCCGGCATATATTTTTCTGTTAATATGAAAAATCAGGTACATTTAGCAATATAGCGGGTGAATTATGTGTATGATGTATATTACGTTATGATGAACTATATGCCTTTGTTGAAAGCGTTATTGATTTAGTTTCTGGTTCAAACATATATGGCTGAATTAAAGCTGCAGTCGGCAAGTCTGGCAGATTGAGGGGACTTAGCCAAAATTTTGAATGTTTACAACTCTCATGCCCCTCCCCCACTACCATCGAGCACCCTCCCATTGAGTTCGTGCTCGTCAGTGCGTGTGCACCAGATTTTTTTGTAAACAAGTCCGTCTCTTCAGCATCGATCAACACCATGGAGTACTCGGAGGTTGGCTCAGGCTGCCCTGGCTAATCTACGCGTCGTACAATCCAACACACCTGCGAACTTCAGGTGTGTGCATGTGATATTGTAACGTGCGCGAGGGGGCAGGGGGGCAGGGGGGCAGGGGGGCAGGGGGGGGATCTGTGGCGTGTGCACGAACTGTGATTGACAGTCAGATCTCACACAGCCCTGTGCTGATTGGACCAGAAGAACCGGGAGCGGTGGATTTTTGCAAAACAAATAACATGCTCTAGGTGGAGGTAGAAGTGCAGGTTTTTTTCTAAAACCGGCTGATTTATGTTGTTCTGTTGGAGCATAGTGTCGGTTTCAGTGAATGATGATCAAAAAAATCTTGCCGACTGCAGCTTTAAACCAGTATATCCACTTGCCATTGTGCAGCGTTTACTACAGTGAAGTTGTTTACTACAGTGAAGCCTGTGTGATTGAGTGGAGGCGGGGCTCATTTGCATAATCATACATCTGCATATACTAAATGAAGCAAGGGTGTAGAGAGTTATATTCAAGCTATCTATTTTTTTTATCATGAGATTGTCATTTTCTTTTCTTTTATAGGTCTAACAAAGTAGCGTCAAAATAAGCATTTTACGCTATAGTGAACGGCTGTGTGAGAGAGATTTTATGAGGCATGCAACTTTCCCAACGGTCTCTTCACACCTGTAGACAGATAAGGACCTGTCTGCCTGAAGCTATCTGTGTTTGAATGTCTAAAAGGGATATATCATGGAAAACAGGATTCCATTGCAAGGGAGGCACTACTACAAGGAATGTTGTTCTGGGCCCAGGAGAGAGAGGAGGCCCATAAAAATCTTATCCCATACAAGTTTTGTTAATCTATAGTTTACATATAATCTTAAAGAAACAGTAGGAAACCCATATAGACTGATTAATCCTATAGACCTTATGTAGCCCCGCCCCTTTTCAGCGCTGCACTCATTGTCTTTTGACTTCCGGTCTGTATTTTCACAGCGATTCTGCGTGTTTAATGAACGGCTCGTTTTAAAATCTTCCCGGTCGACTGAGATTTGTTAAGTCATCTGCTTTAAACATTACAGCCCTCATGATAACTTTCGTTAACTTTACATGAAGTAAATCCACTTCAAAAGCTAATTACTCCTGGACAGCAGCGCCATAGAAATATACAGAGCGACCGCAAAAACGGAAGTTCAAAGGCAATATTCTAAAGATGGCGGCGCCCTCGTTTCTCTGGCGCATACGGTCTAAAGAGTTGCAAAAGATGATGGGAAATGGTTCAAAGCTAAATTGTTGTTGTTGTTTTTTGGAAGAAGGTTTGATTAACATGTATATGTGGTCTTTCAGTAGGGATGGCCTACTGGTATGGATTCTGCTCTTTGTGTCGCAACTTCTGTCTCCTTGTTTTTCTCTTTAGCTCTATTTGGTTGACTCTCTCTGTCTGTGTATCTTATCAGTCTGTGAGAGGAGATATGCCGAATGACTAGAAAACATTCCACTACACACTCTCTGTAGAGCTGTCTGTCTTTTTATTCTCATCATCTTGCTTTGCACTGCATCTTGCTCCACAGTGATGTTCCCTGTTTGTTTTGAGTCTAGTAATTAAGTTGTTCAAAATCTACTGAGTGTGAACATCTTCTCTTAATCAAGCACACATGGCAACAACTACTGTCTCGTATTGTGATATAAATCTGTTCTGACAACTGTGATCATGTGGCCTTTACTGGTTTCAGCTAGATATGGCACTTTCCACAAATATTTTATTTTTAAAACAAATCTCATGAACCATTTCTTAAAATTGTGACCATCAGAAGTAATATATCATTTCGGCAGAAAAACAAGTAAATAATCTTATTCCATTTTGTCAATTTTTTTGCACAAATTATGTTAAAGAAATAAATATCAAACATTTTGGTAAATATACATTTATTAATATTTGCTAAACAAAATTGGTCTCAAACTAACTCGAACTAGAAGTTAAAATTCACACTTACAGCCTTCTGCAACCCATTCATTGTTGCAGGTTTTTTTTTTCATTATATACATTTTCTCTGTTTAATTATTATTAAATGTTTATTTAAAGTTTAATGCAAATTTCATAAAAAAATTACTGCAAAAATAAAACTGCATATTTAGTTGGATCTCATGCGGTTAAAAAGGTTAACCACCTCCATTCACTGGCCATTTGTTGAAAATAATTTTTTACAAAGAGTTTCAGACCCCTTTTTATGTCGTCTTCGTGGAAACTGACATTTATATTCTTCTCTTCTCCAAAGTAAAACAAAGAGACCGTATTAAGGTGAGAGTGTCAGTGAAGGAAGGACATGGGAAAAAAGCATGGAAAATAATTGCTTATTGTACTATGAAAAAGACAGAGAGAATAGATGATTTAGAACTGATAATGTTTACCCCTGCATGGTTTGATGCAAACAGACATGCATGACCAGCTTCAAGAGTTTTTAGGTTTTTAAAATAGGCATTGCCAGAAGTTTATAGCCCATTTTTGAAGCAATAATAAAGTGTAAATTGGTCTGTCATGAGGCCTTTTATGAATCTCTTTATGACGGGCCACAGACTGACATGGGTCATTCTCACATAAGGGTCGAGGCCGAATCCCTCATTAAAATCTCAGTGGCCCTCTGTCAGTCACGTTCCGCTGTCGTCTTCATCGGCGTGCGTCGGTTGTGTCTGACAGCTGGATGTGTCTGTGCTTGTGTGAGTTTTGCATGCTTCCCGCTGCAGAGGGCAGAGCGCCAGCCCTATTGTCACGGTAACAGACGGCTCTCCGCCATGCGTCTGCCTGATCAGCATAACACAGGCTGACTTTCTCTATGCCTCTCTTTTGACCCCTCTTTCTCTCACCTCCTCTTAAATCAGACAGTAATGGGCGCGCGGAGAGCGAGAGCGTATGGTTTGCTTACAAAGGAAGGTGGGAGAGAGTTGTAAAGATCTCCTGCACTTCAACTTGGTTTATTTAAACAGAAAGGAGACGGCTGTAGATTAGCTTGAGGCCATGGTCTCTCACACTTCAGCGGCTCTTACTCACACTCTATGCTTCTCTTTTCCTCTCTCCTTCGGTTAGATTAATCACCTCAGTTTCACAGTCTCACTGCTGAAGAAATGAGCCTTTTGGGTCACTAGGCTTTTTTGCTCTTCTCTTTTGTATTTCATTCTACTTAAATTTGTACCGTTCTTCTAAGTAATAATACCTTCACATTTCTTAAAGGGATAGTTCACTCTAAAATGAAAATTAAGTTATAAATTACTCACCCGCATGCCCTTCTTTCCTTTTATGGACCACAAAAAGAGAATTAAAAAATAAAATGTCCCGCTCATGCTTATCCAAATAATGGAAGTGAATAGCGACCAGCCTCAAACCTTTTAAAAAAAGAAGCAAAAGTATCACAGAATGATCCCATGCAACACGAGCCGTTTATTCTTTCCAAGTGTTCTGAGGGTATACGAAATGAAATTTAATGTATTATTTAAAGAAAATCCTGACTTGGGCCATTGGCCTGTGCATGGCTACACGTTATGTGTGTTCGTGAGACTCTATTAGCGCCACAGTTGGGACTCGTGTCCTAACCAGCCGCGACAACGACACGTGACAATTCTATTTTAGAAACGGTTTCTATTTTTCTGCAACGCCGCGCTGGAACAACAAACACAAAGTGTGGCAATGATAATCTCAGGTGCTGTTTATGTGCTTTATTTAATGTTAAAAGCGTGTAATGTGACTTTGAATATCATTTATTGCTCCCAGCTTTGTAGCTGTAAAAGCAACAATGGATAATTAACCTCAGATCTTGAAATTAAACAAATGGAAACAAGAACGTTCAAACTGTGAACAAACAAGTGTATTATTTGACGGACTGTTTTAGTAACTCAGTAGCCTATGTATTTGAATAATGTTTAAATGGTGTAATATTTGTGAATTTGATTATGTAGCTACTTATCCATTTTCTTGCGATTTGCTGTCAAGATTACTCTCTGGTGCACTTGCCATGAGACTCCGCCCACACGCTATTCTGATTGGCTGTGGGTTTTGATTGATTTTTACGCATCCCACAGTCGCGTCTAGTGTGGACAGACAAATTATTTGTCGCTGGAATCTTATCGCATTGCGTCTGGTTAGGACACAGTGTAAGTCTCACAAATCACACATCTTGAGGATATTTTCTTTACTTGCTTACTCAACTCAACTTTTACGAACTTACTCAAACTTGAATGCTTTTCAAAGATTTGATGCCACCAAAGGACCATTTAACAGTAAGTAACAGAGTGAATCTGGCACTTCCCCACAAGTCATCATCATGTTTTCAGGCTCCACACTGGTGATTTCTCCTCTCCGGAGAACCGTTGAGGATTGTGGCGGGTTGCCAGATTGGCTGTCAACAGATCAATGGGACGTGTGGAGCCCTCGCCAGTTTAATTCTCCTCCTGATTGTGGCTGTTTTCTGAGAGGCTCCCCGGGGACGCCAGGTCTCTTAGTATGCTAATCCAACAGCATTAGATAAGCCCAGCTTTCACTCTCTTTTTAGCCGTCGCACAAACATTAAGACAAATGAGAGATTTTGTGGCTGACCAAAAGAAGTTGGAAAAGTCCTCACTCATGAAAAAGATTTTGCCTGCTTATATAACACAGTTTTCTTTATCAAGGAACTGGAAATCTCAATTATTCAGATTCCCAATAATAATCAAAGTTCAAGTATTATAATAATTATTATTATTATTGTATGAATGTATTTTGTATGTATAATATATTTATATAATTGCATTATTTTTTATTATTTTAAATCTATTTTAAAGAATGCACATATTTCAAGAAAAACACTAAAAACACAAATATATTCTATGTTAAGACCCAATAAATGTATTGTTGAAAATAGACTTTTTATTTTTAAATAAGCAACTTTTAAATATGTTTGGCAACGTAAAAAAAAGTGTGTGTGTGTGTATATATATATATAATTTTTGTTGTAATATTCATTCATGGTAAATCACAATGTAATCAGAGAATCAGACCTTTTCTTGTTAATTTAATGTTGGACTGAATTGATTTAAGGTTGTATTTGCTCAGTTTAGATCACTTTTTATTATTGTAGGTGTTTGCAGAGCAGATCTGCTGTCCTGTTCTCATTCCAGTCCTGTGACTCACTGCGATGATTCTGCACTCTTCAGAGTATAAAATGCCCAAAGCGGTTCTAGCTGTGCAAACACCCAAACACAAACGCACATATTCATACGTCATGGTTATGAACATGTTCATTTGCATGGCTGGCTGCATTCCCGTACAACAAGACATGAGTGACATTTCCAGTATTTTTGTTAGCATGAGAGAAAGAGAGGGAGAGAGAGATCATTGATATGTGATATTTTTTTTATGCTAAAACTAACCATTTTCTGGAGTTGTGGATCATGAATGAATCATATCATGAATCATGAATCAGTCATATGGTGTGTAATATGTTCAAGCCAATCTAAATTTCTCAATGAATGTATAGTATTTTGTCCTCCAACACTGTAGAAAGTGTATAATGTGTATTTTATGCAGTGGTCCAACCCTTTAAAATGACTGTCAAATTCAGCCATGTTGCAAAATATATTTGGTCTGATGAAGTCGAATTGATTCAATCATATTATATAATATTCATGACTTGCACAAAGCCAGTTAATTTAGATGTTACCAAAAAAAGTTTACATTTTTTACAGTGAATATTTATGAATTTAACGAGCTGTACTTGTGCTATTCATTATGAATTCAACAAAACATGCACAGTCACAAACCTGGTGTCTTCTCATTTTAAAACTTGTTTAACAGCATGCTTTTAAAAACTTGCACAAAGTATGCGAACATGGCAACAATAGTTGCCACACACATCCATTTAAAACACATCTACATGCCAGCTGTCACTGTGACTAAAATCGTGGCTTAGGGTGGAGTAGAGGACTTCTGCTGATGAGTAATATCTCCAGCTATACTGTGCATGATTGATGTTGTAATACATTAGTGCCGTAAAAGCAGTTGTTGGGAACTGAGCGAAAAAAATCACACAGGCCTTTGAAGCTGATATCTTGAACGGTATTTAGGGTTTCTTTGACCTTTATAGGCATAACATACTGAGAATATGTGGAGGATCACATACAATCACTCATACAGTAGTCTCAGCCAATGAACCCTGTGATAGAGTCCAGATCTTCTTCCGTCGGTCTGGAGCTCTGGCTACGCGAGACTACTCTCACAGTAGCCTACAGCTTCCTCTTTTTCCAGGATGGCAATATAGGAGGAGGAACAAGGAGCTGAGCAGTCCTTCTGGCCTGACGACACTTCTCTTTTTCCTTTCCTTCCTGTCATTCTCTCCCTCCCTTTAGCAGTCAATCCCACCATTGACAAACGTAAGCAAAACCACTCTGTTGTGACATGACACACACTTACAGGAAGGGGAAAGGGTTGCCGACAGGATGGCCTGAAGAGCAGATGGAATGTAGACATCACCCCACGTCACATCACTCCATCAGACACGCACACAAACGCACGTTTGAATAGACATCTAGATCAGGACATGCCATAGACAAATGCATTGTTTTTTTGTTTTTTTAAAGTGACACAATTAAGTACTATATACTGACCCAGTCCTGACCTTTTTGTGCATTAGTCCACAGAAATTTTTCCTCAACATTTTTTTTTCAAATTCAAATTCTACAGTAAAGACTTTTATATTGTTACCAAAAAAAAAAAAAAAAAAAAGACATTTCAAATAAATAAACTTTTTGTTCACTGAAGAAGCACAACTGTTCTCAACAATAACTATGTTTCCATCCATATTTTTATGTGCATTTTGGGATATCACATAAATGCTGGATGGAAACACTAAGATGCACATAAATTCTAAAAGTGAGCATTAAAAAAAAAACGTATGCACTCAGTTGAGGCGGGTACATTTTTATATAATAAGACATACGAATAAACTGTGATGGAAACACATTTACCAAATGTATCCCTCGTGTGACTGCCTCAACAGTGGATGCGATTGGACAACTGGACTAACCAGCGGATCAAATGTTGGTTTGATAATTCTGAAATGATTTTTTGCCAAAGTCTGTCATCATAATGATTTGGTATAATGACATCCCAGAAGTATCTCACATGATTGCTCTCCTAAACACCAGGCATCTGAATGTAAGATAACATGACAGCGTTTATTGCACTTCGTCTGCATGCTCTGAGACGCAAGTCATTTATGATGTTGGATAAAAGAGCCACAGTGACTTCCCCGATAGCTGCAACTTCCATTTATATTACAGATATTTTGTGCCAATTTCCCAGGAAGTGCCCATTTTGTTCTTTTGAACACATGGGATGGAAACGTAGCTTTACTCGCATGTTTTATGCGATATTCCAATAATGCACATAAGTTAAAGGGTTAGGCTTGTTCATCCAAAAATGAAAAGTCTGTCATCAATTACTCACCCTCATGTCGTTCCAAACCCGTAAGACATTCGTTTATCTTCGGAACACAAATAAAGACCAAAAAGATCTTAATTTGTGTTCTGAAGATGAAGTGCGAGATGAATTTGCAACTTTGGATGGAAACATAGCTATTGATTATAATATGAACGGTTTCTTGGGCACCGAATCAGCATATTAGAAATATTTTTGATGGATCATGTGACACTGAAGACTGGAGTAATGGCTGCTGAAAATATATTAAAAAAGATTTTTGTTCAAATAAATGAAGCCTTGGTGAGCATAAGAGACGTCTTTTATACACATTACAAAATCTTACTGACCCCAAACTTTGAGGTTTTGCTCATTTCTTTGGAAATAATTTCCCCAAAAGAATTTACATGCCACAAACGTTTGTCTAATTATAGTGTCCCATCATGTTCTTTTGTTTTCCTGTAGCTTGTTTAAATGGCAAATTTTTACACTATGTATCAATTCTTTATTTGTGTCAGTTTCACTCTGTTCCTGTGCTTTAAGCTTGCATTTTGCCTAGGTTGTTTCATTGTGAGCCAACGTGAGTGTGTGTACACAAGGTCTGTATTGTGTTTGTCTGCGTGCATTAGTCATTAGGGAGTTTAAGCTCCCTGATAAAGGCTCTCGTGTTTTAGAGCTGACTCTATCAGGCCATCTGACTGGTTTTAGATGGCTTTTGTTTCTATTCACTGAAACGTCAACATCCTCCACCCCAAATGAGGAGCGCTGAGTGCAGGTTGGAGTCAGCTGCATGCTGGGGTCACCGTTCAGGGGTGAGGGGTCAACACCTGCCTTACTTTGAGCTTTAACATGTTTGGGCTCTTTGTAATAGGTTTTATTAGACTTCTTTTGGAAAGAGTTCATTGGCATTTTCAGTTTGACTTAAATTAATTGGCCAAGACAATTATCAGTAACATTCATGTTAAAGTTGGATGCCTTTGTTAATGCACATGAAAAACATTATTTGTCATGGCATAAGATAATGCATATTTTCTCCCATTTGGCAGCTGGCAGAGTCTTTTTATACTTAATTTAGTCTGTAGTTTAGAGGAAAGAGCTGTGTCCGTTTGGCCCAGAGTCTACATACGTTTAAAGGCAGCATTTGAAACGTTGCACCGCACCCTAGTGGTCAATAACTAAAAAATACAGGATCCAGAGTGTCATGAATGGACATATTTAAATGATTAGTAAGACTTTACAATTAGCTATTCATTGTAAGTTCATGTTTGCTCAAGTCCATGAAAATAATATTAACAGATGCAACTTTTGTATCAGTAAATGTCGAAATGAACATTAATCAATGCTTTAGATGCATTTTTCAGGGTATAGTGCTTAACTAATACAGCTAAACAAATGGAATCGTATTGTAAAGTTATACCAAATTATTATTATTATATTGAAAAAACATTTATTGTGTGTTTAAGACAAGCAGATGTAATTTCAGCTTAAATTATCTAATGATACTAAATATACTATTATATTTCTTGCTGTTTTTTTGTTATAGCCTGATAGAAGGACAGTACTTACAGAAAGCATTGGAAACATGGTGCTTGTCCTCAGCAGACACTGAGCTCTGTTTCCATGAAACTTCCTCCTGTGGGCCCTGTGCTTGTTTGACACCCTCTCAGGAGAGATACGACTCTCATCCCAGTGATGATTCTTTCTACCAGTTATGAACTAGGTGAAAGAGTTTGTGGGCCGAGGAGAGAGAATTATTTCGACTGATAGTTCACCCAAAATTGGGTGCTGGTTTTCCATACATTGTAGGTTAGTAGTCACCAAAACTGTTTAGTTACCAACATTCCTAAATATATATATTTATATGTACTTTTGAAGAAATAAAGTCACATTGCTAAAGACTGACATGGGGATGAGTAAATGATGAAAGAATTTTCATTTTTGAGTGAGCTATTCCTTTAATGACAATAACATTTGTCTAATTATACCACTGGTTTCCACATTGACCAGATTCATAGGACAGAGTGACTCAGAAACAATAAAAACAATCTTTTTTGGGGTGTTTTATGGCTTTTGGTTTCACGACACACGCACACAGACGTGCTTGGGGGGGAAAAACACACACGCTCACAGACACATCCTGTGGAGTACCTGCACGCCAGCCACTGTTATTGTGAACACCCTATAAACCCATTTTCCTCATGGACAAAATGACATGTTAGAGTCTGAGAAGAGACCTTAATAGTGGCTCTACGCTATGAATTATAACATTGGGAATAAAGTTTATTGAAAACTGACAGACCACACTTGTGTGGCACATACACTGCCATTACAAACTTTGAGGTTAGTAAGATTTTTTTTTATATATATATATATTTTTGAAAGAAGTCTCCAATGCTCACCAAGGCTGCATTTAGTTTATCAAAAATACAGTAAACAGTAATAATGTGACATTTTCTTACAATTTAAAATAACTAATCATTCTAATGATTTGGTGTTCAAGAAAAAGTTGTGATGCTTCACATTTTTGTGGAAACCATGATACTTTTTTTGGGATTCTTGGATGAATAGGAATTTATCTGAAATAAAAATCTTTTGTAACATCATAAATGTCTATACTGTCACTTTTGCTTGCTGAATAAAGGGATCTCTTGCATCAATACATGCTAAAAAATATTTAGAGCATCAGATACACAATTGATTTGTATTTAGTTTTTTATAGACTTTAAGTGCCACAGAAACAAGCACACAGCCATCTTTAGAATTTTGTCTTTGCACTTTGCATTGTTATCGAAGAGTAATGAGCCTGTGAAGTGGATTTACTTATTGTAGAGTTAATGAAAGTTATCATGAGCATTGTAAAGTTTGTAGCGGATGTCATAACAAATGTCAACAGACCGGGAAGATTTTAAAATGAGCGTTTTACCTTCATGCTGTGGAAATACAAACCAGAAGACCAAACACAAGGAGCACAGAGCTAATGAGGGGCGGGGCTACATAAGCTCTATAATGGACTCACATGCACAGGCTATGCTTGTTATGAGTGACAAAATAGACTGCAAAGTCTCATGGGTCATCAGAATTATTTCACGCTGAAACATTATTACATTACAAGTCAGAAGAATGGACACACTCAACTGAATTTATGGTTCTGTGATGTTTTGATATGCTTGAAATTAGCATTGTAGACAAATTTATCATTACATTTGTTTTGTTTAATAAATTTGAGTTCTAAAATATAAAAGATACTATTAATTAAAAATCTTTAGGTTGTCCTAGGTTGACCCAGAGGAGAGATTTTGATGCGTGCGGAGACGGAGCATAATTACGATGAAGATGATATAGATCAGAATTGCTCCTTTCATTCCTGTGCAGAATACCAGAGAGAGAGGAATGTGTTAAGGAGGTCACAATGGGTCAACAAGTATTTGCGGGACCTTGTTCTGGAGGTGATGGCCAGCCTCTCAGGTTCATGAGAGCTAAAGGTCAGAGGTCACCCTGAGGGTTCTGTTAGTTATGGGTCAACTCATGATCTCTCCGTGAATAGGAGCAGAGAAAGAAGTGATGAGAACACTGATAGCTCAACTTATCTTTAACGCTTCCTCCTGTTCTCTCCTTCTCTGCCTGCTTCAGTGCTGCTTGATGATTTTATCTTTCTTTCCCACACAAGTACAAATTCTGCAATTCAGTGGTCAGGCCACACTGAATTAAACAAATATTTTGCAATATTCTCCAACGTAAGCAAAAACACACGCACACAGAATTTTATATAGTCGTACACACACTCTTCATTCTCACAAGGACAAATAAACCCAACTCATAAATGTGGGGACAGAGCAAAATAAAATCCTTCCCTTGGCATCTTGGTTAGCGCTTAATTAAAACCGTTCCCAAGTGTCCTGCCAATTTGGAAACCCCTTCATTTAGTAAACAAAGGTCTCCAAGCAAAATGTGGTGGAAAAATGTTGTCGTCTGGTAACAAGAATGAACATAAATCCGAGACACACTTTCAGATACATTTATTTAAGTGATTTGTAGTCTTATTACATTTTTTAATTTGTTTATTTTTTTGACAATAAAAAAAGCTTTTTTGGCAAGTCCATATTGTTGAATTATATTGAGTGCTAGCTAAGCCAAACAGGTTAAGGTTTTTGCGAATGTGAAACCTTTACGTGCTGTTCTGGTCTGAGCGTGTGAAGGTGTTGAAACCGGTGGAGAAAAATATGCCCCTTCCCCCTATTTTTGGGATACTGATCATGTGCACACTCATGACATGTCTTCCTTCAGATCTCTGCTCAGGTTTCCTCTCTGACCTGCCGTGTCAACAGCAGTATGTTCCTGCAACAAGCAAAACATGTGTAGCATCAGTCACTTTAACTCCAAAGCAGAAGCCTGTTGCTGATTGGATGTTGTAACGGACAATGAGGCCAGAAACATACTCAAGTTGTGTATACTTGCTTTATTGCGGCAGTAAAAAGCATTGCACTCAAGGGGGCGATAGAGCTAACTTCGTATGTTATTAACTAGGACGTTTTATGTGTTCACTACTGTTCAAAAGGTTGGAGTCAATAATATATTTTGTAAAGATTTTTTTTTTTCAAATGACAGTAAAGACATTTATAATGTTACAGAAGATTTCTATTTTTAATCAATGCTAAATGTTCTATTCATCATGGAATCCTGAGAAGAAAAAATATATCACAAAATGTTAAACTGCACAAACGTCTCAACAATAATAATGTAATAATAAGAAATGTTTCTTAACCAAACGATCATATTTGATTTCTGAAGGATCATGTGACACTGAAGACTGGAAGTTCAGCTTTGCCATCATGGGAATAATTGTAAAATATATTAAATTAGAAAACAGTTATTTCAAATTGTAATAATATTTCACACTCAAAGTATTACTTTTTACTGTATTTTTGATCAAATAAATGCAGCCTTGGTGAACATAAGAGACTTCTTTCAAAAACTTTCTTATACTGACCCCAAACTTTTGATGTTTTGCTCATTTCTGTGGACAAATTTGTGAAAGTGAAAATTGAATTGTAAAATTATTAAATTAGTCTGAAGCATTTGACCTCTTTGAATGGTGCTATTTGATCAGATCACTGCTTTATTAGTAAATAACAGAATTAGATAGTTTTGATAAATGCAGAAGCTGTTGGTCAGAATATGTGTCTTCATTCCAGATTCATTGTGCGTTTTATCTCAGCAGTTGGGCGCTTGGCCCTGGTGAATTATTTACGGCGTGGATGGCTGTTGATTGCAGTGCTGAGGATAAAGGTTGGATCATCTAGCTGTGTGTTTTATGAGAGTGGAGCTGTTTGTTAATAGATGTGGATGTATGGAGGTTTTCTAGAACAATTGGACCTCTGTGGCTCAGGCTACTGCGGGGGTGAAAGTTTAATCATTAATTATACACACTGTATATTTACGGCCTGAATTTGTTTGCTATTCCCAATGTGAAAGTCAAACAACCTGATTGATTTTACCATGTAGACATGGTTTGAAGTTGGACGGACATTGGTCAGTCTGTTGTAAATAGAGATTTTCTCTTTGATTAGATACAATTTATTTATCAAAGATTTACACAAACGACATGCTGGTTTACATGCTCATAAATTCAGATCTTGGACTTCCAGAAAATACAAAAACAGCGAACCAAAAATACCATGGAATTACCTCATTTTTTAGACGTGAACCATGCTAATTCTATGGTATTATTTAAGTAGTCTACCTGCAGATCTCTCAGCCCTTCATTTTCCTCTGCATGTGGGCTGTGTGTTAATGTTTGTGTTTGCCTACCCAAAGCACCTCTTTTGCTTTCATTCCAGTGTTTTCCTCCTTCACACGTCGCTGGCATAGTTTGTGTGTGGTTAGCTGGATATTCTGGTCTAGGCAGGTCTATCTGGCTGATCTGCTGGTCCTTAGTATTTTGTGCATGGGTCAGTGGATGTGTTGGCCCTGAAGTCTTTAGTCGGTAAGGCAAGTCAGCTTTGACCCAGGATCAGACTATATAATATTATACTAGACAATATAAAGTAAAATTATTTAGTAATAAATTATATAGTAATTAAAAGAAAGCTATAGTTGTATGCATAAACATATGTGTGTGAAAAATATCAATTTCGATATTATGAAATAATATTTTAATATAATTAAATATATATTTATTTATATAAAATTACAAAAATGTATATATGTGTGTGTGCGTGTATGTATGTATATATATATATCAAGAAATATATTGTATAAAAATATCAAGAAAAACATGCATGTTTTTCCTGATAAATTTACTATATATATATATATATATATATATATATATATATATATATATATATATATATATATAGTAAAATTATCAAATGATCAAAATGATTTATATATATATACATATATATTTTAAAGGAAACTATATGTTTTGCCATATACTAATTATTAATAGTAAAATATGATCAATTTAAAAGATCATTAATATATCAATTCTAACTATATCATTTTAAACATTGCAAATTAAAAGATCATTTGAATATATGTAAATTTCAAAGAAAATTTAACTAAAAATGTATTTAAAATTCATAAAACTATGCGCATTTCTTTTTTCTTAGTGGTAGGATACGTTTTGTAAAATATGTTTTCTCTACACACCAGTTTGAAAGCCTCTGCCGTAGAGGATAGTAAGAGAGGGAGGGAAACCCAGAGGAGGAAGAGAAGCGGAGAGTCCAGTCGCCCTGCCGTGGTTGCCGTGCAACTGGAGGGGAGGGGCAAAGATCAGAGGGAGAGGTTGGGGGCTGGTTTAAGGTCATGTTTCACCAGCGCTCTAGTTGTTTGTAATCCTAAACTTTCAATACTACAGTCAGTGTATGTGGGTGCTTTCTATGGACAACTGTCACCCAGAGATCAGGGGAACGCCTGGTCTGGCACTCTACAAGACTGACTTCAGCGAATGTGATTGTATCGCCCATGTGTGTTGAAGTCCCAGGTGAGTGACAAACACCCTCGCGTTGTGAGTGCTGTGACGTTGGAAAGTCAGGAAGAGTATCCGGTGGTGGCTGTCCTCAGCGGCAGGGAGATAACATGGTACACAGCTACAGACGCACCTGATCCTGTTACCGGCTAATGAAAAAGGAAAAGGACATGCGAGCTCATCCATCATCCTTTATGAACTGTATGCTGGGGAAGTCTTCAATCCAGGTGTTTTTAGATCACATGGGTGTAAGATGATCACTGGCTTGTGATAATAGGAGCATTTAAAAGTACTAAAGCTAAATGTAAGCTGATTTTCTTCAGCTGCAACTTGAGTTTTAAAGGTTTTCACCCCCGCCCCCCAAAAAATTGTCTTATTGTCACAGTGGTGTGGCTTTTAAACCGGACCCAGTCTTCTTGGTGGACTTCAAGCTTCAGTTGGGGGAAGACTAGTGATTTTCCAGCCGGCCGCTTGAGTTAATTACTGCTTGTGGATTGCAGCACTCGTGTTGGGATTTCCAGGACTCACATCGGAGGTTTTTTCTATCTAGCGTACAAAAAAAAAGACAGAAAGTTGTCATCCAGGTTGCAACGACACCTGTGGATGTGGACCAGTGAATTTCTACATTTGGTAGAAGATTGAGTTCATTTTTTTGGACAACAGATTTTCTTTTATTCCGCAGGAGCTTCATGGATTTAAACCACAATTACTTCATGATCCTTACGTATAAACCGTGTGATGTAGTTCTACTTTTGATTACCGACTTGTGAGAAACGTGGCTTAACTCTTGAGTTTTTAAGTGACCTCGACCTTTTTGCCTAATTTTTAAGAGGGTATGATGAGGGACAAGCGCTCTGGGTCTTTTAGGAGGGACAGGGACAAGACCGAGAAGGCCGCCCCGATCTCTCGTGCTCTCAGCTGGCTGAGCGTGTCCTCGCTGTCACAGCAGACCCGTAAACTGTTCCGCAGCCAGAACAACCTCCATAGACACTCCCAAACTCCACATGGAGTGCATGAAGATAGTGATGACTGGGTGTATGAACCCCAGCACTACACAGGTGAGGATACACGGTTTCATGGCATTCGTGTGAGCATGTGTATTTTGTGGTCTGAAAGGCTCTGAAAGGCTCTTTAATGTCATGTAAAATTAGTAGAATGAGGTAAAAATAAAGGTATACACGATAATGTATAAGGAAAGTGTTATTTTAGATCCCTTTTTACGGTTTTAATCACCTTTTTTATTCAATTTTTAAATAGTAGTCTCTATATTAATGTCAGTAAAATCTACATGAATAATAATTAGGGCTGTCAAACGATTAATCGCGATTAATCGCATCCAAAATAAAAGTTTGTTTTTACATAATATATGTGTGTGTACGGTGTATAATTATTTTCTATATATAAATACACACACATGCATGTATATATTTAATATTTGCATGTATATACTATGTATATATATATGTATATTATATATAATTTATATTATATATAAATATTTTATATATAAATAACACATTTTTCTTAAATATATATGCATGTGTGTGTATTTATATAGAGATAATAATTATACTCCATACACACACATATATTATGTAAAAACAAACTTTTATTTTGGATGCGATTAATCGCGATTAATCGTTTGACAGCCCTAATAATAATTATAAAATATTTAGGTTTTAAATGCTTTTAAATGCATTAGAGCACTTCAGTTTCATTTGGAATTACTTGTAATTGTTTTATTCTTATTTAGGACTGAGAATGTTCAGATGAGATGTTGGGAAATAAATTGTTCATTTGTTTATTTATATTAAAATATTAAATAGATTTATAGTAAATATATTAAAATAAACATAATCATTGCATTTTTTATTTATATAAGCACAGTATGTACTTATTGTCCTTTTTAGAAATAAACTTGTAGCTTAAAAGGTTAATTTAGATATTTTTACTTCTTGTATAAAGTAGTGATCAATTTGCTCCATGGGATGTCTGGCTTAACAGCTAAAAGATTCCTCTTTTGTCTTTGGATTTATTGTTCTTGCAGGAAGTGAGAGAGTTAGTTGTTTACAATGAGGGAGAACTGAGGTCACTGTCTTTTTTATTGCGGGTTTGTCTTTGTTTGAGCCGTTAACACGTCTTCTTATGGACAGGTTAAGTGAGGGCTGTAGGGCTGGACTGGAAACAGTTGACAGTGCTTTGAGTTCAGAAATGGGAAGAGAGTGCTAAAAAAACGGATATAGCGACTTACACGCCTGCGTAAATGGGTGATGTCACCGACTGGTGGCGATTTGGGTGTAAGAGCCAATGTCAACTGTGTGTGTGTGCGCGGAAACAAGGGGAAAATTGTAGTCGCTCCGTCAGACACAGCTGTTCACCCCTAATACTGAATGTCTTAATAATCCTCTTTCAATTAATGGACTGAATTACCTTTTATTTATTTATTTATTTTTAATTACCTGCAGTAACATCTGCATGAAAGTTGAGTTGAGGTAAGTAAAGCAAAATTACTTGGATACCGGTGTTTTTAGCTGAGAATTGTGAATATAATTGGTTCTTTATGTGTTAAAATATGAAGTTTTTATGAAAACAAACGTGAGTCAATTAAAACTTTCAGGGTGAAACTGATTTTCAACAGCGGATGACAAGAACGTCAATCTCATGCATATCTCTTTGTGTTGGCCTAAATGTCCAGTGGCACATACTTTGCTTTGTAAATCTAATGTGAAATCTGCCACTCCTCGTGAAAGCAGAAACTCCACCCTGATATCCCTGTAGACTTTGTGTTTATTGGTTGACCAGTTTGAGTGTGTGTGTGGTTTTGGAGATGTAACTCTATGCTGGTTCTAATGAGATATTCTATCAGGGTAGAGTAATGTTACTGTAGGGGTGACGAGTCTTTCCTCCGCTGACACTGCTGACTCTGTTAACTCCCACGCTCCTGTATTTGACATGACTTTTGACAATCAGATGTTTTGTTTCTTATTCATTTTTATCATGCTTTATCAATGTGGGTTTACAAATACGCGGTGCATTTATAGTAGTCTTATAGTAGTTTAATGGAGTAGAGAATGTCACAATCCATCACTGCTTATCATATTATGCCTTATAATTGCTGAAAAGGGAGTGTCATTTGATAGATAAAATCTGAAGTGAATTTCTACAGAGTTCTGAATCATTTTGTGTAAAGTCAGATTTACAGATTTTATCTATCAAATGACACTTCCTTTTCAGCAATTGGCATAATATGATAAGCAGTGATGGATTGTGACATTCTCTACTCCATTAAAAACATTTTAAGCAGTATTTCCCTAAATATTTTATATTTATTATGCATGCAGTTTTATGAAGTCATATTAATGTAGAGACTAGGCCTACATTTTTAAATTGGAAAAATTAAACAATTTTTTAATTCATTAAACTTATTTTTGGTCACAATGCACCATTTATATGAATAGCAAATCAAAAAGAGAAAGAAAAAAAAAAGTGCCTTTTTCTATAATATGCATGTATATTACATTTAAAGTCAGCATGAAACGGAAATTGCAATATTCCTTGTTGTGATCCCTATCCCTATATCCATGTGAAATGGCTTCTTGAACAAGAAAAAATTTAGAGCGGGACTTCGGGAATTGATTGGATTGTTGGAATGTTCTTGTTTGCCGCTTATAGAGCTGGTAAGTCCCGCCCATCCGTAAAACCCCACTGGACCTCTAGATTGAAAAATCGTCAATGCAAGTGAATGTGAGAAAATAATTATTTTCTGGTCCCGTTTGAATTGTGCCATGAATGTGAACATAAGTTGTGTGTGAATTTTTTATATAATTTTTCATGTTACGAGTTTGACCGTATATTGTACGATTCTTTGGCTTGCAGTTGTGGAAAAGACATAATAACGAGAAAGACTACATGTCGCCTATGTGACGTCACCCCATAACACATTTTCCCTCCACTTGTCAAATCACGGTGCTAATGCTGCGATAATCTATGGAGACAGATCGAGATGCCTGTGTGTTTTGTACCAAAATGTCACCATTCAAACCAAATGGGCTGTTCATTCTTCAGAAACGCGTCGAAAGCAGCGAAGAGTTGTAGTCCACAAAGTGCTCTCACACAAAGTCTAACCGTATCAAACTTCTACCCGCTAAATTGTAGCATTCTTCACATGGAAAATTATATTAAAAATTCACAGACAACATATGTTCACATTCATGGCAAAATTCAAACGGGACCAGAAAATAATTATTTTCTCACATTCACTTGCATTGACGATTTTTCAATCTAGAGGTCCAGTGGGGTTAGCGGAAGGGGCGGGACTTACCAGCTCTATAGCGATCTCATCTGAGTGACAGGTTGTCCCACCCTCGGGCTGGAAAACACGTTATCGGGAAAGAGGTGCTGTTGCAAGAAGGAGGGAAGCTATTTTGATTAAAGAATACGAGGGCACGTGAATTTTAAAAAAAACAATGAGGTGCACGGAAAAATCATTTATAATAAATACTGCAGTATTCAATAAAAATGGTCAATTCTGATTTAATGGCGACTTTAAACTCACGACATGCACGTATGCGTGCAGACACACATGCATGCCCAGTGTTTTCCCTGAGGCAGGAAATACACTCTTTTTCCATAGCAGAAAACAATACAGTACATTTCTCCAAAAGCCCCTAAATTTCTAGTCTATATTACAATCCTGATGTTAACAAGCGTACAAGCTTCTAAATTTAAAACATATATTTATTCTATTGGCACCTATGCTGGTACATGCAGGCCTAATTAAACTGCCCTAACTGCTGCTCCTGCGCTCTTTATTTAAATTCATCCTATAATTTTGGGCTGTCAGGCCCTTGTAGTTGACCCATAATTTCAGAGTGCGGGTTGCCCGGTGTCAGGATGTTTTTGTCGGTTACTATGGCAATGAATTGACTGATTGTTTGTGTGGCTGTCCTGATTCTCCCTGGGACAGGCTCACATGTCTGCTCGAGACAAATGTCTCAGTCCGAGACGTCTTGGGACACAATCTCTGCTTTTGCTGCTTGTGGATTCATTGATGAGTTGATTTTGTTGAAATGGGTGATGTTGTGTAGGTTTGGTACATTTCAGTGCAAAACTTGCATCTATTTACCCATCAGTCTCCCAAGGGATTTTCATACACTGTAAACCCTAACGCTCAAAATACTTAATTAGTTTGAGTAGGACAAACTTAAATTAAACTAATTAGTTCAGTCAAATGAACTTTTATGAGTATTTTGCACTTTCTTTTTCTTTCAAGTTCACAGAACTGATATATTTTAAGTAAACTGAACTGTTTCATTGTTTTGAGTTTTATGAAATGATTTATTTTAATTTAAACAAACTTAAGTTTAACTGAAACGGCTGGGATGTCTATTTCCCAGCATGCTTTGCCCATGGCACTTGAATGGGAGAGTAAATGCTAAAATTAAGCGTAATATAATGTTTGTTTGTTTTTTTGTGCAAGATTAATGTTAAGTGGGAGATAGAGTATTGATTAATGTTTTGTTATGCTAATTTAGAAGAATTTCTGTTAATGTTGGTTTTAGGATAGTTACCATCATGGTGACAAGTGGTGCATGCGGCTTGATTTGAGAGCAAATAAAATCTTTATATTGTTGCACTCATGCAGCAAGTTCTGTATAACATACTATTGTTAGCATGATAACATAATAGTATGTTAGCAAACTAGCTTTTTAAAACTATAAGTTAATACTAATGAAAGTGTTCACATTGAGATTACATGAAGGTTTTAAGTTAAATGTATGAAATAGTGTACTCTGATTTTAATTGTTCTTAACTTGAAATGTTTAAGTACAAACTTAAAATCTGCCAGTTCTGCTTACTTAAACTTTGAATTTCAAAACTTAAAAAATTGAGGCAATCGATTGCCTTAAATTTTTTGAGTTCTGCTAACTTATTCAAGTTTACAGAAACCTCATGCATTTTGTTTGAATTATAAATATCCAAATAGTTTCTCATATTTTTATTTAATTCTGTTGTACAGTAAAATAAAAGATGAATTAAGTTAGGTAAGATATGTATATTAGGCTGTTGTTAGGAGATTCATGTGGAAATGTCTCAGTAATATGCAATCTGTCTGTATAACGATATAAAAGCATGGTTAATCCAGATATTATGTCATAATTTCTTAGATAATTCTCTCAGTGTGATTGGTTCTCGTTTCGTGATCGACAGCGACGTAATGGCGTGGAGGGTTAGTAGTCTTTAAACGATTCATTTAAGAACCAGCTCATAAGAGTCATTAGGTGTGTTCGACTTGAAGCGGCGCTGCGCATCGGTGTGTGACATCAAAGTACCGTGAGAACGATGAGAATGTTCGTTTAGTACGGTGGCCCAGTAGTGCACAACACAACGAAATTTATAGGGCACTTATTATGCAAAATTCACTTTTACATGGTGTTTGAACATAAATGTGTGTTGGCAGTGTGTGAGCAAAAGCACCCTAGAATGATAAAAATCCACCCAGTGTTTTTTTTACAATCTCAATAAATCATAAGCACTGTCTCAGAATGAGCTGTTCTCAGATTCGGCGCAGTGTGACGTAGAATTGAGCAGGCCCCTCCCACGACTGTTGAGTGACACTTCAGTTTGAGCCTAGACCCGCCCTGAGTGAGCTGGACACAGAGTCCGCCATTGTTCGACGCTTGAGCAACTGTAGACAAGAATGTCTCCTAAGCGATTGAGGTGTGTTGTTGATGGATGTAAGAATGAACATAGCAGTCTTCATTTACTCCCGTTGTTACTCAAGGATGGATCTGTACTGTTTGTGGTCAAGCTTACACTCTCCGGAGCAACAGGCCTAACGTGACTGGACACGGAAGAAATGAAAGTGCGAGCGCGCTCTTTATGACAGCTCTTCGAGTCATTTTACGGATATAAGGTTTACCAGTTTATTTAGCACCCACTGAAAAGGTGTGTATATTTGTTTACTGTTAGTTGTAACGAGTGTTTTGTGTACTTCGCTGTGTATGTTGTTGATAATGAAAGGGAGAGAGAGAGAGAGAGAGAGAGAGAGTTTATGGATAAGACTTTAATGCGCACTTCTTATACTGTTTATTCAGCTCTTACAGAGATTCTCTGGAGTAAAACTAACGCTCATCTTTTGTGTGATGTACAATAAACTTCACTGAACTCGTCAGTATATTTTGGTCATCATTCGGACGGGTTTTGCTACAGCAGGCTTGTATTAGTGGATAAAAGCAGATGACAAATAAGTTATAACCATAATTAAACTAAACTATACCTGTTCTATGTCCATACAGCATATATTCTCTGGCTCTGTGGGCATTATTGTCCGACTCCGAGTCGAAATGAACACCGCAACTGAGAGTTTCTGTTCTGATATTATCAGATGAGGTTGTCCTGACTCTGAGCGCGAGCTCATGAGGCTCCGCCCCCTGTGCCGTGCACCAGCAGTTAATTTGCATTTAAAGGGCACACACTAAAACAGTGTGTTTTTCTGAGCCCCAAAAAATTACAATTTAAACATGCTGTAAAAAATGATCTGTTGGGTATTTTGAGCTAAAACTTCACATACATACTCTGGGGACATCAGAGACTTATTTTACATCTTGTGAAAAGAGTCATAATAGGTGCCCTTTAAAAAGCATACGCAACGTTGTGGATTCATTTCGTTATGTTGTGGCTTAATTTCGTTGTGTTGTGTACTACTGGGCCACCGTAGTTCAGAGTGCAAACTCATTTTCTACTTTGTTAAAATTTATTTATTTTGCCTTGCAGCTGACAATTCAGCAGTGGAGGAAACGCTGACATAACCGCCATAGAATACGACACAGTACTAGAAAATTTCTTCAGGTGTATCAACCAAACTCATAAATTATCATAAATTCAGTTATTTACTACTTCGTTTCCTTAGTTTTGCCCCTTCCAAAGTATTATCTGATGACATCTTCACAAAAATCTGTTATTGCTTGTTGAGTTAAGATTAT
This sequence comes from Squalius cephalus, assembly GCF_949319135.1. NCBI lineage: Eukaryota > Metazoa > Chordata > Actinopteri > Cypriniformes > Leuciscidae > Squalius > Squalius cephalus. Next base: position 5,457,169 of record NC_137133.1, on the reverse strand, counting down.
TAATTAGAGGATGTGAAGGTCACTGATTATTAATACAAGATGACTTTGATGGCTGCATTGGACTACTGCATTTAAATCTAACTTTTTTCTTTCTCTCTCTGTTCATATGTGCTGTTTGTGATGGGCTGCTCTTTGTGACCCTCAGGTAAGTGAACCTCAGTCTCTGTACCTCAGTAAATGACAGTAATTCTTAATCATACATAATAAATACTCCTGCAAATAAGCTTCTGCAATGGCATTGGTAACTGAAAACGTTTACGTTGGGGTCATGGCACGCCACTAGGTGTCAGTATTACACATTTACTCTAACTGCTTTTATCTAAAGCAATTTTAATATGCCTTTTTTTTTTGGTCTTTTGTTTACAAAGATAAATAAGAGCCAGCTAAACATCATAATTGTGCTCCTTCAGTGTGATAATTTAGGAATTAGGAATTTTGGAGATGTAAATACCTTTTAATAAGGTAAATACCTTTTAATATGGTGCAGAAATTGTTGTTTCGTCATACAATTTCTTTGTATGTACATTTCTACACTTAAGGAAAGTTTTTGTTAGCTAGTTTACAATAGCTAGTATTACAATTGATAATATTGATGACCCAGTCTTTTACAATAGGGTGTATATATGCTACTGGCACACATCAATACAAACTATTAATAGAGCATGTAATTGAATAACGTACCAAAATACAACATGCATGCGTGAACAAGATCATCACAGTCACAGTGACAAATGACATATATTTATTCATGGTCTCTTAGATACACATACAAATATTTCTCATTCATGCCTGTAGGACTTATTCAAACTGTTTGCGGTGTGTTTGGGCTTTTAGTGAGCATTGATTTTTCCTCTTTCCAAACTCTGTTGTTGTCACCTACCAAAGTGGTTTATATGCTGTTCGTCACTAGCTGCTTTCATCATTAGTCTTTGTACTGTCAATTCTTACCATTGGAGAGAACTTTCAGCTAAACCTCATGTATAAATTTCATCCTAAATGCAATTGAACATACTTTTTTTCCCTGAATGAGACTTTTCTTAGCTCATCAGTTGTCTCTGTCCCAAACCATGTCAGTGTTTTTTTGTTTTCGTTTCTAGGTCATTTGACTCTTCCATTGGAAATCAATGAACCCTTATAGGTACCATTTCAGTGCTCACTAATTTGCTTTGAGTCCACCTGATGTCATTTCCTTCCCCCTCTGCTCTTCTCAGTGATGATGATAGTGATCAAACCTGTACGTTATAGTGTCCGCTCCTGTAAATGACCAGAGTCTAAGCTGCATCCATCCATAAATGTGCAGTTAAGCTGACTGTGGCACATGCAGCTGGCATGTAAGCACATAGCTTACAGCAGTGAAAGATCTCCATAAAACCACATGTATTTGGCACACAATCGCAAACAAACAGGACTGTCTGTGAAGGGGGTTGATGCTGAAATGGCCAGCCGGGACAGCTGTTAAGCTGTTGCTGGTTTTGATAACACAGCAACACAGTGTTACGAGGGATTAAGTGATTGTGGTTTATCAGAGCACAGTTCAAAAAGAGGGAAAGCCTGAGCCCTCCTCTGTCCTGGAACTGCTGACTGTCCGAAAACATTTACAAATGCACACACGTGCTTGTGTAGGTGTGTGTTACTGACACTGTGCTGTATTTGCTTTTAACAGGACATGAATTATTATTGTGCGAGCAAAATTGAGTTCCAAATTTTGTACTGTAATGACAATTTTTCTCTTTTATGACCTCAGGATGGTAAAATATCTATTGGAGACTTGCTTAAAAAGTAGGTCATCAGGGTTTTTTTTTTTTTTTTGTGAATATTGCTAGGGCTGGGTTGACAGTATTTCTCATTTTGATGATCTGAAATCAATTCTGAAGTCCAAAGATTGATCTTTTAGTCTGTGCTGCTGTTAATCTTCTGATGCGTGAATAAAGCTTCACTAAACATTATTACAACTCCCACCCAATAATCGCTATTATAATCACGCTTCTGATGAGAAAAAAAGTCCAATCTTTCATGTTCAAATGTAATTTTGGCACTTTTTAATGTAGCGTCACAGATCACTGTCAGTTCAAGCGGCTGCATGAAGCGCACGTGATCATCTCTTCCTCTTTACTAGTTATAATAACACATGTGACATGATTGAACCACAGAAGGGATGTTGAAAGAAATCACCTGTGAGTTATGTCTTATGATTGAATAAATCTGTCATACGTTTTTATGACAGCACCCATTTAAATGTTTATATTTCAACAATAAATTGGAGTAGCTGCATAATATTATATTAATAATAACATAATTTATCTTTCATTTACTCCAGTCTTCAGAGTCATATGATATGATCCTTCAGAAATCATTCTAATATGCTGATTTATCATCAATCTTAGAGACAGTTCTGCTGCTTAATATTTTTTTTTAATAATCCGTGATACTTTTTTCAGGATTCTTTAATGAATAAAAAGTTAAAAAAGACCAGCAGGGATGTGTTAAATTGATAAAAAATGATAGTAAAGACTTATATTGTTAGAAAAGATTTCTGTTTTGAATAAATTCTGTTCTTTTTAACTTTTTATTCATCAATGAACCCTGAAAAAAAGGATCACAGGTTCTAAAAAAAATATCCAAAAGAATCAGGATCGGATCTGAATTGTGAATTTTGGATCAAATTGTGAATCAGAATCAGCTCGATTTGTGATATCGGTGTCAATACCTCACCCTAAATACTGCAGACATAGTAACTTACTCATTTGACAAAAGCTTGTGTTCGTGTTCAGATGTGGCGCAACAGTTACGGTTATTTTTTTAAACAACAATGTGCCCTGCGTGTCCATACATGTCTTTGAAAGTGGAAAAATGCAGAGAAAGATTGAGCAAGAAAAAGGCAAGGGAGTGAGATAAACAAGGAAGAGATGATGGGAAAGGGGGAGTGTTTGTGGTGTGAGAACGAGAGAGCTGGAGAGAGAGAGAGAGTGACAGAGAGGGAGTGTCCGTGAGTTTGCATACAGTATGTTCCCTGTGAGTCTGGATACGGGCTCGCTCACGGGTGTGGGATTGATATCTCCAGGAATCTCTGATGGACATCTGATGGCCATGTCATGCCTGGAAGGTGGGACATTTGTATGTGTGTCTGCATGCATGCTGTGTTTTGTTGTATGTGTCCACGTGTGTGTGTGTGTGTGTGTGTTTAAGAGAATGATTGACAGTAGGGGGATCTTTGCTTGATATTAAAGGGGAAGGAGGGTTTTTGTGGTTGGTAAAATCTCTTCTTGCTTTGGGATTTCCTCTCTGTCTGTTTCCTTTGTTTGTCCCTTTTCCTTTCCTTTTTCTGTAGCAATTTGCCCTTTTTTATTTTCATGTTGATATATATTGAAGTATAGAATTCAATTCCATCTTGTTTGTGGTTTTGTTGTTTGTTGGAGTGGCTGAATCTGTGTAAATGTTGTGAGTGTGTGCTAGTCAGCTGTTGAAGGCACAGTTGCTGCAGACGCGTGTGTGTCGTGGCAGAGCTCTGGCCCGTGTGCTGTGGACATCAGAAGTGTGTTCGCCCAGATACCTCATGTTTTCTTGTTCCCTGGCGCTCTCTTTGTTTTTCTTTCTCCCTCTGTATGATATTTTCAGCATTATTAAGTCAGATGTAAATGATTGTTTTAGAGCAGTAGTAGATCATTTTAATGGCAAACTCCCCTTTTGCATTATGTTGCGTCTACTGTCACCTAAAAAAAAAAAAACTATTGAGGAATACTTTTGTATGTTATTAAATTAATATTTTTCAACATCAAACAATTAGTTTGAATAGTTGTTTTATTGTTTTATCACTTTGAATTAATTTAGTCATGACTCATGACTACTAATTTAAAAGGATTAAGCATATATCAAAATATTTTTAATTATTAAGATATATATCCCTGTACTTGATAATTAAAAAATGATAATAATATATTACTAGATCATGCTGCAACTCATTATGTATAATTTTTACTTTATTTGACCAACTATTAGCTATTGATGTTTGTTTTTTTCTGGCATACACCAATATAATTTTCTGGCATGCAACAATAAATAGATTTCTGAACTCATCTACCTAAATGTTGCCCTACTTCTGCAGACTTTTAACGATGAGTGAATTTTCAGATGGAAGAGCAGATCAAGCAGTAAATCGGCCTCATTAGAGAAAGACGCAGGTTTGTTTTTGCATAACCTTTGATTTGGCCCAAGATGCTGCCTCCATGCCAATTTACTGGATTTCTTTCTTTTTCTTTTTTTGAAGTTTGAAAATGTGGTCTGGCCAGATTGATTAATAAATAGATGTTTGGCTTTTCTATTTTACTGCAAAATGAAGGAACAGAATTCTGATTGGGAAATTTGATTTTGAAGTCTGAATGGATTTCAGATTTAACTGGCACTTACTCAAGCCAGTTAAACCAGATGTAGTGTATGAAGTATGCAGTGTCAGTGAGGATATGTGTGTAGAGTTTGTTTGTGTAACTTTAGCCATGTATGCGAGTTGTTCATTGATATACAACTGAGACCCTGTAGCTATGCATGGGAGACCTACATAACCCCTAAGTTCAGAGTTAACCTATATATAAACTAGTGCTAAGACATGTAAGACAATTATAGCAGCCATGTGAAGCAAAACAACATTATAGACGGTCACATGCACCACCGCCGCTAGTTGTTGGTCCGATTTAGTTTGAATTATTCATGATTTCTTTTTATTAATAGTGTTTTGTTTATTTTGTATCTCTGGAAAATGACTAGTTTTAACTTTGGTTTTAATTTGGTTTTAATTGACTAAATTGTTCCATATGCCTATGATGACAGGGAACCTTAATATATGATCAGAAAAACTGTAGTCATTATACGGTTTGGTCTTTTTGACCAAATACACTAGTATTCTCAAAATCAGGATTTGGAAATTTTGTGTTTTCGTTCAGAATTTTGTTCACATTTATAGTATCAGATCAATTCTTTTATACTCATGTCTTTATGTTTTTAGTTAATATTAATTAATAAGATCTTCACATATGAGAACATTTAACAAGGTTGCAGTGTGTTGTTGTTCTTGTTAACCTTGATTCTGTTTTGGTTATTACCCTCCATGACCTCCTCGATCCTGTAATACTACACACACCTGTGCTTCTGGTATAGGCATTGACATCGCCTACACTTTGACCCCCACGAGGAGTTCTCACGCTTACTGTCTGCCACATTCCTTGCTGGTCATTTTACAGCATGCTAAGTGCTATGTTACTTCAGACACCACATGACAGTCACATACTTATGTAGTATCACATGGTTTCTGAAGAACATCTGATATTTTCTTAGAATTTCTATATATCTTAAGCTTTTGTTGTGACACTTCTGTAACTGTTGAAAGGAAAGAGGATGAGGGTAGGGTATTTGGGTTAGTTTCAGTTTGTGCCAGATGTTAGGCTAAGTATTACAATATGTTGTGTATATTAATACTTAAATGGTTCACCAGGTTATTGTTGCCCAACCGTAAGGCAGTTTAATATCCCATCCACCGCTAGAGGGCGCTGTTTCTCTCTTTGTAAACAGTCCTGTTCGCTAAACTGTGATTGTCCAGAGCTAGCAATTTGCCATCTCAGCAGGTTAGCAGCACCCAACACAATTCACTTTAATCAGATTGTATTTAGATTAGCACACGACCACACGTGATTAAACGCTCATATTAAACAACACTCAGTAGGACTGTATAGCAGTGAACTCAATCACTTCTGATGGTACAGGAAGTCTGATTAGTTTTTTCTTTGGCTAGGTTTTCTGCTGAGTCTCTGTCTGGAAATGTAATTTGACTTTGCTCTTTTTTTTATTTGCTCTTTTTTCCCCCCTTTTTTATATAGAAGGTATACCTCGGTTTTAAGAAAGAATATCCCTTTGGTGGCTGTTTTATAAGGATCTTGTGGTTTAATGTGCAATTTAGACTAAATCTGGTATAGATAATATGTAATTCAGTGGAAGGCTAGATCTGTGTTTGACATCTACCAAAAGCCAATAGACATCAACCTGTTTCTGTGCAGGCGAGGTGCTTGTGCTTTTGCATCTAGGCTTAATTACCTGTAAATGAGGGCATCTGTGTGACTGTGTGTGTCTGTCTGATAATCTGGGTTTAGAGATTAACCTGAGATGAGCAAGAGGAGCCAAACACTGACCAAAACGATGGTGGGATAAAGAGGATGACGGTGCGCCCTCATTTGCATCCAGAGAGGTGGAGAGATCAGCAATAGCTTCACAACTGCGCTCTCTCACATAACCCAATATCAGATCCCCAAAAACTGTCTGAAGTAACACATGAAGACGTCTGTGTTAACAGCTTGAGATGTTTTTTAGTTTATTAATGTTTTTTTTTTCTCTAACCGCCATTGCTTGAAACATCAGTTCTCCAACATCTGAAACTTTCTAAACTGTGAGTCCCTGTATAGTAGAGAACATTTTTGCTTGTTTTATTATTTAATTTTAATATTGTTTTATTATTTTATATTGTATTATATATGATTTTTGATTAATAAGATAATTAACACTTTACAGTAAAGTTCCATTTGTTAACTAGTTAATAACCACATTACAAAATACTTCTAAAGCATTTATTAATTTTAATGTTAATTTACTAATACATCAGTAAAACCAAAGTTTTATCTGTTAATATTATTAAATGATCAGAGCAAACATGACCTAAAAATGCATTAACTAATGGGACTTCCTTGGAAAGTGTTCCCTTAATATTTACTAAGCAGGTCTAAATAAGAACATTTAAAAAATGTTCATAAATAAATAAATTCACAGTAAATGAACATTATTTATGAACATTAAAATGATTTAATGTTCATAAATAAATAAATAAATAAAGTTCATAAACATAAATTTCCTTTTCTTATTCTTTTTTAACAAAAATATACATTTTTTGATCATTTTTTAATAATGACCATCTAACATTTTAAACTTTCTAAATTGGGAGTTCTTGATGTTGATGAATTTACAGAGTAGCAGATCATTTCTTTTTTTTTTCTTTTTTTTTGGCTTGTTTTAAATATGCAACCCTGTGTGTAATCTGACACTCTGCAGATTGCGGCTTTTGTTTGCGCAAATCAATTCAATTCAAGCAGCCTCATTCAAACAGACCAAAAGAAAAGAGTGTGGAGAGGAGGAGAGGGGTTTGTCCTCTGGAGGTCTACTGAGAGTCCCTCATGTGCTGCAAAGATCAAGCCCCGCCCACTACCCCCCTCCCCCTCCCAGGACTGAAGACAGGAGGGCAGGGGACAGATCTGAAGTTGGCGGATGAAGGGATTGGGTGAGAGGGAGGGGGTCAAATCTAGGACCGCCCCCAGGACAGCTCCGGGCCTGAGGATCCTTCAGCACGCTGACATATGCTCAACACCTCTCTATCGTGCATGTAGTGGACTGCTGCTTCCAAGAGCGGGATGCCAACCTTTGCACCTGCAAGATGGGCAACACTCCACCCTCACAGCTCCAGTCTTCGGCCCTGGATCCAACCCAGACCCCCAGCAGCAGGAGCGAGTGCGGCATCAGACGCAGACTGCTGGCCTCGAAGGTCCATCAGAGACCCGAATCACTGTGGACCCCTAAACCAATGCTAAGAGTGGAGGGCAAAGGATCACAAGGGGACACACTCACACGCTCTCAGTCCTGTTGCAAGAGGAACTCTCTGTCTTGCTTTCCCTGTGAGTATAAGGCAATGTTCGTATGGTTTTGAATGTTGTAATAGGTTGGCTAGTGTCATTCTAGAGAATTTAGTCGCTAGTTTAGTTTGATGAATGGAAACGTCCAAATAACAGTCCAATGACAACTTGACAGCACTAAATATGTGTTGAAAAGGTTATTTAAAGAGAGCTCATCCAATCTTGTATGACTTTCTTTCTTTTGTGGAACATAAAAGAAGATATCCTGAGAAATGTGAATACAAAATCTGATTAGGCAGCACTTTTTCTGAACTTTTAAAAGTCTTTGCAAACACCATAGCGGCTGTGCTTGCTTGTGTCAGAACACGCCGTGTCCGCTGTCATCGTCTTTGGCGTGACTGCTTTTGTCTGAGGCTTATAAGCCAATCGGCGCACAGATTGTTCTGTTAAGACTTTGTGACCTTTGACCTTTAGAGATGTGACTGAATATCTTTGGCTTGACCCCTTGGGGCCCCTTCTCTTCCTGTCCTTAATAAGGTTAGCTTCATTCACTCAGTATCACGCCGAAGGCCATTTATTGATCTTTCATAGCATCACACATATGGACGGTTGGCCGTTCATGATTTACCAATATATGCGATCAATGAGCGACTCTAAAGGTTATAGTATGAAGTGTGCCGGAAAAGTCAAGTGCAAAAGGTGAGAGGCTGATAGATGTGGATGTATTTATGGTGGAGCTGTTTAAGCCCATTTTGAAGAGTCTTTAATCATGCATAGTGTTTAGTTGTCTAGATTAAACTCTTTAAACATATGTTAGCATGTATTGATTGTCTATAATGAGTCATATCAGATGCTCAGATACAGTAGAGTGATAAGAAACAGAAGAGATCTGACCCAGATGCCCATGGGAACCCATGACAATAGGAAACAGCTGACTGATCTTTCCTGATTCTGATGGAAGGGACAGAACTGACCCAGATACAACGTCCCATCACCTCACCGAGTCAATTATTATCTGATGAAACCAGTGAAGGGGAGGAAATGGAACGGAGAGGTGAAGAGGGGAACAATGAAGGAGTGTGAATGAGCTTCAGATTGAAGAGGGAGGAGAAGGTGTGATATAAAAGATGGAGATACTTTATAATGCAGTTTATAAGAACGACAAAAAAGGCTTTAATGGAGGTTTTAGACATACTGTATGATTGATACTGTATAGAGATAAATGGATATGGCAGTGACTACAGAAAAAAAGAACATTTGTTAGGAAAAAAAAGCTTTGAGTCCAACACAATACGTTATGCCTGTTTTCTGCATAGTGAATGATAATATGATCAAATCCCATAGACTCACATTAAAGTCACAATGAAACGGATGTAGCGATCTTTTCTTGTGACATAAATCCAAGTGTAATAGATTACGGAAAAGGAAAAAAATTAGGGTTTGATTCTATGTATCGGTTGTTGATTGAATTTTGAGATGTGAGCATTGCACTCAAAAGTGGAGTCAGATGAAGGCAAGCTTGCAGGCGGGGGTTTAAACAGATTACATGATTGGAGAAGTCCTGCATACATCACCTGAGAGAAGTCTTTCATTGATTAAACAACAACGTAAGGTCAAAACATTCTTTAAAAATGAAACATGCACGGTTGAATTGCTCACAATAATGTCTGTAACATGCATTTAGAAAATAGAAATTAGCTGAATTTTATTTTCATGCAGACTTATATAGAGATGAGACTTTTGACTTGGGCCATTAAGCATCCACCTAGTACCCACCCATAAGACCCTAGCAATTTATTTGGATGGGCTGCATAGCATTGCCCTTTTGCACAGACAATAGTACTCGACTCATGTTTACTTTAGACGGTTTGTATTTCATTTAGTAATAAATGATTTAACAAATGTATTAAAAAAATATACATTTAATTTTAAAATATTTACTGCATGGGCTGTTGTGGCCTAATTGTTTCTTCTCAAGAAAGGTGCTCAGTGTCTGTAGAGTTTAGTTTTAAAGTTGATCTGGGTTGCTCTAGTGTAACTGTAGAGCCGATGGTCTGAGCTAATGTATTGTGACAGCTCAAGATGCTCCATAGATCAGCTCTGCATTGTGTTTAGCACACTACTGTCATGCCCTGCTGAATTAACAGTCTTAGTATATATAAGTGTAAACTCACACTCTCTCTCTTTCCTCTCTTTTGCCAGTTATTTTTCTTTCTTTCTCTGAATCTTGTATTGTTCTGTGACACTTGTCATGGATGAAGTAGGGTTACAGTATAAGACGCTGAGCAGGTGTTTCACAGATCTCTGCTAAGCCGAGCTCAAGCATTGTGGCCAGGGGTTGGTCAATTGTTCTGTTTATCCTCTCGGGACTGACAGAAACTGGCAGGAGCAGACACTGAATAATGAGACATGTTTAAAGAAATTCATTTCTCAAAGGAGTTGGAAATCGGAGCCAAAATGCGTTGTTGGCAGAAGCGATGGGAAAATCATAGAAGATGGATACCCTTGAGAATCTGAGAGACTGATGTACAGTAGATAGTCAAAGCAAAATACTGTCCATGAAGTGTTACAGAGTAGGGCTGGGTGATAAAACGCTAACGATAATTAGCGCAATATCATTTTCCTCAATACAGTTATAACAAAAGTGTGATAAAATGATAAAAGCGGAACGAAACAGCACTATTTGTCGCGGTGATTCAAATTAGTTCATACCAGATAAAACAGAAAGCACTGACAAACAGGAGAAACATTGTGCCATGAACGATTCAGTTAGAAGGCTTTTCAATCTACAAATCACCATCATTTACCATGGATTTACTGTAGTAACACTAACTGGTCGGCCCACATTGTACAGCGTCTCACCGGGAAAACTCTCGGTGCTCCAGATGGCCAGTCCACCCCTGAACTGCACCATGGTATTATGGCAGAAATGTGGTATATTCATATTGAATGTCATTATATTATTAATTTAGACATGTATTAAAGAAGTAATTGAATATGATTACAGTATTTTTTGTTAAGCTATAGCATTTGTATTTATACAATAAAAGGCTATAATTAGGCATAACAAAAAACATTTGGTTACATTTTACCATGGTAGTGAGGTGTAAAAAAGTAAAATTCCAACTCAAACAGGCAGAATATTTAAATTTGACCTTATGAGATCTCAGTTTTTACAATGTTAATGTTTTTGTTAATGAACATAAATGTACATCTGCATCCTAACTCAAGCTACTGCTACTGTCAACTCATGCTACTCTCAAATGTGTTTTTCTAAGAGACAGAACATATGATATTATTAATATTGCAGCCTGCACTGCAAACTGTGCCGAAGAATATTCAACCTCAGATTTGTGAGATGTTCCTCTTGTGTTTGTCATGTTCTGATAATAAAGAGTTGTTTAAACCACAATTAACTGTCTGGTTTCTACAGCTTTCACTTATCAACTTTGAACTTAAAAGAAAGATTTAACATTGATTGTGATAATTATCGATATCGACTGATATGAAAATGTTTATTGTGATAATTGTTTGGGCCATATCGCCCAGCCCTATTAGAGGTACCAGGAGTATCTAGGCCACCAATTCAATATTATAGTCATCATCCAGTTCCTAGAGGATGATTATGATGGCGAACGAGTACCTGGATTTATCCAGCATTTGTCCGTTAAGCATCGTTTGAGACTCCAATATAAGAGCATGTATTGGCGTGCACATCCTGGCCCCAGCGGCCACCTCAGGGCAGATTAAGGATGACTGACTGCCCTGATGACCATCAGACCCCTGCTTAAGGAGGCCAGAGTTATTTTGGTCCGTTGCTATTGTTTGCAGCGGTCCTTGTATCCTTAATCTCAGTGAGGAATTGTGGGTAGCCTTAGCCCCTTGCTGTGAAATGTGAATACAAAAAGGCTTCGTCTTTACCCTGCCTAACTAACTCTTACAGTTCAGTTCTGCAGCATGACAAAGGCACTTTGTTAATCGTCGAATCCCCTCAGGCATGCACATATAACCCCTGCTGATGGCAGGACGGGGACAAAAGAAACCTCATTGCTTATGTTACCATTCCTTAAAGACAGGTGGATTCTCTCACTCCTTTCCTTTTTTCATCTCCCTCTCTTTCTGTCCCATTGCCTTTCTCTCTTTCTGTCTTTGTCCCACCCCCACCTCTTTCAACATATGTTTCCCTCCGTCATTAAGAGTAGGGGTGGAGCTACTCAACTGTAAAGAAGTGTCACTGTGTGAGGTCAGTGTCCTGTGTTTTTTGAGGAGGACTGAGAGCTGTCAATCATTGTGGAAGGCTGCTGCTTTTGTTTTTTAGATGACAAGAGGGTTACAACAAACTCTAACACCAAGGGCCCTATCTTGCACCCAGCGCAATTGACTTTGTACACCGACGCATGTATCATTCCTATTTTGCACCCGACGCAGAGCAGACTTTTCCCTCCACAGACGCACGTCGGTAAATTAGGAAATTAACTTGCGCTCCCGGAGGCGGTTCAGCGAAAAGAGGAGGAAACGTTCCCTGATGCTATTTTGCAGGTTTAGAAAACCATACATTATTACAAGGAAAAATATTAACACACGAGGGAAATCATTGTTGTGTCCATGAAGATGTGAAAAAATAGGCATAAATCTAGCTTACACATTTACCCAAATTATTACAAACCTGTTTAACCGAAGCTAATTTGGGTGGGTTTCTCCATCCCCATACAATGTAACTTCTCTGTGTTTTACGGCCCTGGCGAGAACGTCGGTCTCCTCGGCTGTGAACCGCTCCTGGCGTGCGCCTGCAAATCCGCCATTATAACAGCAATCCGCCATGGAACAAGCGCGCCTGCTTTTAATGGGAATGTGAGATGTCGCTCTGATTGGTTTATTTCACGTTACGCCCAAACCACACCTATGAATAATGAAGCTACTTCAGACCAAACCATTTTAGTTTTGCGTCGGGCGCAAGAGTCATTTATCCCGCTGGTATAATAGCAACAGCGCCCAAGACCCGCCCACAAAGTTACTTGCGTTTCGCGCTTGATACTTGCGTTTCAGATCGTTAAAATAGGGCCCATAGGGTTACAACAAACTCTAACCCCAAGTATTAAGCACTGTGTCTATGGCCATGAATTATACCTAAAACTGTATGACTTGTTGAGGTGAGATATTATTTTTTAACCAATCATACTTATGATTTTCATACATTGGACAATAAACAGGGCAAAACGACAGGTCACCACTAACAATTAAGAAACCTCTATGGGTATCCCTTCAATAGCCTTATAAATGAGCTAATAAATAAATTGTAGCAAAGTAATGGTGGGACCCCACCCTACATTATTAATACTAGATTGTTAAACACAAGTAAAATAAAATGCATCCATTGCACAAAGGCATTTTGGCATTCATGGCACAAACAATTTTACATTGTGTATATGTCTCACATAATATGTCATTGCTATGCATTAGCTAGGGTCTTCTGGATGTTCCTAGGGTTTTTGAAGATGGTGGCCAAGTCAAAAGAGCCTGCCCTTAAGACTCTATGATACTCTATTTCATAGTTCTCAGTGTAAATCCATGTTTTCTTTTTGTTTTTAGTTTTTTTGAAGAAATGGCACCGATATGGATATTTTTGGGTGAACTAACTCTTTTAGTTGTAAATCTTAAATGTAAATGTTTGAGTGGTCTATTCATCACAGGCCAGGCTCTCCAGTCACATGCACTGCATCTGTAATGGGTCCTAAATTATTTAACTTTAGAGAACATCTTCATGTGGCTCTTTGTATTGTGTGTTGGTTGAGGGTGACAGGAGGTCACTACTGTCATGTTGAGACTGGAATGTAATTGTTTGTAATTGTTTGTGTGTGTGTGTGTGTGTGTGTGTGTGTGTGTGTGTGTGTGTGTGTGTGTGTGTGTGAGAGAGAGAGAGAGAGAGAGATTAAAAAATGGCTCACTCCTGCTCTGCATACACTTCTGTCACATTAGTGCCTCTCCATCATGATAAGACTGGGTCTAACTGAGTCTTTCGGGCTTGTTTGGTTTAGTTTAGGTACTAATTGGGCCTGCTGTTCCATCATGGCAGCTGTAATTAAGTTTTGGTTGGTGGATTAATCGCTTTAGGGGATTGGGGGTTAAGACTAGTTTTATTTAGTGCTGGACATCAGGTGTTTGCGGAGTAGAAAGAGGGAGAAGAAACAAATTATGGATTTGGAGTTAAAGTGATTTCCAGGCATAGGAAAAAAATCTTGGGAATTAATAAAATTTTAAAAAGTGATTGGAAAATCATTGATCAAAATGTGTGTCCAGTACTGTTATCCTGCATTTATTGATCACATTTTTATGCCTTGCAAACCTAAACGTTGTTGTTAATTCAAAATCATTGTGTCAAAATTGTGAGACTGATTTGTGATCATATTAAAAATATCTGTTAGATCTGGTTGGGGAAAAAAATCAGTAATGTTTTGCAGCAAGTGTATATGAATTAATAGCTTTTATGGAGTTACATTGCAGCCATATAATTTCTAGATGGAAAAACTGAAAAAATCACTCTTTGTAAATTGCAAAAATATGTGCGTTTATATATATATATATATATATATATATATATATATATATTAGGGCTGTCAAAAGATTAATCGCGATTAATCGCATCCAAAATAAAAGTTTGTGTTTACATAACATATGTGTGTGTACTGTGTATAATTATTTTCTATATATAAATACACACACATGCTTGTATATATTTAAGAAATATTTGCATACATATACTGTATATATATTTATATAGTTTATATTATATATAAATATAATTTTTTTATATGTAAATAACACATTTTTCTTAAATATATACATGCATGTGTGTGTATTTATATATACAAATTTAATTATACACAGTACACACACATATATTATTAAAAACAAACTTTTATTTTGGATGCGATTAATCGCGATTAATCTTTTGACAGCCCTAATATATATATATATATATATATATATATATATATGTGTGAATATGTTATATGTGTGTGTGTGTGTGTGTATATATATATTAAATGGGCCAGTGCCATTGCCAGCAGCTGATCTGTGTTGTGGTTTTCTCCACAGATACAAACACTGAACCACACTGTTGTATCCATCTCTACCTGTGTCTTATTTCAGGTCTGTTAGTCATCGCACAGCACACTACAGTACGTTTCCTCTGTGAGCAGGGTGTCAGGTAATTAGGTTGCAGGTCATCTCTAAGCAGAGGCTCAGATTCAGAGCATGAGGTCTGACAGGCGGCACATTAATTGATCGGTTCTCCAAAGCCGTATGTCTTAAATGTGCTAAATGACGTTAGACGAAAGGTCAACAGGGGTTAAAAGGCGGGGACAGGCTACTTTCACCCACCATTAGAGATAATTGAAGTGAATTATTTTGGATCATTTATACAGTGAATGCCAGGCCAGCCCCCATGGCCATGGAAAACAAACCTGTTCTTTTTTTGCACTGATTTGTCAGTGTATCTGATTTAGTCTTCCATTATTCACTTTTCACTTTCCATTCAGCTCTAGGTTAGGTTGTATTACAGTAAAGTCTCCAGTTTATATGTCATGTGTTGAAGACACACACACACCTCAGTAACAGGATTGGGACGCAGCAGGTGTTTGTGATCTTGAAGCGGACAGGTGAATCAACAGCAGCTGATTTAGCTTGAGCTCAATCTTTAATTAAGTCTCATTAACTCTGATAAATAGGTCTGCCAGTTGACCAGCATTTTATTCATCTGGCCACATAAAAGCTCTTTAGCTTTGTTCACACTGCACACAAATCAGATTTGTTTCTTACCATGTGATCTTTAGGACTGATTGTTTGCACTGTTGAAGTCAGGTTTGTTCAGACAGTGTGCAATATCTGATATATAATATATCTGATATCAGTTGCTGTCAACTGTGACAAATGCTTTGAATATGTCACAGAGCAACATGACATGGTCTATAAACTTAGAGTTTTAGTCCAAGCTTGACCTTGCAAAGACCTTACCCTGGAATTACATATAGAAAATCTCTACAGGGTGGGATTTTTGAATGCAAGTGTAAATGATATGGTTCATAACAGCCTCTGAGAGAGTTGTGGTCCTGTAATGATGGAGAATAGGGAGGAGAGATTTCCACCAGAACTCTGTGGCTCCTCAGAGACTTGCTGTGAATGAAGAGAATGAGAATAGAAGGATTTAGGCAGTGTGAGTGTCAAAGCTGTGGACAGAAGATGGGATGCTACGTGAGCCCTATTAAATGTTGTTCCCTTAATGCTGCTTGATCTGCACAAATTCACAAGTATTGTTCTTATATGCCGAACATGAAATGAACACAGAGTGACTGCACTGGAAACTTGACTTACAGAATGAGCCATTTAGAGGAGAGTGAAAGTTTTGTTCAAACCTATTGTAACCACTAGATGGCGCTGATTATACAGTGTTTCGCAGTCCTCTTGACACCTCTGTCTTGGAAAGGCATTTTAAACGTAACATTAACTTTATTATTTACATTGTCATTGACATTGTCCAACATTTATTATTCAGTGTTTTTTTTTTGTATTGTTTATTTATAGACTAATACATTTGATTAATATTTTGAATTAGCTTTAATTTAAGATTTAGTAATTTTATGTACTTTTGTAATTTTTTATTAGTTTCTGTTTTATATATATTTTATATAGCTTTAATTAAAAGTTAAAAGTAGTTTTTATTTGTTTTATTTTTAGTACTTTTAATGCTTCAATTATGTACTGAATTCAGTGAAGAAATTATTATAATTACATCAACCTACGAACTAACTAACTATGAATGCTATTTGCATTCGGTGTTGCAAAGATGTACACCTATTTGGATACAGAGGATTGCTTTTGTTGTTAAAGAGAAATATGTGGGCCCTCTCAAAGGTAATCCCAGAAGCGTTTTAAAGTTCAATATTTGATCAGTGAATTGCCCAGACTCCTTTGGGACTCCTCAGAGGGAGAGGCAGGTTATAAAAGTGGACTTAGGATCTATATGAAATGAACTCTCTTTTAACATCTCTGGCGCTTCATCATATTGATAGGACACAGGAGAGGAGGAGGAGGGGAAGATTTGAGTGATTTCGAGCCCCTTCTTTCATCTTTCCCTGCATAATTCAGAGAGAGAGGACAGGTTTGTGGGATAGGATTACTGGATATACAAACCCCTTTACACAACCCCTCACCCTTGAGCTTGCACTTGAGGGGCTATTTGCCACTTAACGAAATGAGTCTTTCCAAATCCAGGTGTCCTCAAAGATTGTATATTTTCTCTGCTTCAAGATGGCTAAATGATAGCCTTGTCGGTAAATTAGCCTAAATTGTAACGATGGATAATTAAGCACTATGTGTTTTAATGTGGAGTGAAAATCCACAGCACTATCATGGCAGCTGTCTTACTTATTAAAAGCCTGTTAATTTGCACATCCCCATGCTCATGCTTCCATTAAGAGTCTCTATGGACTGATCCGTAATTGTTATCTCTCCCAATTTTCCTCTTTATAGATATGTCTCTACCTATGTGTGTGAATGTATGTCTGTCTGTGTGTGTTAGTAATGCAGCATATTTATGCTCTGAATCCCTGATCTCTCGTGTTAATGACAAAAGGGATAGATTGGTGTCCCGTTGGTGCATCCTGGCATCGTCACGTCCTGTTTCCACAGCAACAATGACTCCATCTCCTCCCTGAGGCTGAGGTCTCAGTGGAAATCTGACTAAAATAATGTTGCAGATCCCTCACATGGTTGCATTTGACTAATTGGCTGTTATATTCCTCATTTTCTCCCAGTTTTATCAGTTTGAAGTGTCCTATAAGAGCTCTGTTACTCTTGGCAAATTCCTTTTGTTGTTTATCAAATCCCGGGGTTTGTCCAGACTCTGATGAAGTTTGAACTCCGGATGCAGACTGTGACTTAATCATGCACCATTTCTCTCCATCGACTACCGGTTCCTGCCTATGGTGGCAAATATGGGTCATTTTGCTCCAGTCCATTGGAATCACACATATTTACCCCCCGTCCCCAGAGATCCCCCCTCATCATGATTACAAGCTCCATGGGAAATCTAGCTCCATGCTGCTTATTGTCTCCTAATCAGGCCTAGCCATCCTGCAGCTCATTGCTTTTGACGCTCTTCGATTTCGTCTCACCCTTATAAGGGTCAGTGTTGATTGGCTGAGCAACATTTGCTAGGTTGGATGAGCATTGGCCATTGTGGAGCGAAGTAGGTTAGATTCACTTATCCATTACATTAATGCAGACTAGAACCTTACCAACCCCTGATGATCCATTAAAATTCTGGAGCTAATACTGACAAACCTGAAAACTTAAGGTGCCCTTTTATTCTTAAATATACACTGCCATACAAAAGGTTGGGGTCAGTAAGGTTTTTACAATTTAAATGAATACTTTTATTCAGCAAGGATGCATTAAATGGTTCAAAAGTGATATTAGACATTTATATTCTTACAAAAGAACTCAGTTTTAACTATCTGAGTGTTGATTATTAAATAAGTTTCATTGATTAATTGGTTTTTAATTTATTATTTTCGGTTTCGAGTTTTCGGCCAAGTGCATCCTGAATTTTTTGGTTTTGACCCATAATTTTCATTTCGGTGCATCCCTAATCATAAGAAATATTTCTTAAACATCAAATCAGTATATTAGAATGAGTTCTGAAGGATAATGTCACAGACAAATATTTTAAATAATATTTCACAATGTTTCTGTTTTACTGTGTTTTTGATATACAGTCTTGGTGAGCATAAGAGACTTCTTTCAAAAACATTTTATGTATACTGTATATCAGTTATAATGCACACTGTGGTTAATTACATGATCCTACTGATCAGCCAGACATCTTTTTCAAACGCACTTTTATTTCAAAGAATGGTCTTGATCTTTAATGTTATTGAATTTGTCCCACATATCAAAGCAAATATCACATGTGCATTTGCAGGACGGTCTTTGTCTCAATCTTTAATTTAAGCAGGACTAGACAGAACACGCGACTTGTCCACCCTGATGAATTCAATGAGCTGCATTAGAGGTTGACCATGTGATGAGACAAGCACAGTCTTTGAAGCATCAAATTGACATACTATCCCCATAACCTTTTACAGCCAGCATCTCCACCTATTGCATTTAATGCACAAAAGGCTTGAGACAAAGACTTCTTTCCAATTATTTGACCTGTCGCTCAAATCCATATTGACTAAGACTAAGACTTAGTTAGACGGAGGTGTGTGTCCATGTCTGATGTGTCCTTAGACGCCCCAGTGTGTGTGAGGTTCACTTGTTTCCATGCATTCTGCCTCATCTAATTCTCTGAAGTCTGTGCATTAGAGAAACAGAGAGCTTTGTGTACTTTGGCAGGTCATCACAATGGAACATCTTCAGCTGATGAGGTGCCATGAGACTGGTGCTCAAACTGAAGCTTTTCTTCAGTAATGGCTCCCCTCAGACAGCTGCTGTACACGGGGTCCACAGGCACATGGACATGTTTATGCATTTGACAGATGTTTTTAAACATGCATTCCAAGTATGCATTTTTATTAGTATGTGTGGTCCCAGGGAGTGTGAGGTCAGTAAGATTTTTTTAAAGAAATTGATACTTTTATTCAACAAGGATGCATTCAAAAGTGGGAGTAAATACATTGAAAATGTTTCAAAAGATTTCTATTTCAAATAAATGCTGTTCATTTGAACTTTCTATTCATCAAAGAAAACTGAAAAATGTATCATTTTCAAATATAATCATCAAAGAATTCATCAAAGATTATGGTTTCCTCAAAAATATTAAGCGGCACGACAGTTTTAGCGTGTAATAATAAAACATTTTTCTTGAGCACCAAATCAGCATATTAGAATGATTTCTGAAGGATCATGTGACACTGAAGACTGGAGTAATGATGCTGAAAATTCAGCTTTGCATCTCAGCAATAGAAAACATTTATTTTCAATTTTAATAATATTTTATTACTGTTTTTACTGTATTTATTTGACCAAATATGCAGCCGTGTTTGAGCATAAGAGACTTCTTTCAAAAGTATTAAAACGTCTTACTGACCTGAAACTTTATCATGTTTTATACGAGTATATCATTTTAAACGGAGAGAAACGGGCTATTCCCTTTTAATAGTATTGAAACAGAAAGGCACAAATAAATTTCAGTCAGCCCTTAAATCTCCCCATAAAACAGACAGAATTACGGCTCTCACCATGTCTGAACAAAACTGCCTTAGTGTCCACACAAACGGCTCTAACGGATCTAACTCCTCAGAGGGAAACTCGCTGAAAAGACTTTGTGTGAGGGGGACACATTAACAGCTACCCGCCTGGTGTCCTGTAAAAAAGCAACTTGCTGGCCATTGCACGCCTGTTTGTGTTTAGAAAACAGACTGTTGTTGGTCTTATTTATAGCCAGCCAGGGTGGTTATTCTCTTTTAGACAAGAAAACAGACACAGGGGCCAAATATAACTGTTCCTGCGGTGTAGGAAGCTGATTGGACATTAGTGAAAGCAAACATAAATAAATGAAAAATTCACACAATAGTAGGACTACATTTGGTTTATTATTAGTAATCATTGGAATCATTTTATTTTTTCCGATAAAATCATTTCCTCTATCCCAGTTTAATATTATACGCAGATACAACTGTACGCAAGTTGTTTTCTGGTAGTAAAATGTAATTATGTATTTATTAAATCTGGTTAATGATTATAATTTTTCTTCTTACACTTTTTATGATCATTTTATATGAACATTCATATAAGGTCTTTCCTCAGAGAGACTCTTGTGAAGCTCGGGGGAGAAAATTGCGCTTTTACCTAATTCCTATAGGAGCTTCTCAGGAGTTTCCCCACACTAACTAGTGATCTGAATACATTTTCTGTGATTTTTAATTCATAAAGAAGCCGACTCATTACTCGCAACAGCTAATGCTTTCCCCTCCTTTCTGATCTTCCCCCCTTTGGATTTAGTTTTATTGCATCTCTCTTTCATGCTCAGCTTTTCTGTGTTCTCACCAAGGTGTGGCTTTCTGAACGACTCCACTTCAAAGGGAATCATTTTTCTTTTCTTTGTGCATCTCTGTTTTTTCTCCCTCCTTTTTTGTCAGAACTTTATTCAGCTCATCAGTTCGGATGGCGTTTGTTGTCTGTTGAAGGTTCTCCTCCCTCAGTTAGCTTGTACGTTATGTGTGCTTTATAACCATTAGACGTCCATAATAAGTTCGTTCTCGTTGACGATACAATAGCAGGGAATGCCTTCACTGAGAGGCCCAAGCCTATTATTCAACACAATGCTTGACCTTTTATACACACACACATACTCTCTTGCAGACACGCTACGGCCAGACATGGCTTGAGTCTCCTTTTCAGGACACAACACAATACATCGCTACTCCTGCATGAACACGACTGGCTTGAGGAAACTTCTCGCGGGATCGGTGGAGTGTCAAACGCTCGAGTGCTCTGTCTGGATGTTTTCTGACCATCCCTCTGTTAACAAGCCTTATCTGCAAATCAAACTAAATGCTAATAAGCCCAGGCCTGATTTCAAACGCTTTCCAACCCTGCAGCCTTTTATTGCCCTTCTTTCAGAACCAAGTAGGCGATGTTTGTTTTTATGCAGATTTCTCTTGTCTCGTGTGTGGCAGTAGACGGTTGATAAGTGTTTTACTGCTACTGCGTCTCATAGTGAGGGATTGAGTGATTTGTTATGGGTAAATACAAAGTGTTTGGGGTCTGAAGAAAAAGCAGAATTAGAGTGTGTGTGTGTGTGTGTGCGCATGTTTTGCATTAACAAAAGATTCCTCTTGACTCATGTTGATGACCACATCAGCTCCAGGCTTCCACTGTGACTTCTGAATTTTATTTATTTATTTATCCACTGCTCAAACAACCGTCACTTCTTGCACGCTCACAACGTGCTTACAGAATCTTTTTTTGGATGAGAATCCCTTTAATGAACATTACAATTATTCTAGAGAACAGATATACACAAGACTTCTAGCAAATATGGTCGTCAGTGTCGTGATCTGAGCGTGTGCATCTCACCGTGTGTAGTTTCTCTTGCTTTCTTTCTATAGCGGCCCAGTGATTGCTGAAGTTGCAGGTCAGTCATTAAAACAAGTTAGAAATGAGAGAAATGAATGTGTATAACTGTTAGTCTCTTGAGAGTTGTTTGATTGTGTGTCAAAGGGGTGTGTGGGTAAGCGGCCCTATGTCATTAAGACTGACCTTGAAGAGAAGAAAACAATCTTTCTAGCTAACCTGCAATTATATATGGATTTATGTGCATGTGCTCTTCTGCTTAATCTCTACCTTCTCTGAAATCCTGATGCTGCAGTGTGTCATTAATTCTATTTTCCTCCTTAAAGTGCAAAGGATTAGTTATCTTGCCATGACACTTATTTGTGGATCAAATAAGGTTTCATAGCTTGCAAAAACAGAAGACCCCAACTTTCTCTCTTTGTTCTAAACTGCAGATTGAAAATGCAGAATATTTGTATTAGTTGTAGCCGAGTGACAGCTGTGTTTGTGTTCAGAATGTAAGAGCTGACCTCAGTAAACTGAACAAACACTCTGAACAGGTTCAGTGCTGGCATGAGGTCTCCTCGTACCTGCCACACACTCTCTGTTTCTCTTTTGCTAAGATAAATCAGACAAATGCTTTTAAGATCAGACCAACAAGCCCACAGGACAGGGTTTAGGGGGAAAGAAGAGGAAAAATCAATCGGGATTACGGTAATAAGCACCAAAAGCAATGGCAGGAGAGTGAATGAGAAATGGGGGAGGATAGAAGTTTTTGAGAGGACAGAGAAATAGAGAGAAGGGCAAGATAAGAGATGAACAGTGTTACGCATTAGTAACGCAAGTTATGTAATCTGATTACTTTTTTCTAGTAACAAGCTAAAGTAATGTATTGCTTTTAAATTTACAACAAAATATCCAAATTACTTTTTCAAACAAGTAACGCAAGTTACTTTGTTTTTCCCGTTTATTGACTTTCACCTCTCCTGTCCCCATGTTTGGAGAAATTGGGAGTAAGTTGCAGTGGCGTTGAACATGACGGTTATTGTAGTTCTAGACTAAATGTGAAAAAGCTTTATTTATCTCACTTGCACAAAAACAGATTCAGTATTCCTTAAAATGAATCAAATCAAAATGCAAAATCAGGATATTATACAATCCTTCGTAATTGAATATGTTAAACAACACCAATATACTTTATGTATTTAATCTCACTTTATAAACCAATGTCTTTGCTGCCGACCTTTGATGATCTAATTCAACCATACCAATAAGCAAGTGTTTTCTAAAACATAAATTTGCATTTCCTTCAGACTGAGACTTCATTTCACTTTTGGTGTGAAAGGGCCATTTGCCAAAAATATAACTTTTTTATTTATTTATTTCTATAAAAAAAGAAAAAAGCAAGCTCAGCCCAAGTGAGAAAAAGTAATGTAACATTAATTTCAATAAAAGTAACAAAATAACGCAATTAGTTACTTTTTTAGGAAGTAATGCAATATTGTAACACATTACTTTTAAAAGTAACTTTCCCCAACACTGGAGATGAGTATTAAAATAAATTATATTCTAAAGTCGTCTTTTTTAGATTCAAAATAAGTTGAATTGATATTAATATGAATGCCATTAATCAAGTCAGATATTTGATTAGTGACCTAAAATAGTACTGAATCCTGAATGCTTCTTATTTTGTAACATTACTTTTGTTTTAAATTAATCAAAATCTTAAAACTTTTGAATTATGCCCAGGTTTAAATAAGATTATTATTATTTTTTAAGTTGAATTGAAAAATTAATATAAATGTTGTCATGGGCTATGTTCCATTCAGCTTAAACACTCCCAAGAAACTCCAGGACACAGTTGATTCATTTCCATGAAGTTTACTGGGAATTTTGTGAAACTGCAATACAGTACAATGAGATGTCTATATTATTAATCAAACTCAAATACACAATAACAGTGTAAGTAGCACCACTTAGCTAACATAGCAGTGTAGCCTATATGATAAACACAATCAAGCTAGTAGAAACAACCAGCAGCAATAAACAAACTAATTTAACCGTCTCAATAATCTTACTAACTTAAAAGTAAGCAGTAACCAAATATTACACGATGAGAAATACTTACAGACGTTGCCTTAGCAAAAAGGAAGAAGGAAAAGCGATCGACTCAGAACGACTGATAGAGCTCACACATTCCTGTAGCTGATTACCGCATGGCAATTTTACTTCCTATTTCCCAACATGCACTAGTACTAAGTTACTATGGTTACAAGATAAACAAACCACACTGAACTGCTGAAACAAACACATTTTCAAGCGGCATGACACTCCCCGCTTGGGGTCTTTAAAGAGCCCACATTAATTAACAGAATCAGTCTTTGGAGAGAGAAGCAGAACCACTTCTTTAATGGGCCGAGAAAAAGCCTTTCTGGTTCCATCCTTGACGACTTCCACTTGAACCTTCCGGACCAGTCCATCTTCTCCTGGAAAGGTTTTTGTGATGATGCCCGTAGGCCATTGATTTCTCTTTGCCTGATTGTCTTTCAAGAGAACTATGTCTCCTTCCTGGAGGTTCTGCCTTTTTCCTTGCCATTTGTGCCGAAGCTGCAATGTTTTGAGGTATTCATGTTTCCACCTGTTCCAAAACATGTCTGCTAGGCCCTGAACCCGCTTCCATTCCTCTCTGATGAGATGCGCTTCCTCAAAGCTTCCTGACGGAGGAGGAGGAGCAGATCCTGTCTTGAGAGTCAGGAGCATTGCTGGGGTGAGGATGACAGGCGATTCCGGATCCGATGATACTGGGATGAGCGGTCTAGCATTCATGATTGCAGCTACCTCAGCCATAAGTGTGGTCAGAACTTCATGTGTAAGGTGAGACCTCCTCTGCTCAAGCAGCATGCAGTCCAAAATACGGCGGGCAATGCCAATCATGCGTTCCCAGGCGCCACCCATATGAGACGCGTGGGGCGGGTTGAATACCCAGGTGCAGCTCTGTGTGTCCAGGTACTCTTCCACACTGTTGAAGCCTGGATTAGTCTTGTCCATCTCCAGCTCACGAGAGGCGCCGACGAAGTTAGTTCCGCAGTCAGAGCGAATCTGCTTTGCAGGGCCCCTGACTGCAAAGAACCTCCTCAAGGCATTGATAAAGCTGCTGGTACTCATTGCTTCAATTACCTCGATGTGAACTGCCCTTGAGCACATGCATGAGAACATCACAGCCCATCGTTTAGAGTTGGAGACTCCTCCTCTTGTGCGGCGTGAGACAATGTCCCATGGTCCAAAGACGTCGACACCTACGTAGGTGAAAGGAGGTGCTACTTGTAGCCGTTCTGCCGGCAGAGCTGCCATCTGCTGATGTTCGGTCTTCCCCCTCAGCCTTCTACAAGTGACACATCTGTGAAGCAGACTGCTGATGCAGCGTTTAGCTCCTACCAGCCAGAACCCTGCCGCTCGAATGGCACCTTCGGTCAGATGTCTTCCTTGGTGTTTCACTGCTTCATGATAGTGAGACACAAGCAGGGTTGCGAGATGATGTCGGCCAGGAATGATGATGGGATGAGCCTCGTCCGTGCTCATATCTGACTTTCCAATCCGACCTCCCACTCTAAGAAGTTGATCGTGGTCCATGATGGGGTGCAATTTCCACAGGCTGCTGGAAGATGGGATGTTGGATCCTGAGTTGATACACTTAAGTTCCTCTGCATAGCACTCATTCTGGACACTCTTCACAATGCACACTTTGGCCCTTAGCAACTCTTCCTCTGTAGAGCGACAGATGTGCCAGCCCTGACATTCATTCTGGGTGGAGTGGGCAAAGGAACGAGCCACGTGGATGAGGTGCGCTATGGCCGTGAGGAGAGTGCTGAACTTGGAGAAGCGTTCAAAGCGTTGTGGGTGCACCACATCTCTGGTAACATGTGTGAGACTTGTCACCACCTGAGGACGCACTTCAGAGTCAGTGTCAGGGTCAATAAGGTTATAAGTCTCTTGAAGCTCAGGTGAATACGAAGATGCATCATGGAGAAAGGCTGGTCCTTTGAGCCAAGTTGTGCTGCTAAGCAAAGCTGGTGTCACAGTTCTTGACCCAATGTCAGCTGGGTTGAGGTGCGTTGGGACGTACTTCCACTGACCAGAACAAGGTGATTGATGGATTCGTTGGATCCTGTTGTGTACATAGACATAGAATCTCCTTGTCTGGTTCTGGATGTACCCTAATACAACCTTGCTATCTGTGTAGTAGGTGATGTTGTCGAATGTTGTGTCCATCTCTGTGACTACCATCTCGGCGATCTCAATGGCGAGTACAGCCGCACAGAGCTCAAGTCTAGGGATAGTTAAACCAGGTTGGGGGGCCAACTTTGCCTTCCCGAAGACGAAGCCAATCTCAGTCTGTTCTTGGTGGCTTGTCACCTTTATGTAGGCAACGGCTGCTATAGCCTTGACTGATGCGTCTGCAAAGACACAAAGCTCTCTTCTTAGCGCACCTGCGGTGGAGAAGGACGTATAAGGTCGTGGTATCTGGAGCCCCTCTAGATCTTGGAGTGACTGTTTCCATCTAGTCCACTCAATCTCCATGTCTTTGGGAAGAGGTGAGTCCCAGTCCTCTGATTGCGTGGTGAGTTCCCTGAGTATCAGTCTTCCATGAACCGTGATGGGTGCAAGGAACCCTAGAGGATCGTAGAGGCTGTTCACGGTTGAGAGTACCCCTCTGCGAGTGAATGGCTTCTGATCATCTTTGATTTGAAACATGAAGGTGTCTGTGCGCATGTTCCAGAACAATCCAAGGCTACGTTGAATGGGCAGATCATCAACAAAGAGATCTAGGTTGTTGACGTCCTTGGTGCGATCTTCGGTTGGAAATGCTTCGATGACTGCCAGTCGATTTGAAGCAATTTTGTGCAGCCTGAGGTTAGAAGCTGCAAGCATCTTCTGTGCTCGCCCGAGGACGCTGATGGCCTCTTCCTCTGTGCCGAAGGACTTTAAAGCGTCGTCAACGTAGAACTCGCGGTCGATGAATCTTCTTGCATCACTGCCATAGTCGGCTTCTGCTTCCTTAGCTGCCCGTCGCAGACCATACACTGCAACGGCAGGCGAGGGACTGTTCCCAAAGAGGTGAACTCGCATTCTATAGTCCACTATGTCGGAGGTAGGGTCGTTGTTTCTATACCACAGGAAGCGGAGAAAATCGCGGTGGTCCTCCTTAACGACAAAGCAGTGGAACATGTGCTCGATGTCGGCGGTGATCGCCACCTGTTCCTTCCTGAACCTCATAAGAACACCTAGAAGGCTATTATTAAGGTCGGGCCCAGTGAGCAAAACATCGTTGAGTGACACTCCTTCACATGACGCGCTGCTGTCGAAAACCACACGGATTTTATCTGGCTTCCTAGGATGGTACACACCGAACAGGGGCAGGTACCAGCACTCTTGTCCAGGCTGCACTGGCGGGGCAACTTCTGCATGTGCCTTCTTAAGCATCCTCTCCATAAACTCTAGGAAATCGGCTTTCATCTGTGGTCGTTTTTCCAATGAGCGCCGGAGTGAGACAAGACGGTCGAAAGCCTGTTTCCTGTTGTTAGGCAGCCGCTGTCTTGGCGACCGGAAGGGTAAAGGTGCAACCCAACTTTTGGAGCTGTCCTGATAGCACTCAGCTTCCATTATCTTCAGAAACTCTAGATCCTCCATGGATGGAGCGAGTCTGTGGTCGTCGGGAGTACGAGCGAAGACAGTCTGCCCCAGGCAGTCTCCACTGAGCATCATTAAGCCACAGGTGGAGGTTGGTGCAGGATGATGCTGAGTTTTAGGCACTTGACCAAATACCTCTTTCACTCTGATCTGGTTGTTGCATGGCTGAAGATAACTCGTACGACCGTTCTCTAAGATGGCTGTTTTGTAACTCCTCACTTCAAGTGGTCTGTGGGCACCTCCAAGACACACATCGCCGACGACAACCCATCCTAGGTCAAGCCTTTGAGCAAACGGTGCATCTCCTGGGCCACTTATCTGTTCTCGGACCTTGTGTGCCTGTAAGATGTCTCTACCCAGTAAGAGGAGTATTTTGGCGTCTGGATCCAGAGGCGGAATCTTGTCGGCGATGCGCTTCAGGTGGGCATGATGGTAGGCTGCTTCCGGCGTAGGAATCTCGGAGCGAACGTTAGGGATTTGGTTGCACTCGAGGAGTGTAGGCAGAGGAATGCTCAATTTCTTGTCCACCGGCTCCACAGTGTATCCGCTGGCTCTCCTCCCCGCTGTCTCTGAACGCCCCGCACAGGTCTTGAGAGTATATGAGTAGGAGCTTCCGGAGATCTTAAAAACCTCGAAGAACTCCGACCGCGCCAGGGAGCGATTGCTCTGCTCGTCCAGTATGGCGTACATTCTCTTGGACTCCTCCCTGCATCCATTTGGGAACACGCTGACGAGACAGATCTTAGCACATGCTCTGGCACTCAATCCTTCACCACATACTTGAGTGCACGTCGACTTGACCTCCTGGATGTCTGCTCTGTCCTCCTCGCCGCCGTCCTCTGAAGTGGAAGGGGACGACTTAGATTTCCAGGTAGGTGGGCAGGGGTGGAGCGCTGTCACATGAGCAGTGCTCTCACACTCTGTACATTTTAACTCAGCAGTGCAGTTCTTTGCAAGATGCTCTGTGGAGGAGCAACAGCGAAAGCAGATGTAATGTTCTTTCAAAAGCTGTTTGCGATCGTTTATGCTCTTCTCACGGAAGCCTCTGCATTTCCTCAGAGGGTGGGGCTTTTTATGCAAAGGGCAGTATTTATTTGGATCAATTCGTTCCATACTTTCTCTGCACTCGGCCTTAGCAGTTCCTGAGACCTGCGTCTTGTGAACATAAACCGATGTCTTTATGGGCCTCTCCCATTTACTCTTTCTCTCTGCTGGAGCTTGCGTGAAGAGGTTAAAGCTTGGATCAGTGCGAGCCCTTGCCTCCATGGCGATGAAGTTTACAAACACGGAGAAGGGTGGGAAGCTAACGAAATGTTCCTGTTTGTATCTGGTACCAAAGTAAAGCCACTTTTCTTGCATGTTGTATGGGAGTTTCTCAATGATAGGCTTAATTCCTCTGGAGGTATCCAAGTATGACAAGCCTGCAAGGTAGCCATCTTCCTTGGCAGCTTGTAGCTCTGACAACAGGTCGGCTAGATCCCTGAGTCTCTGTGGATCCTTTGTTGTGACTTTTGGAAAGTTTTCTAGTTTGTTGAACAGAGCCTGCTCGACGGCCTCTGGCGAGCCATATATTTCGTCGAGGCGCCCCCATGCCATGTTCAGTCCAATCGCTGGATCCTTAATGTTGACTGTTTTTATCCTTCTTACTTGTTCTGCTGACTCTTTTCCCAGATACTTGGTGAGGAGGTCGAGTTCTCCTGCAGCAGACAAGTCTAGATCGGCGATAGCGTTCAGGAACGATGTTTTCCAGGCCCAATAGTTCATTGGCTGGTCATCATATGTGGTGATGCCTGAAGTCACCAGGCGGCTGCGAGCAAGGTATTTGATGAGGTCTCCAGTGGACGTAGAATGGTCATAGCTACCTCCATAAGGCGTCCTGTGAGCAGGCAGGTGTGCAGGAGATGAGGAATCCTTCTTGATGTTCTGTTGCGGAAGATTCCCACCAAGCTGAGGAGCTGGAGAGGAGTTGAGAGGCTGCTTGAAGCTTTGTTGTGGCAGTGCCCCACTGGTCTGAGGAACTTGGTGTGGCATAATGTCAGCGGAAGCAGCAGCTTGGGTTTGACTTGCATTGAGTGGGTGGTGTGTTGAAGGGATAACATTGATTGGTTGGTGTGGAGGATGAAGCGTTGGCGAAGCATAGTCACTCCCTCTTCTGACAGATAGACCCCTGCTGCATAGGCTGGCTTGTGTCGACACATAGGCGGCGACGAGCTGGTCTTTGACCGATTGGGGGACTGGGCTGTTAGCCTTACTGCATACTTCAAAGCCCATATCTTGTAAACCAGCCACGAGAGCATTTGCCTCTGCAATGGCAGCATCCTTTTCTTTTTCGTCATTTAATGCATCAAGATTAGCTTGAACTCGTGCCTGCTCCACTTTAAGTTCAATTTCCTTTAGCGCATGTACCGCTCTAGCTTGCGCTGCTTCGGCCTTTGCCTTTGCCATGGCGACGGCCATGCTTATCTTCGAGCTGGACGATGTACCAGATGAGCGACTGCTTCTTGAGCGCACAGTCTCAGTCTGGTTATCTCCATTTCCTTTTTTATTGTTGCTACGTTGTGACATTGTGACTCACCGCGTTTTCAATATCAGGAGAAGGAAGCTAGTATGTAGCTGACAGGGAGCTGTAGCGTTAGCCGCTTATCTCTTGGTATTGAGTTGCTCTGTAGGATGGCAATCCTTGTGTCCCTCATTAGCTGTGATGCCGTCTTTTCACTGTCATGGGCTATGTTCCATTCAGCTTAAACACTCCCAAGAAACTCCAGGACACAGTTGATTCATTTCCATGAAGTTTACTGGGAATTTTGTGAAACTGCAATACAGTACAATGAGATGTCTATATTATTAATCAAACTCAAATACACAATAACAGTGTAAGTAGCACCACTTAGCTAACATAGCAGTGTAGCCTATATGATAAACACAATCAAGCTAGTAGAAACAACCAGCAGCAATAAACAAACTAATTTAACCGTCTCAATAATCTTACTAACTTAAAAGTAAGCAGTAACCAAATATTACACGATGAGAAATACTTACAGACGTTGCCTTAGCAAAAAGGAAGAAGGAAAAGCGATCGACTCAGAACGACTGATAGAGCTCACACATTCCTGTAGCTGATTACCGCATGGCAATTTTACTTCCTATTTCCCAACATGCACTAGTACTAAGTTACTATGGTTACAAGATAAACAAACCACACTGAACTGCTGAAACAAACACATTTTCAAGCGGCATGACAAATGTCACAAATTTGCATATTTGATTAGTAGCCTAAAATAGTGCTGAATCCTGAATGCTAATTTATTTTATAGCATTATTTTTGTTTTAATTTTTTCAAAATTTGAAAACTTTTGGTTTATGTTGAGGTTAAAATAAATAAAAGATTTTCCATGTGCTCTCACACTTTTTGACCTTTCTGTAAGATGGTTCATTTTGAGTTTTCTCCTGATGATGATTTTCACCTTTCACAATTGCAGGAAATAGTTTGAAAAAGCATACTTGTGTGTGCGTGTGAAGAGGGAGGGATATGACAACTGCTCCATTACACATACACACACATAATGTGGGTCTGTCGGATACAGAGAGCCCAGACCAAGTGTGAAAAGTGTGAGAGATTCGAGCACTCTGATTGGCTGTTCAACTTCACCCCAGAATCTCATGAATAGATTTCTGACACTTAGCGAACATGCCTCACATCTTAATGCGGGAAACAAACTTTTGTGCATTTGCCATACATTTGCCATTTCTGTTCAAGTGACTAGCCATGAGGTATGTCACACTGTACGCACACATAAACACTTAGACAGTCTGCAATGACTGTAATCCGGCAGTGACAGACCGAGATGTTGAGCCGTCTGTGGAGTGAGACCAGAACAATAGCGTGTTAATTACTGCAGCCGGCGTGAGCTACATAATCCTGATACTGTACGCGTGCCAGACAGCATGGAAACAGCGAGTCTGGAATACACACAAATGCACGTGCGGAGAGAATAGGCTCGAGAGGAAGAGGCTGGATATGCAGAGAAAAGCCTTACTGTGTGAATTTGGCAGTGAGTAAAAGAGAGCAGCACACACTTGTTTCCTCTTTTAGATTCACTTGTTACACATTAAAAAAAAAACATTTTAACCAGCAAATATAAGCAAGTAAAGATCAGGAATGGCCTAGAAGTGTGAGTTTGGCTTGTTGTGGGTGTGATTGGGATATTTTAGGGGGGAGGGGTGTTCAATGCATTACCTCCTCTAGTTCAGTAATCATTTGCAACTCCATTCAGGTCCAAATTCACCCACCCTTCATCCCCCTTCCATTCAGATCCCTCTGCACCCCCTCATAATGAAAAGAAACAGGGTCATGGTGTGTGTGTGTGTGTGTGTGTGTGTGTGTGTGTGTGTGTGTGTGTGTGTGTGTGTGTGTGTGTGTGTGTGTGCATGTAGACAATGAGGCAGATTGTGTGTGTGATCTATATTCCAGTGGTCTAGATTCAGTGGCTGTGTGCTAACACGGCTTATCAGTGGGAGACCCGTTCCTTCTGTCCTCCAGCGAAGACCGAGACGGATGCGCACATATGTGAATGACGAAAGAATGAACACACACATGCCTGGTTACAACATGAAATCAAAGCATCAGGGTCCGAAGTGAGAGTTTTATTGCTCAGAGGTTCTTCTTTCACTTAACTAAGTTCTTATTTATTCTTAAAATATCAGATGATTCTGCTAAAATGTCTTAAGAGATATTAAAATGAACATATTTGTTGACAGGGCCACCATTGGGGGACTATATATCTATATATTGAATATTTAATATTATTCAGCTATTCGGAATATTTAATATTACACAGCTATAAAAGTGACAATAAAGACTTATATTTACATTTTTGCAGAGAATACTATTATACTAAACTTCTGTTTCTAAAAAAAATATTTTCAACATTCATAATAAG
Source organism: Squalius cephalus (assembly GCF_949319135.1). Taxonomy (NCBI): domain Eukaryota; kingdom Metazoa; phylum Chordata; class Actinopteri; order Cypriniformes; family Leuciscidae; genus Squalius; species Squalius cephalus. The sequence continues at coordinate 5,424,825 of NC_137133.1, read as the reverse complement.
AAATTTTCATGATGATAAGAACTTTTTTGATCACCAAATCAGCATATTAGAATTTCTGAAGGATCATGTGACACTGAAGATTGGAGTAATGATGCTGAAAATTCAGCTTTGCCATCACAGGACTAAATGACAATAAAAAATAAATAAAATAAACTGTATTCTTTTTTTATCAAATTAATCTAGACTTGGTGAGCATAAGAGGACAGGTTCTGGAGGGGTCTTTTTCTCAGGAGAAACATCTGAGCAAAAGCCTCTGTTTTAACTCATTGCCTTCTAGAAGAAACAGTGATACTACAGGGATTGCATTTGTAATTTTTCTTTCCTTTCCTGTTTGCTCGTGTATTAAAGTAGTAACAAAAATGTTCTGATCTTGGCAAATCTGAGCACATTTTGAGACGCTATTGAGAAATCATCTTTGACTCTAGAGGAGAAGCGTATAAACATTCAAGCATCTTTTTCATAGAAGAAAAATCAGAAATTTTAACGAAAGTCTCAATTTCAGCTTGTCGTGGCATAGGAGAAACAGTTGCGAGATTAAAGATATCTCATTTGTGATTCTTGTATTAGAGCAGAAGCCGGGCGGATGCCTCGGATGAACTGATCATATTGGAGAGCTCCTTGGTAACCGAAGCACAGATGAACAGAGGGGCATATACTACACCCCTCTCTCCAAGCCCCAGGGAGTGTGTGTGTGTGTGTGTGTAGGGGAGGAGGAGGTGTTTCCCAGGGTTGGGTTGAGGGTGTGTGTGTGTGTATGAGTAGGAGGGGCTCATTGTTGAGGCGATAAGCGTTGATCAAATGGGGAGAGGCACATACTGACTTGTTGGCAAAAGGACACCAGCTTGTCGACACACACCAGTCGTCCAGCGCTCCCGTGTACTGGGAGGCCGTCACAGTTCTACACAGGGTCCACCTGCCTCACACACTCTGGAATAATGGTGTTCATCGGGACTTCACTCAAGTCAGTCATTAAATACTTCAAACGGAAGGGTAAGAACTCTTTGGCCGTATTTGTCCAGTGCTGATGGAGATCAGACGGGTTTCTAGTTAGTTTTCTGAACTTGTTTAAATAGCATTGTGTTTTGTTAATCTCTCAGTTTGTGGTTTCTTTTAATTTGAAGGGATTTCATTGAATGTGCCAGGTCTTTGATTGTCAGGTGTGTAAGTTCAGAGTTCATATAGAGCTGTAAATCTGTATTTCAACATGGACTGATGAGTCATTTCCTGTACACTTAATAGAAAACCTAAAACAAACCTGTTAACACCTTGATGACCAGAGAGTGACCAATGACCATGTATGAACAATAGTGCTTGTGTGCATCTTTTATATTTTATACCTACACTATTTTCAAATATTTATGTTAGACATGTGCAGTATATTAGTACTATATCAGTTATCAGCCAATAATAGTTTCGTTTTTTTATAGTTTAAAAAAATTCTATTTAATGTGCATTCTCAATTCCCTCCTATTTTTACATCTCGTTTTCACTAAGTTCATCTTTAATAACACTTATCTTTTATAACATTGTTAATTGATGTAATTTAAAAAAGTAATTTAACAGATCTCAAAATATTGAATTGAATATTATTTTTTAAATTTGTTTTAGATAAAATAGTATAGAATTTTAAGAAATACTATGTAATATTACAAATTAAGAAAAATAGAAAAGCATATTACAACTTTATGATATTACATATTTTAAGAATATTGTAATTATAATATATTTTTATTTCTTAACTCTATTAATCAGAATTTATTATCAGCTCTTTTGAATAATGGTTGTATACAATTTGCACTTGAACCAGAAACTGGTTGATCTACTATGTAACCTTTAGCTCATTGACATAAAATGCCTTATTAGCTAAATTAAAAGGCAAACCTTAAAAAAAACATTTTTTGTTTGATATCTCAGGAGTACAATTAACAAATTATAATATTATATATTATTATATATTGATAAAATAATAATAAATTAAATTAAATTGTGATTAATTTTTAATTATGATCATTTATCTTTTGAGCTAAAATCTGGTGGATGAGCTCATTTTATTTCAGTGCGACACGTGGTGGTAACTGCAAAGTGTGTGTGTTTTGTGCGGGTATGAGCAGGACCAGAGGGATTATGGGAGTTTTCAGTGGGCTGATTCTGAGTGCTGAGCTCAGGCTGATGTGGAGATTGATGTTGGGCACAATGCAGGTTTTTGTTCCTGCTGCCGCTCTCCTCACTCCCCGAGAGCACACAGACAGGTTTAATGGGTTGGGGACGGGGCTATCTGAGTGCGAGTGTGTGTGTGTGTATTGCCCATTCTAGAATCATCTGATATTTACTGTAGGCACTTCAAAGGGCTTGCTCACTTTTATCTCTCCTACTGAGAGTAGTAAGGTTGTTTAATGCTGTTTGTGCATCTGGTTTTGTCCTCCTGCAAATGGTTCTCTTGATAGAATGAACACATTTGCTTGAGTGCCTTTTTTTGCAGTGATATGTTCAAGAACACTTTTAGAAAACCTTTATTTAGGGTCACTGCACTAATGTTTGCACAGATTCTGTGTTGGTCTGGTTATGTGACAGTGTTGGCTGGTTGGTAGATTATTGACCTGTTTAGTTGTTGCCAATGAAGCCATGATTACATAACATTTAGGTACTAACCCTAGGCAAAAGCACAAATGAAATGAAAACTCGATGCATCAATATTTCCGACTGTGAACACTTTCTAGGGATAAGTCTGTGATTTGTTTTTTGTTCAGAATAACACACAGCTAAATGCCTCTGCACTTTGGAAGCTTGATGTTTGGTGGCTCTCACAGACTTTAAGCAGGTCATTTATGTCCTAAACAGAGAGATTCAGCACTTGATGATCAGTGTCGTTCAGTTTACAAACGGCTGTATTTGAAACGTGTTTTTCTACAGTTCTGAATGCCCTCTGCATCCTCCCATGTGTTTGACTGCTTTGTCCCGCCTGATGTCTACACATTCACAGATGATGCCTTTGAGGAGAAAGCGTCCCTTTGAAGCCCAGCATTGATTTGAACAATAAGTTCAAAGAGCCAGTTATGTGGTTAATAAACAGAGATAAACCTGGAGAAGGAATAAAAGAACATGTTTTCACACTTGGTTTGATTGCCCTGAGATCGAGTCCACCACCTTCCCCCTGTACTTTAGATCCAAACAACTGTATGTTGGCATCATCACTGTCTCTTTATACATATATTTAAGACTTCAGATCTGAAATTTTCTTCTAGAATGATCATTTTTGTCAAGCTTGTATGTTTATGTTCAGTTATTTCACTTTAATGGCAATGAAAATTACCTATTAATTGTCATAAAAGTGAAATTACTGAACTTAAATATACAGGCTTGATAAAAATGCTCATTTTAGAAGAAAATTTCAGATGGCACTTAGAGGCTTTTGCATCTGAAGTCTTCATATTTATATATATATTGAAAGAGAGATTTGTAAATAGAAAAGTTAAAAAAAAATTGGGGGGGGGGGGGGGGTATTTTTGATCGAATAAATGCAGCTTTGTTGTGCATTAGGGACTTTTAATTTTTTTTTTTTTTTTTTACTGACCCCAAACTTTTTTCATGGTAGTGTATTGCACAATATTAATCTATTTATTTATTTATTTTAAATTCAAATTTAAATTCTCGCAAAGGCATTTGGCCTGAGTGATACCTGAAGCTGTGCACAGAAGCCCTTGATAGATTCATTTGCAGTCACACATCATCATGTGTTAGTCTCTCTGAAGAGGGAGTAAGAAATCACTTCTGTATTGAAAGATCTGATGCCTCATGAATGAAGACAAAGGCCTCCCGTGGGCTCCGCTTGTCAAGTCTGGCAGCTCTCACATGATGGGCCATCACGGCCTAATGGCCCAGTGCCACCTGTGGACAGAGCTCCTCGCACCTGTGAGAGAACCCCCACCCCTGCTCCTCTACTTTCCCTTCCTCTCACGTTATAACGACCAGCCTGTTGTTCTCGTTTGTTTGCTTTCGGGACAGCTGGGGGTTCCAGCTCCAGGGGTCTTTCCTTCAACATTCCCCATGGCTCATTTGCACCTCTGCTAGGTAGTTTACTAGTCTTCCTGTTCACTTTGAGTCACTCTTGGTTCCAGTTTTTTGGGGTTCACTAGCCGCGTTTCCATTACAGATTTGCGCAAAGCTTTTGTGATTTTTTCTAAATGTAGACAAAAAACTATTTCGAAATGACGGCGTTTCCATTGACCGATGTTATGCGACTAAAACTTCATTTTTTCCTCTCGCGATAAGTAAAATCATTCCAAAAACCATGGCAACGGATGTTGGTAGGTTTATGTACTAATCCAGCCACTGCACTAGCCATTATTATTAATCGAAGGAGATGTATGTGTGTTTTCAAAGCATTAATGGTAAGGAACGACCCTTATTATACTTGTGAGCGGCACATATGAGGTGTTTCAGGGTGTTTCTCCCTCATATCTGCTTCGAGGTCTTGATTGTTGCATTTATTTGAGGTTTAGAATCCATTATTCCTGTAATTCTTTTGTCTTTTATGAATTTAATAAAGAACTCTGTCTCGTATTCTGTCCAAACACACCGCGTCATCTACGTCAGGTGACCTGCAAATGCGCAAAAACTGTTTCCATTGCAGTTTTGCGAAATATTTCTTTTTCGAATTGCCTGAAAAACCACCTCATGTGAGCGTAAAAACTTTTTGCGATAAATGTGAGTTTTTGCCAAATTGCATTGTTCCATTGGGCGTATTTTCAATGCGCAATTTCAATTTGCGCAATTTGAAGGGTAATGGAAACGCGGCTACTGACTCAGTTAAAAGTGTAGCAGAGTTTAAAACAAAAAAGAGTCCTTTCGGCTCTGTTTTGACTCACGGTGAGTCCACAAATGGACACATTTGGCGGCTATTACTTGCATTTGGCAAAACGTTCAATGAGTTTTGCTAGAATAAACAGCTACATTTAGGTAATTTGAAATGTTTATGGCATATTAATAATTTGAAGTGTCTTTCTTTTTTAGCTGTATCTAATCTGGATGAAGAGAAAAAGTGGACTGTGCACTACACGGCTCCATGGCACCAGCAGGAGAACGTCTTTCTGCCGGGATCCAGACCGGCCTGCGTGGAAGACCTGCACCGCCAGGCCAAAGTTAACTTGAAAACAGCTCTCAGAGGTATGAGAATCACACACACACACCAGAATCAACCTCAAACCTGCTGCAGTTCTCATGAGATCGGCATTGCTATGGGAACAAACACACCGGGCGGGCAGCAGGTGAACGTGCCCATGATGTCACTCGTTGCTGTTGAGTGCACGCTGGACACCTGTGAAACGGCCTGTTAGTGACATCCAGGGGTCGATTTAACAGTACAGCTCAGAGCGGTGCAGATCAAGGTTCAATTAGCAGATTCTCAAACAGTGCAGGTGGCTGATGTGAAGCCTGATTAATTATACAGGCACAGGTGTGTAGGTCATATTACTCTATTAGAGACCTCAAGCCTTCAGATGGCAGAGAGGAAGACTAGAGGACATGAGGACAGGTAGAGCTTTACCATCAAACACTTTTCCCAATGCTGTTTATACTTCCCGCTCACTTATGTCTTTCCTTTCCTGGCAGTCTCTCTTTGGTTTGGAAAAAACTCTTAAACAGGCTTATTCTGCCAAGACAAACAACACTAGGCACATGTAGATCAGAGGAAGTTCACAAGTGTCTTGAATGTTTAATGACAGGTTAAAAAGCGTTTGTAAACCTGCTCGTCTCTATTTAAAGTCTTAGCTGACGGATAAGTGTTGAAGGAAACCGTAAAGGATTAGCAAACAAAATAAATAGTGGTTTTGGAGAATTAGAGGAAGACATTTTAACAGTCTGGCTGTTTTAGTCATTTTAGACTCTTGGTTTGTCTCCTATGTGCATTGCTCTTGTGCAAATATGTGGTTTGATTCCCATCTCTGGCATTTTTAAAGCTGAGGAGTGCAATTCTATTTCAGTTTAATATGCAAAAAAAAATAGCCATCAGTTTAATATGCAGAAACAGCCATTAAGTAAGCCACTCTGATTTCTCCAAAAGTGTAAACACTGGCTCTGTTTGAGCATCTAGTCCAGTCTGACAAAAGAATTTATGAGAATTTTTTTTTTTTTTTTTTACCTTTGGCGGATAAGGGAGTGGTTTGTGAAAACTTTGCAAAACAAGTCAATATTTTTGCAATTCGGTTTGTTTCCGTCAGTGGCACAGAAATTGCACACTTCAGCTATTTAATGGAGTGCATCGCACAGCTGCAGTGAAGTGTCATAAAACAAACATCAGGAAATAATGAAAGCAGATGAGCATTATTTTTTTTGTCAGCAGAGAGACTGCTGGATTCACTTGACTGAATGACTGAAGGGATTGTGGGATGTGTGCCAAGGGGATGGAGCTGCCATCTGCAACAGTTAGCTTAGAAAGTCAGCAAGATGCAGTCTGTCACACACACACACACACACATACAGAGCAGAACAGATCTCAGTCTACTACTCTTTTCTAATCTCTAGTTCTCTCTCATCCAGAATATTTTTGCAAAGGTGCTAAACATAAACTTGAATTGAATTATCTTATTATTAGTTGGATCAGACAATTTACTTTATTCGTAATTTTCATGAAGACCTACAAATGGTCATTTCTCTCTCAACCCACTAGATGGAGCTAAATAAACACTATCTGCTTCTGTACTTCAATCCATGTTTGAAAGTTCCTAAAAACTTTCTTTCGGATTGGTCCTGATGTTTCTGCTCTGTTCCCACAGAATGTGATAAACTGAGGAAAGATGGTTTCCGCAGCTCACAGTACTACTCACAGGGACCCACCTTCTCAGGCTCCTCAAACTCGCAACATGAGGATGAGGACATCGAAGGGGATGACGCTGATAAAAAGGTAGGCCTATTTAACAAAATATCAGAGACCATGTGTAGACCATCGCATTTTTTGTGTGTTGTTCTGATTATTGATGTTGACTTGATATTTTAAACATATTGAATAACATTTAATAATCATCATATAATTATATATCTGCATATTAAATATAATAATAATAATGATTATTATTATTTAACACTTTATATATAGTTTTTTTCCCTATACTCTTTTTCCTATACCGAATTTTTGAAATGTGCTAAAACATTTTTTTTTTTTTTTTTAAGATGAATTCACGTAGTGTAAAGGAATTTTTTTGTTAGTATAGATTTACAATATTTGCCACCATATTGGTTATTGGCCATAAAAATAATGAATAAAAAGAGTGATCTGTTATAAAATCGGATCAGAACGCTGACTGTAGCAGCCTGTGGGATTTGTCTGCCCTCTGCTGGAGAGAGTGTCTGCCTGCAGATGGGCTTCTGGGTACTGAATCAAAGCTTCCCACATGTTCCTCTGTGAAGTTCCCGCCTCAGTTCTTCAGCGTCTCTGTTGCCTTCATTAATATTGTCAGCCATGTGTGGCCCCATTATAAGAGCTGAACCTCAGGAGAATGACACTCGAATGAAACTATTATTCATAATGTGTTAAAATAGTTATTTACTGAGATATTGTGATTTAGAAAGCTGCTGTTTAGCTTATGAGCATTGAAGACAGGTTTGAAAGAAAGGGGATTTTACTGAAGGGATTCAATAGGACAATCATAAATGTTTTTAGCAAGAAATCATGCGGTTTTGTTTATAGCACACCAGTCTTATAGTACACCATACCCTTGCCCTCATTCTCTATCCTTTCTTTATTGCTCCTCATCACACTGCGTTCAGGGGCCCTGGAAAGGTCAGACACAGTAAAAGCAAAGATTCGGGGGTCCTTTTGTCCTCCTGGTGCCCCTGGCCCACCCTAAAGGATCCCATGCCCTTTTAACCTCCTTCACCACCCTAGACCTGCTTTCCCAGCCCACTGGGATGAGGTTAACTCAGGTTACAGTGCTGGACTGGCCTTATACTTCTGTTCCTCTTTCCTATTCTTTTCTTGTTCATTCTTTCTCTTCTTTTTGTTATATCATTAAAAAACAATTTTACCTTTAAGATTCTGGCTGAAGATCATGAAACATAAAATTGTTTGCTGCTTGAACAAGTTTTTGCTGCTTTGTTTTATTTTTTGTTTAAAATTTAAAGGAGAAAAAAAATAATATTCATTAAATTGTTTTATTGGAGCAGGCTAAAGTGACAATATATAACAAAATTCCTGTTGTCAAACGTACCAAGGCAAGTCGGTACTGAAATCTTAAAAATGTGACGATAGCAGCATTTTGAGCGCTGTTGAACGGATTCGTAAACGCCTCTGATTCGGCATTGTGTTCACGCGCTCAACATATATGTCTGTGATTGGCTACAGTGATCAACGGTTCAATCACGTTGTAACATATACATAATACATTTATTTATTCATTTATTATGTGTATGTGTTGTAAATAGACCTGTCCGTGTGCTTAAGTTACAGTTAGCAAACGGGAGTGTTTGAAAGCAGGCGTCTATCAGCAGATATATTGGGGATCCACTGATAGACGCCTGCTTTCAAACGCTCTTGTGTGTATGTGTGTGCGCTCGGTGAAGCGCGTCAACACGATCAGCCAATCACAGACATATATGTTGAGCTCGTGAACACAATGGCCAATCAGAGACATATATGTGCACTCGCGTGCGAATCAAAGTTGTTTAATAGTCCGCTGAACAGCGCTCGAAAAAACAAAATATTCAGAAGAATCACAGTATTGATTTATTTTTGTATTATTATTATTTTTTAGTTTTAATCAAGGCAAGAGTAACACTGGAATATATTTGTTTATGGTTTAATTGGCCGTTTATATAAAGGCCGTAATTATAAAGTTTTAAAGAACTCTGGGGTTACAAAGAAAGAAAAAGGTTTTATTTTCAGAACAAAGAAACTATGCTTAAGTTGTCTTCATTTTTTGTGCAAATCAAGGTAAGCTGTCATTCAAACATTTAATAATAAGAATTGGCCACTTGTAAAATGTGATGTATTCGTCATACTCTTTATTTTACACTGAAAGTCAATCCACTGAAGGCAGGACAGGTAATAAAATGTTTAAACAATACCTCAGGCAGTTGTGAATAGGTTTTTGACTATTGGTAGTGACCTGGATGGATAATTAAATGTAGTGTAGTGGTTTAATTATATTCGGTTTGTTTGGGAGGTTGAGGGAGGCCCAGGTGTTGGATTGAAACTTCAGATGGTCCTCTTGTAACTCTGCGAACGGCATTCCCATTTCAGAATCACAATGCGTGAACAGAGTTTTAACGCCTCGCTGGTTTTCCCCCTCTCTCTGCTCCCTTTCTCTATTCTTATTGTCTCTATTCTAGTTTCTCAGTGTGTTTATGTGTGTGTGGTTTGATGGTCAGTTGCCCGTGAAACCACTCTGTATAGCCTACTCCTGGAGCTCCAATAAGTTGGGGCACACAATCTTTAAACAACCCTTGACTAAAGCTAAAGAGAAATAAGGGGTGTTGCAGCTCTGAGTCTGAATATTAATGTCCTACTAGTTTACTACTACTAAACTTTCTGTTTAATCATCTCTATAAGCCTACTGCAGTCATGAAACTCACTGTATTTTCACATCTTTTCAGTCTACAGCATCTTCAGGAGAGGAAGAGAAAGACTCCTGCCAAATGAGAGCACAAAGTCCCGCACAGGAGGAGGGGGTTGAGGTTGATGGACAAATGTCATGGTCCAAAGCCCCGCCCCTGCCCACTCCAGAAGAGAAGATGAGGCAGCAGGCTAAGGCTGTTCTCACAGATATTGTCCCCATCGATGTCACGGGTAAGAAATATATCCCATCAACTGTCAGTCAAACATGCCAGCACTGTAGAAACGTTTCAAAATGTCACTTTCATGTTGTGTCTCCAATGAGTCCCTATGTTTGTCAGTCTAGAATTCATATTGTTGGTCTGTGTGTTACGTTACATTACTTTCATGTGGATCTTTCATTAAAATCAGTAAAATCTTAGAAATTGTAACTGATTTGTCTGTTCCTAACATTTGAGCACTGCATGCATGATCACTACACACCGCCTGTTCTGGATGCATAACCACATGGATAGATCTAACATGAATGTGTCTGAGTGTATTAACAGTTCTCATATTAACAGTTCTGTCATTTCCTTCTATCTCTTTGACCTTTGAAAGTCATCTGTTTGAGCATTCAGTCTTCCTGCCGATGCATAAATTCAGCTGTGCATCACTATGAACACCTAATCCAAAAGAACAGTCTTTCCTACTAGTCTTCTTCAGACAGAATAAGCTCTCTATGTCCAATCCCTTTAAATAATTCCGAACTTCACTATGACTCAGGAAGAAGCTGTATTATACTATAAAGCACACACAAATACACACCACACACTAATTCAGTCTGTCAGCTCCGTGACTTAGTCAGGCATCTCAGCGTGCTGAGGCTTAGTCAACAGTGCCCAGTCTCTGGGGTTCCCTTGCTTTTGCAGTGCTACAGCACATCTTGCAGCACAAAAGTGCTTTTATATAAAATACTGTTTCTAATGATATAATTCAAACCGAATTTTCCTCTTCATATACTTTGTATAGAGGAAGATCATTGTATTTAGATATAATTCCCCTTAGTGTACAACAGATCAGAGAGTCGTAACCACTATACTGCCAGGCAAAGGCAAACGCAGTATTTGCATATATCAACTGAATGACTTAAATCAGTCATAGCACCCAATATTAAACCTTAATATTGGGTGCTATGACTGATTTAAGTCATTCACCCATCAAGATTTTAATAGCTGTTTCTGGAACTTCTGTATTTTGTAACATATAGCTATATAGCTACTTGCTTTCTTGACACAGACACACTTAAACACAGACCCACTTAAAACATGAATGAGTAAAGATATGAATGCAGTTTTGTTTTTGTCTTTTTTCTAATTTTGGCCTGGTTTTCACATTATTTCGCTTCTGCAGAATGTGTGTGGCTCTGCATGAAAGTTTACTGGTATAGTATCTGTATGTGTGTGTGCTCTGCATGTGTGATGCATGTATGTTACTAACTGGCCCTTTTGCCTGTCTGTCCTCGTCAACTGGTCTCCAGGGGAGACGTTTGACAGGCAGGCCAGCATCCGCCGCTCCCTAATAAACACTGACACTCTGGTCCGCCGGCCCAAGAAGGTTAAGCGAAGAAAGACTATTTCAGGGGTGCCTGACAACGTCCAACAGGAACTAGGTATGGTATGGCTTTGCCAGCTTTCTGTGCTGCTGCTCCTGCCTCACCTGTTTCCATTTAGATGACTCTGTAGTCATCTTCATGTAGTACTGTAGTTGTCATGACCATATAATGTAGTTTGTCATGACCCTGCCTCTCTTTCCCATCTTAATGCATTTTCTGTGCATTGATTTTAGAAGTCTTAGGATCATCCTAATCTGAGCTCTTTGACTTCCCAATTCAAAATAAATTCCAAATTGCTGTCTTATAAGTCTATTTTCAAATCATCCATTGATTTGCTAATCATTACAGAATCTCTCATGCCCTAAATGTGGATTTCTTGCATGCATACTCTCAACGCTCCGTTATATAATCTCAGCATCCAACAGCTGCATCCCGCATTCCATTTCTCACCACTCCCCTGGGTCATGGTCCCTGATTCTATTTAGTTTGCTTCCTGTTAGTGTATGTGAGTGCTCGTATTTGGAGCCATTGTTGGAGATGGCATGCCACATTTTGCTTTGCAGCCAACTGAAGCCACTTCATAATCCCCTATCCAGATTCTTCTGGCAAAACACTTCATATTTTATCAGGAGAGTAATGGAGGGGGAGGGGAGAGTTAAAATAGATGTAGTATAAGTAAAAATAGTGCAGATAGTCCTCGTAGGATTTTTTTTTTCCTGTTAGGCGGAAGTATATCAGCAAATTTCATATAATTTTCAAATACACTAGCATACTGTTAAAATGCCATATCTGTTTGCGCTCATGCCAGATTGTGGGAAGGGCATTCTGTATCAGTCTTTGTATTTGCTATTTGTAGATATGCTTTTAATGAGGCCTTTCTGTTGTTTATACATGCAGGGGTGAGGGCTAACTTCATGCACCAGTGTCCTATCCCTGGCTCTAAAACTTAAGCTGATCTGATAGAAATGCTTTTAAGACACGTTTCTGTCTGGCAGTTAGAATGTCATGATTACTCTTGAATGGTAATTTATTCTCTAACATTGAGCGTGACATTAAGAAGATGCAAGGTTGCACTTTGCTGTGTGTGTATTATGGTAACAGGAGGCGTAATACATTAACAGCCTGTGGTTTTCAACTAAACTCTAGAAATGTGTTTGCATGCATAAGCCCATAAAGATGTGTGGTTTGTGTGAGAGAGTGTTGTGGTACTACTAGACCATCTGCCTGTCTTCCTTCGAGCACAAGCTTACTAAGATCATTGACTTAGTGCAAACTCTCAGTGACACTCAGGAATGGACAACAAATTTGGTGCCAGCCATTAAGTTATCAACCTTAATCAAAGTTTCCAGTAGTCATCAACATGCCACATGTGGCTCAAGATAATCAAATGAATTAGCTCTCAATAGAGAGGGTTAATCTGATTGGCAGCTGATGTCACAAAGAGATGGAGGGGAGAGAAGCAGAAAAACAAGCAGCTGCAGTACTTGTCATAATTGTCTCCTTTCTTTTTTCTCTGTAGCAGCTAAAGGGCGCGGAGGAGAGCTTCGGCCACAGTCCATGTTTATCCCTGGACAGTATTCAACACTTGGGCGAGTCATGAATAGGAATTCAACTCTCCGTCGATCTATAACAAAAGATTCTGGCTGCCAAACTGAGGAGGTGAAAATTGTCCCACCCTCTGTGAGGAGAATACGAGCTCAGAAGGGCCAAGGAATTGCTGCTCAGATGGCCGGCATCTCCAGTTCTGCCATGAACATCTCTTCTGTCTATGATGGGAGCTCCCCTGGAAGTTCTATTGTTGTAATGGAACCACAGTTTGGCAATGATATCCAACGTTTTCACAGCTTGCCACGAGGTGCACGGGTCTCTCTAAATGCAGAGCCCCTTTACAGTAGCACCCCTTTCAGGCAAGAAGACTCCACTGCAAAAGCACCTCAGCAGATTGGAAAATTACAAGTAGATGAAACTGTGGTGCACATGAGGAATGCCCCCAGGGTATGTAACCAAGCCCGGCCAAAATCTCAAGAGGTGAGAGGTACTCAAAAGGAGTGGGGATCAGCCTGTGTAGTTTCTCCACATGCAGCCTACTCAACCTCCCTTATACCTAATGCTACTCTGTCTTGTTCTGCTGAGGTTATTGCACTTCACACCACATCAAGCCCTGGCCAGAGCCCACTTGCTGGTTCACCATACACTAATGCTAGACCTCTTAGCATGGTCTCAGCTGTCAACAGTGAGAGCACTAGTAGTGTAGGCACAGGATCACACACACCAGAGTCAGGCATGAAGAATACCTGCAGTGAGACTGGCCAGTCTGATAGTAGTTTGCACAGCCACAGCACCATTGCCGCAGGAACATTGTCTTCAGACGAGCAATGGATTTACGACACTCCTGAGAATGTCTTGCCCAGAAGGACACTGACTTCCAGCAGCTCAACACCTATAAATCATCTCTATAGTAGCCTTGAACGCTCCTCAAAAGGCACAGATTCTAGTTCACTCTACTCAATGGACAATGATGGCTACTACACTTCCATGCATCTGGATTCAGGTCTTAGGTCAAGGAGCCAGGGTAGTGGCCATGGTCATGGTATAGGAGGAAGAGCAGGAAGACACAGTATGTACGAGTGCCTGGGTCAGCAGGAAGACAGAACCAGCTTGTACAGTGATCACTCTCTGTCACGCTCCATCTCTCTACGCAAGCCTAAGAAACCACCTCTTCCACCAGCACGCACAGACTCTCTACGACGAAAGCCTAAGAAAACCAGCTCCCCTACTGCCAATATTGGAGGGTCAGATATTCGCAATGGTTCTCTTCTTAATGAGTCACTAATTGCCACACTCCAACAGTCACTTCAGAATGGGCTGAAAGGCAAAGGGTCCTCCACCTCACCATCTCACAGTCCTTGTAGCGACTATGAGGACCCCTGGATGCTTCGTCCCAGGAGCCAGAGCAGCATCAGTGCAGGCAGCAGTGGTGTATCAGCAGCAGGGATGGCTCATGTGTACTCCATCTGTCATGTCACACCTTCTCATAGTGACACTAGTAGCCTTCGTTCTGATTATGCAGACTCTTGGGGCTACTATGTGGATTATCCTCGTCCATCTGGAGATCAAACACAGTCACCATGCACCAATTCACTTTCTGCTGGACAAGTGGTTGAGATGGTAAATGGAAGAGACCTCCACAATGGTAACCAGACTACTCTTCCTCCTGCTCAGGAAGGAAGTGTAAAGCCCAGAACAGGCACCTCATCGCCAGACAGGGTACATCGGTTGACTTCTCCATCAAGTGGATACTCAAGTCAATCCAACACTCCAACAGCTGGCACTCCCGTCCCCTCTTTTATGAGATGCAGGTCCCCATCAGGCAGCAAGCCCAAACCCAGAGTGCCTGAAAGAAAGTCATCCTTGCTCTCATCTGTATCCATATCCTCTTCTTCCACCTCTCTTTCCTCTAACACCTCTGATTCCAACAGGAACAATATTCCTCCTCCACCTCCTCTTCCAGCTGCCCCTGTGGCTCTTATACCTTTCAATGCTCCGTCCTTTCCTCCTCCCCTTGCGCCTTCCAGCCCTGTGGGCACTGCAGACCAGATTTTTCCTCCTCCGCCACCTGCTTTACCCACCACCCCCCCTCAACAAGCATCCATGAGCCCTCCTTACATCAATTCTTCCCCTGAATTTCCACCGCCTCCACCTCCAGAAGTGTTGATAGACCCTGCCTTGTCGGGCCTCAATTGTTCTTTCAGCCCTCCACCACCTCCTCCACCACCACCACCGCCTGCTTTTTCCCCTATCCCTGCTTATTCTCCACCCCAAAATCAACTCCTACCCAGCATGACACCACCTACACCTTCTTCTACTTGTTTGAAGGAAATTAAGGGTAGCCTAAAACCAGTGAACTCAGAAAGAAGAACAGTTGCTCCTCACTCTGAGCAGCCTAGTAAGGTTGGCATACCTCTGATCACCCCATTTGCCCTGCAGAGTGTGCAACTTCGGTCAGCAAAGCAGCCAAAAAACAATGAAGTTAATCAGTTGGCCAGACCCCAAACACCAGATAAGCCTCTCAAACTACGGCATCCCACACTTCCTCAGGTTTCTTCAATACTTCCAAATTTAAGACCATCATCTCCAGAGAAAAAACTCTCCATCCAGCATAGCCAGGATAGCCATGTTGAAGCACAACCTGACTGTGATTTAAAATCAATTTCTGAACCAACATCCTGCCTCACAAATGGATCCATAGATCTTGACGAGGTTAAGGCCACAACTGAAGTAGATGGTTTGGAGACTGCCCTCTCATCACCTGCAGAAACACCACAAAACGCTACACCCAAGAAAAAGCCTCCTGCGGTTTCCAAAAAGCCCATGTTTTCTCTCACCTTTTCATCAGTGGATCATGTCAGTGATTTGCTGAGTGCTCAAAATGACGTTAACATCTCTACAACTACGCCTGAAGGTCTGGACCCCACACCTGTGCCAGAACAGGAAGAGACAACTGAGAAGGGTAGCATTGGCATTCCTGTACCTCCTGAGGAGATAAGAGACATTTCTTTCACAAATTGTGAAGCTCAGGAGTTCTCCCAGACTTCTGGTACCATCATTCTTGGTGCAGACATGGGTACCATTGAAGGAAAGGATGGAGAAGAGGGAGATGATGAAGATGTAACCAGCAGCACAGAATCTTTTGGATCTAAAGATGATGAAACTGGTGAGTTAGATTTTTCTCATTTTACTCTGTGGAGATCATTTATAAAACTGGATGACACAAAATCATACAATTTTAAATACGCAGACCTTTTTAAAGAGTCAGAGGCACTATTGGGTGACATGTGATTCCAAGCTTTAAATTACATAAAGAGAGTTAAGGAACAAGGTGATGCACATTAGCACTTAAGCTTGTATTAAAACAGCATTGTCAAAAAAACAACAACTTGTGTATGAGTATACATGCATTTAAGGCAAGAGGTGGCTGATTTTGATCACCTCGACCATGAGTGTATCAGGGCTTAGAATTGGACATCACTCAAGCAGCCCTTTGGATTTAGTACTTATTTAGTTTTACTTCTCTCTGTCTCTTTCCCCAAGTCTTTCACTGTATTCATTCAGCAACCCCTCCCCTTCCACCATCTGTCCCTTTGACTTCTGATTCTCTCATCCTTTTCTCATTCTCTCCTGTTTTACCATTCTCTCTCATCCTTTTGTTTTTCATTGTTTCATTTATAGATTTTCTCACCAGTTTTGAATGCATGTTACATCAGGTAACATCAGGTTTCTGAAACATCAGGTAAATAAGGGAATAAGCAGATGAATTAAGTTGCAGGTCATAAAATAAAATAAATATTCTAAATAATATAAATTCTAAATACTGAATATCAAAAGTACTGACAACAACTATACACAGACAACTCTTGAATATGGTAATTAAAGCAGTGTCTATTTAATGAGAGTGTGCAGTATACATACTGATACTTTTATAGGTGTTTCTCTTAAATTTATACAATTATTACAGCATAGAACAAAAGGGAAAATGTGCGTCTCTCTCTCTCTCTCAACGTCACCAGTGTTACAGTGTCCACAGACTCTCCCCCTCACACTTCTAGTCAGGGTCAGGATAGAATGGGACAGCATTCCTTAGGGAAAGCCGTTTAAACAGGATGGGGCGGGGGGTGGAGCTGACAGTGGGTAGAGGAAGAGAGAAGTGAGGGAGGGGTATGGAAGAGAGCGCGTAACGTGAGATCACCCTCAGTGTCTCAGGCAAGTGCAGATGTGAGATGAGAGGAGAGCAGAGCACTGCAACTGAACTCTGGGAAGGTGGATACGACCATAACAATGTAAGACAATATTAAACATAAAGCTTTTTACTGTCTTCATGTGGGTTTTGTTTTTTGTGAAGTATATGTGTGTGTCCTTGGATTTATCGATGGCTCTAGGATGTGTCTTGGTACTTATATGAAATGTAGGATTTTGATTGACTGTTTTAAAATCTGATGTTATCTGATATTTTATGTAAAACCATTCAAACTCTACCAGTGTTTATCTACATATGTTTTCCTCTCTGCTTTGAATATTTTTGTTTGTTTGTTTTCTAGACAAGTTTGTCCAAACATGCCTATGCATATTTGACATAATATTGAGTTCTAGAATGACAGTATCTGTTTGTCAGCTGGGTCCTGTTTGCAGTGTGTTCATTTATTTTCATGTCATTAGGCTCTGCCTTTGAAGATTATTATCATCATTACACTTCCATTACACTTATGCATCTGGCAGACTTTTATATAAATTGGAGTCAATTGCATTCAAGGAGTCAAACCCACGACCTTGGTGTTGGAGGCGCAATGCTTATAATAAAACTATGCAATTTATATATATTTTAATATATTTATTTATTTAAAGAAATTTAAATACATCCTCTATTATATGAGTTTAATATATGAATGTCCTACCAGGTGAGGTGTTTGAGTCCAGCACGTTGGACGTCGCTCAATCTCCCAGCATCAACGGCGACAGCTGTGGGGACATGGTGACCCCCACGCGGCCCCGCACCACAGAGGACCTCTTTGCTGCCATTCACAGGTAAATTCCCAAATACTTTGCTGGTATCCCTTTTCCAGTCTCTTCTACTTCCTTTCCACTCCATCCTTCCCACCTCCCATAAACCGCAATTCATAACTTTAAAGTGGGCTGTCCTATCCAATCGCAGATACATTCATCAAAGATGAAAGCGTGGAAGGAAAGCAGCCTGTAAAGAGTAGGGCTTCTGTGGTCTCTGTCTGTCAGATTGAGCAATGCCACAGGCTGATGCATTACTCCACTGGATGCTCAAGTACATTTGGCTGTGTTAAAGAAACATGCACTCTCTTCTAATTCAGTCATAAAACTCTCATAGCCTTACTGCAGTTATTCACGTGAAAATGCACCTCTGTTGCTTACCGTATGGGGAATTATTTAAAATTCATTATGTTGTTCACACAGACGTATTACGTATGCAGGCTCTTCCCCATAGTCACGTGTAATGGGCAGGTTTTTGAAGTTCTTTAGCACATCACACAATTTCATTCTAGAGGATTTGGTTTCCTCTGCTACTGTGTGTGCGTGTGTGTTTGCGGCTTTGCTCTTCCTTATGCTCTGGTCTGCTGCAATCTCACACAGATATTAGAGTAAAAGATATCCTTGAAATGGAAGACCGGTTTAGATGTAGTGTGACAGTGCACCAGATGCTATATGTGCTCAGTAAATCCTGCGGTTTGGCTGATGTCACTCTCATAGCACTGAGCTTTAGTTTAGATGAATCAAATAAAAAAGCTGGAGTGAAAGCTAGATTACAACCACAATGTATACAGCATTTATCTCAAGAATTGTGCATATTCCATTAATTCCAGTGAAGACAAGCCAATGTTACAGCACACATGACATTCTAAAAGCCTTTGTTGCAACCGTTTTGGGGGGTCTTTTTCTGTTCCAGAAGGACAATGTCTCTGGCACACAAAGCAAAGTCCATAATGAAGTAGTTTACGGAGTCTGAACTGGAATAACTTGCCTGGTTGGGTGATGGGGTCTGGCTCACAGTTTGTGTTCCAGTTCATCTCAAAGATGTTAAGCGTGGTTCAGATTCACACCAGACTTGGTTAATAATTTCTTGATGAACCTTGTTCATGCTGGAGAAAAAAAGGCCCTCCCAAACTGTTGTATCTTAAAATAAGTTTACCATTTTACCTCTGCAAATTGTTTTTTGTCTGTTTTATGCATAAACCTCAGGAATGAAGCATAGAATTAAATCCTATTTTCTAATTTTAATCTTAAAACTAAAATTTTAAATATAACATTTTATTATTTTTAGATATTTATTTTTGAAAGAGCTTTTTTTTAATATATATTTAGATGGGGGTTTTCAATGGATTTTTGTTTTGTTTTAGATATTGTATCTCTGACACTTCAATTCTTGCTTCCACATCCTTTGTCATTTTCCCACACTCTGTCATATCTGTCATTCTCTTCCTCCTTTTCCTGTCCTGATCCCTCCCATCCTCCCTTTCCTTCTCTTTCGTTCAGCCTGGACCAGTTGAACATGAACACCCCCCAACATACGAGGTGCGGTCTGGCAAGTAATTAGCTGTTGGCGTATTCCTCTCGTGGTGATGCTAGGGTGGGATTAGCTCTATAATCTCCCAGCGCATCTCAGACGTGGGATGAATTTCTGCTCCATCCCGCAGATAATCCCACGCTCCCTAATCTGCAGCAGTTATGCCATGCTAATGAATTTGATTTGATCCTGGGCACAAATGCTAGCTTTCATTGACCCAAGGTCCCCCTACCGGTGGGATGAATGAACAGCCCTTTTGGTTAAAGTGATGCGGGGCATTTTGCCCAGTTTGCTTTGTTGATTAGGCTTCCATTATGTCTGCACTTCCATAAAGTTGCAATGCTTGCAGTATTCCTCTTTGGTTTGGCTTTTAAAGGACTGAATTTGTATTAAGCAAACATCCCCCACCCCCCTACCCCTGCTATTTATATACTGCATTAAGATATTCCTGCTTTTCCAATTTTGCAGTGAGGTTTTGGTTTGCTGGGGGCTAGTGGAGTTTAATGAGAAAGTGGAACAGAAATCAATGAAGGGGATAGGCTCAAAAAAATTAATCACTAAAATTGAATTGGATCTTATTCAGGATGTTCAGCTTCAGGAGTAGTTAGATTAGTTGTTAATTAAAGTGAAGCATTTTAGTTAAACATTTATGCCGGCAAATCTGACACATTATTCTCCAAATTTTACCAATTTTATTTTTGTTTATAAGCGGATTCTCTGCAGCCTACTGCTAACTAATATAAGCTTGAGCTGCTATTTATTTTTGGTTTTTTTTACAGATATAGTACTAATATATTGCGCATCCCTACTTTGGTTTAAATGGCTTAATATCTGTTTTTACAAAACTATTTATTTGATGTTATTTTACTTTTGTCTCCAGGTCAAAGCGGAAGGTCCTGGGGCGCAAGGAATCTGAAGAGGAGCGTTCACGAGGTCCTCTATCCCCACCGGTCACCCCCACAGGAATGGCCCCCGGTTCGACTTCCTCCCTGCCACGGCAAACAAGCTCCATACAGCGCAGCCTGCGCAAATCCCCGACCAGCAGCGACACCTTCAAGGCCCTCCTGCTGAAGAAAGGCAGTCGCTCCGAGACCAGCTTCCGCATGTCTGCCGCCGAGATGCTGCGCAGCACCGACCCGCGCTTTCAGAGGACTCGCTCTCTCGACTCCTCACTCGATCCGGCATCTCCGACGGGCGAGAGCCCCTGCTCTTCTCCAGGCCGGAACAAAAGGGCGTCTGAGGACTGGGCGCGCAACGAGGGAATGTTCTCAACGTCCCCGTCATTAATCGGGCCGAAGTACGGCCGATCCCGCACACCGCCCTCTGCCGCCAGCAGCAAGTACAACGCCCGCAGCCGGATCCTCAGCAGCCCCATGACAGTTATTTGCGAGAGGGATGGGGAACTCACCGACTGTGAAGACCCATGCCCCGTTTCTCCATCAAACATGCCCCTTCCCATCTCTCAGGACTCTAACAGCACTTTATGTGAGCAGAGCAGCAGTTAGGAGAAGAAATGGCTCCTTGGCAAAGGCAGAATGTCTTCTCGGCACCAGAGATTGACTGAGGGCAGAAGACCAGGAGTCGAACTCTCGAAGGTCTTGCTGCCCGCTAATCCAGGCAGCGCTGCCTGATATTGTAAGACGTGCGGACCCGAGGTAGATCAAGCCATCAGCTCAAGCAGTAGGCGGTGTACCTATAGCTCTTCACAAATAAACTAACCTATCTAATCAAATTTGACCTTCTTTTCAGAAGGAACTCTGCTTTCAGTGGCAATACTAGACTCATCTTTTCAAAGCCCAACAATTACTTCTGTTATTTTGTTCAGCCTTTTATTTCCACTCTTAAGCATTAACAGTCAGATTTGTGTGGGTTTTTTTGGTGAAGCTGTTTACGAAAGTTGTATTGAAGGAATTACTATGTGACTGCTTGTTTTGGCTGTAGTAGTTCAAGTTGATGGATATTGTGTCAGCGCTGTGGTCCAAAGAGGTGCGTCACTTCTCAAACTTCACAGAGGCAGCTCTGTCAGCGCCTTTCAGTCAGATATCTTTAAAACACCGGTCTTCAAAGATCAAGATAGAGAGCACACCGACCAATTTCTACAAGAGACTTTTCTTACTGTTCGGACCATCAGAAGTGTCTGGAATAGAAAAGGAATTGTGGGCCAAGAGATTGGAGTAATGACGGCTTGTTCGTGGAAACAAAAAGAGTTGCTTTGGTTTTTGGTGTGTAGGTTTGCACTGTTCATTGTCTCCTTTTATTTGTCATTTAAAAAACATGGTGTCTGTGTTGGTTATTTTAAAGAGTTAATTCTTACATCTTACTTGAAACAAATGACCGGTTTTACTTGTAATTGTTTTGGTTACCAAAGAGCCGAACAGGACATTCTCTCTAACTAGCTGAGTTCTGTTCTGTTAACATCTAGTGAAAGTGACCGCTTTATTACTAACCCTCATGTTTACTTGTCAAGCTTCTTTTTTTTTTTCTTGTGCAGTTTTATAATGTTTTTTATGTATATATCTAAAGAAATGTTAAGTAACACCTGAGCTTATTTTCAAAGAATTTGTACATTTTAGAAACCTTTGCTAGGAGTGGCTTCCTTTTGTAGAGTATTTATTTTAGAATAGCCAGAATGTGGTTTGATATACTGTAGATGGAGGTGGGGCGTTTTGGGAGGGGAGTGAGTGAAGTGTGATTAGAGGGGACATCCTACAGACATGTGGTCATTAAGTTCAGATTCAGCAGTCACAGAACTTCTATCTTGCTCCTTCACCCGTCGTACTGATGGAAAAGCGGGTCAGAAAATAAAAGCAGAATAAATAACGATGGCAAAGAGGAAGCAAGCTGCTAACCCTCTGGAGTTTGTCTCTGTAATAAAACATGGTGATATTTAAAAATGGCCCATCTGTCTCGTCTCTGTCTTTGATTCACTGCCACCTGTCAGCCGCCAGCCCAAACCACAATCTCATTAGCACCGTCACCATGACACCCACAGCCGTTCATCAGCTCCAGAGGCTTTGCAGGACCATCAACCCCTACTTCCGTCTTACTGACCATCAGTTAAAGCTCGATACCGTGACCTGGACCAACGTCGTTATGAATGCAAAATAGGTTATATCATGAAAGAGGTCATGAATCATTGTTTATGATTTGGCTGCAAGTGCAACAGGGAGATAGAGAAAGTAAGTTCCCTGTTTCTGCCATATGCTTTTGTGCTGAGCGTGTGAACACGATATTCAGGCAACCGTTCCCTCGAAAATAAACCTGATGACGATGCAGACATTGTGTTTGGCCTTGTATGATTTCTTTAGCTAGAACCTGACTCAGATTATGTCCTTGTCAGATGAAGTACAAAAATATGTTTCGCTCTGCTTAGCTCTATTTATAAGTAATTTAAAGCGACTAAAATAAAAGTAAATTAAAGGGAGGGGGGGGGGGCACTCAGTTTCAGTCAATCTCATGTTAATCTTGAGTACCTATAGAGTACCAAAAAGTCTTTAGTTTTATTATATTTATAAAAGAAAGATAGGCTGTACCGAGTTTTTCCGGAAAAAAACCGAGCGGCTGGAGGCGGGTCGTGTGGGCGGAGCTAAAGAATCGCGAGCGTGCGCAGCTTTTGCGTTGAGAGCGTCTGGAAGCTGTGACATTCTTTACCGTGAGGAAAAAACGTTATCCAAAACAAACCATGGCTAACAATCAGATTCAGCCTTACATGTATGATGAATCAGATCCCGAGGCTGAAATTGAACACGAGCAGCAGCAGCAAATGACTACAGCAGGACGTCTATATGTGGTGTGTACTGTTGCTTAGCGGTTTTTGTAAATGACTAATTTCCACTTTATGTCGTCGTATTTTTTATTTATTTAAAGGTGTACATGTGGGAAGTGCAGTTTGATGCCAACTGAGGCGGAAAACGTTTGCTGCCAAGAAATAGAACCGCTTATACTTGTGTCTTGAAATGCATTATAATGTGTAAAGTTGTAGTTTGTAATACTTAATATGATAGCAAACAATTAGTTTACTAAATGCACATTAGCACTGTCTTCATAAAAGATTTTACACATTATTCCTTCACCTTCATTTATAAACTTTGGGGATCATTATATAACATTTTAGGTATTATCCAACCAGTGTATTGCTGTAATAGGATGTAATTACAATGCATGCATAGTCCCCATCTCATCATATAATTAAAATTGGAATTAATGACAATGTCAGCAATTACAGTGTGACTGTAAATTACATGGCTGACATAATTTATGATTTTTTTGAAAAAAGGTAAGGAGACGGTTGACTCAGGTGCCAACCTCTCTACAGTGCATGACAGAACATCCAGGACTGGATGCTGACTACCTAAATGTCTGTACATTTCAGAACATAAATAACATTTACAGAGCTGACTATGGCCCACTTAGAAGGAGAAGAGAGGAGGAGTGAGTAATTATGAAAAAAGATTTCAGATTTCATCATTATGTAATGATACAGATATCAAACCAATAAACTTTGTAAATTGTGTTTATTTATCTAGCAAGGTGTGCACTGTAATAAAATAAATTTAAATATCAATAATTGGAAAAAATTATTTGCAAGGACAACTAAAAATGTAGCATACAAATGTACAAGTATTTGTTGAACATAATACAAAATGCTGCATTACTGACTATGTAATTATTCCACCACTCTGCCAGACGTTTCAGGTATCTTGCCTATCGTAGTTTTGTCAGCTGGTGCTGGGGATATCTTGGCAGACACGTGCGCGTGATCATTCCATCGTGTGTTGTCCTGCGGATTCGGCAGGAGTTTCCTGATGCTGGTGGGAACTACGTTGGCTTCCGGCCACCGCTGGATTGAACCTAGACACATGTCTAGCAATGAGATCCTCCTTTGCTGGCCTGTCAAACTGTTCTGATAGGGAAACTGGAATGGGTACTTTTCGTAGTTCCTCAACATAGTTGGCTGGGTCTTCAAACACCTCGACAAACACCAGTCTCATCAGATCTTTGACGTATCCTGCCATAAAAAAAAAATCTTATTTACTGTTATTTGTTTGTTGTACTATTTCTAAACATTTGTGACACTTTTTGGAAGTACTGTTATATTTTAATTATATATACCATTTACTTGTATTTATAAAAAAAAGATTTATGAACAAACCAAAAGTAGGCTCTGTCTTCACTGTTGGTTGCCCCTTCTTAGATTTTGGAAACATTATTCTATATACAGCTTTGCCTTCCAAGTTCATTGCCTGTTCATGATCAGCATTCTCGTTGAAATGCATTGCCGCAAGATACAGCCTAGAAAGATAAAGTGAAAAATAAGTAAAAAAAAATAATTTTACTAACAAGCACATGTACACGTTTGAAAATAAGGCGATATATATATATATATATATATTCATTTTTTTTTTGTCTTGACAACACTGGGTGATGTAAAGTATTAGAACAATTATTACCTGCATAGCATTTCAATAAAAGGAAAAACAACATTCTTCAGGGCGAATCTCAGAATGACACTGTGGAATGCCTCAAGAGCTGAAGTTTGATGTTGGTGGCTCAGCTTTTCCACATCGCGGAGAACTCTCTTGTTCATGAGCAGCTTCTCCACTTTATACAGGACCATGGTACCTATTAGAATAAAAATGGGGAAATGTTAAAAATAATGACATTTAGACCAATAGTAGGTTATTTGTTTTAAAAACTAGAAATTACAGTCACAAACCTGGTTTTAACCATTTACTAGGGTCTCTGGACACTCTGTCTGCATGAGCGCACTTGGGGAATACTGGATCTTCATGAACGTGGACATTCTGAATGTGATTAGCTAAACTCTTCCACTTAGCAACTTTCTCTGGTCCTTCTGTGGAAGACATGGCTGACCAGTAGATGTGATTTTTTATACCCAGCAACCAGTTTCGCAGCACTTGGCAGTCTTTGTTTCTTGACAGTTTTTCCAATTTTTTAGATAGCCCTGGAAATACAAGAAGTCAAAAAAAGAAACAAAATGAAAATCATAAGCTAACTAAAAGTAAAATAATAGCTTGAAATGAAATAATTATCTATGTCCAATAATTGTTCAAATAACAGTAATATAAAAAGAATTTTGACTTCCATTTACCCTTCTCGAGGTGCCAAACATCATAGTACTGTTTGATCTCTCTCTCCCTCAGATATTTCTGCACCTGGGTGTGGCGATCAGTCACAATGTAATCTACTTGTAACTGGTTGGACTCTAGATGATCCAGACCTCTTCTGAGTCCTTCCTTCTCCATGTGTGCACTGCCTCCAACTTCATTGCTCTTTAAAAAAAAATCAAAATCACCTTAAATGCAAAGTCGCATAAAAAAAACATGAAGCATTACTACATACTGCAAGAGAAATGTACCTGTATTAGTTGAATGTCCAGAATTTTATTGCTGTCAAGATGCAATAAAGTATAGCTGCCATATTTGGCAGAATGTCCTAAATATAGAAAACATTCGTAAGTTAATACAATACTCTGCAGAACCAAAAATATGTCATTTTACATTAGTATGATTACAAAGTCTTGCCAACATAGAATAAATATTATTTTAAAAATAACCTGGAGAATCAGCACGCATATCGCCACTCAGTGCGATTTTGCCCAACGGTTGTAGTGACTGGAACATGGCCTGCTGATCCATCTTCCACTTGTGAAATATGGCTGGTTCCAGAAACAACCGAGCATGCATTCTGAATGATCTGAACTGGTGTATTTGCAGATTCATAGCTCTGCAAATCTGGCAACAGAGCAGAAATGGAATTATGGGTCGTTTCCTTTGTGAATTCTACAAAACAATGTGCACATAATACTCCTAAAATACCTTATGCATTTGAATAAATGATCCACCAGTGAAATACACTGCCGCTGACATTTGCAGGTTTCCAACTGGGGTGCTTCCTTTTACAGGCTGGCTCTGCCATTTTTTGGTATATTGACAGTGTTCGCAGACCTGACAGAACGACACAAATGTCCCAAGCCGACGTCGCTGTACGTTGCAGTTATTCTTGCAAAAAGGACATGTTTTAAAAAGCTCTCTGAGAGAGCTTTCAAAAACAATGTACTTTGCATCTGTGTAATCACAAGAGGTGTCCATCCCACTGAAAGTACGGAACATCAATGATAAATTAAAAACAAACTTAATGAATAACAAATGTACATTTTGAACAACATTACCTTGTTTCAGAAGGCTCTGCAACAGAGTCACCAGGCTCAAATGTGGAATCTAGAGTTTGTTGAATTTCTGAAAAATTTGCTTGAAGCTCATCCTCATCCAGCAATTCTGTATGGGGCCTTTTAACTGGTGTTGGACCGAGTCCAGATGTGGATGCCTTTATTGGTGTAGATGACACATGCCTCCATGTTTCAACCTGTGTTGTCTGCGTGCCTGACAGAGTACAAATGTATATTTGATTTAGGTACAGTGCCTTTAAAATGATCTAGAAGGTAGTAAGAACATATACATTCACATTTCACATATACATACCTTTGCTCCGTACATGTCCTGTCTGTTTAGTGAAAGAAAACTGTGTGGCAGTTGTCTTTTGAGTTGGAAAAAAAGTACACTGAACTCCTATAGATTGCATTAGTGGTTTGGCTTGCACTTTAGCAGACACAGTTGTTTTATGTTCGGTTTGACATTCCATGTGCTTGACAGAAGGCAAGTCCTGGCTGGTAGGAACATATGTAGATGTGCTCTAAAATAAAGAATTAAATAAATAAATACCAAAATGTGGATCTTTACTGGCAACATGACTTTCAGAATAATCACCTTGCTAGACTACAATCAAATATCTAAACAATACTAAGGGCTCGTTCTGAACGCGTTTTTGCTTAGAAAAACGTGAGATGGGCAGTGAAAAGGGGGAAAACACAAGGTCTCGAGAGTTTTTTTAAAAGTAGAAATGATTTTAACTTGAGCGCAGTGTTTTGAGAACACCATGTCATGCGCGAGTTTTACAACATTAGTGTGTGTTTACCATAGACTGTAAAAAAATAGGTGTTTACTCGTGGTTTATGAGGACATGATTTGGTTTATGTGACTTAGCAGTAGCAAGCGGAACAGTTTTGCACATCAGACTAGAATTTTCATAGAAAAACAATGGAATAGAAGCGCATTTAAATGAAGAAGGTTTATTATGAAATAATTAATTTATTTCAACATATTTTCACACTCTTTGTGTATTGTTGTTTGGAGTGGTTTTACAATAAACAAACAGACACCTACAGTGGCCAGCTAAACAAATGTATTTAAACACACACACACACACCATACATCGCATGCTCCATAGATACATTAACTATATGTGATCATGGTGTTTGCTTGCTGTGCTTACGCGCCGATAGCTAACAACACACAGACATTTGAAGCAGTTTTACTCACCGCCTGCGGTTCCGACGCATGACCGTGACCCTTTATCGTTGGGACTGCTCCATCCTTAAGAAATAAACGATCTGCAAATCCGGCGTCGAACTGGGCCTTGTTTGTAAAACAATCATCTTTGAAATGCAGGGAACAAACAAGAACACTTGCACAACTCCGTTGATGCTCTGTAAAAATGAACTCCATCCACTGGTCTCTTAATGCTGGGATTTTTGGGGATCTGTGCAGGGTTGTCTTGCCCTGGCAACCAAAAACACACTTCTTTGGTGACATTTCGCTCTTTTGCTCTCCGGGAGAGTGAAATTCTGCCCCATCTGACGTCACACACGACCATACTCGAAAAAAACTTACCGAAACTACTTCTTCTTCTTCTTGTAGGATCTACGCTGCTGAGCGTATTACTGCCCTCCATAGATCAAAGTTGGAACTAAATTCTTACATACAGTCCTCCTGTATCATGCAAGAACTGAAGAACTGCCTTGGAGATCAGTTTATGCTCATCACTGTGACCAAACAAAGAAAAAAAGAGAAAAAGCCTTAACTCCAAGTCCTGCCCGTTTAATAAAGAATATATTTCTTTCATACCTTCTGCATTCTAGGAAAACATGTCCTACTGTCTCAAGACTCCCACATTCACACAAGCCTGAAACATGCTTTCCTACAATGCACAAAGAATAATTTAACCCACAGTGCCCCAACCTCAATCTACACATTTTAATGAACATCATAAATGAACATCTTTTCCTAACTTTAGGTTGCATGGAAAAGTAGTGTCTACCCCTAATTTTCTTTTCCCACCCTCTCTGCCATTCATTTATTAAGCCCTCTTTGATTTGTTCCCTCAGTTCCACTCTCCCTAATAATACATGGACATCTACTTCTCTTCCTAAGCTTTCCTTTGCAGTTTTATCCACCCGCTCATTCCCCCTCACCCCAGCATGCCCGGGAACCCAGCAAAAACTGATGTTGCATTCAAACCTCACATTCAAAATGTCATTTACCATGTCAGGACTTTACTTTCCGAAACTTGTGACAAACCGGAAGGAGAAAGCAGAAATACTCCATCAAATGTACAACTTAATTTTTGAAACTTTGTCCATGTTTGGCATGGGAATCCAACTCTTTAACAGTGTAAAAAACTCAGTATGCATGAAATAGCATTTCACACCCATTTCAATCATTCTCCATTCAGTATTCAAACAGCGCGCGCGCCTCTGCCGGTTGGATGCACGGTAAAACTCTCTCCAATATGATATATTCACATTATAATGCATTATCTGTAGATAAAAGGTTGTGGATTTGCATAAAATGACTTTATTTTGTTGGAGTTTGTTGCTGTTTTTAAACGACTCACTACCGTGTGCTTGTTAGATCACACACATCACAAGGACTATGAATCGGCATCAAACGCACAATAACTGGAATTTAAAACTGTAAAACAAATGATCAATAAACTGTTGGACAGATAGACACTAGGATTTGTGTGCTTTACATTTCTTTGCTTTGTGCCGTGAACTTTTAAATGCTCACTTGTTCAGCGCAGCGCTGCACACTGTGACTCCATGTTGCTTTGAGCACATCATTCTGCGCCCGCGATGCTCTGTTTTGAAGCATTTCATATTATCATGGTTTTGCGCACTGAAAGATTATTAAAAGCCTATATTTTATATACCTAGCCTGCTCAATACATTTAAAATAAGCATAATTTAATTGTATATTATTTCTTTTTAGTGTAGGCTATATAAATATATACACTTCTGAATTCTTGACATTAATATATAAATATAATATATTTGTATCTGCTTTTCCCCAGTAACTGTTTTGTTTGCAATAAATGTACACCTTAATGCCAAATATAATTGCAAAATAAAACAGAATTGTTGTGCAACTCAAAATGTTAACTGTACTGTTATTAGTCTATGCATATTATATCATTACATTAAATATAACACAATAAACCATCATATAGTATATCAGTAGGAGTTTCCTTAAGTCTTGATAGTTTTCTACAGGCCGGTTTACTACAACAGTAGAAAAAAATTCTGAAATTATGGTTTATAGTTTTGGTGTGCCACCCCAAGATTTTAAGTGGCCCCATCTGGCCACCCCTATGAAAAATTTCTGGAGGCGCCACTGCAGTACGCATACGTCTAAACATAACCGAAATGTCACTTAACCTGCGTTAGAATAGTTTTGTAAAAAGATGTAGCCTACTAGCAGTTGATACTATATTATTTACCATTATTCTGTATTTGTATTATTAGGCTAATTTAAAAAAATGATTTTCTGTTTTAATCACTTAAATTAAATGTATATATTTGAACAACCGTTGATAACCATCTTGACATTTTTAAAATAATTAGTTTCAATATTCCAGTCCTTATATTGTTAAGAAAACTATGCCTATTCAAATCAAAGCCAAATCACAACCAAAACAATGTTCTTCCGCAAGACGTGCCGTTTATTTTTTGAACCACTAGTGGGCCAAAGGTTACGATGTGTCCCGGTTATTTTAAGATCAAAACGACAAAGTACAGAAAATCTAGTGTCAATTTAATACACTGTTATTGTTCTCTTACATTTTTAGATTCAAGATCTAGTGCAATATAAGCAGCTCAAAATGCAGATGAGATTATGTATTCATATTTCAAAACAATAAAAGTTATTGGTTCAGTCCAGTCATTCAGTACTTGTACCTTTACACACCCATTATATGAGTACTTTGAATGATACATTATTAGTGACAAAAACAATTAATCAAAAATAATTAAAACTTTTCATATGATTTCACAGTTAATTGTAGGTATTTAAAGTATTAATGTTGCTGTAAAATATATTGGTCAGATATACAATCAGTACAGTGTTCAATTCTCTTATAAAAACATTCAGGCACTTGCATGTATGTACATAGTAAACAGAAGCACCTACATAAAACTATTGTTAAGTTCAAACAAACAATTGACCTCCTCTTCATTCAGATCACAAGGCATGCCCGTTTGATCCTTAGGCTTTTTCTTCCTCATCTTTGATCAGCCACACCTCATTCCTGCGGTTGGTCAGTTTGAAGGGGCTGTCATATCCGGATCTGTAGTACGGAACCTCTTTGAATTTCATCCCATCCCTCTTGAGGCTCTCCATCAGTTTCAGAAGCTCTTCACGGCTGCTCTCACTGTTGGCAAAGCCTCCATACGTCCTGCAAAACACGGCCAAGCAAAGGTGAAGCTATGGCAACAAAATCATTTTTAAACCAAATAACAGTTTGACCTGAAAGAACATATTTGTAACATTATAAATGTTCTTACTGAAACTTTTGTTTTGAACAGAAGAGTAGCTAAATTTAATCTCCAATTTAAAAACCACAAACATATACCTCACAAACATCGTGGTCTCTTTCCGGTTCTCTATGAAAACATCTGCGTCGGTGGGTTTGGGTGGGTCAGCCTGATGTTCCTCGGGGATGAAGAAGGAGATGGTGAAGGTGCTTTCACAAGTGGGTCCGGCCCCAGGGTCAATCAAACAGCTCACTGGTGCCGTCATCTCCACCTTACACTCTGACACAGGATAAAGCCCATATCAAAGGTCTTTCTTTAATGAAAAGGTGCACTGATCTCAATATGCCAAAGCAATTTTGCAGATACAATGTCACCTGGTGAATCATTAACACAATTGAATGTGTGGTAACAACCTGGCACATGATTTTTATTATTATAAAAGCATCTTGAGGTGTGATTTATTGTAGTCACAGGAAACCATTTCCGCGTAAAACTTTTGGCTTTATAACCAGCAGGAGAGCAGTGATGTGTGAACTGAATTTGGTGTCACAGTGAAGCTATTGAATATGTTTCATAATATAAAATGTGCAAAAGGGTTTTGCACTTTGCAGACGGTTCCTTATTCGGACCTGTCTCAAGCCGCCTGCTCATAGAGATCAATTTATATTATAAAGTTCGTTTTTAGGACATTTGGGTTGTAGGTCGTTGTCTACGTTACTGTGATTGTAAATAAGTGTAATTTGCTCACGAGTTATTGATCTGGGAAGTTCGAATCTGTGAATATATTGCAAACTTCACTGAACTCCTTGAGTTAAGCACTGACTGCATTTCTTTATATTTAAGTCCATGTTCAAACCATTAACGTACAGAGCTCTGATACACTGGCAGTAACCCATATGTTGGGGGGGGGGTGTTCACCTATATGTGCTTATGCAATTTGAATTGTGTAATGAAAATGTCACAATCACAAGAGCTGACTAGAGGAAATAATAATGCATCTAATCTTGAGTTTCTACTTCATGAAAATCTGAGTTTCTAAAGGTCCATGAAGACTTACTTTTGTCATTATTGCCCTGAATGTATTTGAAGAGTCTTCTGAAGCCTGTGCCTAAGGCCGGGTCCTGCTCCATGCCAGTCACAGCCGTGCTCACCCAGTTTGTGGTGTGGTAAGTGCGGACCTCATAGTCTTCACCCTGAAAAACATCACTTCATCAGATATGACTGGTAACATTACAGCAATAAACAAAGTCTGCTTCGATATAAAAACGAGCAGACTAAATCAAAAACAAAATGCAAGCCTTATCTCTGCAAATAAACTTTAAGTAAATATTAACAAATCTAAAGTCTGACAAAGTTAAGCCCGGACGTTTTTCTGGCAAAATGACATTTTAGGTAGGCTACTGTACTAACCTTACTCTGTTGAGCAGTGAACTTTGGGTGCTGGAGTCCAGAGGAAAAAAAAGTTTGACCGATGGCTTTAAGCATCTTGAAGTTGAACTGTAATGCTGTGCAAAATTAAAAATGTATTATTAGTTGCAAACAATTTACGACCAGTGGAAATAATAGGAGATATTTCCTTGTTTCATATTTCAACATTAAGTGGGAATTTCATGTCCAGTGCGTTCGGACGTTAAGAGGGTCTTACCTACGCTGCCCATAATAACATGATAGGGCTAACAATAATGTATGAGTTACTCTAGGAAATAATTAAACATTGTTTGTAAAGTTTCCTATTTCGCGCATGTCCGTTAATAGTAATATTTTTCCCTCAAACACACTTTTAACCGAAAATATGGATGGAAAATGGGCCAGGTTTTTACAATAAGATTGTCCAAACGTTGCTCAGTTGTGCTGAAGTCATCTTACTACAATATTATATATCCTACTTTAGTTATAAACTCACCTGTCCGCCGTGGAGCGTTAAAATGCAGAAAATGACTGAAAATCCAGATAAGATCGAGCGCAGTATATCCTCCGTCTCAGACAGGTGTGTTAGGTAAAGAAGATACAGTTACGGGTGCTGTTTTATACAGTCTATGGTGATATGTAACAACGTAGGCTTAAGTAACACTTACACTACCACTTCCGTGTTTTCATGTTACATCACTCGCATTAGAAGTTTCCGATTGGTTGTGAATAATATGTAAATAAAGTCACGCCCCAGCAACGCTACTCGGGGGAAGAAACAGTACATCACTACCCCTTGTAACAATGGAACAAATATAATTGAAAGCAAATGACAGATTTAGATTTTTATTACTTTAAATTTTATTAATTCTAAAGCATTTTATTTAAATATAAATAAATAGTTATACATTTGAAAGGCATCAAGTTACCTTGCAGTAAAATATAAGGTCAGCTAGGGTCAGGTTGCAAACACCATTACTTCAAAACCATACATTTTTCATCATCACATCAATACTTTAGCACAAACTAAACTAATGGATGATTGCAGACACACTTAATCTGAAGTATTCCACTCACACTAATCACAAAACACCTGTAAACATATTTTTCAGAGGAATATCCCCAAAGTGCACGATCAGCCAAAGAGAGTGTGTAACCCATCCAAAACTGAAAATACTAGAATTACTTCGTTAACAATACTAACAAGTATAAGCAACTATGATATCAATGAATTTAACCCTAAAATCTTCAACCCGCAAATTTCAACATAACCCGAGCACCATAAACTTGCAATCAAAATGCATACAAATAAAAATACACAAGCATCTTCTTTTTACTATTAAATGGATCTCCTGTTTGTCACTTCATCTTCAGAGCCGTGTTCTTCCTGCGTGGCGGCTCTCTCTGGACCTGTCTGGCTCTGGCACCGAAGCCCAGGGACTGAAGAGATTCAGTGAGGAAGCGTTGAGTAGGAGATACGCACAGCATTATCAGAAGCTTAGCATCCCCTCCTGTGCCAGAAAGGTCAAAAAGGATGGTCAGGTGAGGTTTGGGAGATAAGAAAGAATGCAGGCAGGCCCTGTCCATGACAGTTCTTGTGGTTGTGTTCTAACTTGACTGGTTGAACTGGTTTTAACTGTGATTCAAATAAAAGCAAAGCAAACTTGCACAATATACAAGGAAACAGTCCAACAAAATTTTCCAGTTCCACTGTGTCTAAAAGATCAAATATTTTCCTTTAATTGAATAGCTAATTTAATTTAATTTAATCTAATTAACTACAGAGCTGAATTTCATATGCAGTCCATCCACATGCAGGCAAAAAGGAACATATGGCACAATTAGGACATTAGTTGATAAATAAATGTTTAAAAATACATTGCAAATAACAATAATATTAAGTAAGTTGCACTGTGACAAATTACATGTCCAGAATACATGCATGTAAAAATGTCATTCTAAATTGAAAGGTTCTCAATAATATAACTAGATTGTTCAGTTTTTGTATGTTCAAATGTTTGGCTCATCTTCAGTCATATTTTCAGGAAGGAAGGAAGGAAGGAGTGAGGGAGGATGAATGGATGGATGCATGTTCAAGTGACTTGTACATCACAGTGAATGCGCTCTCACCGATGGCGTCCTGTAGCAGATGTGTTAGTTTGCTGTTGCGGTAGGGGACGTGGGGTCGTCGTTCGGCCAGAGCTCCCAGAACATCAGACAAAGCCGAGAGACTGCGGTTTATGCAGGAGCTTTCCCACAGAGCAGCGCCGGTCACACCTGACATCCCTAAACACAGATAAACATTCATGCTAAAAGACTATTCACATCTTCATTTACTAGGAGCGTTTGAATCAAATCTGACCTAAGATTTAACACTCCATAAACCTTATCTAATGAGTCCTTATCTAACAACTCACTAGTCAACGGAGCACAACACTGCAACCTCTTACCCACACACTCGCTCCCAGCCAGGTCCACTAACTGCAGCTTGGTCTTGAGGGGGGTCTGTGTGATGCTGGGTCGGGGAGAGGGGCACGGTGAGTGACGGGGAGACGGGCATGGTGAGTGACAGGGGGAGTGGGACGGCGAGGAGACGGGGCTAGATGAGCGTGAAGAGGCGGCCCTGCGGCAGCGCGGGCTCCACCACTCTTTCTGAGACACTCGCTGGACGTCCTGTCTGGCATTCTGCAGCCTACGAGCTGTAACACACAGAGAACACAGTGTATGAGTCCATAAAGTAGGAGTAAAACTATTTCTTCCAAGTGTTATGGTAACAAAGTGCCTTTTAAGCAGGACAGTTCACTCAGCAGCCATCTCAGTAATAACACCAGACTGCTACTTTATAGTCATAAAACTATAGCTTTTAGCTACTATCTAGCCCAAAATCTCAGAAATTCTGCATAAAAAAATAAATAAATATGTATGTATATATGTATGTATATATATATGCGATTAATCGCGATTAATCGATTTGACGGTTTTATTTTTATATTTTAAATTTTCATTAGTTTTAGTAATTTTGTTGTGTTTTATACGTTTTTTTTAAATGTGTATATATAGTTTTTATTATTATTTATTAAATATAGTTTTATTTATTTCACTTTTAGTTTGAGTTATTTTAGCATTAAGTTAAAGTAAATGAAAATGAGAAATGTTTAAGTAATTATATTTTTTTATTTAATTCATTTAACATTCTTTCTTTTTTTTTCAGTTAACTATAAAAACCCAGAAATATATTTTTACAAATAAATAAATAGTATTTTTAGGGCTAATCTGGTCTAACTGATGCCTCTATTAAAAAGTGATTGGCTCTTTTACCTTTAGAGTGGAACTATGTACAGCCGTCATTTTGAGCATTATAATTTTTCCCATTTATTTTTATATAATTATGTCTCCTGCCCATATGTGTCTGATGATACACACGTAAATCCACTTTATGGCAACCTTTATGAGGTCTTTCAGTGCTACTGTGAGAAACCTTTGGAGTGAGCCCAGAGCTCTTTTTTTCAGAGTACTGAGAAAGTGCTTGAGTGTGTGTGTGTGTGTGTGTGTAGATAACTAATGCAGTGGGTGTGTGAGAAAACAGGGTTGTTAGAATGAGCGTTTGTTTGTGCGTCTTTAGATAACACGCTCGGTCTCACTTAACAGCCATAACCGTGTGTGCTGCAGATAGCGGCGTATGGCTTGAGGGAACAGCTTCAAAACCTGAGTTGGGGACTTGAATAAACACTTTCCTGTATATCATACCTAGAGCCAGTGCATCTGGGCTTCTGGAGGTGACGGTGAGGGTGACGATGAAATGAGATCTGGAGGAGTCCATGTGCACAAGGGTGGGACTGTGAGATCTTAGTTTCAACACAGAATTGATCAGCTGCATCACCTCTGCAGAGCTCCGTACCAACCTGACACACAAACACATGCAAACCTGTGACAGTCACATGCGCATGGAGCTCAAAGTACAATGAAAAAGTAGGTCGAACAAAGCAAAAAATGCAGATATGTACACTCTAGTGCAAAACACATGCATTAATACACCAAAAAAATTTTGTATGGCACAAAAGAGAGCAAAATGTCTTAAACATAAACTACTGTGGATTTTATAGGCCGATAAATATTAAAATTATAAACATGGCATAGGTTAAAAAGGACAAATGCTTTGACATCAACAGCAACAAGTGGTTAATTTTGTCAATTTGTAAACATTAGTTAAGACTTTATACCTCAGATTCACAGACAAAAGGCCTAAACTCAGTCCTAGACTAAAATGCATGTTTGAGCTGTTTTAACGGAAAGAAAGTTGCACTGGCATGTCTTAAAATATGTCAGTGTCATTGGTTTGCTTCAAGATGCACACCAGTAATATATTTTTCTAAGGCGCATTTATAAAAGCTACTAAAATGTCCTAATTGAACCAATGCCTAATCCTGGCTTAATCTAAGCCTTATCTGTGAAACCAGGCCTAAGTGTCAAAAAACCTCAAAGAAGGTTAATTTCTGCATATACTAATACATTTTTAGCATTTCCATACTGTATAAATAATTAGAGTATTATGAATGAACAAACATAACACTGAACAGTAGTATATTTATTAAAAAAATGAAGAGTTACTTTGATTAATGAATAGTTGTTAGTTTATGATACTCATTGAATTAACTAATTGAACCTTATTATAAACTTTGAAAGTTGATAACTTATTTTCTTATCCTAACTTTGCATGCATTGTTAGCTGAATTTTGTTATTTGCTCTGGCCATTGTATTTTGTAAAATTGTTTTCAAAAAGTTGAAAAGTGTGATATGTTATATCTTCATGCTGACTGCTGGGACTCACTCATTTGTTAGGCAGGGCACCTCACTGGTGCCTGTGCTGGTGGTGATGACCTCTCTCTTCACCCCAACTGTCGCCCTATCTTCATCTCTGGCCAGCAGGTCCAGAACTTCATTATTATAGACCTCCACCACGGACATCTCCACCGTATGACTGTCCGCTGGCTTCTCAGAGATCAGCCTGTGACATATATCAATACAGGCAGACAGTCAGGTATCCTGCGTGTAATATTGTAGATGAGTAAAACGTATAGAGATTTTAAAGGAGAACTCCGGTCAATTTTAACATTGAGCTCATTTTTTTGTACATTTGGAGTGCTGTCAATACAGAGAACAACGACAAAAATCGGTGTTGCCTACACCGAGTTATTCTATTTTTAAAATTTGCACCCTGTTGACTTCAATGGGGCAAGTACTAAACCTGCTTTTAGCCTCTTAACATCCTTGATGTGTCATTACAAGTGCACAGAAAATGTGAGTGATTCCTTCTGAGTGAACACGAGTGAGTCTGACTGCAGTAGATGTGAAAGAAATGTATAAAAATGATGTTATTTAAGCCAGCGCAAATACCTTTGTTTACATCCTGTTTTTCAGTTGAAGTCCACAGTAGTCGATTGCAGAGTTCACACGCATAGGTTTAATACCTATGATCACGCGCGTGAACTCGGCAATCGACTACTTTGGACTTCAACCGAAAAACAGGATGTAAACAAAGGTATTTGCGCTGGCTTAAATAACATCATTTTTATACATTTCTTTCACATCTACTGCAGTCAGACTCACTCGTGTTCACTCTGAAGGAATCACTCACATGACCTGTGCACTTGTAATGACACATCAAGGATGTTAAGAGGCTAAAAGCAGGTTTAGTACTTGCCCCATTGAAGTCAACAGGGTGCAAATTTTAAAAAGAGGATAACACGGTGTAGGCAACACCGATTTTTGTCGTTGTTCTCTGTATTGACAGCACTCCAAATGTACAAAAAAATGAGCTCAATGTTAAAATTGACCGGAGTTCTCCTTTAACTGTGCTGTGAAAGGGAGGTGAGCTGAGGCTTACTTGAAAAGCTCATTGGCTGCTTTTGGAATGATGCCCTGTTGAGAGACCTGCACTGCGGCTGTGAGCTCCTCAGACTGGGAGCCGATCATTGTGTGTGTCTTCCCACTGCCCGTCTGACCATATGCCATGATACATACATTATACCTGAAATGAAAGAGAGATTTATAGTGTAAGTATTATAATCCTTACAAAGACTCCCTTTGACTTTGTTGGCAGTGTTGTGCCAAAATCAGTGACCTAAACAAATCTGTGACCAGAGCTCGCTGTTCACTACATGTTCAAGAGTTTTCTGTCTTGGATTGTCTTAGATTGTTTTTCCTTGCAACTATTTCCGTTTGCTAGGTTGCAAGCCACTATTTTCTTTATTCTTGTTTTATTTTATTTTATTGATTTTATTTTTTGTTGATTTGTGTAATGTCATATTAGGAATAATGTACTTTTTAAAAAAGCACCATAAATAAATACTGTCTAATATTCACCAAATTCTCAATTTTTACCAACACTGTGTTTTTATCTGCCGCTGTCTTTATACATGCACAGCTACTCACTCTTTTCCTATTTTTTTTTTTTTAAGAAAGAAACATGTGGTAAAACTAGGAAGCATTTCTACTTCGAAATTTACTGCCATTTCAAAGTGTTGTACATTATTCTAGATCACAGCAACAAGTAAAAAATATATTTGTTTTAAAAAATATTAAAAAAAAAAATTCAGTCTGTCCAAAATAATACTACTACTAATTAATAATATCAACCAAACAGACTAGATTGTTTTATTATTGTATTTAATGCATAAATTACAATTAAAATAGTAAAATCATGTCATAATGTCATAATGATAAAGCAAGCAATAGCTTAATAAAAAAATTAGAATTAAAAATAAAAAATTAAAGTAAATTAATCTGTCATACTCCCAAACCACATTTATGCTAACGTGCACGAGCACCAGGCACGTTCTCGCTAAAACATTTAATAGTGACATCTAGTCACAGACTAGTCTAGGTTACCGATTTTGGCACAACAGTGGAACAAAAATAGACAAAGTTACTGCCACTAATGTGCGTAAAATGTAATTTACTCAATGTTAATTTATGTATAATATAATATGAATATAAGCGAATAGTTAAACTTGTTTGTATTAAATAGGATACTCACCCATCAAGTAGAGAGGTTAGAAGGGGTTTCACCTCCTCAAACACAGTCTCCTGGCTGTCTTCTGGACCATGTACTCTGCAAATCAAACAAATAATGGACACATTCTACATCACCCACCACCAAAGCGCCTGTTTCAAATGTTCACATTTTATGCAGTGTGCAAATACCTTTCAAACTCAAATATTTTGTTCATTGCAGGACTTGAGGTTTTGGCGCAGTTCACAAAAACAGAGTCCTGCAAAACAAGGATGTTCAGAGATGATTATTCCAGGGTGTAGGGTGTAGTACAGGGCCATTACAATTCATACACCCCATAAACTACACTACATATAATCAATTCACTCACATCATTAATGGCCTGCACCACTGCGTCACATAATGAAGACCTTAAAAAGGAAAATGAGATTTAGTACGCCTAGCTAAAACACATACACCATTCCCTAAGCATGTGTTTTCTCTATGAAACAATGTTTTTATTTAAATTGCAGCACATTTTTACTATTAATTTACAAACTTAAAAATAATTCAAATGTTCTAAATGAATCCATATGCATTAATCTACCGCTATTCTTTCAATATATATTTCGACTACAATACCCATTGGTTGTAGGTGATCCTGGGATGTGATCAAAGTGCAGGACTGGACGCACCCTGCAGTGAACCCTGATATTCCCCCTCAGCTCCTACAGAGAGAAATGTGTGTGTGCTTAAACTATTTTTTAATGTAACTAAATCATCCTAACTGCTTATTTTTAAGGATAGGTAAGGTGAAATATTTGACATATTTATTTCTGAAATATTCATGTGTCAAGCCACAGTAGGTAATAGCATAACAGTGTACTCCCTACATCTAGACTTGAAATAAATGGCAACACGTCACCCTATGAATACATTAAGAACGGTGAATCAAAGCAGAGAGCCGAGTACGTACAACCAAGGTGTTGTGGAGGAGCCTCCTCCTCACTCGCTCCTCTCTGCACTTCTCTTTCTCTTCCTGTAAACAGCGCTCAAGTGCAGTCACCTGAACCTGGAGCTCTACGGAAAACAAACGCAACAAAAACTTCTCAACTATCTATTTGTTTGCATTAAAATATGAATACATATAGAAACCTCTAATCCATGGAACCTGCAGTCAGACAATATAATGACTTGACTAAAAACAAGTTGATGTTGTTGGAAAGAATCTGTCTGGAGCCAAAGAAAAAAACATGATGAGAAAATACAAGAAAGCACAGAAATAAGATAAAAAATAAAATGTGTAAATCACTTGTTTTTCTAACACTGTCCAATAGCGACGATACACCAAAAAATGAAGAGTGTGTTTGCCTTTCTTGAGCTCAGTTCTAGTAATCTCTTCGCTTGGTTAAATTAAAGGTTACCTATATCTCTGTGACCATTTGATGACTAATGGTCAGAGAAAAGGTGACTATATTGAACAGCGCAACAACATTTAGTAGTAACAAACAAAAGATACACAAAATATGCTTGTTAATAAATCAATGTACTTTTGAATGTTTAAAATCACATCAAATTTGATGAAATGAGACTTTGATGTGATTGGTTTAATAAATATTAGGCTTATATGCTTTTTTATATAAATATAGTATTTTTTTTTATTCTTGATAGATCCGCATGTGAACCATGGAAATATCTAATAAATAAAAAAATAACATGAATTTATATTGGACTAAAAAAAATGTAACACACGCCACTGGAAACAATATGTATCAAATAGTATCAACCAACATATATAATCCAACAAACCAATCCTTATATAATCCCAGTGGACAAATGCCAATAACCATCACCCTATAATGTTATCTTTGAGTGTACACTTAAAAGCCTTTAGTCAGGAACATAATATTTCATTTTCACTTTGAGACACAGTGATGAGCGGTTTGGCTTGGAGTTTTACAAATACAGCTATATAAATGTCAAGGGATAAGATCCACAGGCCCAGTGGGAGGCCTGTCACCATGGAGTGCAGGTGACGCACGGGACACATGACCGTGTTGTCCCTGCTGACAGCAGCTTTTCCTGGAGGAGAGGCTGGGGGAGGGGATCCGTGGATTATCCCTGAACACTGCACCACATACCTACTGTCACAACACCGATGGTTTTGTGATAGAGAAGGAGACAGATGAAGGAAGAGACAGATGGTAAAGAATGAAAGGACTGAGAGCAGAAGATTAAATAGAAGAGGAGATGAAGGTTGAGGGTTAAGGTTCCTAATCCAGGACGTTTTATGACCTTGCCGTATGACCGTACGCACGTACAGTACTGTGCAAAAGTCTTAGGCATGTTAACATCCCCCCACAAAAAAAATGGTTTTAAGTCAGTTATTTATATATTTTGCTGTAGTGTGTCAGTAGGAAATATCAGTTTACATTTCCAAACATTCTTTTTGCCATTAATTGTAATAATCCAGTGAGATTTGTGTATGCACAAGGAGTCTGACAACAGCCGGTATGATCTGATCTCACCATCATCGAGTCCGTCTGTGATTACATGAAGAAACAGAAGAAACTGAGACAGACTAAATCCAGAAGAACTGTGGGAACGTCTCCGAGACGCTTGAAGAAACCTTCCTGCAAAGCTCCCTGAGAAACTATGCGCAAGTGTACCTGGACAAAAGCCGTTTTAAACGCAAAGGGTCGTTACACCATATATTGATTTGAATTAGTTAATAGAAGTTAAATCATAAATAAATTCAATTTGTGATTTTATTTTTGAAAGCATTCTCACTTTACAGCATTTTAACACAAGTGCCAGTACTTTTCACAGAACTGCAGCTTTGCAGGAAGGTTTCTTCAAGCGTCTCGGAGACGTTCCCGCAGTTCTTCTGGATTTAGTCTGTCTCAGTTTCTTCTGTTTCTTCATGTAATCACAGACGGACTCGATGATGGTGAGATCAGATCATACCGGCTGTTGTCAGACTCCTTGTGCATTCACAAATCTCACTGGATTATTACAATTAATGGCAAAAAGAATGTTTGGTATTGTTTTGATATTTCCTACTGACACACTACACACTAAATATTCACAGATAATGCAGATGAACTGAGGTATTGGTATCTGAGTTCATCTCAGTAAAGAACACTCACTCTGAGGGTCATCACTCTGGAGATCCTGAGCATTTCTGGCCGTGCCCACACATTCGAACAGCTGCTTGCTTTGCTCCTCCAGCTCTTTAGCAAACCCCACGTAGATAGTAAAAACATCCTTCAAGTCCTGTTTCAGCATCTGAGAGCAAGACAGACCACACAATGATGCTGAATTTGCAACGCATTGCATTTCAAAGCATTTGTGGTGTAGGATTTGTTTCAAAACAGTGTTTTTGCAATCACCTGAACTTCAGACAGGAGTTTGGAGAGAGTTGCATTTGTGGACTTCTGCACTTTCCTCTGCTGCTGATGCTTCTTTCTATTGGCATGAATTTCCTCATCCCTCTCATGGCGAAGTTTACTCAAACACTGGAAGTTTAGGAAAGGTGAATGGGAAACACATACTAACTGTTCAATACATTTACATTGCTTTTAACCTTTCAAAAAGCATTGTGGAGATGTTAATTCAATGGAATTTTGATACACAGTTTAGAGTGTGAAGTTGGAGTCATGTTTTTTAAAGAATTCTCTCATGCTCACCAGGGCTGCATTTATTTGATCAAAAATACAATAAAAACAGTAATATCATGAAACTTTATTACATATCTTTTCTATTTTAAAATGTAATTTATTCAATTGATAGCAAAAATGAGATTTTCAGCATCATTACTTTAGTCTTCAGTGTCACATGGTCCTTCACAAATCATTATAACATGATGATTTGGTGCTAAAGAAACATTGCTTATTATTAATGTTGAAAACAGTTGCGCTGCTTAATATTTTTGTGGAAACCGTAATACATTTTTTTCAGGATTCTTTGATGAATAGAAAGTTCAAAAGAACATAATTTATTTGAGAGAAATCTGTAATAAATGTGTTTACTGTCACTTTTGACCAATTTAATGCATTCTTGCTGAATAAAAGTATTAATATTTTTCAAAAAACATCTTTCGAATGGTAGTGTATATCATGATACAGAATCATATTTATATACCATGTTATTTACATTGAATATTACCATAATGATATCATAATTAATCTCCAAAAAAAGATTGTTGCTTTTTTGGTATATTTTTGTATTTCAGTTGTATTTTGTCTCTGGTGTGTATTGCATACCCGGATGTTAAGCATGTGAGTAAATTAGGTGAGACTGGTAAACACCTGTCGTCTGTCTGCACTCTGCAAGCCACTTATCTTGCAGTGAAACCATCTGCCAGGTCAAACTCTTAACTGCACCGGAGGGTCGACCACCATTAGGGAAGTTAGATGCATTTCACACTAAATTTGCTACATAAATCCGTACCTTAGCGAGTCTCAAATGAAGGAGTGCATTTTCTGTTTCCAACTCCAAAATATGCTCCTCTTTACTCTAAA
The DNA here is from genome assembly GCF_949319135.1 of Squalius cephalus. Classification (NCBI taxonomy): domain Eukaryota; kingdom Metazoa; phylum Chordata; class Actinopteri; order Cypriniformes; family Leuciscidae; genus Squalius; species Squalius cephalus. Next base: position 5,381,008 of record NC_137133.1, on the reverse strand, counting down.
TAGAGAAATAGGGAGAGAGCTTTATCATTACATTTAAGCATGGCTACACAGATGTAATAGTACACATAAGTTTAACAGAAGTCAAATAAAATAAATGACAACATTCATCAGCCATCAACAAAACTAAATTGACACATGTGGCAGTGTCTCAAAATATTAGCGGGTTGCCTACTGAGATAACACTTTTTTTTCTCTTTTTTTTTTTTCAAATGAGCCTAGTATAAAGCCCAAAATGCTGTCTGTCCTGGGTCAGCATCTTGCTAGTTTTTGAGACATTTAACCATCACTTACAAACAGTGATGGGGGTAACGCATTACAAGTAACATGAGTTACATAATCAGAATATGAGAATATAGAACGAGATGATATACTAAATGATTAACACATATTCCTGCCATGGTATTCTAATGTGCTTAAATGAAAACCATAGTATTAGCATGGTCTACTGCATAATAGCAAGCTACTTTTTGTGGGTGGCTTCACACAACAACAATAAGAATATGGAGGTCTAGTGACTGATATTATATTATATTTATACTTTATTCACAATAAAGTCTTGGCAATATAACAGCATAATTATCATAACGACAGTAGACATGTCTGTAAATCAAAAGCAAAAGCACGTCAAAGCGACATAAACATTATTGACATTCAGGTAATATAAGAGGAAACTCACCCGTAGTTTGTGCTCTAGAAGGTGGACTTGATGAGCAAAGATCTGGTCTCTATTAATAAAGAGCGGCATTGTGAATGAGAGTAAAAACAGGATGTGAATGAAGCATTTATTGTACAGTGGTGGTGGACTGTACATAACGAGCTCGTGTGTGGTTTGTCGGAGGTGTAATCGGATTACCTGGCCTGCGCACACTAGCCCATTTGGCGTCCTCCTGTTAAGTGCCTTCTGATCTATTTACCATGATGAATATGGTTTTTCCATGTTTTCAGTACAATTAATGAAACTGTATGTGCATGTATTAACAATGTGGGCTTGATATGTGAATTTTGACTTGTTTAAACCCCTTTAGAGTCATGACAGCAATCACACCTGCATCATACACTGATCTGAGACTCAACAACAGGCCGATGACCAAGCGATTGTCATGAACGCCATTTGAGATTTGGCGCCTCCTACTGGTTACTTTATCAATTGTACACGGCGCCGTTGCATCTCTCACAGAGGTGATGTCAGGTAAGGTAATATGGGGCAGATTAAGTCGTTGGAGTAGGGGAGAGCGGGGCACAAAGTAACGCTTTTTGACTTTCTCAGTTTGTGTAAATCTACTTATGGTTCAGAGTTTTTTTTTTTTCCCACATTAATTTCACACATGTCTAGTACAATTATGTGGTTTTGTTTTATTAATACAGTATATACTTTTTTCTTGCTATACCCTGAAAGAATGGAAGTGAAATGTGACAACATGCCCCATAGGTGGGGTACATTGTAACATGTGAGGGGCACATTGTAATATATACAAGACAAACTAAAATATTTTCTAAATAAAATAAAATTATTAACTTTTTCATATAAAATAATTTTTTAATAATTAAATATAAACTCATTTTTGAGTTTTGACTACGAACACAGGAAAAAAACAGCTATACAACATAGTTCAAAACAAATAAATAATTAGTCATTTCTGAATATTGACTCTCAGTCTTTATTCACCCTTTTCTCAATAGAATTAATAAAAGTATAGAATATAATGGCATATTTCTAATAGGGGCACATTGTAACACAGTGTGACAACATGCCCCACCTGCACAACTGGGATTTAAACCCAGCTAGTGTCTAGTTAGTGAAGCATTAAAGGACTATCTCAACTGTTAAATAACATATTGGAGATTAAAATAATATCAAATTTGTCTAATTTTAAATAAACAAAAAATAGAGATGAAAAATTAACTTAAGAAATTTACTTTTGCTATGGTTTAATAAATGTCTATGGATATCTTCCAAATTTTTTTTAATTTTGGCCCAATTTTTTCTCTATATAGTGTTGATATGGCAACTAGTAAATACACCAAGTTTCGTAATGCTATCATGTGTGGAAGTATTTAAAACAAGTGTGTTACTACTAGCCCCGCGTTACGTTGTGCCCCGTGCTCCCCTACTTGCCTCAAAATGCCACAATAGTGCTTGAAATATATGAATAGAATGGTTGCTAATTGCAACATTTCATAAGGTTAATGTTCCTTAAAAAAACAACTGAACATCTAAAAGTATAGCATCATGACTTGCTAAATAACTGTTATTTTATATTAGAAATAACTTATTCTTGTTTACAATGTATACATTTACTGACTCGTTTGACCTGAATACAGTGATGTTGGGCTTAAACAGTTGTATTTTGAACATAAAATGATTGCAAAATGCCTGACTGACTCAAATCACAAAGAGCAATCTGTAGCATTTCTAGATGATTTACCAAAAAAGTGGCCGTGTATTGACTGTAGGACACATTGCTCTCCATTGAATTCTTTATTAGGTGGTGAGATTTAGAGTACAACAGGCTAAATATGTAAACAGCTTTTCCCCTGAGGTAAAAATTAACATTGGGAGAGATTATTAAAAGCAGCCTATTGGAACCACAGGATAGAGGCTAATTTTGCCTTTTGGCACATTTGACATTCTCTAAGGCAGGTTTCTATTGCACAGTGTAAACAGGTCCTGTTCGAAATTTCCAAACAAACTGACTCCATTTAACTGATTGATTACTACACACAGAAACAAACCACACCATGATTTTCAGGTTATCATTGATATGCATGTGTAATACATGGGCAGGCCCAGTTTAAATACCAATACAAGGAATGTCATTAAAGCTGGTATACTTCAATAAGTCATCTTTATGTAGCACAAATCACTAAAGACTGAAGGGAATACATTAGTTTTAAGTGCAAAATACATTAGATTCACTCTATATGATACATTAGAGATGATTTTACACCAGAAACCAGAACTGGCCATGTGTAAATTATACTACAGGTTTCCCTTGCTTTGCAGTACTGACTTAAGTATGTACTTTCGTGTCACCATAGCCTGTTAAAGATTTGTAAACATATGTTTTGAATATGGAAACTGGTTTTTTAAGGACTGATTAAAAGCACACGATTACAGTGTGGTCATTTGTCTATATCAGCATTATTCCACCCTTATTCTCTCTCTACACACATGGCAATCCCCATTCCACCACCTATACACAGCGAAGCGACCCCTTTCCGTCCCCCTGTCCTCTGAAGAGCATGGAGCAGGGTCACCAACACTCGACAGCCTGACATCCCAAGAGGATGTCCAAGAGAGATCGCACCTCCACACACATTAACCTGAAGGGAAAGAGACAAATGAAGTGTTAAATTATGAAGCACACACATGGATATGTCAAATAAATTCTTAGGAACCATGTCGTAAAGGTTCAAAATTAATATTAAATGATCCACACAGACACAGATATATATGTAAATTGTGTGTGTGTGTGTGTGTGTGTGTGTGTGTGTGTGTGTGTGTGTGTGTGTGTGTGTGTGTGTGTGTGCGCGTGTGTGTGTGTGTGCGTGTGTGCGCGTGTGCGCGTGTGCGCGTGTGTGCGTGTATTGCTCTAACTGTTGTGGTCTTCGTCTAACTGTTGCTGGTCTTCGTCTACAACACGCGCTTTTGCACCACCTGCTGGTGAGGTCGATTAACAGCAGATGAAGAGTATGCTCTGTAATCTACTGCTTTTCCTGCAGTTTCTGGATGTCAACGTGGAATTCTGTCGAATTTGAGCCACTGAATTTGTGGAAGCGAATTTGCAAAGCGAAATAAAATGGACCGGAAATTGCCTGTTGAATAGTATAGGTTGTATTTTTAAACAGTTTGAATATTTTGGAAGGGAAATATGAAAGGTGAATATGGATTATTGAATTTTTAATAATGATATACTATTTAATATTCACAGCTTAAATATTCAACCATGCTGAATTTCAGCCCATAAAAATGCAAGTCCTAAAAATACAATCCATTAAAATGCAAGCATGGTTAATTGGCAGAAAGGACACCAACATCTCCGGAATGGACACCAACGTCTCCGGCACGGACACCAATGTCTCTGGAATGGACACCACCGTCTCCGGCACGGACACCACCCACCGTCTTTGGCACGGACACCAACATCTCCGGCATGGACACCAATGTCTCCGGCACAGAATCCACCCACCGTCTCCGGCACAGACACCACCCACTGTCTCCGGCAGGGACACCAACGTCTCCGGAAAGGACAACAATGGCACGAACAATGGCAATTAGCACGGACACCAACGTCTCTGGCATGGACACCACCATCTCCGGAAAGGACACCAACGTCTCCGGGTACGGACAGAAATGTCTCCGGCACGGACACCAAAGTCTGACACCACCGTCTCCGGAAAGGACACCACCATCTACGGAATGGACACCACTGTCTACGGAACGGACACCACTGTCTCCGGAAAGGACACCATCGTCTGTGTCACGGACACCAACGTCTCCGGCAAGGACACCACCGTTTCCGGCACGGACACCACCCACCGTCTCCTGCAGGGACACCAACGTCTCTGGCACGGACACCACCCACCGTCTCCGGCACGACGGACACCAACGTCTCCGTCGACACCACCGTCTCCGGCACGACGGACACCACCGTACCCGGCACGACGGACACCACCGTCTCCGGCACGACGGACACCACCGTCTCCGGCACGACGGACATCAACGTCTTCGGCACGACGGACATCAACGTCTCCGGCATGGACACCAACGTCTCCTGAACGGACACCATTGTCTCAGGCACGGACACCAACCAGCAAGGACACCGATTTTTGATTATGAAAATCGAATTGTTGATATAAAAAATTAACATTGTTACTAGTAGCAATTCAATTGTTGATATCAAGAATAGACATTTCAACTAGTGAAAATGGAATTCTTGATATTTAAAATAAAGGATTTACTAGTAAGAATTGTATTTCTGATATGTGAAATTGGGATTTCAACTAGTAAGAAATCAATTGTTGATATCAACAATTTGAATGGCAGCCAATGGTGACATTTCACTAGTGAACAGGGGTTAAAGTGGCCCGGAACGGTCCGGAACTGCGTTCCGGCACCTCAGATAAATTAAAAAAACTAGATTAATTAATATCAATGATAGCGCGATGGTAGGCTATTATTTAAAAAAAATGTTGCATGCACCATCAAATTGCAGCCAGCCTGGTGCTCCTTTTGAAGGAGTCCTTCCGCATCAAATCAAAACGTATTATCACGAATGCCTTCACAAACACGCTTCCCGGCGTTATGTTCTCAGTCATGGTTCTCCCGTCTGATTTGAGTGCATCTACGCCGGTTCACGCATGCAGACAAAGTCCTCCCCTCCCCGCTGAACGCCAGCGATTACTAATGTGTGAAATACACTCACGGTGGTTGAGCGTGGTAAAGTTAGTTTTAGGTTCGATATTCGCCGGACATTTGTTTTCCCTTGTCACTGTTTTATAGGGTCAACAGTCTTACAAAGATATCAATAGCAGGATTAGTTTTAACATTATGTAACCATTGTATATCGACATGAAATATTCATTCAAAATCACCTACGTGTGTTAATGCTATTTATACCTGAGAATACTTTGACGCGTTTCCACAGCGCATGATGTATAAGGGAACGTCTGCCAATTACACCAACTACGGTAACCCATGCCTATAATTTGTATTATTTAAAATTACTTTTAACATTTAAAAACCAGACGTTTTCAAATTCCAAAGCTTGTAGAAGGTTGCTGTAGGCAATACTGACTTAGGCTACAGCTTTCCTGGTAGCCTTGAGTAAATTAACTTGTCTAAGAAAATTATTCATAAAACATAAATATCAGTTGAGTCTATGTTTACTTTCTTCACTGACACAGATGAAAATGAAAAGACTATGAGTGGTAATGTGGGCTGGTGTGGCTACAGTGCCAGGGCTGAATTCATGTCCCAGTCCGCCCCTGACAGTTGCTGTTCTAGCCAGAGCAAGTGGATGTTGCAGTGGAGTTAAAAGTCAAAGGTGAAGTAAGCTAATGTCAAAATTTACATAATTGTGGTTGTGATTTATTTCTGTTAAAGTTGTCTTCAGCCATTTTTACGTTTGAATTTACATTGTGAAAAACAAGGTTGTGTTCCATATATTGTGGTGTTCAGCAATTTTAACATAGTATCGTCATCATATCAGTGTAGCTGTAGATGGACCAAAATAAAACCATTAAAATATCAAGTAAATAAGTATTGTAATACTTGGTGCCAAAGTGACACTCTTGTCCCAAAAAGTATTGCTATACCACAATACTCAATATGTTGTCCCACGGTGAGTCTGTTATCACAAAAAAAAATTTGAGGGTTCCCCCACCTGCCAAATCCCACTTTAACCACTGTATATATGCATGTATAAAGTGGAGGAAAATCACACACCTTGTCAGGGTTTAGACCGAGCTCCTGTACCACTGCAATGGACTGAGCAGCAAACGCTTCATTTACCTCGAACAGGTCCACCTCGTCTAGCTTCCATCCGGCTTTATCAACCTGGTTAGAAAGCAGATACAATTCACTTCAAAAACTAGTATCACTGCTAGTGCAAAACGAATTGGCTTTTAACAATAAATTGGAGAGGACTATAGCACAAAATGTTTCAATTGCATTAGCTAATGTTATCATTTTCTCCTCTCTTGTAAGTCACAAAGCGTCTGCTAAATGCATAAATGTTAGTGATATTGCATTACATTATAAAGCACCCAAAATAATTTCTAAAAAGTATCTTGGCTCAAACAAACAATATAACAGCATAAATCATAACACACACACACAATTATAGTTATATCATATCATAGTATATAAAATGATACTATTTCTCATTCTTATATTAATGGACAATTCTGCTCAACGTTTTAGATTTATTTGAAACTCTAAATCTGGGTCTTTAAATGGATTATACTGGTCCTCTGAGTGTGTGTTTCAGGACCAAGCACTGATTACAAGCATTCATCCTTCATTCATGTGGTTGAATTAAAACCTGTGATGACTCAAGACACTCACAGCTTTTCTAATGGCTGGAATTGGCCCTGTGCCCATGACTGAAGGGTCAAGGCCTGCCTGAGCCCAGGAAGTGATGCGTGCCATTGGTTTTAAGCCCCGCCTCTGGGCCTCTGATTGGCTCATGAGAACGGTAGCTGCAGCTCCATCATTTATGCCTGTTAAACAAAAATTAATGTCTGTACGCAATGAAGATGTCATAATTGAGTGTCAAAGACGTCTCAGTTTACCTGATGCATTGCCAGCTGTCACTGTACCAGAACCATCCTTCAGAAAACAGGGCTTCAGTTTGGACATGGCATCAATATTACTGCCATGCCGAGGAAACTCATCAGCTTTGACCTCGACTGGACCTGATATGGTAACAAAGCTTTTATTTGAATTCATATTCAGTCAGAGACAAAAGCAAGCTTAAGGAGATAAAACAATCCACTTGAAGAAGTATCTGAAAACAAAAAATGTGCTACACATTGAGAAACTACATAAGATATTAAGACAGTTTCAGAAAATACACCTTCAATTAACTGTAGCTTTCTTAGGCAACTTTCTTATACCGAGCATAAATCTAACAAAATTTGTGAGGTTTATGCTTAAAGTGTTTCTATGATTATAAAGATGACTTTACTAGTAAACAAAACAAAAATACTTATTAAGAAAATAACTTTTTTTTGTTTGTTGTTGCAGTAAAACGCTGCCTCGAATGAATTCACTGCTGTCCTAATGTTTGAGGTGAGTGAGTTTTTTTTATGCAATTAGGCAAGGATTCAACATTGACAATAATAAATAAATAAAATATTTCTTGAGCATCAAATAAGCATAATAGAGCATATTTTTTTTCCTATTACATTACATTGTAATAATACTTCACAATATTACAGTTTTTAAAAAAAATTTTTTTTGAAACTTTTAAACAGAAGTGCATATAAAACCTTTATTATTGAACGTATAAAAGAGCCTCTTGCCTTTCCTAGAGGGAACAGTGACTGGCACAATCTCCTGGTCAAAATAGCCAGCCTTCTGAGCTGCTTCAGTTCTCTTCTGCGACGTCACAGCAAGCTGGTCCTGAGCCTCACGGGACACCCCCCACTGCTTGGCCACATTCTCCGCTATCACAGGCACACAACCAAAACTAGATCAATTATCCTATTAAAGGGCACAATAAAGGTAGGCAATCTGTTTTTAAAAAAATTACCCGTGAGTCCCATGTGGTAATTGTAAAAGGCGTCTGTGAGTCCATCAGTCAATATGGCGTCCTGCAAAGTAGCATCTCCCATCTTCACCCCTGACCTCATCTGCACTATATGAGGAGTCTGACAGAAGATGTTGCATGGTTATCATTAGATCAAGATACATGTTTTTACAAATGTAGACTCAAATGTACCTTCTAGTGTCAAAGATATCTTACCCGACTCATGCTCTCCATCCCTCCTGCTATTACTATAGTGGATTCTCTCGTCATGATGGACTGGGCACCAAGACACACAGACTTTAGGCCAGATCCACAGATCATCTGACAGCTCCATGCGGGCACAGAGTATGGGATAGCAGCACCAACACTTGCCTGCCGGGCAGGGTTCTGCCCATGACCTAAATAGAGTCAAAGTAGGAGAAGCTAAGGGGGGACTCTCCATCCACAAGCTAGAGTACACTACATGTAGTGCTATATTATTACCTGCCGTGAGGACATGACCCATGATGACCTCCGAGACCTCTTCTGGCTTCACATTGGCCCTCTTCAGCACATCTTTAATGACTAATGCCCCCAGATCATGGAGGGGTACACTACTAAGGGCTCCATTGAATGATCCTGTGCATAAAATAGGCAAAACTTATTTGTTCTGTCGTTTTAACTGAACATTTAATTATAATTAATAGAATTTATTATAGGGATCATATTTAAAGAGCAAACACTCCATGTGCAAATAGACAGATATGTGCAAACTAGTTTTAATGCTTTATTATTATTTTTTTTTATTGAACAGATATAGCTGCAAATACATAGTTACAACTCAAAATAGAATTAACCAACAATAATATAATTATAAACAGTAGACAAAAAGCCAGTGAAAGTAAGTTAAATAAAAAGCAAGTAAAATAAACAGACAAAAAATAAAAATAAAAATAAATAATAATAAATTGAGCCAGGGGTAACATATAATTTAAAATAAATTCAAGAGAGAGAGAAACGCCTTGAGTCCCTTTTTGTTTTCATTTAAAAAAAGCATAAATATTATACTTTGTGCACAATATAACAGACTTTAAAGCTTTGGCATTTCCCAACCCTATTTATTAGTATTATATATCCTGAAAATGATGTGATTAAGGTGTCGCTGACCCTGACCAATCATAAAATTTCTCCTGGCCATTGCGACACAATAAATTGACCAATCAGAGCTCGAAAACACTGGGGAGAACGCACAGCAACCAATCAGAGCAGCTCTACGTTTCTTCTGCACCATAGTACCATAGTGAGACACTTCAAGACTGCGTTAGCTAATTAAAATAAACTAATAAGACACATATTTTGACGGTATAAAACTACAGCGAACAGACACTCTTTCATCGTACAGATCCTTTGGTTAATTTGTTAATTCAGGTAGTGGCACAGCAGATCAATCTTAGTATAATCTTTCAACAAGCTGCAACAGGATAGCCTACAGTTAACAGCTACAAAGAGATGCTTAGCATCGTGTGGAAAATATGATACAAGACATGAGATGAAGTTTACCTATAGGAGTCCTTGCAGCGGAAACAATAACAATCGCGTCCGTGTTCATCTTTGCTGTTGCACTGTTTTTCCTGGCAGGTTCCGTGTGTGTCTGGTGGACTGGTTCTCTATTTATATGCAGGTTGTTTCAAGGAGCCTCCCACCTCATTTGATAAGATAAGAGTACGAAAGCATCATCATCGAGATCTAAGTCTGATGCATTGGTTTTATTTTTGTGTAGCGCCATCTTATGGCGTGGACGGTTGACAAAAAGGGCAGCAAAACGTCGTCTATGCACTCTGAACTTAAATAAAAATCAGTTTAATTAATTAAAGTACTAACGTTACTTTACATCTGAAACACTTCAAACATCACTTAACATGCTCACTAAATACACAGATTCCAAAGCTTTTTTGGGGACATTAAATAGATATAATAAATCCAAGACATTGATAAACTAATGGAAAGATTTTGATAGAATTTATTCAAAACAGAAAATCAAAGCAAGGTTTGAGTCATATTAAAATTCTTTATTGATATTTGGTCAGTACATGAAAAGGATTGAAATCAGAACTTAACAAGATACATCTCAAAAAACTACACACAAGTCAAACAAAAATGTTTTCTCTCGTCATGTAGAGGAACAAAAAGTTCAACATCAGGAAACTAAGGACTCTCTGAACTTGCAGCTTCAAGACTTAATTGAGCTTTATGATACGATACATCACACGTAGCTAAATTATTTCAGAGTTCTAACGAGAGAGAGCAAATGAACAGTACAGAACCAAGTGTTCATATTACTTTGACAGTGGAAAATGGTTTAAAAGTCATTCATTAAAAAAAATTCAAATATACAAACACAATGTTGCTTTTTTTATAAACATAATCAGCTTTGAACATCTTGCAAATGCACTGAAACGGGTTATGATGGGAGGTCGGGGTAGAAAACAAAAGTGATGCAGTTGACCATTTCTCAAACAAGAACTAACTGGCCTGAAGTGTGTGACTTTCTTGTTTGTCATGAGTTACTTAAAAAATGAACAAATCTTTAAGAATGTTACAAAACAGACCCTGTGGAGGCATTGGAGGTGTTGGTGGCAACTGTTGCTGCAGATGAGTCCAGGCCATTCTGAGTGCTGTGCCGCGTACCCGCAGTCCTGCTGCCTTTGGAGACAGCAGCGGCCTCATGGGAGTCAGCATTGGAGTCTGTATCATTCGAGTGCTGGGTCACTGATGTCTCACTGCCCGTTGGTGAGTCCACGCTCTCATAGCCTGCACTTAGCTGAGTCACGTACCCTTCTCCGCCCCTCTGGCTCACAGCATCTTCTGAGTGGTTGGAGAGTTTTGACATGCCACCATGGGTGGGGCTGGAGACAGAGGGCGATGGTGGGTAATCTTCATCTGCACTGCTTGCTTCCCTATACAGACTGGAACCAGACACGCCCCTCTGAGACGAGTTCCCGTTGGCGGGTCCATTGGACACCCTTCCGCAGTCTTTCCCCACGTTTGAGCTTGAGGTGTTCATAGGTTCACTCTGAATGGAAGGTTCGGAGGCCGTTGAAGGGGACGTTCTGCTCGGGCCAGCTCCACTAGAAGTGCCTGGGGTTTGGTTAATCTGAGTCATCTGCTGCCTTGTCTCCCTCAGCTGCTGCTGAAGAACCAGAATGGTGCTCTGCATGCCCTCCACCTCCTCATCCAGCTGAATAATGAAGTCATTCAGCTCTGGACCACATAAAATGCAAAGGCACAAATAAAGTGAGTGAAGTCGATGTCGGTTTAAAACTAACCATGAAAGGAGTGGATGAACGGAGAAAGGCTTTGGCTCACCATCTTGGCTGCTCTTGAGCTCTTCGCTGTACTTCTTCTGCAAGGCGAGCTCGGCCTCCAGCTGGGCGATGCGCCCCTGAGACAGCTGCCTGCCCAACTCCTGATTCTCCTGGATCAGCATGCGACATTTCGCCATCAGCTTCTTACCAGTCTGGCTGCAAGGGAAACAAGTCTAACATCACATCGTGAACATGGCCACAGGGTCAATACAAGTGGCCACTGCATTTATGAACTGGGTGGTAACATTAGCCAACCAGAAAGAGTTTACAACAAACTCTCCATTGACCAGACTGGTAAATATTGTTGACCAGTAGAGTTTACAAGCACCTAAGAAAATGGCTTAGTTCTGCAGAAAGCAGTATTCTGAAACTAGTAAACATGGTTTAACACGCTTGGGTTTCTGTCAGAGAATGTGTCTTATTTAGACATGTTAACGCATAAGCGGGGTTTCTTACAGCTTTTTGAAAAGTGCACATGCATGAAAAAGATCAGACAACTAAAGTATCAACAGACTGGAGAAAGCCAATTACCAATCATGCCCAATGTAACCCAATGCATTTTTGGAGTGCACTTCTAACAGTGCAAGCAACCGCAATGACTGATAAGCAGTTTCCTTGTGTGCATGTAAACGGTCAACGACAAACAAGAAAATCAAGTAACAGTTCAAACAATTCTGGGAAGAGATGAGTGAACAGTCATCAGACCAAATCAAGTTTCACCATCAAATGCAATACATCTGAACACATCTAGCATGGAAGCATTCCAATAGGCCATTGACCAAGTTGCAAAACCAAATTCATTAAAAAAAAATCTAAAAGCAGAGATGTTCACAGATTCAATTAAAAATGAGTACCTACCTGTTAATCTAAAACCAGCTATGAGCAACAAGGCAATGATTGCATCAACTGAGGCTTAATGCAGCTATTTTGTGACTGGTCATAAACTAAATGACAGCAGGTAAAAATGATGTTTTTCCCAAATTTTCCCAACAATAAGCAATGCAATTTCTTGTATTATCATTGAGATAAAATAACTGCAAAACTGGATGTGCAAGAGCACGTCATTTAAATCAGCAGCATATTTTACTCTTCTATTTTGGGGTAAGTAAATGCAACACTTTTCTACTGAAAACTCAGCAGAGACTGTACTGATATATTGATATACTGTACAGAGATGCATTCAGTACCATTCAACCTTGAATTTAATGGTCACTAGATTGCTTTGGTGTCAAATACAGTAGTTAGTAATACTACTGTCCTCAAAATAAATGACTTGGAATAATTTCACCATAGAAATTGCTGGCATTCAACATTTAAGCGCAAATAAAATGTGAGGTAAAAATGGACTATTTCCTTAAACTGGTTCAACATCTTTTCTGGACATTCTGCTGCTAACCTCCAATGAAATTTCTGATGCATTATTTAATGCCACTTTAGAGCAGACAATATTTCAAAAGACTTGGTAACAAAGAAAATTACCTTAACCAAGTTGTTTTCATAGATTTGCAAAAGAAGCAGCTCTAAAACTACTCTTGAATCACACAGATTTGAAATGCAGCTATAAAGTCAAAATGTATTCTCGCCATAAAATAACTACCGAGCAAAATACCTGCGAAGGAATTAAACGTGACCCGAGAGAAATTAACAAAGTCATTAAAATCCTCACTGGGTGAAAGCAAAATAAAAAGTGATTAGAAAGGTGCACAAGTTAAAGTACAAATGATCATACACAGACATTTGAACAGCTTGAATAGTTTCCTCTAACACACATTAGACATTTGCATTCACATTGAAAAGGACAATTATGTTTGCATCTGCAGCAGCGCAACAGCCAATTTAAAATTATTACCAAGTCGGTCAATTCATTTGAACCACACTGCTGTAAACGCAAGGTGCATTTTCAGAGCAAAACAAAGTATAATATTAAGAACACAAAAAAGTAGGTGGTTTAAGACACTGTACCGTATGTCGCACCTGTTGAGATGAACATATATCAAAGTCTTTGCAGATCAGAAAGTCTGATTCCTTCCCCAAAGTCTTACATCATAAAGGCTTCTGCCCCCAAAGTCTTAAGATTGCTTAACTCCTCCCCCATTTCATTGGATCACACTACATTCCCACCTCCCTGTTACATTCTAGATTCTTAACCAGAGTCTCAAGGTGTCTACGATGGAGTTTAAATGGGGACATATTCCTCTGCAACACATTTAGTAGGGCCATGTCATGTTTTAAATGTTCAATCAGTGATCTTTAAACTACAGTTCAATCAGCTCCAGAGCCAACGCTTTGCTCAAGTCTTTCATAGGCCGCCTTTTTTGTTACAGGAAGCTTTCTAACATGGGCTGTTGGGGCTGGAAGGGGGGCGTTTCCGACGTGACCACCTCTTCAGGAACAGTCCCGATTCCTTCAGGCTTCTGTACCATGAGGGGTGTGGGGGGGAGAAAGAGCTGAAACAAAAGTGTCACCTGACCAAAACTGTCGTGTTTTGTTCTGATTTTACATTACGGTATGTGTAATAGCAGGGCAATACGAAAGAAAAATGTCTTTTGTTCTGAGCTTTGGCTTTAAAGTCTGAGTCTCGTTGTGAGCAAAACATTTCAGTCTTCCCCCACCATTATCTGCACTCCTGCAGAGGAGAAGGTGGGGGTTGAATCAGGAAAGTCTTGACTTTTTGTTTGGAGGGGGAGTTATTTTAGTTTACCTATCAGGTGTAAATTTCCAGGCACTCAGTTCATTTTGGGCTTGCTCCAGTTTGTCTTTAGTCTGTTCCAGTTCAGCCTTCATTTTGAGGAAAAATAAGTTGATGGCTGGGTCCACCATGGACGATCTCAGCTGAGCTGCACTCGGTTGCTGGACTTGCTTCAGGTACTGGATTTGGGTCTGCAAGGTAAGAGAGACCATTAGAATGAATCTCAGCATGTAAAAAATGACAAATATCAACGTCAATAAAGGCAAGTGACTCTTTAGCTCTGAAGATTATATATAAGGTTTGAAAACTCCAGACCTTTACAATTCACAACATTTGGTTAATAATAATTACACAAGTTTTTATTACTCCATGCCAGCTTCTGTGGCTATTTCCATGGCGAGAAAAATGTATGTTAGAACGAAATAGATTTTTAATATCATTTGTGCCTGCAACAATTGTAAAAATGAGCAAAACTGACTGTGAAAGTTGCACTTAAAAGTGCAAAGCTGTAGTCATCCACTATCCCACATTCTCCACCAAAATTTGCTTTCCTTTTTGTTTGCTGTTGCCATGTTGAAATGCTGGAAACAATATTCTCATTTCTGCTTCCGTACAACAACTTTGATTAATTGCAGTGAGCATTTGTACGACTAACATTTGGAAACACATTTGACTAGAACACAACAGCAGTTATTACTTAGGTAAATATCCAGTGATGCTTCACAGACAAGTCAGTACCAAAGGACAAATTCAACTGCTGCTTGTAAAATCTTTACACTTATATTCATTTAAATTCTGCATCCACATGCTTCGGAAATGGAAGCATCTACTACAGTCCACCCGAAACACTCTTTATCATTCAAGCTGATTAACCCATTTCCTCCAATAAGAACTGACCATGAAGCAGAAGTAAAAAAAGGAGATGTAGTAACAACACTTACTGTACAATCTTGCATTTCCTGCTCTTTAGTAGCAAGCCTCATGACCAGAATGTTCTCCCTGCGTGCAGATTCCTGCTGTTGCTGCTTCAACTTCTCCTCAGACTCTTTCAGGCCTGTCACATCATTGGCTGCAAACATTTCAACATTAAATAGGTGCATTAGTTATCCACATTTTATTTTCTGCACAACATAAATATAACATCTGGTTAACACAAAAAGACGGAATACTCTTAGCACGAGTAAACCACTGAAGACTATTAATAATTCAGAACATCTGGGATGTGCAAACTTACAGTTTAAATCAGCATATTTCGCCTCAAGCATCTGGACATAAGCTTCATGCTGCTTCCACCTACACCAGGAACAAAACAAATCAGCTTTACAATCAGGAAAGCTTCAACATACATATACCCTTAGAGATTATTGCACACCTAGTACAGAGCTCCTCTCGGGTCAGGGTCTTCATGTCAGATTCACTAAGGCGAACCTGCAAGGACAATAAATAAAGAATGAAGATTTATAAGGAATCTTGTTGGCGGTAAGAGATTCATATAATCAGATTAGACTGCGACAATGAGCTCACCTTCTTCGGGAGAGGTTCTTCATTGGTCATTCTGATCCCTGTGGAGCACAGAAGCACACAAATCAAGCATTCGGTGAAACAACTCAAAGAGAGACAGGTTTTTCCAAGCAACAATATGCAGCAATGGTCTAAAGGCAGTTGCGTGGATTTCACACGCCTACACATGTGCAATTACAAATATAGGCCATGAAGGCCAGCGATTCTCTCGTTTTTATAGAATGCAACAATTACAATAACAAAATGCCTTTTAAATCAAGCATTTGTAATAATGCATTAAAAAAAATAATGATCGTAAAACCGCAGTGAATATGGAGAAAATCAGTTGGAAAAACCAAACTGCTCTATTAATCGGGTTTACTGCCAAAGCATTTCATGCACCTTTTCCACGTTTATTATTTTTTAAAAACGAAACAGCAAAGTAATCTGATCGGACTCCAACGAATTTAGCTTCTCATTGTGTCAAAAAAAAAACAAAGTTAACCTTGTTCATGGAAAAGGAGTTCGCCAGTTTAAAGAGTGTTAAATACGCTAAACGCTACGCGCTGCAAACAATCGCGCCAATCTGATAGTCTCACTATGCACGTTACTGTCGGGGGAAATGTGAAGCTTAAGTTGCCGATTATGCATGTTTTTCTTCAAATAAAGTCACTAAATTACCGTGAAAGGACGCGGAGGAATAAAAAATGTGCCGGCGCCTTCTTGGAGCAGTTTCGCTGTCACAAAATGGCGGAGAAGGAAGAGACTCTCCCTCTCCGAGAAGCAGCATTTTTTCTGGAATAACAAAATAAAAACTCTAACACTTACCAGACCCAATTCACTTCGACCAGAATGACGCGTATTCTTTTCCAATAAGAGATCTCAAGTGCTTATGTTGAATTATATGTTTCTCGGAAGGGGGACAGCTACGATTTGTATTTAAACGGAGTGGGACCCGTCCGCCATGACCAGCGTGTGCGCGATGTTGTTCAGCCGCACAGCATCAGTGTGTTCGCGCGAGCGCTGAGGGGGAGGAGCACGTTACCATGTAGTGTTGTTGTTGCCATGTTGCAGTTGTACTCAGTGAGAAATCGGGTCTCTATCATTTTAGTTAATAGTAAAATGTGATAATTATTCACAAACGTGTGTATAAGTATATGCAAACTACATTAATTATATACATATAAGTGGTCGCTCATTTTAGATTTGTTTTCCAGACCATTTTGCGTGTTTATCTTGGAGGATCTGGCCACACTGGCATTTTTATGTTGACGTTTACCAGATACATGTATGTGTTTTTCATTACATATATGAGAAAACTACAGATTCCTTCGTCACACAAAGGCTTGAGTAATTATTAATCCACAGTTCTTGCTCTTGCTGTTATTTCGATATTAATCCATATTGGTCAATTACTTGGATTAAATGAGGGATATAATTGGTTTTTACTATCGTCACAAATCATTCATTATAATTATGTTCTTAAATGAAACCATTTATTTTACAAACTACAACTCACTGCAAAGTAAGGCCTAGAATGACTGGCTGAATTATACCAATTGGCACAGGGGGTGCACGGTTTTTGCATCCTCTTTAACTTACACAATACAAGTTATATATCTCAACTGAACGAAATTAATGTTTTAAACAGCCTCTCGTAATATTATACATGTAAAAATCTTTACGTTTCAGTCCATAACCAAAGAAAAAATAAATACTTTTACGTCTGACCCCTATTTTGATATAATGGTACGCTCTAGTCCAAGTTGAAGTTGAATTTCAAGGGCAGGTTGTAATGGAGCGAGTTTAGGGTTGTTCGCTGTCGTTGCTCAGTGCATGTGTCGTTATATGACGGACTAGATTATGCTGTGCAGAGTCGGATATGCCCGCAGGTAAAGCTAAAGTCTGAATAAGCTCTCGTATTGTATGTGTAGCTAACTAAATAAACGGTGTGGTTTATTAAATCAGCGGTATCAATAAACTGCGCACTTTTATGTTTTTGGTAGAGCGACCAAGCTAACAGCATCATACTATTAGTTTGCGTAACTGACATTACGAGTGCAATTTTAATCAGTGAAATGGTAGATCATTTTCATAGCCTGATATTTGTTGATTTAGCCTGATACGTGTATTATCGGCTGCCAAACAACAGCTTAGCTTGTTATCTAATCCATTAATTATGTGTAGAGCTAGATTTTATTTGAACTAAACATACAAAACTGTTTTGTCAGTTTGTAAGTTAATGAACTTTATCAGAAGGCACTCAATCAGCTCAGCTTCATTGCAGCTTTGGTGGAAATAGATCATATATTTAAAAAAACACAGTTTTATATATATATAAATACTACTTCAAAGTACTTTGCCAAACTAATATATATATATATATATATATATATATATATATATATATATATATATATATATATATATTAGTATATAGTTTTATATAGTATATAGTTATAGTATATATTATTTGATGCTAGGACACCCACATTTGATGATCTCTATTAAATTTTTGTGTGTGTGTGTGTAAGGACTCATTTGTATCCTGTGAGGGAAATACTAAGCCTTATTTTATAAAAAATTTGAGCACTCTAAAAACGCATTTTGTAAATCCATGTACCCCATTTTAAAAACCTCTGCTCTGTCACCTGACTGCTGCCATGTAGCAACAATCCAGTGTGAACTCAATTCATCCCAGTAATCCAAAATTTTTGACTGTTACCCTGCGAAGTTGTTGCAATACTTGGATCCCTCATATAGACAAATATTTAATAATCTTTCTTTATTACTATTCATTCTAGGTGCGCTGCCACCTTGAACCCTATTTTGGGTGCCGTGTCCTCTAGACAGAAGCACACACTCCCTGACCTCCCGTATGACTATGGTGCACTTGAGCCTCACATCTGTGCTGAGATCATGCAGCTGCACCACAGCAAGCACCATGCAACATATGTCAACAACCTCAATGTCACTGAGGAGAAATATCAAGAGGCACTGGCCAAGGGTAAGTACAAATGCTATTGCTTTTTATCATAAATGGACCCGATATTGGTTCTTCAGTTGCTGGCCGTTGTAAGAAATGTCACTCAAAGATGATCAGAAAAAAAAACCTTCCTAAATAAAATTCCAGAATTAAAATATTATTATTGTTAACTAAAACTATTAAAAATCGCTTTAATTGAAATAAAGCTGAAATAAAATAAAATATTAGATGGAAAACTTACCATTAAATATCTAAAAACTTCACCTAAAAATTTAAATATAAAAGCTAAAATGTAAATATAAAAACCAAAGCTAATTCAAAATCTTAATTAATAGTATACCAATAATACTAAAATTACACTGCTTCCTCAGACAACTTGAGGTTCACTTACAAAGTAGGCCAATATAGTTTTCATAAATGGTTCAGTGGAAAAAATAACAGTAAAAATGTTTACATTTACTACGTTCTAATGACTTAGAATTGTCTTCATTTCATATAACAAGTCTTCAGGTTTGCTCTTGCTGTTACAGGTGATGTGACAGCCCAAGTCTCCCTTCAGCCTGCATTGAAATTTAACGGTGGTGGTCATATTAATCATACCATATTCTGGACAAATCTGTCCCCGAATGGTGGAGGAGAACCACAGGGTGAGAGATTTCAATCAGCTTACCCCGGACAACTGTCCTAATGTGCATGTGTACACGTGAATGGATGTCAAACATGATGAACTTATATTCATATTGCCATTTCTTTCATTTATGAAGTATGTTGTTGTATATGAAAAGCCTTTGTTTCTTTCGTATTACAGGTGAGCTGTTGGAGGCCATTAAGCGTGACTTTGGTTCATTTCAGAAGATGAAGGAGATGATGTCCGCTGCCACAGTGGCCGTTCAGGGCTCAGGCTGGGGCTGGCTGGGCTTTAATAAAGACAGTGGAAGACTGAGAATTGCTGCTTGTCCTAACCAAGACCCTTTGCAGGGCACTACAGGTAAATATTCCTTAAGGAATGGTAGAGAATAGATCTATTTTGGTACTGTATGAATCCCTAGAGTTGACACTATTTTTTCCATACACTCTTAAAGGAGAACTCCGGTCAATTTTAACATTGAGCTCATTTTTTTGTAAATTTGGAGTGCTGTCAATACAGAGAACAATGACAAATATCGGTGTTGCCTACACCGAGTTATTCTATTTTTAAAATTTGCACCCTGTTGACTTCAATGGGGCAATATTTAAACCTGCTTTTAGCCTCTTAACATCCTTGATGTGTCATTACAAGTGCACAGGTCATGTGAGTGATTGCTTCAGAGTGAACACCAGTGAATCTGACTGCAGTAGATGTGAAAGAAATGGATAAAAATGATGTTATTTAAGCCAGCGCAAATACCTGTATTTACATCCTGTTTTCGGTTGAAGTCCAAAGTAGTCGATTGTCGAGTTCACGCGCGTGATCATAAGCGCTGGCTGAATTAACATTACTTTTATTCATATCTGTCACATCTACTGCAGTCAGATTCACTCGTGTTCACTCTGAAGCAATCACTCACATGACCTGTGCACTTGTAATGACACATCAAGGATGTTAAGAGGCTAAAAGCAGGTTTAAAACTTGCCCCATTGAAGTCAACAGGGTGCAAATTTTAAAAAGAGGATAACACGGTGTAGGCAACACCGATTTTTGTCGTTGTTCTCTGTATTGACAGCACTCCAAATTTACAAAAAAATGAGCTCAATGTTAAAATTGACCGGAGTTCTCCTTTAACAAGATCCTCAGTGTATACACATAAAATGCTCCAAATTTATTCACGACAGTCGACCATATCCACCTTATTTTTCAACGCGGAAGTAAGCTGTTTTCTGTGAATGTGACACTTCCGATTCATTAGCTGCTATAGGTAAATAACTAGAAGAATATCAAAGTGCAGTAAATTGTAAAACTATTTGCACTACAAATCAGTGTATTTATAGTTACAACAATACATTAAAATAATATGGTATGAAATTCCATTTTGCAGTATAAAGCAGCTCAAACTGTTTTGTACAGCTAAAAATAACTGGAAGCATGTGACACAGGAAGCCAGACACATTCAATTTACAAATGGCTGCGACTGCTCCTATATTAAAAATGTGGTGGATATCCCTATATATAACAGTTGTATATGTTACTTAAAGGATTAGTTCACTTTCAAAAAAAAATTGCTTATAATTTACTCACCACGATGTCATCCAAGATGTCCATGTCTTTCTTTCTTCAGTCGAAAAGAAATTAAGGGTTTTGAGGAAAACATTCCAGGATTTTTCTACACAGAATGGACTTGCAACCAACTATACCAATGTTCAAAGAAGGTTCAAATGTCCATCTCAATGCAGCTTCAAAGTCTCTACATGATCCCAGTCGAGAAATAAGGGTCTTATCTAGCTAAACAATATTCTTTTTATCCACAAATGCTCGTCGTGTACCATCTCTGAGATGTGCCACGCATTGCGTCATCTCGTTGGAAAGGTCACGCGTCACGTCATCAAAGTTATTTGTCTGTGTACTCCCGTTCAAAAAGGTAGGAAAGGGTGAAAAATTTCATCTCATTTTCTCCTCCAACTTCAAAATCGTCCAATATCTTTGTTTTAATTTATTATTTTTTTCATTTTTTTCTTGACCTTTCCAACGTGATGACGTAATGCGTGGCGCATCTCAGAGATGGTACAAGACGGGCATTTGTGGTTAAAAAGTATATATATATATATATATATATATATATATATATATATATATATATATATATATATATATATATATATATATATATAATACTTTTTTTTTTTTTTTTTTTTTTTAGAAAATGACAGATCGTTTAGCTAGATAAGACCCTTATTTCTCGACTGGGATCGTGTAGAGATTTTGAAGCTGCATTGAGATGGACATTTGAACCTTCTTTGAACATTGGGATAGTTGGTTGCCATTGAAGTCCATTCTGTGTAGAAAAATCCTGGAATGTTTTCCTCAAAAACCTCAATTTCCTTTCGACTGAAGAAAGAAAGACATGGATATCTTGGATGACATCGGGGTGAGTAAATTATCAGCAAAAATTTTTTTGAAAGTGAACTAATCCTTTAAAGGTACACTATGTAATTTTTGGCCCTCTAGTGGTAAACAAAAAAAAAAGAAACTATGCATTTTGCAGAAGAACATTGTTTTGATTGTGCTTCGGCTCTGCGTGTCTGCAGATGAATGACCCTTCACAATAGATAATGCTTTAAAATGAACTCTGTTTGGCCCCGATCACACCAAACGCGTTTTTCAGGTTCGAAAACGCGAGGCGCACAGCACTGCCCCATCACACAGAACGACCAGTGCGCTGCTTTTTTTAATGTTGCTAGGCAACCACCGAAACAGCTGTCCTGTCAGTCAAGTAAACATCAAATCAGCCTTTTATTAACTTTATTTACTTTCTATTAACATTGTGGTAGTTACGGTTCGTGAAGTCGTTAAGCTCCTGGTAACCTGCGAGAGCACCACAAGTTTATCCTCCATCATCGCACTCTCCAGGTGTTCAAAGCAACTGTAGCTTTCATCACGACAACGGAAGGCCCGCCTCTCCATTCATTCGATTGGACAGTGGAAAAAACCACGATGACGTCGGGCGCTTTTTCTGCTCGGACAAGCCTGGGGCTTGTTTTTCTGCCTGGGGCGCATAAACAGCACGCAGAGCGCTCACTGCCATAGGAAAACAATTGAAAAAAAGGCACCTCTCACTGCAAAAAACACGTTAGGTGTGATCGGGGCCTTAGAGAGCTACATCTGGCAATGTATCTATTAAAAAAAAACGTACTCACCTATTGGGTAATGAAAACGCCATCTCGCTTTTACAACATTTCAAATCCTTCTGTTCTCGAGATTTAGCTTCTCTAAAAACATGTTTTGGAAGAAAGATTGATGTATTGACTCATTGATTAAATTGTTGATTTTGAACAAAAAAAGTTGCATAGTGTACATTAAAGGGAAATCAATATTCTGGTAGACTCCATAGAGAAAGAAATCAGCTGTTTTTAGAGTTGTCTAAAACTATAAAAGACTTTGAACTTTAATATATCCTGTTTTCTTCTTAAATTTGAGGTCTCGTCCCACTACTTGGGATAGATGTCTGGGAGCATGCATACTATCTTCAGTACAAGAACGTTAGACCGGACTACGTTAAGGCCATCTGGAATGTTGTGAGCTGGAAGAATGTCAGCGACCGTTTCCAAGCTGCAAAGAAATAAATTGCAATGTCCATTTATACCTTCGAAGCGCACAAATTACCAGACCACATTACAACCATCAAACTTAACTGAGACTCTAGAGAGGCTTTATGGTTCTTGACAAGCTCATTTGACACACAGAATTGTGCATTGTAACTCGTAGCTTGCATTTTTGTTGTTGAAATCGAGAATGTGTACATTTATGTTATCAGTACATGCAAATTAAAAGATCATTTGAACTGAAGTAATCTTTGATGTGTTTTTTGTTTTGTTTTTATGGATTTTTACCCTAAATAACATTTATAAAATATTAATAATATAAAACATATTCAAATTGAATGTATGCAAGTTATATTACTAATATAAATCATATCAAACTGAATTATTTTAAAGTTGAGCTTGTCATTCAGTGCAGTGAGACTGGGATTTGTTCAAATATATTTTTGATAAACACAACAGATGCTTTCACATTGTTAGACCTTTCATTTGGAAGAGTTTTAAGTGTGCGTGAAGTGTTTTCTTAAAGCAACAGCAGAGGGTGCCAAATACAAGCAGGTCTAAAATATATGGAGGGCTTTGAAAGAATGGCTAGATAACCAGACTTGAATGGATTTTGCTGTGAAAAGATCTCCCATAACTATTCTTCCACAAACTGAAAGTGACGTGACTGTAGTGGTGATTGTTTCTGTCAGTTGTTTTGTCTTTCCCACTGGCAGATGATTTTAAGAAGTGGCCCTCATGTGGCTTTTGAAATCAAATTGTTCTTTATTAGTGCTTTATTACTAAATTCAGCATTCGTTTATATCGTGAGGGAAAATTTAAGAGAGAGCAATTCACAAGGTGTCCAAAGCACAAGCACTTTTGAGATATAGTGGCCAAGTTTCTTTTTTGTTTCATATCTTAATCAAATTGTTCTGACAGGTTCTGACCAAGTCCTTTGAAAAGCATTTCATCGGTTCTTTTATTTCCTTTAAAGTGAAAATACAGAGAAAGCTTGTGATGGCTTTAGAGTCTCTTCCAGTAAAATGATTTTATTGTTTTCCTGCAGGTTTATGCATTTGCTGTTTGGCGATATTGCATTAGCAGTTGACAGTTTTCCTTTTGTTATTGGCCAGACTGAGCTTTTTGATCCAGAGGGCTCCCTTTGAGTCCATGTGTTTGGTGCAGTTTAAAACATTTATTAACTTAGAGCCCGAAAACACGACCCATGAGGATGGCGAACACAAATTGAGTTTCATACACCCACTCTCAACCTGTTTCGAGTCCGATTTCTCTCGGTGACATTTCTTGCATTCAGCGCAAATTAAATTCACTTCTAATGAAACGTGAAATTTGCTATTAGTAACTTAAGACGATTAGGTTCTGAGTCATTGAACTGAGTGTAAGATTGATCCAGAAGTCCTCAGGCACTGACTTTACTTTGTTAAAGCCCTGTGATCTGCCAAAGCCTGATGTCATTCATCATCAATTCACTGTGAGAGACACATTTGATCACTTTAGAAGATGCTCGGGTTGTGGCTTCCATGAGGGTTCAGGTGCAGCTGAAATGTCAAACGTTTTGTCCTCAAATTCTGCCTGCTCATTGGAAAAACCCTTTAATGCTAGTCTTTTTGGCATGTTTTGGTGTGGCCTACTTTTTGCCTCTTAAATTCAGAGTGCCAGAGTTTGCTTCCTTCTACCATGGCTCGTAAAGTAGACAGGCTTGCAGTCAAGAGTCGAGTTTCTTCAGCTTCTGGAAGGAAAGAAGGAAAATACCAACATCTATTCATCAAGCTCAGCCCTCCCTCTTTTACCAACCTATCTGTCTGCTGCTCATTTTCTAACACCACCCTCTCTTTTTCCAGGATCGTTGTGACCCTTTTTCCTGTTTTCTCTTAAGCCCTGCTCTTTTTTTTTTCTATCTTTCTTGTGGTCTCCTAACACACCATATAAATTAAACTTTTAGTGTTTTCCATAATAGATTGATTGTGTCGAAAAAGTCAAAAACCAACAGCCTTTTGTCAGTAACACGACCTCCGCCTGCTCTCTTAATTTCTTTTTCTTGTACTTACTAACTTCATTTTCACTCTCTTTGCCAGGAAAAAAAATATGTCCATGATCAAAGATAGTTGCGCATGCATTTATTTAAAACTCCCATCTAACAGAAATGCATATTGCTTCTCTTCTCTTGATGATTGACAGTGATTTTTCCACACTTGTCATATCACTGACAGAGTGTTTTTGCTTCTACACTGATATGCAGGATAAATGTTCCTCTCAGACTTTAATATGCTATTTCTGAAAATAGCTTTTCATTAAGGACTGTTGCGTATAAATGGGAACATGTCTCGTCTGTAATCATAACAGAGGCAGAAAATGAATCTTTTGACCCTCAGCTTGATGTTATTGTCTCTGTTCTGCACAGAATAAATGTTTTTCCACATGATCCAGTGACTCTTTGAGCCATGCCGTGGCGTGTTTCTTTTCGACATATTCTCTATTTTTATTGTTGATAGATGAACAAGGCGCGTTTGCCCGACCACAATTACCAATATGGTGCTTCTAATGGAAGGTTTGGGTTAGGAACAGGACCATGTTTTCTTTGCGTTAAATAAAGTGTACCATTATTATTTCTGAAAGCTCAATTGCGTGGTAGACCAGGGATTGCTATTGAATAAATTGTTCCTTTCCAAACAGCTCCAGGAATCGTTGTTTCTCATTCTGGAATTCAGTACATTTCTCATATATAATGTGGTTGCTTAACTACACGTTATGGTTCCTTATGGGTTCCAAGACCAAAGGAACCATCAGTGAGAGATTATGCGAGTATCATGCTTCTTTGTAAATTTTCTCAGTCAGTAGGGCAGCACTGTTGTCATTCTGTAGCCATTAATATATTAAAGGTAAAGCACTTGTTCTTGCACAGTGGTTCCCAACTGGTTTTGTTCCAGGACCCAGAATTGCAACCCAAAACAATACCAAACTTGTTTATAGAGGAGTGAACAAATTAATTTTTATATTTTTTGTCTTATTTTAGTTTGTTTCAGTAAATTTGTTATGTGCTTCTACATTTAAAATATATATATATATATATATATATTGGTTCTATATAACTTTGTTAAATGTTTATTTCAGTTTTAGTCATTTTAGTACTTTGACTTATTTGCCATAACATGTCTAATTTTAATTTAAGTTTTTACGTTTAAGTTTTTCATCTAATATAAAGGGTCCTTCTTACTTTCTCCACCTAATCAAGCTTTCATCATACCAGTGCTTTAACTGAATTTAGATTAGCAGTTTAGGTTGACAAGAACAGAGGTTTTCTGTATCTTTGCTTGACTCTGCACATTGTCACATCCGTTATTGCAGTTTGCTCATAAACATTGACCTGAGAGAATGAGTGCTTGTTTGGGTGTTATCTTAGGTGCCTATTTTGCTGTATAGGGCCTCAGGTTTCTCTTTTTATGCCTTATCATAAAACAACTTCTTCCACTTGGCACCTAACCGGAAATAGCAATTAATCACATTGTATTTACATCCTTTATGTGAACCGTTTCCATTTCTATTATTGCATTCTTATTCAAAGTGCTCACAGTATCAACACAGGAAGTAAATGAAAAAAACACAAGACAGATAAAATTATAGAAAAAATAAAATATTAAAATTGTGTTCTACTGATGCTTTAATACAGGGGTGTCCAAACTCAGTCCTGGAGGGCCACTGTCCTGCAGAGTTTAGCTCTAGCCTGCCTCAACACACCTACATGGAAGTTTCTAGAATGCCTAGTAAGACCTTGATTATCTGGTTCAGGTGTGTTTAATTGTGGTTGGAGCTAAACTCTGCAGGACAGTGGCCCTCCAGGAGCAGGATTGGACATCCCTGCTTTAATATATCAGGGTTCTCTTGATATATCAGTTGCTCAGGTTTTCTGGCAGGCCGAGGTATGATGTTAAATCGCATCACTTTCAATAGGAAAAACAATGAAGATGATTTTAGTGAAGACTATAGGCCTTTCTAATACACAATGCTGTGTTATTTAAAGTCTGTGAGCCAATGTTTAAATATTTATGAGCTTTTTTGTGTGTGTTTGTGTGTGTGCGCAACAGAAATGTAGCCTACATTTCTTGTAAGTCAGTTTGCCACCTTGAAAGATATGTATAATTACTGAACAGTAAAAAAAAGCTCAGTTCATAAACATTGAACAATCTCTTGAGCAACACAGCCTTGCAAGCAAGAGAAGCAGCTTAGCTTCTATCTCTCACTCACATGTCATCAGAGAACTCCATCATAAAACATACACATGTTCAAGAGATTTACCCTGCCAAAGAGAAGTGAACGTGGTGAGATCTAAAAGAGAAACACCTGCCTAAAGGATCAAACTTCCATTCACTCACGTTCAAGCACTACTTTGAGGGAGATGGATCTGTGGGTAAACTTTCCAGCTAATTAGATGGAAATTTGAATTGTTTTACTTTGAGGCTTCGTCCAACATTGTTCAAAAGAGGCTTTCATGAGAGGTCAATGTGATTTTATGTGTAACATCTGGTTTTCAGTGATCTGATGGTTAACATGAAAATGCTTTGGCTCTCAAAAATGCTTATATAATTAAGGAAAACACCAGTATCTTCCGATTTTTTCAGATGGTATCACACATGAAGAATTTTTCAGCATAGCAAGTCTACCACAGCCATAAAACTCTTGTGTTTAAATTGACTCATGAGTTTAAAGAGCATTTGGGCTTTCATTTCCAACATGTTTTTTAAGGGTTAGGTAACAAGAAGCCCGCTAGACTTTGCAATATCATACCCTTCATCATTTCTGGTGGTAGATTCTTACCGAATGCCAGCTTTATAATCCAGTGTTTGAATATAGAACTTTCAAGAACAATGGTGGAGGAACTCAGCGCCAGCTGAAATGAACACAGATCTGCAGCGCCAAATCATGAGGCAACGCATTTCAGACTGATAGATCAGTTGGCCTATGCATAAAGGAACAAATAGGTACAGAGAAACAACCATCATTACTCTTAATTGCCATCTGAAAAGGTCTTTGAGTTTGAGAAACATCAGGTATAAACCGAACAGCTTCAGTTAACTGTTATCGAAGCTATTAAACTGAAATTGACAGCATTTGTGGCATAATTTTGATACATGCCTCGTTTTCTTCATATAAAAAAAACCAAATCAGAAACTAAGGTTACAGTGGGGACACAATGGAAGCAAATGGGGCAAGTTTTGAAGGGCTTAAAAGCAGAACTGTGAAGCTTTATTTTATAAATGCATTATATATTTAAATAATTTTTACAGATTTAATTTTAATTTTAAAGATTTTTTTAGTGGTGTTATATGACAAAGGTTTAACGGTTAGTAAGCAATTTTTCACATAAAACTCGAAAAAATCACTCAGAAATTTCTTTTAAATTTTGCAATTAATTACATAGAAACAGTAAGTAACGTTTGAATTAGATAGACTTAAATTTCTTGTAAAACTGAACTTTGAAAAACGAATTTTTTACAGTGTAAAATCATGCTAAAACATGTCTTGTGTTCCAGTTGAAACAGTATTTTAATGTTTACAGATTGGCATTGTTCCTAGAATAGTACTTTATATATATATATATAGATATATAGATATAGATATATAGATATACATTATTAAAATATTGGAATATTAAGTCATACACAATAAATTATTATCTGTTTCTACATTTAGCTGTTTTCATTTTTCTTCAAGGTGCATTGGAAATCTGGGTCCGTTTTTCGGCAGATGTGCTGATCCTTCTCCTCTTTATGGAAAAAATTATTGCATCATGGAGTGAAGAATCACTGAAGGTTACAACGCTTTTAAAAAATGCCTATTGTCAGAAAGATGCTGAGGTTCTGGAATATGTCTGAGGAGACTCTGCATGTCTGACAGAAAGCTCCACTCAGGACGTGATGTACTATACCCAGGCGTAGCACACTTGCTAATTCTTGTCATCAGATGGTTCTAAATATCCCTCTGTTTGCACAAGGAGCTTAAAAGAACCAATAGAAAGACAACAGAGACAACAAATGGAAAGAATTCACCGTCCAGGTCAGCATGAACACTTGTCACTTAATCAACGCTTGTCTTTTTTCCACAGAAAGGTCATGGCTTCAGAATCCATCCATCACTCCACACATCTGTTGTTGGTCGAAATGTTTGGGTTGATCTATCTTAGAAAACAACTCTTCCCCCACCTTCGATTGTCCCAGTTACTAATGGCCATACATCACTTTATCCTCCAATAACAACTGCACAACCCTTCCATTAAAGTCAGATGTGTTTTAAGAGTTTACTTTCCACAAATACAGTAAAATAGTGTACTTTGGTGTTAATTATGACACAATTAGCTTAGCTAAATTGAACTCGTTTCATAATTCATTAGCTTTGAGAGATTGACAGTTATTGAACTGAATTGAAACAACGCTGAACTAAATTGGGCTGAATACTGACACTATTGTCCTCTGTAGAGCTGCTTTACAGCTGAAATTTAATTCATAATTGATGAATTTTACAACGGCACTGTTATTTTCCTGTTTATAAATGTCAAGCTGCTTTGAAACAATCTGTATTGTATAAAACACTATATAAATAAATGTGACTTGACTTGATCATTGATGCTCAAAAATTATATAAAATATTTTGAATGGGCAAAAAGATAATAATATTATTTGCAGTTGTGCTACCCATTTGGTTTGATATTTATTTTAATTGTTTTATTTTATTTCCCTAATTTTGGTTAAATGGTTGCAAAAACAACAAGCCTCATGTATAATGAATTTTTGGTTTGGTTAAGTTTAGTTTAGTTTAGTTTAGTAAACTTAACTAAACTTAACTAAACTTAACTTAACTAAACTTTAACTTAACTTAACTAAACTTTAACTTAACTAAACTTAACTAAACTTAACTTAACTAAACTTTAACTAAACTTAACTAAACTTTAACTAAACTTTAACTAAACTTAACTAAACTAAACTTAACTTAACTAAACTTAACTAAACTTAACTAAACTTTAACTAAACTTAACTAAACTTTAACTAAACTTAACTAAACTTAACTTAACTAAACTTTAACTTAACTAAACTTAACTTTAACTTAACTAAACTTTAACTTAACTAAACTTTAACTAAACTAAACTAAACTTACCTTAACTTAACTAAACTTAACTAAACTTAACTAAACTTAACTAAACTTTAACTAAACTTTAACTAAACTTAACTAAACTTAACTAAACTTAACTTAACTAAACTTTAACTTAACTAAACTTAACTTTAACTTAACTAAACTTTAACTTAACTTAAACTAAACTAAACTTACCTTACCTTAACTTAACTTAACTAAACTTTAACTTAACTAAACTTAACTTAACTTAACTAAACTTTAACTTAACTAAACTTTAACTTAACTTAACTTAACTTAACTAAACTTTAACTTTAACTTAACTATAACTTAACTTAAACTAAACTAAACTTAACTTAACTTAACTTAACTTAACTTAACTTAAACTTAACGCACTTCAAAAGCACTGGCCTTCACTGAGCATTTGTTTTACGATTAGTGTTTTTATTGTTTTTCCAGATAAACAACGTGGTTCACTATTAAATTTATCAATCTTTTATAATTTATCTAATATTAATCTATGTCTGCTGTTGCATGATAATGTTAGAGCATTTCACTGACCATTTGTTGAAAAGGTCGAAAATAATGGGGGAACATATATTTTATGTTTCAAGGAGTTTTTATGCCCTTTTTTGTAGGAATGAAAAAGGTGTCTTTATGTATTTATGTGCTCTTTAAGTGATTCTGTCATGAGTCTCAATTGTCTCTCAGTGCTTAGTGTCTCATACCATGTCCTAGTTGTTAATTGCTAAATTCAGACCTGGCCCTGAGGTCTGAAGACCATGAAGCTCAGTTCAAAATAGCTGACAGAGAATCAGAGGTTAAAGAGCATGCAGGTTTGATTTATGGGCTCAAAGGGCAGACTAGAATTACTTTAACCTCTTAACACCACCTGACCTCCTTTTAGACAAGTTCTGACAAAAATCAGGGCCAGAAGGATTGTGCAAAAAGCTGTATCTCTGCCACACAATGTGAATATCAAAATCTGTTTCAGAGTTCAGCATTAAAGCTTTTGTTTCTCTCCTCTGTTTTAACTATGTGTGTACATTTGACAGAATATGTTTGCACATTCACTTTTGTGTTTGCTTGTTTGTAAAAGATTCTCCCTGCCAGGGGTTTTTCCATCAGCAGATCTTTAGACAGAAACAGATGCTCCAAACCTCCACAGCCGAGAGATTCCAGGAGAAAGTACACAACTAACCTTTCAAAAAGAAATATTTATGTCTCTTTTGGTATTATTGTTTGTTTATTCATTTCTCTTTTCATTCAGTCCACTCTTCATTGAAAAAAAAGATGAACAATAAATGGATACACAGAACTTTGCTATATTGAATAAAGGTTACAGATGCAGCTTTGTAATTAGCAGTATCTGTTTGCGGTTAGACTAGTGCAAAATGGGTCAAAGAGTTGGTTGGACACTGATTATAAAAACAGCTAAATTATTAAACAAGTCAAAGGGAACATTCTTAACAATGCTGAATGAGTGCCATGTATGAAAACCTTAAAAAAGCAGAAAAGAATTGACTAAACCCTCTCAGTCTCAACAAAAACTCCATCATGATACTTGAAAAGCTGGTATTTATGGCAGGTCTGGAAAGTACTTGAACTAAATGCATAATGGCAAGCAAAAACCCTTTGGCTATATGGAAACAGAGCAGTGTGCAATGGAGCCCCGAGCTATGGAAAACAGTAATATGGTCTGATAGTCATCTTTAGCCATTTTCCCACATTTTCCCACTAAGGCCAAACGAGGCCTTTAACCTTCAATAACCTGTTAATGAGGGTGTGAAACTGTGTGGTTGGACTTTATTTTACAGTATGCGCACTAAGCACTTACATGTAGTGTACTTAAGAAAGTACTGGTTATAAGGTAACTACATGCGTTAAGGTTAGTTTTAGGGGTAGGATCAGGGTTAGGACCTAGTTATTACCTGGTTAATGCAATAAATATGATAAGTGCATAGTATGTTCATAGGGAACAAGGAAATAAAGTGCTAGCAACTGTGCTGCTGTATAGTGACCATGAATTTATTCAGCGCAGACACTTTGGAAACAGAATCTATATAAATCTGGGCTGATATAAATCATGTTAAACCAACTAGCCTAACAATTGTCTGAACAAACCATTGCATATTGGAAAATGTTTCTGATTTGTTAAGAGTTTTTGTGTTCATGCAAATTATATGGTGCTGTTATAGGATAATTACAGAGACTTTAAGTGGACAGGGTAATGGGGAAAAAGTAGTTAGGAGGATAAATTATATTTCAGTTGTTTTGTGTTCTTTGTGATGGAACAATATGAAGAGGAAAAATATACTTCAGTGATTTTGTGATCGAACATAAAGTTTCTTAGGGGAACACAAACATTTAGCAAGATGGAAAAGCGTTACAAGGAACATATTATTATGCAATTACTGATCCTTAATGATGTTCCCATTTTCATGTTAACACTCATGATAAAATATGAATCTTTAGCACCAGAATGAGGTAAACGTCATTGAACCTTCATGAATTAGGATGTAATTTTCCATTTCCTTCATTCTTTCAAGAACTGAAAGAGTTTCCTTTATTTTGAATGGTCATACATACTTACATAGACTTGACAGCAATCCATGAATTGTTAAAGTTACTCAGAGGGTGGCCTTGATAAGTGTCTCACTTATGTTGTGCACTGTGCAGTCCCTCTAAATACGTCAGTACTGGGATGAGGCTGCACGCTTTGATCTGTCCGTCCAACATCCATCCATCTTCTATACCCACACTGTTTAGGGTCACCGGGGAGTGTTGGAGCCTATCCCAGCATATTTCAAGCCAAAGGCGGGGAGACGCCCTTGACAGGTGGCCAATCCATCACAGGACCAGCCATGATCGGACGTTCTGATATATGAGGAACATCTTGCTTATTGACCAGGGAGAACAGCCAGGTGTCGTGCAGTTTTATTTGGGCTTTTACACAATATTTTTTATTAAATTTAAAAGAATAGCACACAACTATAACGATAATGGCACAGAGGAACTATATCCTTGGAATCACTTTTTTGAAGCTAATGAAGGATAAAAACATTGACAGCCAATCAGAATCCATCCTGCTTTAAAGAGTTCCAGGTTAAAGTTTTTTTCAGAGATTTTGTCGACTGAAAGTTTGTCAGCTGAACAATTGGTATGTTGTTAAACAACAATATATATAGCTACAATGAACACACTACAGGCTGCAGCCTCATTTTCATTCCTGTCAGAAATTAAAATCAGGTGCTATGACTAGGTTTATAATTCAGAATTTAGTAGTATGTTAAAGTAGTGTAGCCTGTCAGTTTTGCATGACATATTGTAATGAAAGTAGGTGACAACAAGCGAGTCCTTATATTCAACCAATTTGTTCAAAACCCTGATTCATTCAGTAATGAAACAAGCAAGGGTGTCGCTAGACTCTTTTTACTGGGGCACGAGCCACAGTAAATTACTACTGATAAATCCATATTTGATGGTGGGAAATGCCGTATTTCGGACCTGAGAATCATTTTCCTTGATAATATTTCAGCAATCATTTCGTGTGTGTTTACTATCAGCTGTTTAGTATCAGAAGTAATGTCAGATTAATCTTTTGATCTAATCAGTCAGGTGGGTTTGAAATTGTTCGTGATTGAGTTTGATTCATTCGGAAAGTTCACTCCCACACTGAATCGTTTGCAGCGGTTTCTCACTAGCACTTAAATAGTTTCAGGTATAGTTATTAGAATAGACTAGTTAACTAAAAGCGATGGACGAGGTAAATATTTATCTACAATCCACCGAAGAACTTAAAACTAGCAAAAGACCATTTATAGGCCTATCCGAGTATAGGCATTTCAAAATCTAAAATATACAGCCGCAGTGAAAAGGCTCAAACTTTTTAGTGAGTCATTGAATCAGTCATTGAATCTTCTTGAATCTAGTTATTGACTCAAACGAAACAAGTTACTTAATAATGTCTTTATGAGCGTGTCATAAATTGCTTAATTAACTTTATGGTGTATGATAGTGTGATTTAATTATGTTGTCCACATTTTTGCTTTCTGATATTACAAAACGTGGTGTTGCTAAATGATCTTTGTAATTTCCCAGTTCTGTTTGGGGGTTGATGGTCCCACACCCGTAGTCCTGCTCTGGGACTTGTAAAAGGGGAAAAGATTCTGCAATTAAACTTTCTTGATGATGTTACTGTAATGAAAATGATAAGTGATAAACGCTTGAAAATGATAAAGTGCTAAAATCCATTCTGCAATGATTATGTAATGAAGAGAGAGAAAAAAGCGTTCTGGGACATGCTTAGTTTATGGCACAATGGGGCTTAAATTGTCAAACTTAATTTCTTACAGCTGTTGACTGGGATGTTTACAATTATTGTGATTACTCTTTAATTAAAAGTAATTATTAGCACAGATTAACACAATGACAAATGGACAATGAAATGTTTTGTTACTGAGGGCATCTGGTGAGTTAAGCAGGTGGGAAGGGCTGTTGGTATAGCCTAAACTCTCCTGGCTTTCTCTTTATTCAACTCATAATTTGGGAGGTGTTGGCATGTTCAGAGAGAGACCTGTTCCGTCACACTGTGTTCTGTTGATTCAGTTCAGGATATTATTTAATGCAAGGTATTAATAAGCCATTATGCTTTATATTCCTTTGGAAATCCTGTTGCCGTGGGGCTAAGTGAATGAGAGCAACTTTTATATTTTTCCATGTAGCCTATGACTTGACTGACACTTAATGAGTTTTCAAGATGTTTTTTTCTGTATGGAATTTTGCAAATTTAATGACACTGCACCACAGCCAAGAGACGGGAGGGGGGAAAAAAATCATTTTCTATTCATCCGTATACATTTTTGGTTATTGTATTGTACAGATAAATTGTGCATGATTTCTTTGCCACACTTCGCCATCTATTATCATTAATGCTATATAGATCGGCTCATATGCTGGATGTTGTTTTAAAACCTTTCCTACAGAGTCAGCAGTGTCGTATGCTACCATCGCACCTACAGAGTTTATTAATCCCAGTCTTGCCCGACTATGTTTTATGAGTTTCAACATGTCATTTCTCCTGCCTGCTCGTCTCTCGCCCATTCCATCACTCTCCTCGCAATGCTGCTCTATGTAGTTGGCCACAATGTTTGTCTCCTTGTGTCTACGCACACATGATGATAATTCTGGCACAGGAACACATCCCAATGGAAAGCATTAAAATATAATTCAAGTCTGACGACCATGCAAGGATGTGGATAAGATGAATGTCTCTGCTGCGCAATTGTCTGTCTGTCCAGATGTTTTTTCTGTCTTTTTTCCCCTTCTCCTTCACTGCATCTGTTTTTCTGCTGTCCATCTGAGCAGAATTAGAGGTATCATTGAACTGGTGTATCTCGGGAGGAGAATGGTTTTATCATCAGATGATGCAAGAGAGAGGGAGTAACACAATGTTATCCGGTTCGATTCATTATGGATACTTTGAACTAAAAAATATTTTTGGTGTCATACTGGCAGGTATAAAAAAAATATGTTGGTGTTGAAAGTACAAATTAACTGACTGTCTTTTTTATGACCTTTTTTAATGTTTCCAACTGAAATGCAGAACCATAACAATAATGAAAAAATGCATTATTCAATAAATGCATTTTGGTTACCTATATTAATAAAATAATTAATAATTATTATTCTTATTATTATTCTTATTAAAATAAATACTTATATAATTATAATAATGATGATGATGGTTTTTAAATAACCATGTGAAAGAAAAGCATATCTGCAAAAAATACTGGTCAAACCAATTATCAGACTTTACAGAAACTTTACAAGTTTCAGCAGCCATTGTTTCCGACAACAAATGCACTTTTGTTATTTCTTAATTCTTCTTTTACTATTTAAAAAGAACATCTGCAGTGCTTAGTTACCCAAAATAAGTTAAACCTTCGTCCTATAAGAAAAGGTCAGACCTTATAAGTATTTTTATTCAAGTATTTGCTCTAATGTCAGTAATTCAGACAAAAATGAATAATGGGAGTTCTTTGTCTTTCATCGCACATCACACATCACAGCGAATACTTCCTCTCACTCAGCAACTCAGAGTTTGAATGAGTTCACGTCAGCATGAAGTGCAATATGAGCACTCCTGTAATTGTTACACTGTTCTTTGTACTCTAGAGTTTCACCACGGCAAACATCAGTTCAGGAATGAAGAGCAACTTTGGAGCGTGGCGTGAATTCTTCCACAATAACATAGATATTCCACCTGCGGTGCATTTGAGCCACAGCCAGGCCCACCATCAGCCCCTCATGTGTTTCATTTTTCAGACAGAAGAGAAGGCAAAGAGTACGAGGGGACCTGTGGATTTTTCCATAACACCATCTGAGGAACCAGAGGAGTTCTGTGTTCTACAACTGCCTGTTGTTCCACTATACTGAGACTTAATAGCAAAACTGATCTGACCCAACTGATTAATGCCAGAGGGGTGACCATTTAAAAAAAGAAAGAAATGTGTTTTGTTATTGCAGCATATTTGTACAATGATTGTTTTTTCTTTTAATCAACTGTTGATTAAGAAAGTTAAGTGATTAATTTTTCTTTTTATATGTAAGAGTTAAATGGGGCTGATCTGTTATGGCTTCCAAGCAGTTTGGAATAAATTTCATTTATGTGCGAATAAATAAATAAAATGAAAATCCTTGGTGTGGGATTTTAGAATCCATCTCAGGTGTGAGCAATTTCTTCTAAAAGATTGAATAGTTGTTGCTATATGTCACGTTTAAGCGATGAGAAGTTTGCCCGTCAGAGTGAATTGCACCTTACTGCACTTTAGTCTCTCTATCTGGATCCATATGGCATTCATTAAATTAAATTAAATTAAAAATACAATTATTTTAATGTTTGAGTTGTGGGTAATGCATGTGCTAATGAAGCCAACTGTACATATAACACCTCATTTTAAATGTGTGCTATAAGCAACAAAAGTCAAGGCCATTTAAGACCAATTTAATGGCTGCATCCAAAAACGCATACTCTCTTGAATAGGTCATTTTGAATAACTTCACGACTGCTAAAAAGTATGCACTATAGCTATAGTAGCTATGAGTGTGTGTAAGAATGTAATCTGTCTTTATCATGTGACCTATCAGCATAAGTGATGTCGCTTCACTGCCATTCACAAATCCTCTCCTGTGGCCTCATGGGATAGGGAAGTGTCCATCATATGCACACTTTCGCTGTTCAGAAAGTTGTAAGTCATCCGGATACTTTTTGCCGACTCTTTCAAGAGTACTGTGAATTTGAACATACTTTTTTGTCACATACTGTTTTTGCCTATAGGAAGTGTGCGATTAACATGCCGCCATAGTTTTATTCTAGTGAAAAAATCAAGGAATGCAATAGAGATGTCGGATGAATGAATCATTATTTAGAGATGATTCAAAAGAGTATAGGCCTATATTTTTATTGGTAACACTTTAGAATAATGGTCCGTCATTAATAAGTAACTATATGCAGGAAGTAATGCAGGACTAATGAGTAGCACTACATTAACACTTCAGCTACTACCATTAACTAATATGGAAACACATTTTACTAATCAGTAAGTAATATCAAATTTAGGAGATAGTTCATTATTATGTAATCAATAATTTCTTAATGAGATAAGCTTCATTAATAACTATTAACTAACTGACTAATTATTAAGAATAGTATATCATGTGTCTGAGACGTAATCAGTCATTATTTTTACTCTGAATGTAGTCATAAAATGCATCACTAATTACTCAAGTGTTACCTAGTCACTATGGAGGAACTACTAGTGATCTAGTAGATAGATCACTAGTAGTTCCTGCATAGGTAACACTTGAGTACTGATGCATTTTATGACCACATTGAGAGTAAAAAAAAAAGACAATTGCTAACGTCTCAGACACGTTAATGTTGTTCTTTATAATTTGTCATATTAGTTCTTCATGAGAATGCTCTCATTAAGCAATTATTGATTACCTATAAGGAACTATCTTAGTCCTAAATTCGACATTACTTACTGATTAGTTAAGCTTGTTTCCATATTTGTTAATAGCTGAAGTGTTAATGTAGAACTACTCATTAGTCCTGCATAGTTACTTATTAATGACGGACAATTATTCTGAAGTGTTACCTTTTTATTCAAATGATATTTCAGAAGGCTATCTGTTCTTTAACTCAAGTATATGTGTTTTGCCTGTTAATTAAAAGGGAAGAACATTAGACCTACTTTAAGAATTATTTCTGCTGAATTGGCAAGTTATCCATTCCTGCAGCACAAAGACACGTGTTTCAGGGGAAAAGGTTATTCATTACCACAGAAGTATCCTCCTTCATGAAGAACAGGCACCATGGGCATGTTTGTTTTTATTTTTTAAGCACTCTGAGTGTTCTCTGATGCTTCTTAAACACTAACAGGAGGCGCTGCCACCACACTGCTTTGACTTGGCTTTAAACGTGTGACTTCATCTTTCTCCAAGTGTTTACCTCTTGATGATGCTGCCATAGAAACGCAGCCATTTTGGAAAGGAAACAGAGGAATAAAAGACAGACTGATCAAACTCTCACACTCTCGACTCAAGAAGGCTTGTCAAGCCACCATAAATATTAGAGCTTCATTTGTTACAGCGTAAGAGCAATATTAATATCAGTCGGTTGATTTGCTTTTTGGGGACCATCTGACTAATCGTTTTTCATCCAAAAATAATAAACCTGACTTGATCTGAAAATGTCCGCCGGTTCACTTGACACGCCAACTCAGATGCAGAGGTAAAGAAAACTGATTATTTTGGCAGAAGTTTAGGTTGATGTCATAAGAAAGTGAACAATCCTGTATTGAAGTCAAGAGATATTCAAAAGCTGTGTAATTGGATGTGAGATCCTGTTATTTAATCCATCAATCCACTGCCAAATCCAAAGGGGAAAAACATAAAGAGACATAGTGGCATATGGTGAAATACAATATGAATGAGGAAAAGAAGAAGAAGATGAAGAAATGAAAACAATGCTAGCAAAGCTAACACAGAATACTTTAAATGTATAAAATTCAAATATGATGATTTTGGTTGCAGGGGTTGAATTTTGGTTGGAAATGAAAGTCGGTTTGACGTCAGAACCCGACTTCATATTGACGTCAATTTTGGTTGGAAATGAAAGTCAGGTTGACGTCAGAACTCGACTGATGTTGGTTTCTGACGTCAACCCGATTTTCCTTTTCAACCACAATACAACGTCTGTCTGTCATGATTCCTGTCTTGTGTTCCCCTTGTCTTGTGTGGACTTTTGTTATTTACTGTTCTGTGCCATGTTTTGTAGTCCTTTGTAGTTTTTCTTTTTTATTAGTCTTCCCAGGTGTTTCTAATTAGCCCCGCCTTGTTATCTAGCTTAGCTAGTTTGTCCCTGTGTATTTATAGCTCTTGTGTTTCACTTGTTTGTCAGTTGTTGCATGTGTAATGGTTGCCTCTCTCTGTGATTCCCAAGGTTTTGTTCCTTTGTTCTTCGAGTTCTGTGTTCTCTGTTTTGTGTTACTTTATTAAATCATCCTGCGTTTAGATCCTCGTCTTCGCCTGCTTTTCTCAGCTGCGTTACACTGTCCAACGTTGGAGATTAACGTCAATCTGACGTTGGATTCTGACATCAACCTGATTTTAATTTTCAACGTTGGGTTTGCTCTTCTAAATGCTAATTTTGTCATTGTTTTGGAGCACACTAGCTTATAGCTAACAGTAAGGCTAACATATTCATATTACATTTACATTTTGCATATTCATTTAGCAGACGCTTTCATCCAAATCGACTTACAAATGAGAAAAATAGAAGCAGTTAAACTAACAGTAGGACAACAATATGCAAGTGCTCTCAGGTTAGTCTAACGCAGCACATGTTAATTTTGTTTTTTATAGAATAGAAGAGAATAGAAGAGAAAGTGTTGGTATTACTGGATCAAGTGCTGTCGAAAAAGAAGCGTCTTCAGCCGTTTCTTGAAAGTGGCTGGACTCAGCAGCTCTATTTAAATAGCGCAGCAGCAATATTAAAAGCCAAAAAACTTTAAATAGGGCACTATTTAAGGAACAGCCATTTGGGTGTCTGAAACCATTGTGCACGTTATTGAGTGCACTTATTCAATCTCACATTCAATCCCACAACTGGAACTGTGTTCTAGAAATACATTTGATATTGATATGAGGGTATGCAGGCATAAATTCAGAGGCATAAGGTACTGTAAGTATTACTTACAACAATGCAACAATAATAAAACAATGCATTGACATTTACTTTTTACTTTTGACTCTTAAGTACTTCTAAAAACGAGTACTTTATACTTTTATTTAAGTCAAAATTGGTCTTTACAATTTTTACTTGTAAAGGGAGTAATATTTGACCAGTAGTATCTGTACTTTCACTCAGGTAGGGAAATTGTGTTCTTTGTCCACCTCTGCAAAAAGTCAACTGGTCACTTTTTTTTTTTTTTTTTTTTTTTTGATGGGGAACCAGAGTTCAGGGCATCTCAAACTCACAGGTAAGGAATGTGAATGATTTTGTTAGTGTGACTGTGTCAGTCGATTGATTTATAACTGTTGTTAAGGAGATGTAAAACTGAGCTTTGGATCTTGTGATCAAAGGAAAGAACAAGTGGAGCGGGAGGAAAGGGATTCCCCAGAGACGACAAACGAGCTGCCCAGAGAATTATTACAAGCCAGTACTTTTGTTTTTGCCTGAATGTGTGTTTATTTCTGTAGATCTCCAGAAGATTTAGAACGGTGCTCTCTATGGAAATAATAATAATAATAATAATATATATATATATATATATATATATTATTTTTATATGCACTTGCATCTCATCTCAAGAAACTTGACACTGCAATAAATACACATTTAAGTATTTATTTCCTAAAGCACACTGTCCCTAAAATAAAATGCTATGCTAGCTATACAACACGCACTATGGCAGAATAGTCCTGCCTTCTAAATAAAAGAGCCAATCGCTGATTGGTAAAGTCACGCATCACTGCAGCTGACTTTTGAAGCTCATTTGCTATAAAACAGTCAATGTTCTGAGACATGCGCTTACAACTGCACATGTGCATCAGCTGGTCCAGCCTGAAAAATGCTGCTTTTTTCATGATTTGAGCATTTTTAAGCAAAATTTATGAGACAGTTGTTGTCACATTTCATTGGTGATTTGAAATATGAAATTTACAGTTTTGGAGAACTTGATGTTTCCCCATTCAAAGAGATAGGAGCTGTACTTGCATGACTGGCGTTTCAAAGATGGCCGCTGAGTGAAATGACTTGCCTTAAAGGGACGTCTATGTTGGCGTACTTGGGTGATGTATGTGTCTGGCCAAGAACGATAACTA
The DNA here is from genome assembly GCF_949319135.1 of Squalius cephalus. Lineage (NCBI taxonomy): Eukaryota > Metazoa > Chordata > Actinopteri > Cypriniformes > Leuciscidae > Squalius > Squalius cephalus. The sequence continues at coordinate 5,339,485 of NC_137133.1, read as the reverse complement.
ACTATAAAGTTTTTAAAAAAATTCTAATTAGCAGAATAGCAGAGTCCTCACCACAATAACAACACGTTCTCACACCCAACTCATCACATATTGACGCTTGGTCAGGACCCCTTGGCGTCACTTTTTAATGTCAATTTTCGACGCGCAGGGCACTCCATTGATTTCAGTTGTTTGCCTTATGCGTTATGCCTTATAACTGATGAATTGATAAAAAAAATGATTTTAAAGCACGCTAAAGTTATGGTCACAGAACGTAACCGCAGTGCGAGCTATCAACAAGCAGAAAATGATCTAACATTGGTGTGTGGCCACTAATACGTTTATCCACCTTATTTTAAGAGCGTGCACAGCCATTTGATTGTGTGAGGCTTCAGGTTTCAGCTGCTTACAGTTATTTTAGCTGTACAAAATCAGTCAGTTATGCTACTTGACGTTGCTAACTGTTAATTGTTATCATATTATTTTTATCGTAACCATAAACAAGTTGTGATAGTCTTTTCTTCCCTATTGTGATGTAGCCTTTACGAGTGAAATGGCTTCACGAACAAGATAATTGTAGGGCGGGACTTGATTTTGTCCATTAGTAATTGACTGGATAATTGGATTGTTGTGATTTGCTATTGCTTTTGTCTCTCATGGTGACTTTAAGTCTTTCCTGTTGTCGAATTAGAGCATGAAATTATGAATTAGCAACGTCAGAAATAGAACTAAGGGTCTGCGTCTACACGCTATGTGCGCAACTCATATTGTTGACAGCATCATTGATTATAATGGGTTCTTGCTTTTGACGCGTCACGGCGCATCCCTCGCATCCGGTATACACGCGATGAAAGTGTTTTACAGTACAATAAAGCATCTGGCATAATGTTCTTAAGACCTTTTGCACAGTGCAGGTGTTAATCTTCATTCATCCCTCAGCAAGCACACTGGAAAAGCCCTTTCAGACCATTCATCTTAAACCAGACAATAGCCATTTGTATGGATGTCACTTCCTCAACTTGGGAGAAGAAAAAGTGGAATCATGTTGTATGTGAGTGTAACCAGATACTGAATATATATTAAAAATGAACAAAATATCAATACTTTTGCACACACAGCAGTCCTGTCACGTGGAGTGGTCCGTGGTTACACCCAAACACAATAACAAATGGTGCTCTGTCAGACGGGTGGAGTGCTGCATTTTTTGTCCTCATGAGTCTCATGTCTAGCAGCCATAATGCACACAGGCAGAGAGATGATTATGTAACACTGTGTTTAATATCAGTGTCCTTGTACTGCTTGAGTAATTACCGAAATCTTCAGACTGTTTGGTTTTTGCACAAGATGTGCTCATGCCAATATGAATATTATACAAAATATAAATGCATATTGAAATATGACACTATTTATGTGATTTCCAGAGTCGCAGGAACGTAATGCCTCTCCATGGCAGGGCTACTTGGCTGGGAGCACCGGCTGGACGCAGGAGCTGTGGGCCCTCGCTCTCTCTGCTGCATGTTTACATCTCTTCTTGAGTTATGACAGGTTTTCCATGTGGAGGTTAGGTGAGTCTGTGTTTTGGCAGGTTTCTTCCTAGCTGGAATGAAAAAAAAACTGGGAAATAACTGCAATGCAAGAGGGAGTAACCACCAGAAAACTCCAGAAACATATTACATCATGTCTCAGGTATTTAGGAGATGAAAAACCTGTGAGTAATTTTCCTTTGATTGTTGGAGTTTGTGATAAAGGTAGTAAAAAACAAGGTACGAGGGAAACAATGTGAATATAAATCACATAAATGTCTGGTGATATCTGTTACAAGCTCTGATGAACAGATATATCCACGTAACCAGATCTTGCATTAATGCGTTCCAAATTTGGTGTATTTTGTCTCTGTTCAATGACCATCAATTTTGCATCGTGACAGGGCTCTTTCTAAGCACGTTCCCATTTATGGATGAAAAAAATCATTTTCTTTTTTCAAATATATATTTTTTTATCATTCCATTTTAAAAGGTTACTGGTGAATCAGAGTTGTTATTGTTAACTAAAACTATATATATATATATATAAAAAAAATAATGCTGAAATAAAATAAAATATAAATATTAGATGAAAAACCTAAACTAAAAAAACAACTAAATTTAAAATGCTGCCTTGGGACCTAACTGAAATAAAGTTGTTTCAACAACTCTGTTTAGTTGACATACTAAAATTACTAAAACTGAAATAAAATAACTAAAGCTATATAGAAATATATATAAAAAAATCTAATAAAAAGCACATTGCACATGGTGTTCTGACGTCAACCCGATTTTCATTTCCAACCAAAATCCAACGTCTGTACGAAAGATATAAAATAACAAAATTACTAAAAACTGAAAATATAAAAATAGACATGAGGGATGAATACGTAAAGCACTGTGCTTTATAAACTGAAATCAATCTATTTACCTCCTTTATATTGTAAGCATCAGTCTTAAAGCTTTGTATCGTAAAATTGAAGGTGTGTTTTCTACATGTTATAACACATCTGACCTGTGATGTAATGGACTTTTTTATGTTCATGGCCAACTGTGTTGTCAACAGTGTTTCAATTTACAGCCTCACACTCTCTCCTGTGTATCAACAGTGCACAATACACCACACCAGCACAACCTTTGACTGCTTTTAAACGATTTTACAGCGGTGGGCCTTTTGCCCTTCACCACAGAGGGGCCGGTACCGCTCACAAAGCACAGCGGTTTTACGCATGACTAAATTGGGTGCCAAACAAGGCATTATAGAGATTAATTTTAAATGATCAATCACAAACTGGGAATGGTGGTAGTTTTAAAACATTAAACTCTGCCAGTTTGGCAGGGAAACCCAGTCTATGTAAATCTATGTTAAAAGTGCACAGGGTACATATTAAACTTCCAGGCGCTAGAAAAACACCAGAGCTCAGATATAAATGACTTAGCCTATCTGTCCTGGTCAAACTATAGTGTGAGACTTGCAGAATCCCTCTCCTATGTGCCAGTCAATAAGTTCATGATGAGGACGTGATCCCTAAAATGTAGTAGCCTTATTGATTGTCACTGTAAAGAACTGCTAAAGTCATTCTGTCATGTCCTGGATTGTATAGTTTGGACATAAAACTCAAACTGGCCGTCTTTAGTCTGGCACTGGCTGAGGCTGGTAATCTTGCACAGATACTGTGAGTAAGACAAAGCAGAGAGGCAAGAATTTATCAGGACACAAGTAGATTATATATTATTATGCCAAATTTATTAAACAGAGCTTTACCTCAGCAAAATATATTTCTGTCATGACAACTCTCTGAATGTTTGGGATGCTAATGGATATGAAAATGTATGTTTGGTCTTAGATCTGATGCTGCTGTTATTGCTGCTGCTGCAGAGCAAATATGAGACTTATCCAATACACACACACAACACACTGCTGTGAGCAAGTAAGACGGGCTGCTGCTTAACAAAATTGCATACATGAATTACCCCTAACAGATCTATACAGGTGGAGCTGGGGAAGGTGGAGGGTTTCTGAAAGCATACGGCACTGCTACAGCAAATGCTGACCAAGTATTTGAGGGTTGATCAGCGAGCTCATTGGCTACTGATACAGCAGGAATCAGCTGTTTCCTATGGAGAATGATGTGATTGCAAGCAGATTGAGTTAAGGACCTATCAGCCTGTGGCATTTAGAGTTTAATGACAGAACTTTGTATATTTTAGACATTTATTTTCATGAACAAGATATGAGTGATAAACATGCAGCTATATGGTGGATTGTAAGCATTATGGCATTTCGTCGTCGTCTCCTCTCTCTCTCTCTTTCTCTCTCTCTTTCTCTCTCTCTCTCTCTCTCTCTCTCTCTCTCTCTCTCTCTCTCTCTCTCTCTCTCTCTCTCTTTCTCTCTCTCTCTTTCTCTCTCTCTCTCTCTCTCTCTCTCTCCTGACTTTCTTTCGATGATTTAATCCTTTTAGTATGAGTGGTAACTTTTTCCAGCCCAAGTAGCGCATGACCTACTTTGAAAAGAGATGCACAAATAGCATGTGGAAAACAGTTTAGATCCTGCTTTACTTCAATTTGAATAACTCTAATTTTATACAAAATTTTAGGTAATTTTACCTCATAAATCTAATGAAACTGGGTCTGAATTACTGAGCGATTATCACAATAATCTAACTTCTAGAAATAGAGAAAATACGGATTAACAAACGTATTGTAAATCTGCAGCTGAAATGAACCACATTACAAGGCAGTCGTAATTGCTTGGGCAACTTCCTTGGTTTTGCCTACAGGTATTAGGGTTTACAAAAGCAACTGGCCAAAACAAGAGAGAGAACACTACGTGTGTAGCCATTAATGGGATTGTTTAACAGAGTTAGATGCTTCACATGTGTGGTTCTCCACTAAATTATAGGGAAATGATTTTTTAATGCTTTAATTCCCTGTAAAGCTTTGTTCATTATTGCAGACCTTCATTATTGTCAAAGTTTTTCAGAACACTACATTTGCATTTACATGTCACTGATCTTTGATAAGCACATTATCTTTTATGCCACAGATTAGTCTTATAATACCACAAATACACAGTTAGGCCTAAATGATAGCAAACAGACCTTTTTTTATTGTCAGTCTGTGACATTGGAAACTGCCATCAGTAAAATTATGAAAAAAGTAACTAGCTTTAATCAGCAGCCAATCAGCAACCTCAAACGTTTCATTGACTGTTGCAGGTCTCTCTGAGGCCCCGTGTACACGTACATGGTTATTTTGAAAAACTGAGACATTTCCCTTCGGTTGTGCCCCTCGTTTACACGCAAACAGATAATTCGCCTCTGAAAACGACTCTTTCTAAAAACTCTGGCCAGAGTGGAGATTTTGGAAAATTCTGTTTGCACGTTTGCATGGAAAGTTTTAGGCAGTCGACGTCACAGTATGCGACAGAACTTGCACTGCGTCAAAGGTGCGACCTATATTTTCGGGATTCTGATTGGCTAACATGGGCTTGAGCTTCTCGTTACACTGCCACCTACAGGTTTGGCATGCTCTTGACGGCATATACATGGGTTTGTGTAAACAAACATTTTTCTGAAAACGGAGAGGGTGAAATGTCCGTTTATGAAAATAACCGGCCACGTGTAAACGTAGCCTGAGTCTGTTATAGTCTTGAAAAAGGTAAATGAAATTTGTGTTGTGTAGTGTTAACTTTGTGACCTTTTCGGCTTAGTTTAAAGTTGTCATTGGAGTATAGAAAGCAACTGGAAACCTTAGATATTTGATCATGGTTCCCATGTGGTAATATTGTGTGGTCGTTGCGATGACAAGATCAGTGACCAGCTCAAATTTCCCTCATGTTCTCCAAACCCACAACATATTCCATGTTTGTAAATATATTTGCCACAATATATTGTTCCATTGCACGCCACTGTGCAAAAATCTCTTTTGTAGAAACAGTCTCTCTCTCACCCTACTCTTTAGCAGATGTGTTTGTCCGGTCTAATTTTGCTCTCTCTCTGGCAACCCACTTCAAACTCATTATCTGTAAAGACGGGTCCTCTTACAAACGATGAATCGATACATTCTGAACTTGCAAATAGCCAAAAGTTTTGGATTTGTACTGTTTCTCATTGATTTGTGATTTGAGCTCTACAGATATTTGGACTAAATGAGGGCAAGTTAAGAACCGTTCTGGTATACTCTTAAAACGGATAGAAGATCTTCTCATATTTGTCTGCTGTTTAAAAATAACCATTACAACACCCAACTCTGGAAAAACAGATAAGAGATCCCTTAGGCATGTGGATTATTAGGCGCCAAATAAAACATCAATGGAAACTACTGTACTTATAGATAAGAAACCTTGCCTTTTTTCACTCTTTTGAATCCAGCTGATGCCAAAGTGAGACTAATAATGGCAGGCATGCCAAATGATGACGCACCTTTCTAACAATGCCAGAATACATGGATGGATGCCAGTCATTGAGCTGGCATCCCATAATTATTGTTTCAGTTTAATGATGGGAAAGTATTCAGTCTTTATCTTGTACAAAAGATGGGAATAATAAATAAGAATGATAAAAAAAAGGCATATAAAGTGCAATAAAATTTATTGCATTGCGTGTAGGAGGAAAGGACTTTCTAGGTATTTGTAATTTTGGAAGTTATAGGCTTTTAAATGTGTCAGAATAAAGGGTTATTTCTAAAACACCTCATTCGAAATAGATTTAGAAAAGGAGGATAAGTTATTACCACCTATTATTATGTGGAAAGCCCACCACAGTTGCAGGACCACAAACACGTACGTTTCAATCAGAAAGAATTCAACCGTTCTTGACTGTGTTCTGGATATATAAAATGCATTAAGATGGTGACTGTAATATTTCCCTGATTTGTATTCTTGTTTTTTTTTTGTACTCTATTAATACATTGTACACATAAAAATTAATTTAAACTTTTTTCTTCTTCTAGAAATGTAGCAGTGTGGGTCTTTAAAGAAGGTGTGATTTGAAAAGTGATTCGCAGTAATCTGATTGTGATCAATATAATTAATATAAAATATAATTCTTTATAAATCAGACTTGGTGTGTAATGAACAGAAGTCTGTGGCACCTTATTATTCATCAAAGAGAGATGAAGTTCATGTTACATTTTCTCCATAGCACCTTTATTCAAATCTGAACCGTTCCTGAGCAAATAAAAATATTTTTTTTTCAATCTGCCCTAATATGGGCAATACTTCCATGCCAACTTTTGTTTAAAAAGAGGGTAATACAAAAATGTAAGAGTACAAAACCTCAGCAAGTTATATAAACAACAGCAAACATCACTCAGATAAAATTGTTACATCATTGCAAATGTCATATTTTTGTTCTCAGATATTACTAATTCATTTGATCTTGTGCTTTGATCCTTAACAAGCCAACAATTAGTGTTTCTTTGAAGTTACTGTAAGATAAATATTCCAGGTGAAGTTGAATGGGAAATAATTCCTAATACAGAACACATGAAAATAAAACACTGTTAATAAACTCAAATACACATGCTGCAATTTCCTCATATACAGACTGATTTTTTTTTTAAAAAGTGCTTGATATCGAATACGTAGAAATATTAGTGTTACTCAAAGTACTATATTCCTTCCATCAGAAGCAGATGCTATATGATTTAGGTTTGTTTGCCATGGTGAGCAATAGTTCACCTCTGTGATTGGCTGGTAGATATAGGAAGAGAACAGGTGGTATGTGATTGCCTGTGGAAATGTCCTCTTGGAGTTTCCCCCTGTTACCACTTTCCAGGGATTGGAACTCCACATTCATACCAGCCAACGAAAGGATGTGGTGTGCGCCTGCCAATGGCCCCGAAATTCACTGGCTCTTGTCTGTATGAGCGATAATATCCTGAAATCCACAAACGGCATCATGTTACAGTGCTGACTGATCACAGTGAGCAAACACAGAGGTGACATGAAGATTTGAGGCTTCAAGTGAAGCCAAACTACAGAGCATGCTCAGAGATGTCGTACCTTGAGCTGTGGGTAGGTTGAGGGAGAGATTGTGTGGTCCTGTCCTTCCATCTAAATAGGAGTCCACAAACTGGCAGTGGTCCTCTCCATGGCCAAATGTATCAGCGACGCTGTAGAATGTTTCTGAAATGGAAAACACTCGTAGCTTGAGTATCCCTCAGGACCCAAACCTCAGACAGTGCGTTGTGTTTAGCTGAGGGAAACTGTGGTTTGGATTGGATACTTCCAAGGCTTTAAGGCCAGCACTCCATAAAAAGACCGCTTCATATTACCGACACACTAAGCAGTAGATCAAAGTTTTAAATGCATTATGTTGTTAGAAAGGAAGGTCAGTACCTTTCAGTCCATCTCCCATGAAGATCTTATAGCGCAGTGAGTTGCAGAGGACGACGCCTACAAACTTCCTGTACCAGGTGCGCTTGACAAACTGACTTCCTTTACAGGAACTGTGGGCTGGGTTATATCTGAATGAGAATGGGACCCAGATGGGCTCCCCACCTGAAGGGAATGAATGTCAATAACAAAGAGGTCATCGCATTTGAAAATTGTCATGAAAAAGGGAACAATGGTTCTTATAAAAAGACTTGCTTAGATCAGCTGTTTTTTGCTAGTCAGTGCAAACAGAGCTATGCTGACTTAAAACCTAGCTTGATTTGTACAATCATCTCTGATGAAGATGGTTGACCAAGGTAATCTTTGACACCAGCACATCAGCATTAAAAAAATGCTAGTCTTTTTAGCACATGAAGAGAGAAAGGTTTATATAATGTTTAATGATGTATCTCTTACCTGGGGGTCTCTCTATGAGCAGGGGATCATCTAGATTAAAGAAAACACAAATTTAATTTGTGCTTTTACAATTTTTTGAATCCAACAACCTATATGTGGGTTCAGACTAAGACTCACCTGACTCTGTGACGTATGTTAAAGTTTCACTGAGTGGCCCCAGTCCAAATACATTCTTTGCTTGAACTTTGAAGTAATACCTATGAACAAGAATGAGAACATACACATATAAAATCCATCATATTTACAGCATGGTTTGCTTTCATGAAGAGACTATTTTTATGAAAGCATCTTGTATGTACATCTAAAACACAACTGAACACTCGTAACTTAATTTACAGTGCGACCATAAGGATTGAATGAGGAAACTATAGGAAAAGAAAATGAAAAGAAAGAAAACAATTTTAGGAAAAGGAAAGGAAATGAAAGCAAAAGGGAATGAAAATTAAAAGAAATAAAAGGAAAAAAGGATAGGAAATAAAAGGAAAAGAGCATTGAAATAAAAGAAAAACAAGAAAAAAGAAAAATAAAAAAGAGGAAGAAGGTAGGAAAATAAAAGGAGAAAGAAGAAAAGAAAGGAAGGGGTAGGACAAATAAAGGAAAGAAAAATATATAAGAAAAATAAAAGAAAATGAAAAGAGGAAATGAAAGGAAAGAAAAGGGGTAGGATAAATAAAGGAAAAGAAAACAGAAAAAATAAAAGGAAAAAAGATGAAAAGGAGAAAAAAGAAAAGGAAAAGGAAAGAATAGAAATGAAAATAAATAACTGAAAAATGACAATGTTGGAGAGGAAAAGAAGTTGGAATATAAAAGGAAAAAAGGGAAAAAAAAGGAAAAGGAAAGGGCACAGTTAAAATGTGCGTTTATAAAATGCATGAGAGGAAATGATAAGAATGAGCCTCTGGCTAAAAGAAAAGGTTGAAAAGGAATAATGACAAGAAGAGGCTGCATGTCAGAGAGGGTGAGCGAGAGAATAACACATCAACATGGAATTTCCAATCTGACAAAACCTCTTTGTTACAAATACCAGACCAAGCACTTATTCTGACTCTGGCACATCCTTTACCTCTGAGGATAAATTAGACAAGCAAAGAAATTAAACCAGAGAACTGTGATGAAGTTCAAGGGGCCGAGCTAACAGCACTGTTCTGCCTGTGAGAAGCTGTTCAGTAAGCTCATGCTTCACTTAGTTTAACTCAGGACCCGTTTAATGACATAAAATCAGCACTGCTGGATCAAATTAGCACAGCCACGTGGAAACTATGACCAAAATAAAGAGAAAATGGACAATTACAGTCAAACCGCCAGAGGGAGAGTGGGGAGGGGGCCTGCCATATTTCAGTGAGGATGTGTGTGTCCATGTGCACTTTTCCTTGTCCTTTTGACCATATATTACTAAGAATGTGTATGTGTGTCTTATTTTTCCTTCTTCTTTTGACCATAATTCCTCATGGAATTGATGAAAGCTCCAGTCTCGATATGCCATCCAAGTGGTTTGTCATTGTTGCTTTGACTAAGAAGGAGCTGTTATTGTCCACAGTGTGGGCTATTTACCTAGTTCTAAAAGCTATTGCAAATCATTCATAAAACTTATCAACACTTCATGCGTGAATTATAAAGTTGTCAGTCACTGAGCTCGGCTGAGAGGCTATAATAACAGAGGCTTCTAAATGAATCCCAGGGGACAATAAAAACAACTTCATCCTTACATTCCACATTTGATGTATGAACCAAACATCTGTAATGAGTGGATTTGCATTCAAGTGTTTTCTCAAGGTAGTGATGGAGAGAGTGCATCTGCATGCCTGGGAAAGTGTACAAAACAAATGTCAATCAAACCTGGGGTGTTGCACACAGCTGCATGCGTTTATGCATGTGTGAGTAACCAGCGTGCAGGACTAGATGAGATCTGCGGATGATTTTTGCATTTTCTGCGCAGATTTTGAAGCAAAATCTGTGCTGGGAGTACTGTACTTTAAAATCATAACCGAACAGGCAGAAAACATTTAATAAACAAACTCGCATAAGGGATGTGCAGAACTTTCTGAATGGCGGGCGTTTCAATTTTGTGGAAATCTGTGGACCAGCTCGTGGGTGTCGTAAAGCACCGCTGTTGCTGCTTGGTGAAGAAAGCATTTAGAAGGGTCTGGTAGGCAGAAATTACTTCACATCCTTGGAAAATGTCCAGACGGCCCATAAACACCTCCTTTATCTACTGCTGCTCAAATGTGTTGGTAGGGGTTTACAGTGTTAAAGTGAGAGCAGCATTCGAGTGAAACGTTCAGTGAAATGTGTTTGAAATTGAGGCTTGGACAAAACAGGGAGGTATGGAGGACCAAATCTGCATAAATTAAAAATAGATAGATAGATAGATAGATAGATAGATAGATAGATAGATAGATAGATAGATAGATAGATAGATAGATAGATAGATAGATAGATAGATAGAGAAAATAAAGGAATAAATGTCTTGATAAAACATTTTTAATAGGGCTGTCAAACGATTAATCGCGATTAATCGCATCCAAAATAAAAGTTTGTGTTTACATAATATATGTGTGTGTATGGAGTATAATTATTTTCTATATATAAATACACACACATGCATATATATTTAAGAAAAATGTGTTATTTATATATAAAATATTTATATATAATATAAACTATATATAATATAAATATATATACACAGTATATACATGCAAATATTTCTTAAATATATACATGCATGTGTGTGTATTTATATATAGAAAATAATTATACACCGTACACACACATATATTATGTAAAAACAAACTTTTATTTTGGATGCGATTAATCGCGATTAATCGTTTGACAGCCCTAATTTTTAATTCAATTTAATCCTGAATGTTATTTAATATTTTCTGTATTTATTTTTTAAAATTGCTTTTATTTGTTTTAACTATTAATTATGTATTGTTATTTTTTTGTATTATTTTTTCAGCATAAAATAGCAATTTCTTTAGTAAGTGAAAAACTCACTTATGCTTCTGTTTTTTTGGAGGGTGAGGAGAATAATTATTTATTATTAAATAATTATTATGGCTCTCAGTCTAAAAGATTTGATTTCAAGAAGACTAAATAATACACCTTTGTGTGGATGAAATGTATGCATCAGTCCCCTACTCGTTCAACAACAACAATAACTTATGTACACTACCGTTCAAAAGTTTAGGGTCAATAAGATTTTGTAATGATTTTGAAAGAAGTCTCTTATGCTCACCAAGGCTGCAGTTTTCTTTTAATCAAAAATACAGTAATATTGTGAAATATGAATTGCTCTTTTCTATTTTAGTATATTTTAATTTATTCCTGTGAATTTTTTAGCAGTCATTCAATATCAGTCTAATATGCTGATCTGGTGCTCAAGAAACATTTCTTATTATTATCAATGTTCAAAGAAAGTTCATAGAACAGCATTTATTTGAAATTGAAATCTTTTGTAAAATTATATATGTCTTTACTGTCACTTTTGATCGATTTAATGCATCATCATAAAAAAAAAATAAAAAAAAATAAAAAAGACGAGCTTTGATGATAATTAAATTTCACCATAAAAAAAATGCAAATTACTTTTGTCAAACTTCCTATCTGGGTTTGATCAGTTCCAATCTGCTCCAAAGACTCAGAAATCACACAGGACAGAATGAAACAAATATGTCAAACTGAACGGATGCATTAACGAGTTATGACACAATATGACAGCCCTACTAATTATATATTAGTCCCTTGCTCCCATGACTTAACCTGTCTTTTATTTAACATATTCAATATGTTGAATATCTTAGATCAGTTATCTTGTCAGAGATGGACTTAGCAAAAGATGTTTGGAAAAATGTACATCACCACAACTATTCCTAGATGATGTTGCACACCAAGGGGAAAATGAATTACCCATTCATATAAATTTATGTCCAATAAAGGTAGTGGAAATGATTTTGTAGCTTTGTATACCAGCAAGCCTTCAGCATATTGTTGAATTAAGCATGATTTAGAAAGGCTCCCAAAAGATCTCCATTGAGAACGTGTTCCAGTTTTCTTTTTGTGAGCCTTTACATGCAAACTGCTTTGTATTCAATTGCAATCATTGCAGACAATAGAAAACACATGAATGAATGAACATACAAAGCATGTAAAATAGTGAATGGATTGATGGGATATGTTTGCGTCTGTGTGCAAGAGTCCAGTCATATGCTGGATCGCACCTGGAATTGGGCTTGAGGTTTTCAACAGGAAGGTGTGTTCCACTTGAGGGTCTGGTTGACCATCTGTTGTTTAGGACATCGTCATAGGATGCACTGTGCACCATGTAGCCTACAAAAGAGAGAGAGAGTGAACAATTAAACCATGCACTAAATGCGAGAGATTCAAACAGGTTCAAATAAATGAGCATATTATGTCATGTCTGTGCAGGGATTCTTCAATATAATCCTAGTTCTTCATTACGTCATGGAAGGGCTAAACTCCTGCCGAGGCAGCAGGATGTATATAAAGCATGTGTGCGTATTTTCCATCATTTAAAATGAAAGAGAGAGGGCAGTGCAGGAGTGAAGCTTTATGAAAGAAGGGAGGATGACTGAAAAAGTAAATATAAATGTTTAATAAAGGAGATTATTAAAAGAACAAGGATCTGTTAACAATTTCAGCTGTTGATAACAATCGTTTGTTAACTTTACATACACTACCGTTTAAAAGTTTAGGGTCAGTAAGTCTTTGAAAGAAATCTCTAATGAACATTTATTTGACAAAAAAAAAAATCTAGTTTAATATATTTAAAAATGTAATGTATTCCTGTGATAGCAAAGCTTAAGCCCAGTGTCACATGATCCTTCAGAAATCATTCTAATATGCTGATTCATGAATCTTACTGATCCCAATTTCGGGTGGTAGTATATATACATGCACATACGAAATTATAAATACGTATGTTGAATTTGTAAATGTATTAATAGTAAATATGAATGATTTTAGGTCTAGTAAAAACTGTAAAGCAGTATAAAAAAGCTGTGCAGTAACATGAGATTGCATTGTAAAATTTTATTCAAGAGCATGTGGACTTTATTTTTCATGTGTTGGAAAAAGCTGCACCATTCATCTAAGCAACTTTATCAGTTGACTGTTGGCAGTGAATACCCTGCATTTCAACCTCCACACACATCACATCATGACACTAACAGTGGCTGTGGGAACTGCCTCCCTGTATGTGTGAATCAGGATGAAACTGTCAAGGTCAATAATGTGTGAGCAGTGTTATATATTGCTTTGTGTTTGGAAATGCACATTAAATGAAAACCAGACAGGAGGATGTAAGACAATTCAGCATACTACACTTTTACAGATCAGGGTACTTCAGCATGTGGTATTTCAGAGCACAATCTTGCATCTTATTTACAAACCACACACAATCCATTTCAATCAATTACTGAACAAGCCAAAACAGTGCATCATCATTTTAATGAAGCCATCCCAACACAGCTTCTTTCTAAATTATGGAATGTACCAATTCACAAATGTCAGCGCTGTTTGCCTGCCACAATTAAAGGGATAATTCATCCAAAAATTAACATTCTGTCATCATTTGCTCATTCTCATATTGTTCCAAAGCTGTATATATTTCTTTCTTCTGTTGAACACAAAATAACACATTTTGAAGAATGTTGGTAACAAAACAGTTTTGGTGGCCACTGACTTCCAATTAATGGGGTCATCTTTTATGTTCCACAGAAGAAATAAAGTCATACAGGTGGACTGACATGAGGATGAGTAAATGATGACAAGCATTTTCAATGTTGGGTGAACTACCTCTTTAATGTTGTGCTATTACCACCCACGCAGTTAATTAGCAATTTGCATAGCTGGATTTCTTATTCTTCAAGGGCCAGTTGTTCAAAGGTAAACTGATCGGATTTTGGTTATAGGATTGGATCAAATCTTGAAAATGGGTTGTTCAAAAGGGAAAGAAGGAATCTGAAATCAGATTAGATCACGGAATCCAATCCTAGTTTTAATCTGGATCAAACCTTCAGTTTGTGTTGTTCAAAACTTGTCAGTAGGATTTGGATAACTTTGATCCAAAAAAACAGGATCATCCTGATCCCAACAGGGGGTAGGATTTCAAGGTGGATTCCAGGAAGAAAATGTAGTAAAACTTTACAAAAAATTGGTCAAATAATACATTTCCAGATCATTCTGATCCAGATTAAATGTTTTGAACAACTGGCCCCATATGATAAAATTGTTGTTGACGTGTTACAAAGGTGGTTGAGGCAGAGATGAAACAGGATCTAACTGCAGCAGCTTTATTCAAAAACAAACTCAAAACTTCACAAAACACAATCTCAGGAACATGAACAGAACAACCAACTAAATGCAATGTAGAACTGATAGAAACACAGGGCTTAAATAGACAGCAAACAGAGGAACTAATTAACGAGACACCTGAACTGAAACTCACATCAAATCAAATCAGTAATCATGGAAACAAACAGGCAGGGGGCAGAGAAAGACAGAACTGAACTAATTAACAGATTAACCAAACACAGACAAGAACAGATTGCCATATTGGCCTACGCACTGTCGAATGAGAAACCAAACATCATAGACTGATATTGATTGGACTGGGTTTTTTCATACATATCACCGCACCTTTGATATGTTTGAAAGAGCTACTGAGGCCTAGTCCACACATACACAGGTATTTTTTTATAAACAAAGATTTTCCTCCTTCTTTTAAAAAAAATTTGCATCCACGTGAAAACGCAAAAACACGCTATGAAGCGCTGTCAAGAGAATTCCAAATCAGCCAATCAGAAGCCTGGAAAAAAGGTTATTACCGGTTCCAGTTCCAGTTCCAACGTCACAAGCCAAAAGTTTCGCCATCTACACGACCACACTGCAACTGGAGTTTCTAAAAATCTTCACCCTGGCAGGAGTTTTCAAAAAAGTTCGGTTTCAGTGACCGGATACTGCATTTGGACGAACAGACAAACCGCATAGAAAAAGCTGCGGTTTTGAAAATACCCGTGTTCGTGTGGACAGGGCCTGAAACTCCATAAATAAATCCACTTATCCTGAGCATATAAGTCACAACTCTGAGAGTAAAAATCAAGCCTAAGCCCGAAAATTTGTCCTAAGCCCGATTTCCAAAGATTAAATGATATAAGATGCAAAAGAAAGCTTGTAATTTTATTTTTGCTATTTTGTGGCGAAACTTACAGACTGAAGTCAATTTTCACAGTATTTTTAAATAATAAAAAAGGAACTGCTATAGACCGTCACTCACCAGACACCATGTCATCTTTCAGTGGAAGAGCCCAGTCCAAAATCACAAAGGAGTGACAGCCCTCCATAGCAACCACAGTGACATTATGGGGCTTGTTTTTGGGTGGCTGCTTTTGATTGAATGATTGTTGGTCCTTCTCCATCAAGTCTGCTAAGACATCCACTTGCAGGTACTCCAGAGCCTCAGTGAGGGAGCAGGGAGCTCCAGGGTCCTTACGGATGTAGTTTACATAGGGAGCTGAGAGCAGGAGGTGAGTGAGGAGAAAAAGAGAAAGGCAAAAGATGTGAATTGAGGAAATAAGGAAAGGCAAATACAATTTCACTACACTAAAAGGTTTTATTACAGATTATAAGCATTTGACAATTTAAGTGAAAATCTGAATTCCTGTCATAATATCTTATAGTATTTGGTTTTCCCCCTATGGCAGCAGCACAAGTTTGTGTAAAACCTGAAGATCATGTTTTCCAGCATGATCTGAGATTATCTTGAGCTTCGCCATAAACTATCTGAATGTATAAAGAGTCAAATAATCAAATAGAAATAGTGCACAATCATATACATTTTTATTCTTTATTTTGCATCATAACGTTTCTTTGCTTTGAACTTTTGCCAGGATTACACAAAACAAATCCCAGATTTTCAATTTATTATGTATACACTGCCATTCAAAAGCTGGGGGTCATTAAATAAATACAAAAAATAATACATTTAAAGACGTCTTTTATGCTCTCCAAGGCTGTATTTATTTGATCAAAAATACAGTAAAAATAGTAATACTGTCAAATATTGTTTTCTATTTTAATATATTTTAAAATGAAATTTATTTCTGTGATGGCAAAGCTGAATTTTTAGCAGCCATTACTCCAGTATTTATTGTCAGAAATCATTCTTTCATGAATCATTTCTTATTTTAAATGTTGAAAACAGGGAAACTTTTTTTTCATGATTTTTTGATGAATAGCAGGTTCAAAAGAATATTCATTTATCTGAAACAGAAGTCTTTTATAACATTTTAAATATCTTTACTGTCACTTTTGATCAATTTAATGTATCCATTCTGAGGAAAAACAGTAGATAAATTGCCTTTGGCTTTCAATCTGTATGTTTTATTAGGTACAACTAGTAATACAAAAAGGATTGCAAAACATCCATGGACGTTCGTGCAAACAGACAACAAATAACTTGGAAGTACCGTTCAGTGAACATTTCATTTCTGTTATGTTGTTTGCATTAGCTTGTTGTCCTAGTTTAAGAATGTACCCAATATACGCTTGCTCGTGGTTGCAGACAATAAAAGCTTCCATTGTTGATATTTTGCTGTAGACTTTTTCCTGTTGGCTCAATGAAATTTTGTTATTTCTGTCGGTCCACACACAGTGCCAGCTGGATCCACAGCTGTGAACACTTCCAGAAACCCCTGTCTGATTGGGCCACAAGATTCACACCTGGACCTAATCAAAAGCTCCATGTGATGTTGAACCCTGATACAGAACAAAAAACACACTTCTGTGCATGTGCCTCCGCAGTGACCAAATGAGACTCGCACACAAAAACAAGCTGCATTGAGTGCACTCGTTACGGGTGATAAAACGAAAACCACAATACAGTGTGTGAAGAGGAAACCACTGATGGGGAGAAAAACTGAACAATGCATGCTAAGAAGAGTCAAGATGTAACTTCCAGTTATACAACACAGGGCTATATTTTGATGTAGTTTTTAATACGCACAGAAACTGCTACAACTACTGCATTCACACCTACAGAAACAGTCGTACACCAAGGTGGGAGCAAACACAACAGAAGCAGTGTGAAATATAGTGGATTTTTTTGGCGTATCTGGAGAGCAGAGAACACCCTAGCATATTAAACCCATAAATATTAAAAGACACGTCTGAGGTTTGGGCCAGAAGGAAGCCTCTCTCAGCTGATATCAGCACATTTAGCTCATGTCGTTTTATTATGTTTCTCTGTTTAAATGGCTTGCATATGTGTAAGTATGTGCCTGTTGTGCAGCCCTAAGTCTGGAGTGTCAGGATTTATTTATCCACGCATTGAGGATAAGACATTTTACCAAAGAGTTGTGTTCTCTGTGTTCCTGGACCTGTTTTTTATAGGTATAAAGCTTGTTTTGATCAAGCCGGACCTGGAGATGTTAATGTTGCAGTGCTTCTGCTCAATCTTAGCTGAGCTATATACTGGCTCTATCATTCTAATGTAATGGCCGCTTCCTCAACTCAGTTTTACTCTTGTACCCATTAGTAATACTCACATTATGAGGCCAAATCCTGTAGCCACAGCCTGTAACATGCAGTATTTCTCTACAGGCACAGCTTGGTTCCTTGGTTCTTTTAATAATCATACTTTTGAATTTGAAGAGCTCAGCAGTGCTTCTGGCTCCAGTGGTCTAAATGGTGTTCTGCTGGGCATAGCCATTTTCTAATACTGCAGTATAAATGGATTACAATCACCAACCTAGGGACCATTGAGGGCCTCCCTCATAAAACAATGAAGAGTTGGCTAATCATGTTTTTCTCATTCTTCTGCTGTTTTCCTATGTATCTAGCCAGAGAAGTTGATGTCACATTCCTGCCAAGACAAGCACATTAGAGGACCCGTGAGGAGTTCTTGGATTGCTGGCTAATTACCAAAAACATAAAGTAGGTAGTGTGACCCTTGTCTTTTCATAATACATACATTAAAAGAAGTGCACCTTAATCAGTGATACCTGACACCAATGTGCATTGTTAACCAGAGATTTTAAACAGTCAATAAGGCTGTCAATCAAAAAGACATTTCAAATTAATAATATATATGACTAAATTAATAATCCCATATAAATATTTAATTTCAGTACATAAATACCAATATTTGCTTTAATTGAAAGACATTATTGTTGCAAACAAAACTACTGATTATACATTTGAAAACGTGGCTATAGAAGCCTAATATATATATATATATAATTTTTTTTAATTTTAATTTTTTATATATTTTATTGTTACATGTATGAGCTTAGATACTTACAATAGCAAAATGAACTTCCCTACTGCAAGTGCAATACTGTAAAGTCAGTGAGGGCAGAACTAAATTTGCCTGATCATTAGCCAAAGCTCCAGCTCAGCATAACCATTTCTGAAATTCATCTGGCAACTGGCACAGTCTCTGCATGCAAACTGGACCTGATACAATGTTCCAGAACTAGGTGTATAGCTTGTGGAGATTGAAGTTCGGAAAGATGGAGTCTGTTGAACCTGATGTTGAAAGGCTATTACAGTCAGTCTTGGTAAAAACTTGAAAAAGCTTGAGTCAGGTAACATAGGTTGAATAGGATCACATCATTTTTGCACTAATCCATTGCTGAGTGGAACACAATTGCAATGTTTAAACAAATGTGAATTATTGTTTGAAACAATATCCTAATAGCCTATATCCAATAAAAAACAATTGGGTTCTTTCTTATTTTTCTCATTCAGGCACACACCTTTATCCTAACACACACACACACACACACACTGGGTCTTGGAGTATTTGGGAAGGAAGCCCAAACCCACAGACATTCAGCCATAATTTATAGAGCGGAGTCTAAATACTTTCACTCAGGCATTCTCAAATATTTCCTACAGAAGCTGCCCACATGAAACATCCTGAGAGCCTGTAAAGTCAACGGCCTCTAAAATGGCCTCTACCAACACATGATATGTGGTATTTGTTGCGGACATGAGGGTTGACGAGGTTAGTTACACTCTAGCCATAGCGGAGAGACCTCTGAAAGTAGAAGGTAAACTTAAAGTAACATGATCCGAATAGGGAGGCTAAAGGTAAAGATATCTTTTTGTTTTCCTTTTTACAATACACTACCATTCAAAGGTTTGGGGTCAATAAAGACATTTTTCAGCAAGGATGCATTAAACTGATCAAAAATAACAGTAAAGACATTTATGACATTTCAAAAGTTTTCTATTTCAAATAAATGCTGTACTTTTGAACTTTAAATTAAATCAAAAGAACCCTGAAAAAATGCATCAAGGTTTCCCCAAAAATATTAAACATACTATTTCATTGATAATAATACATGTTTTTTTTGTGTGTGTGCACCAAATCAGCATATTAGAATGATTTCTGAAGGATATATTTCTACAGGAATAAATTACTCTTTAAAATAATAAAAAAAGAAAACAGTTATTATAAATTGTAATACTATTTTACAATATTATGGTTTACTGTATTTTTGATCAAATAAATGCAGCCTTGGTGAACATAGACATCTTTCAAAAACTGTAAAAAATATCTTACAGACCCCAAACTTTTACACGATAGTGTACACGTTTACTAGTAACTTGATATGGCACAATTTTCACAACTGTCCTGGAGGTCAAATCACATAAATGTTAGCTTATTTTGTATGATAGACCCTTTACACTTGGCAATAACATTTGTTACATATCTTGATATTTTTTTAGCTGGATTGCATTCACACCTTCATTTCAATGTATTTTCAGTTTGACTGGATTGCATGATTCAAAATTGGATAATTAAAAAATTCTTTGCAAACCCTTTAGTAAAGGATGTTAATGGGTCTAGAAGCGAAGAAATGAGGTGAAAAGTTTGAAAGCGCTCTCTATTGTGAGAGAAATTAGATTCCAAGTGTAATAGAGTGAAATAATTTGAATCGGGTGAGATAATCACAAGAGCGTGTGACTGTTGTCTTTTTCACACTGCGAGAGCAGAATAATGAAAAGAACTTGCAACACGGGACTTTAACGACTCGGTCTGTCAAAGTGACATGTTTATTTACAGCATGATCTCATTTATTACTTGTGTAGCTGAATGCGAATAATGAAAACATGTTTGCATTTATATCTTCATTAAATGTGGTCAAAATCTGTCCCAGACACCTCAGGAGGTAGTTTCTGTGTTGCGATCACAATCCAATCAAACTGTGTTTTGTGTGTATTTACGGATATTTGGCAATCCAAATGTGAGTCAACTAAAAATGCATGTTAATGCTAGGTGTAAAAGCATACAAACACACAAATTGATTAGGCTTAAGGAACCAACAATTTTAGTAGTGATGCAAGTTGGGCAGCTGCCCAGAAGTGTACGAGCTGCACAACAGTAGAATATATAGTGCAATGATAATCATGGAAACTTTGTAATAATTTTGATTATGAATTAGGTATTCAAGTGCTTACAGAGGAGTTGTCTCTTTTTGTGAAAATTTTTATGAACTTGGAAAAGCATTCCACTACCGAAGGACAAGAAGTATTTGCATATAAATCCTACCTATGGTCAGCTGTATGCACTATTTTATTTGCTGCTTACAAGCATCACCAAGGGAATGAGCTGCATTTGTAGGCCAGATAAGTTTCCTTCACATTCACCATTCAACTCTCCAGTGCCTCACATCTACAGGAAATGCTGTGGTGATTGGAAAGAAATTAACTGTGAGTGGCCAGTTGTGTTTCCTGAGTGGTTCAATCGCAACATGGTATTGTTGTGTTTGGAACCAATAAGAAAAGGGATAATAGCATTTTATACCGGAGTACTAACTGTTGTAGTATGTAGTAAAGCAAATATATTACCTGTGAACCGCTTCTTTCCAGCCACATCAAATTCAGAGGAAGGGGTGTTGTTAAAAGGCCTTGTCTCAAGAGTGGGAGCCAGTGTTGTAGGAGTCTGTGTTGTGGGAGCCAGTGTTGTAGGAGTCTGTGTTGTGGGAGCCAGTGTTGTGGTGGGAAGTGGGACTGGGATTGTGGTGGTCTCCACAAAATGTTCTTCTGTAAGATAGAGTTGCAATCAAAAACAGGAAGAATAAAAGTCCACAGGATCCAACCTCACAATGGCCCAAAAGTATTTGGATGCCCATGTATTAAATTACAAAATATTAAGCCAAATGACATTTATTTTAAAGTTATGCCATTTTAAGTGTATAAAAGTGTCCAATTACTTTTTCTTTTGTAGTTAGCACAGCACTTTATTCAATTTTGTTTTAAAAATTAAGTGAATGTTATTGCTCTGTTAGAGTAGTGAGAATGTGACCGCACTATTCTTTATGGTTAATATACTCTAGCCCAGGGATTCCTGTCGCAATGAGGGGATTACTACTGGGACAAGCCAAGTAATTATTAAAACTGTATATAAACAAGCTTGTCCCCGAATGCAACTTGGCAACATTGGCTGTCTTGTGTACAAACCAGCCGAATTACATAACAAATGATTATACAACAAGTTCTAGTTTTTATTCCAGAAAGGTCATCCAAGTTTGAGCATACTGATTGAATCATACAGATCTTCACTTTGCAACTTATAAAGCCACTTAGTATGGAAAAATTAACAATAGCAAGCAGCAATTAATGGGGTTCAGGCCCTTTAAGGCCTTAAAGCGCAAATGTAAGACAATACATATTATATAGCAAGCCTGTAAACACCTAAATCATTGACGAAAAATACCTTTTTCTACAATTTCAGGTCATTTACAATAGAAATATTGTTTTTGAAACCTTTATAACTGTTATAGCACTACCTATAGCCTGATCTCCATAAAAGTTTGCATTCTTGTTTAGAATCATATTTTGCATAATGCTTGCATCATTTTGTGGAGTTCTGAGTTTCGTTAAGAAACTATAGGCTTTTGTGTACAATTGGCCAAGCCCATCTCTGAATGACCCTGTTATAGCTATCCAAAGGGTAAAGCTAAGGTAAAAAATTTATTTTTTTTTGATAATTATTGATACAGAGAATTGTCCTGCAGTGATTTTTATCTAGGTTGTAATATTTAACGAATGATTTGATTGATTGCAGTGGTCCTACAGGCAAAGTTGTTCAGAACGAGGTATGAATATCGTGCATGTGTGAAAAATTGCATAATATACAATCATTTACGTGCTTGAAAAATGCGATGGCGCCCCCGGTGGCCGATTTCTTTCAAATTTCTCACAAACCTCTAGGGCAGTGGTTCCCAAACCTGTCCTGAAGGCACCCCAACACTGCACATTTTCTTTGTCTCCCTAATCAAACACACCTGATTCAACTCATCAGCTCATTACCCATGTGATAATGAGCTGATGAGTTGAATCAGATGTGTTTGATTAGGGAGACAAAGAAAACGTGCAGTGTTGGAGTGCCTTCAGGACAGGTTTGGGAACCACTGCTCTAGGGCCATGAGTCAAACAGGCCCAGGGAGTTTCGTTCAGACCAGCCTCTATTAACCTTGTCTAACAGGTGCTCAAACTTAATTGGCCGACGGCGGCCATGTTTTTTTGTTCCTCATAGACCATCACGGCATCTTGGACAAAGACACTGCATGCTTGTTTGGAATGGCTGTTGAGTAGCTATAGCCATTTTTGCATTTTTTCTTTCTCCTTTTATAGCACCACCAAGTGGCCAGTCACTACGTCCTTTTTCACGTGACCACAGACTCGGTCCATACATAGGTGTAACGAGTTTGGTGATGTTATCTCATTCCATTCAAGAGTTATAGCCACGCCCACTTTGACTATTTTGGTGTCCCATCGTGAATGTGAATGAAAATTTTGCCTTTTCCTGATTATTATTGACAATCAGACTCCAGAGAATCTTTCTGCACTGGTTTGGTTCCGATCGGGTTAAAAACATAAGATTAGTTCACAAAAGGAGATTTTTCAAAAAATCCAAAATATCAGAAAATGAGACTAATGGTTTAGGAGTTATGAGTGGTTTTGTGCTTTTGATCGCTGTAGCGCCATCGTCAGGCTGATTGGGGCGAGCCTTTGTTATGTTGTAGACGGGGTGGGTACTACCATCCCTCAAAGTTTCAAGTCTCTACGACTTACAGTTTGGTCTGCCTAATCACTTTTAGGGCGGAATGTGGACAATTACAATAGGGTTTCAGAACTATGTGCTTGAACCCCTTAAAAAGAGGGAATGTATGTACCTTTGTAAACAATAGCAAACAAATGGCATCTGTAAAGCTGAAATTAAATGGAGTACAAATGGCTATACGAAAAACAAAAGTAAACTCCTTGAAGCTTGGCAGCCAGTAAACAAAACAATCAGCCAAGACCATCTTCATCAGTATCAACAACATCATAAGATACCATGCAGATTTAGATTTTTTTTTTTAAACACAATGTCAGCATGGATTGGAAATTCACTCCATCTATATTGTAAATGTATGTTACAGATCTTATTGTGAAGAATGCCAGGCTTCTCAAATTTTCTCAATTTCTTCAAACTTCACCAACTTTGAGTGCAGTGCCCACATCTCAAAATCCAACCAACAACCAATGATTAGAACCAAGACCCCATCCTACATTTATTTAATTTTTTTTTCAATAAACAGTTATACTCTCCCGACTTTCCTCCCGAAACCAAAAGTCTGCTGTCTCTATACCAGTTCCTTAAATGGACAGTGTATAAATTCTGCCAATAGCATCACCAACTAGAAATACAAAAATTATTAAACAATGTTTACACTGCCAATTATCAACAGATAATCCCTCGCTAAACTGATACCAGTGGTTCAAACAAACACACCAAGTATGTACACTTTTAGGGGGAAATAAACTTTTGAAATTACAGTTTTCTACAAAGGAGTTTCTCCAAAAACTCTGATCACAGGCAGATTCAAAGCATAGCAGAGGTTATTCAGGCATAACAGGAGGATATCCTTTGAGGTTTACTGTGTACATCCTAACTCACATTATCCTTGGAATACTGATTCTAAATTACAGGGGATCAGGTCTTGTGGGTACTAACTACATGCCTGTGACAAGACTCAATATATAAGAGCCAACTTTAGTCACAAACTGAGCCAAACACTTTTCTGTCCCATCTTAAGAGTATCTTTTGCATATTTTGCATTGACGCACATTACAACATTATGAGATGGACACTATGGGCCCTATTTTAACGATCTGAAACGCAAGTAACTTTGTGGGCAGGTCTTGGGCGCTGTTGCTATTATACCGGCGGGATAAATGGTTTGGGTGTAATGTGAAATAAACCAATCAGAGCGTCATCTCACATTCCCTTTAAAAGCAGGCGCGCTTGTTCCATGGCGGATTGCTGTTATAACAGAGCGGTTCACAGCCGAGGAGACCGACGTTCTCGTCAGGGCCGTAAAACAGAGAAGTGACATTGTATGTATGGGGATGGAGAAACCCACCCAAATTAGCTTCGGTTAAACAGTCGTGTAATAATTTGGGTAAATGTGTAAGCTAGATTTATGCCTATTTTTTCACATCTTCATGGACACAACAATGATTTCCCTCGTGTGTTAATATTTTTCCTTGTAAATAATGTATGATTTGCAAAAATGAAAACTGCTGCTTCTGTGTAGATGAGAGAATCAAAGTGTATGCGTGTTGTGCACACGCTACATTATGGCCAAGCATGCGCCCTTAAAATAGCATATGAATAACATGCGCAACCCAACGGAATTGTTTTCTAAACCTGCAAAACAGCATCAGGGAACGTTTGCACCGGAACACGCCGCCTCTTTTCGCTGAACCGCCTCCGGGAGCGCAAGTTCATTCCCTAATTTACCGATGTGCGTCTGTGGAGGGAAAAGTCCGCTGTGGGCGGGTGCAAAATAGGAATGATACATGCTTCGGTGTACAAAGTCAATTGCGCAGGGTGCAAGATAGGGCCCTACGAGTTTTGTGTGGCTGCAAAGTGTTCATCTCACCTTCAGAGTAGCAGTTAAGTATTCCATCAGCATCCAATATTGGGAAACCATTCTTATCCTGTCGGGAATAAAGTCCAGGTGGACATGTAGGCTCAGCAGCTAATGTTGACGGCTCCAATGTTTCTGTTACCATTTGTGTTGTTGTAGGTTCTGTTGTTGTTGTTGTTGTTGTTGTAGTTGTGGTTGTAGTGGTTGTAGTCCTGGGTTTAGGGCGGTCCAAGCCCACAATGGGTTTTCCTCCAACAGTAAGGTACTTGTCACTTGGATTAATCACAGGTCGACTGTCCCTTCCATGACCAAATAATGCTAATCCTTCCTGGTTTACAAGTGGGCTGCCCTGGTCATCTAATATAGCAAAAAGAGATAAAAGTCAGTTTAAAACATGCTGCTCATTTCTATAGTTGCATTAAATTTAAAATGGTAATCCACTTACCAAAAATAGTCTTGCCATCCTCTCCAAGGATAACTTTTCTGGGTCTTCCCCTTGAATCTTGAAGGACTTTTCCGTTTTCATTCATTAGGACACCCTTATCCAGATCTACTATCTAAAAGAGTGAATGAAACTTTATAAAGGAGAAAAATCTTTCTTTAACAAAAAGTGAGGCAACAGTCAAACAGTCTTGCTTGAATAAGTGTCCCTAAGGTTCCCTGTCTGTGGAGTTTCCATGCCTAGAGAGACATGTCTATTCACATGACTGTCTTTGCTTACGTTAAAGATAATTTTGTTTGGACTGCAGTACTCTCTGATTGATTAGTGTATCCATACAACAGACGTAACAGAAGTCATGGAAATGGGTAGTTACATTCTAGGGTCACTATCAGGGCTACAATCTTGCCATGGCTCACTTTATGCTAAATCTTTCATGGTTTATAAACTGGAATATGAAAAGAAGTGCATAAAATAAATTTGCCAGAAGTAAATAAACTAATATAATTTATTCAACATTTGTATGGATTTTAAGTTATTCAGGACTGCCAAATTTAGCAATAATTAACGCTGCAAGTAAACACACCCATTTCGTTCCATCAGGACCTGTGATATGTCGGACTCCACTTGGTTTTACATTTTCATCAGATGTTGAGGATACTCTGCCATTTGCAGCAGTCAGATTCGGCCGTCCATTTTTGCCTGAACATGGAAATGTGTAGAAATGAGTAAAAGTGTACTTATGCACACACTGGAATTGTTGTACAAACAGCATGTGCATCCTTGCAGACAACATAATGTTTACCTTTTCCATAACTTGGCTTGTAGCCATTGACTGGAGTGTTTTCCTTAGAAACTGACCGCAGCCTCGATCCCATCACTGGATTCCGAGACTCAGGAGATATATTCCCACTAGAGCTTTCACCAGCAGACAGCCCATGAGAAGAGCGAGAAACTGAACCTGGGGTGAGCTTAACATTAGTATTTCTCCGGACAGCTGTGTCACGATCTGAGATAAGTGGTGACTCTGCTGGACTGTTTTGAGAGGAGGCAGGTGATGATGCTGAAGAGGAGGATGATGTATCCAGTGTGGAAGCAGAGCCAAATCTTCTGTGTTGTACTGGGTACAACCTACTAGGAAGCCGTGATCCTTTCAGACGACTTGCTACCACAGGTGAACGGACCCGACCATTAGAAGCCAAAATAGGGACTCTTTGGGGAACTGTAGGAAGTGACTTTGAACTGGTATTGGTACTACTTTGCTCCCTATCCACACTTTCATTCTCAAAGTTCTGGACATGTCTCTGATGTTCACTCACAACTGTTGTTGTCGTTTTAGATGCTGCAGTTGAGACGGCATCTTTGGTCTCGCTCTCCATGGTCTCTTTGCTTCCCTCGTAAAGATAATCATCTTCATGATCATTGCTAATTTTTACAGCTTCATTACTACTGGGATTGTTGGAACTTATTGCAATATTTGTTTCTCGATTTAGCACACTAGGTTTATTTGAGACGGGATTAATCTCATGCTTTGAAGGGATTGTTGTGGGTGAAACATTGGTTTTATCACTAGTGTCCTGAGAGCTCACAGCAGTAGAACGAGAAGGAAATCCTTTAATAATTGGCCTTCCTGCACCTACAGATGAGGCAGTCCTACTCCACGGTATTCTGCCATCTTGTCTGCGACTCCCTATAACTTTCCTAGAATTTCGGTTTGGTAATGAAAAGGGTGAACTTCGTCCTGTTGAAGAAGGGTTAGTCCTTGATGGAGAATGGGAAGTAGAACCATAATTATCACTTTTTTCTTCTTTATCATCATTTTCCTTTTGTTCCTCTTTAGTTGTATCAGCAAGGCTTTTTTTGGTTTCTTCAATGGCAGTTGGTTGTTCATCCTTTGTGTCTAGCTCCGTGTTCTTTTGGTTGGTATCAAGCTCCTTTGTTGTATCGTGATTGTTTGTCCTGGTTCCTGTGTGCAGTGTGGATTGTGAAGAAGCAGATGATGATGAATCAGGTTTGAGTCTCTGAGCTCTAGTTGAAATTCCAACTCTTCTTCCATTAGGGTACATAGCACCAGATCCTGAACTTGTGACTCGACCTGTGGAGGAAATCCTTCTTGTACCTGAAGATGATGATGATGATGATGATGGTAAGGATGATGATGGAGAAGATACTGAAGAAGATGAAGTGGAAGAAGAGGATGATTCTGATGATGCTGTGGAGGAAGTTGGAGAAGAAGAGATGGATAAGGATGATTCTGATTCTTTCGGTGGTTCAGGCCTGGTTTCCTGTGGTGAGATCACCGAAGGCGTCCTATCAGTGACACTTATCTGGTTGTACGAGTTCTTTCCTTCAGGATAGGAGACTGCTGTCAGGTCCTTTCTTGTAGCTGCAGATTCTTGGTTTTGCGACGAGCTCGAAGAATCTTCACTCCGCATCCTTGATCGAGAACCATGTGTGCGAGAATAAGGCCTTCTTAATCTGCTTATATCAACAATTGATGATGTGCGAGGGGTCCAAGAAGGACGTTTGTCTTCAGATGTTTTATGAACAGAGTCTGACTTATTGGGTTTTGATTCTTTAGTGTCAGATGAGTATTTTGAATGTTCCTCTGTTTGTGGTGACACATTGTTACTGCTCTCTGGTTTTGTCTCCCCCGCCTCATTTTCTCTGATCTCTTCTTTTGTTGGACTGTCTGTTGGCTTCTCTTCCTCATCTATATTTCCTTCTCTATCTTTGGTATGAGATGAAGATGAATGTGAGTTTGACCTTGAGCTAGAACCTCCGCTTCTGACAGAACCCCTTACAGAGGATAAGATGCTGTGATAGGACCTTGTCTGAGAAAGAGGGCGCCCCCGCCTTTTGGTGGTTGGAGTTGTGGTCTGAGTATCAGACTCTTCCATCTCATCTGGCTCCTGATTGTCTGATTCATTGTTGGATGATGTCTTGGAGGTACTTTGACTCGTCCTGTGGCTATCCGTGTTCCTTAAGTGAGTAGTGCTGGCTGGAGACAAAATTGAGATACCAGTCTTAACCGAGTTTCTGTAAAGCTGCTAGTGTAATAATGTTTATTGGGGAAAACATCTGTTGGGAATACTTACATGCAGGCATTGAAACAATAATGGCTTTAGTCTGTGGTCCTTGTCCCTTCCTATTGACTCCACGGATTTTGAAGATATAGCGGTCACCTGGCGTAAGTCCATCTATGGTAGCAGAGGTAGTGGTGCCACGGTATGTAACTGACTTTGCGCCAAACGGTTTCATAGCAGGAGCATAGGAAAGGATGTACTCTGGAAGTAGATGTCAAATCAGTCAGTACGGTCAATTTAATTTGGATACCATAGCTGAATATTTTCCAATGAACACTGGGAATACCCAAGATTGAATCAATAAATCTAGGCCAAGGATAACACAGTAAAGAGGAAAGTTCCTTCAGCATGAACAGAGAACATTTGTGTTTTCCACATGTACATTTGTATTGGTTTTGCTTTTGAGACTGGTGCTCTGCACGCCTGCTGGAGAAATTGTGATGCTGAAGAGGCTTATCATTCCCATATATTTTGGCAATGCCCAAAGTGGTTTCAGGGAAGACATATGGTCAACTATTAGTAATGTTTTACTCTCCAAATGCCAAAGTCATTTTCTGTTCTTTATTTGGGGCATATTCCAAAACTAATAGAAAGAGCTGACAGATATCTGTATAAAATATGATCAATGTTAAAATACTTTCTCCTATCCCAGCTAAATATGCAGATACAACTGTATTAAATGAGTAATGCCTGGTGCACACAATAAACAAATAAAAAATATATGGTTCTTATGGTCTATATGGAACTTGTTGAATTGATAGCCTACCCTGTGGTCTTACCTCTTATTCGCCCATTGGTTTGCTCAGGTGGATCCCAGGTTGCTGTGACAGCAGTACCTTTTCCTCTAAGAGGTTTTACTTGAAAATTTTCAGGAGGGCCAGAGGGAGCTATGGGTGGGAGAAAATAAAACAGAAATGGCAATCAAATTAATATACAATCATAGAGCACTGCGCATTCTCTTTAACCTAACTTTATTTTTTATTTTTTTATTTTTTTACATTTACATTTATGCATTTGGCAGACGCTTTTATCCAAAGCGACTTGCATTGCATTTCATTTACAGTTCTTGCTTTCCCTGGGAATTGAATCCATGACCTTGGCATTGTAAGCGCCAACGCTCTACTGTTTAAGCTACAGGAAAGCTATGGCTATAAGCTATTTTTCAGATGGAAACAAAAGACAGCTTTACGTTTTCCAGAGGAATGAGGTTATTCTCATCACTCCAAACAAAAATACCAAACAGGCAGTAAACAGTGACATTACAATGAACTGGGCGGTTAGATCATGCTTGTCATGCAAGATTGTCTTGGGTTTTGTGTGTGCATTTGTAGGGGTATACAATACAATACAATACAATACAATACAATACAATACAAATAATTTTTGAATAGAATACTTTAATCTCCAGAACACTTTAAAGATTTTTTTCAATCTGTTTAGTTTGCAGATAATTATATCTATAATAATAAATACTATCAGAATTCAGCTGCTCAACAATGCAAACTAAGCAAAATCTGTGTTAAAGATCAGAAAGCATAAACAAACCTGATTCAGGGGTTCTCTGGAACACAGATGCACTCCATTTCCCCTTCTGATCTCCTTGTGAGATACAAATAGAGAACTCGTACATGCTGTCCGCAGAAAGCGTTTCAATCATGAGACGTCTCTGAGTGGTGTCCTTGTATTCCCATCGCGCAGATTCCCCCTTTTCTCTGTATTTCACTGTGTAATACCTGCACACATATTAGTTCTATAGATGAAATATAGCCTTCATATCCTTCATATACTGTATACACACAAAATAGTCCAAAGGTTCCAAAAAATGCTGTTCTTTTGAATTTTCTATTTATCAAAGGATTCTGAAAAAAAACAAGTTTCCACAAAGTTGTAAGTAGCACCAAATCAGCACCAAATCAGCATATTAGAAGGATTTTTGAAGGATTATGTGACACTGAAGACTGGGGTAATGGCTGCTAAAAATTCAGCTTTGCCATCACAGGTGTAAATTATATTTTAAAACATTAAGTAGAAAACATTCAATACTATTTCACAAAGAAGCCTTGGTGAGCATAAGAGACTTATTTCCTTATTTACGGTAGTGTATGCAGTGCAGCCCACATACCACTTGGGACACCATTAAAAAAAATTAAATAATACATTTTTACCTGGACCCCCCTGGTATTTCCTTCTTCTTCTCAACAAGTGGATCAACCCATGTGATAAGGACAGACTGAGGAGACAATACTCTAACTGTGATGTCCTCTACTTCATCCACAACCTCTGGCTCTAACATACAGGCATAAAAAAAGGGTATAACAAAGAATGAATATTAGGTTTGCGTGAGCTAAAATATTGAATATGGATTGCTGGTTAGCACCACTATGATGTGTGATTACCTGTGGTCACTTTTTTACTCAAGGTTGCCGTGTTGATGGGTGCACTTCTCCCCTGGGCTCTGGGTGCCTGCAGTGATACCACATAGACGGACTCAGATGCTACGAACAGAAGGGGGATACCAGATACGGCCACGTATCATTACACATTACCTGCAATGAGATATACTGAAGACATGCAATCTGAGCTTAGATCTAAAGGCATACAGTATGCATATCTAAAACACAATTTAACCGCTTGAAATTCCTATTAGCCACCTTCAAACATCCTTACCCAGTTTGGGCTTGTTACCATTGCGCTGGTCTGCTTGGTGCTGGCTGAGGTCCACTCTGTGTTTGTTTTGGGCTCGGAGAGGGAGGTGTCCTCCTTGATGAGGGGGCTCTGGTCCTGAGGATGACTGAGGGGCCCTCTGCTGTCCTAGTGCCGTCCTCTGAGTTGGGGGCCGTGGGTTAATCTGTGATGAAGTTATAGACACCATCCTGTCTAATGAAAGAACAAATAATATTGGCATTGGAGTTTAAAAATCACTGAGATTCTGTCTTCAAAGAAATAAACTCAAAGAAAATATTGACTATAATATTTGTCCTTATTTTCTTATCGTGATTTTATGCTGTATTGCACTTGTGGCCAACCTCTGTTCTTTTAAATGTGCTTTAGAAATTGATCTGCCCTGAATTGACTTGACTTTAATAGAAATGACTTCATTGTGATAATACTGTACTATGTTACATTATCAAACATAGTGGGGTCTGTAAAGTCTAGATTCAAAATCTAATTTAAACATGGAAATAAACACAGTTTTAGGATTTTGAAAAATGTAAAACAAAGAAATGTTATGATATAAAATGATGTTAACACCTTTGTTTAAAAAGGTCAAATTTCCTTGCCTACACTGAAGCACACATAATATAATTTGTAAAGCTGTATTAAATTAGAAAGAAAATATTTCACAAGCGGTCTCACACTTTTAAATCCCGCTGTACTTCACAGAGGACGACTCATGTTTGCAATCTTTCATAAAACAAACAACATTGGGAAATACTTGTGGAGACGTTGAGATTTGCTAAAGTGAGTAAAGTTACAGGGCCACACAGTTTACAGTCATGTGCAATCTCACTTCCTCTCTTATTGCTTTACTGTAATCCCCCATCTGACAGGACTTGGCAGGCGAATGAGACAGTCAGACAGTCTTCCTCCTCTCTTTCCTTCAACACACTGTTTCACGCGCATCTCTCGGTCTCTCCCTCTGGTGTGCAGTACATCCCTGAGAGGGTAATGAAAAACAGCCCCTCTTTCTCCATCAGTCTGTAATGTTTCACTTCTTTAATCATTCTCAGATGATCGGTTGTAGTCACATTTCCTCATTAGAGTCTGTGTGTAATTTAAAGTTTGATTGTGACAGTTCAACCAGTGTAGCATTAAAAAGTTCAGTAATCAAGAAAATGGGGTGAAATTAAGGTATCAATTATATTTCTCAGCTATTTGATAAAAAATAGCTTAAAATTATTTTAGTGCTTCAATTTAGCTTCAAGCTTTCTAAGAAAAATTGTCCCAGGGAATGTAAAATAATATATGCCTAGCAATAAAACGCCTAGCAAATTAAAAATATTATTAATCCATACTAGGCATGCCCGCCATCTTGCAAAGATTTGCGTGTCGCAGCTTCTGGTTGTGAAACCGCCAAGATTTAAATACCCAAAGAAATGGGATAACCTTTTACAGGTGAGAATGTGTTGGTTTGCGTTTTTATGTGTATTAACTCAATATTACATGTTTTTACTATGGTCATTTAATTTTTTTTTACTTTTACTATGGTAACTTTTTAATGTCAGCTGACGCCTTCGTCTTGTTGTATTGTGTTAGTTTAGCAAAATAATCTACTTAAGTCAATTTCGTATATAGAAATTCTATATAACTCGCTAACTCGCTCTCGAATGTTCACGGACCACTCCAATATGGCGGACGTCTTGCACATAGCGGCCCATTGAAATGGCCGTATGTAGGCTATGCATAGCATAATATGGCTGCATTCCAGTCCACTTTTAGACACGCACTTGCAAACTTCCCTAAGCACTTCCCCTCAGGGGAATCCCTGCCGCCATTTTCTGCCGCCATTTTGAAGTGCGTTCCACTTCGTGAAGTGGACGAGAGTCTACTTCATATGTACACTTCAGGCACCTATATGTCCCACTATGCGGTACGATTGTGATGACACCACAGATCTCGTCTAATCACCACCACAACAAACAACTCTATGATATATTAATTATAATTAAATTTTTAATAAAATTTAATTTAAAACAACCCAAACACACCTATACATTTGGATGCTGCATTAAACAAATTCTTAAAGGGAATAAAAAAAAAACACCAACAACTCCATAGCTGATTCCAAGTGATCAAGGGCTTAGGACGTTCCAATTCAGCCCATTGCAGTTTCCGCCAGTAGTGGGCACTCGTGCAACGCAAGCAATGATGTATACCCGAGTGAACGAGAGGGGGGAAGTTAGCGAGTGAAGGGCATGACAATTTTGGACTGGAACGCAGCCTAAGTATGCAATGAACAGCCATTAGGGATGTCTGGAATCGCTTCACTAGTACTGCTCTTCTTCTACTTCACTTCCCTCGCTTTTAAGCTTCACTATCGCCACCTAGTGATATGGCATACAGATCGTATTACATATCACCAGATGCCTTAACTCCTGTTTGTTTTCCTCAGTTTTTAAAGTATTTTAATTCTAAGTAGATTTTATGGTTGGCAGCCAGGTAGTTTTTTTTTGTAGTAGGCTACTGCGAGACGCAGTCAGACACACTTGGAGAACTTGGCTAGTTTCATAAAAGCTCCAAACCACTGGTTTGAAACTAAAGATTAGTAAATGTTTCAAAGTTTCATGAAGCAGAGTTTCGAAAGCACCCAACTTCAGGTCATTCTGAGTATTGAAGAATGCGATAAAAAGGGGGAAAAAAGGAGCTTCATATCCTTTATAGCTCAGCCTTTGGCTAAACGCAACGATTAAGGACTAACTTATGATTGCTCAGACATCACTCACCTAATAATCAAGCTCTACCAGCATTATTAACACTTAGGTTAATAAGAAATGTCAGGTCTCGAAATGAACTGAGATGATAGTGACAGCAACTCAATTTCCTTTGTACACACAAACAGACACTTATTCCCACTTCACATTCAGAGAGTCCAGCCAACACAGCTGAGGCAGGCTCACATATCACTGGCCTTAAAACAGGGGTGAGACGTAGTAGCTCACCCTTCTCTAACTCTTTCCCTCGCTCATTGTTTTTATAGTGTCAATCTTCCAAGTCCATGTCCTGGATCCATGATGCCACATCATTCTCTTTTCCCACCCCTTAGGTCTGATTTGTTCGCTGATTGAATGAATTATCTCCATGAATTCTCTCCGTGGGATGTTTTGGATGCGATAACAAGCTCCAGGTTCCAGGGGCCAGACCAGAGTTACCATGTCCATGTGTGGACTCAGCTGGGCAACATGTGGACCTGCTCACAATAGTTGGTCCCACTTATTTCTACTGCCAAAGTGATGACAAAGAGATGATAGCACAACAATGGTGGCTGTGAAACAAAATTGAGCTTTTCCTGACAGATTCTTGCCAATTCACAGTTACAAAGTAGAATGACAAGAAGCATATGTCTTTTGTTAACCCAGCGGCAAAGCCAGAGAAAAATTAGAGCAACACTATGGTAACATCATTACAATAGCAATAGCAAAGAACAAACATGGACAGGACAACATTATGAAAAGGCCAAGGGAATAAAATAATAATGAAATGGCATTTCTGTAGATGTAAATAAGTGACCACAATCAATATTGTCTGTTCCCAAATCTGTAATGAAATCTATGTAGTCTATGTAGTACTGTATTTACAGAGGTAGGTTGGACATTGATCACATGTAATTTTATCCGTGGGATTCTCCATTTTATGTTTTTATCTCTTTTACTCTTGAGACTGTAGGAAACTAAAACACTTGGTTTAAATCTGGAATTCTTTCTTCCCTTCGGAGGGCTCGCATGTACAGAGTTTGGCTTTAAGTGGGCTCAGTGGATTCATAAAAAAGAGAAATAAAAGCTTTGATTTAACAAATTTACAACTGAAAAACTGCCACTGTCTTTCCAGGAACTTGGGGTATCAGAGGTCTTTCTCTCTGGCATCCAAACACACGTCCAAACTTTAATTCTTCTCAAGGGAAAAACAACATAGATGTTCTCCATAAGCCTGCATGTCTGAAATCTGTCATTTACCATTAATGTATAGACACAACTGTATTTTTGAAGTTGAAGTAGTTTTATGCATTCCAAGAAGGTTGGATGTGACTTAAAATCCATAACTTATTTTATGTTTATAGGCTGGAAAAGTATTGAACCTACCTGGAGTGGATCTGTTGAAAGGCTCGACAGCAAAGCCATCCAGTTTCACCCACTCTCTCCCTGCAGGAGAAAAGAGCAGTGTGGTTACACATATGGATGCACACTAAATCGTTACCATATTTGTTATTGGCCGATATTTGAGTCATTTAAATTTATCCTTATCGACTGATATTGAATATTTAATTGAGCAAGATTATTTCCCATATTTTTACAATTAAAGTCAACTTTGCAGCCAAATAACACTTAAATACAGTTAACCTTTAAAATAATTAATTATCATTTTAAATGTAATCTTTAGAAATAAAAAGGTTTTCATACTTAACATTGTGATGGCTAAATTCACTTGATTTTTTTTTTATTGATTTTTTTTAGAAAAATGTCATTGCCTTATCATTAATCCCCCAGATGTCACACAGAAGAAAAACACATGTGACCATATCTACAGCAATTTACAGCAATTTCCTCTTTTTATAGGCACTTTTTGGATTGAATTGTCAGACAAAACATAATAAAAAAAAAATATTACACATAAATGTGTCAAAAATGTAGCATATACCGCAATCAAAACAGCCAGCTATCCTTAAAACAAGGAGCTGTAACAAGATATGTTTACTACTTCTAAAAACATCCTCAGCCAAGAACATTTATGATCTGTTTGCAAGGATTATTAATGTGCTTTTCTATTATGACAGATGTTTTGGGGAAAGTGCTGTGGGATATGAGCAATATGCTCAGATCCTGTTTGTTGGAGACGGACATGGACATACTGAAAAAAATGTATGTGAAAAAACGTATGTGGCGTGCGTTGGACGAGTGACTGGCTACCACAACACAAGGCTTAAGGCTCTTGACTCGAGCTCTGGGTTGGATACAAAAACAAGGACTGGCCACATAAATGTTCTATCTTTGGGGATTTCAGTCTCACCAGATGCCAACAGTGAATGGAGCTATTTGGAAAACAGAAAAAAACTATATATCCTTACACCCTGCTGTCTACACATGAGTGTGTTTTAGTCATCCAGTCTGGTTTAATATTGTGAAAAGAACAAGAAGTATAGAGAGCTTTAAAGTTATAAATACTTCCCTTGTAAAAGCCTTATAATAATGTGTGTTAGAGTCTAACAAGTCTAAATTAATGAGGCAAATAAAACTGTATATTTAGACATTTAATGACATCCATGTACAGTGACCACTAAAATGATGTGTACACTTCAGCTACACTTAAAAATTAATGAAAGATTCAAGGATTGTTGTGCTACAGTATATTTCCTCTGTTTTATAATGTTGAAATGTACAATTAATTTATATACACTATGGTTCAAACTCCTGTTCTTACTGTTGGGTCAGTAATATATTTTTTTAAAGAAATGAATACTTTTACACAGCAAGGGTGCATTAAATTGAGAAACAAAAAGGACAGTAAAAGACATATTTATAATGTTACAAAAGATTTCTTTTTCAAATAAATGCTGTTCTTTGGAACTTTCTACACATCAAAGAATCCAGAAGAAAATGTATCACAGTTCCCACAAAAAAATTAGCAGTACGGTTTTCAACATTGATAATAATAAGAAATGTTTATTGAGCAGCAAATCAGCATATTAGAATGATTTCAGAAGGATCGTGTGACACTGAATACTAACTAATTGTAATATTTCGCAATATTACTATATTTCTGTTTAAATAAATTGAGCCTTTGGGAGCATTTGAGACATGTTTCAATAACCAATGTGTGTATAGATCTCTATAGTTAATATGGTTAAAATGTGGTTCAGAAAATTGAGAACAGTTTGATATTTAATATTCCAATGCAATGAAATCCATATATTTAGAGGCCACTGTATATTGACAACACTGAGGAATTCCTGTTATATGATATTTTAAAGGGATACTCCACTTTTTTTGGAAATAGGCTCATTTTACAACTCCTCCAGAGTTAAACAGTTGAGTTTTACCGTTTTCGAATCCATTCAGCCGATCTCCGGGTCTGGCGGTACCACTTTTAGCATAGCTTAGCATAGATCATTGAATCGGACAAGACCATTAGCATCTCTTTTAAAAAAATGACCAAAGAGTTTAGATATTTTTCCTATTTAAAACTTGACTCTTCTGTACAGTAGTTTGGTCATTTTTTTGAGAGAGATGCTAATGGTCTTGTCCGATTCAATGATCTATGCTAAGCTATGCTAAAAGTGGTACCGCCAGACCCGGAGATCGGCTGAATGGATTCGAAAACGGTAAAACTCAACTGTTTAACTCTGGAGGAGTTGTAAAATGAGCCTATTTCCAAAAAAAAGTGGAGTATCCCTTTAAAGGATAATTCTAACATGCATATGTGTTTTATGTGCTTACTGTACTTTATATATCCATGCACCAAATTACAACAGTGAAGAGAATAGAGAGTCATAGAGAAACATGCAGATCTCTCTCTACACACAGGCAAACACACACCTCCTGGAGTCTCTGCCCTGTAGACAGGTTTACTCATCCCATCCTTATTCTCTGCACTCATCTTGAGAAAATGCAGGACTCCAGGCTCTAAAACAACACAACATGCACATGAGAGCCTGACATAGTGCTGAAGTACTCAATGTGAGTCTCTAGCTTTTCATTTAAAGAATGATTGATATACGCTCTCACCTACGTCCTCTAGTAACTCTGACCGTCTGTCCTTGTCCACAGTGACGAAGCGTAGTGACTTCATTGACTTCCCATAGCCAATGCTGTAGCTATCTACAGGCTGTCCGTCCAGCTCGCTGGGTGAATCCCATGTGACCTTTAACCCCTTATCCACCGAGGTCAGCTTCACATTACGTGGCGGCAGTGGCTTAGAACCTGAGAAAGAGAGAAGGAAAGTGTACAGTTGTCTGTCAATAACATTGCAATGACAGTCTGGTGAGTTTGTTTCTGTAAGATTGCAGTTGCAAGAAATAACAATAAACGACAATCCAATATCTTATAAGCTACTATTAGACTAAGTAAGGGGGTCATTGTCACAAAATAAACCCCAAAAGGATGCAGAGAGGTCTTGAATCACCTTAAAGTGGTTTATTTTGCAGTTATGCCTGACAGACTACACATTATTCCACAGCTATGCAGGAAATTGCTCTGGAACAATGGTCAGTTATCCAGTTTAGTTGTTATTATGCAGAAATATTTGACCAATGAAAGCATGTGATTGACCAATCAGAATTAATTATTGCAGAGAGCCGTACAATCTTTAAAATAAAAGTCTACAGTTCCATGGAACCTTTCCATTACACAAAAGGTTCTTTATAGTGGAAAAAGGTTCTTCAGATTATTCAAATGTTCTTCATACTAAGAAAAAAAAAAATCTTTAACCCAAAATGGTTCTTCAATGGCATCGCTGCAATCGAGTGTATAGGAAAACCTAAACTAAATTGTATAAACTCAGCATGACAATTAGCTTGTGAGAGTCATGCGTAATGTAGATCTTTTTGTGTGGACTTTTTAAATTAATCGACTACTTGAAGTAGAGCAACGAGGGATACAGCCTTTAGTTAATCAAACTCGAAACTCCATCTGAAGTACTAAAGTGTGCTCAGTCTGTTTTTCTAACCCTGCTCAGAGTTAGAGTGAGCAAATCTCTCATCGCTGTGCCTGTTTACTGTACAACAGCATGACTTTGGCATCAATCCTGGTGAGAGAGATCAATCTCTATCATTTCTTTAAGTGTTCACACGGACATATGCCTCTTGGTCACTGCTTTATAATGTAATATTGGCAACGGAACATCCCTCCACATAATCTGGAACCACATCACACATGTCAATGCAATTACTGCAACACACACACACACACACACACACACACACACACACACACACACACACACACACACACACACACACACACACACACACACACACACACACACACACACACACACACACACACACACACACACACACACACACACACACACACACACACACACACACCCCCACCCACCACACACAGGCCACAGAAACATCAAACCTCAGTCTGTGACTTGGCCCATATTAAAATTTATGATTT
Organism: Squalius cephalus; assembly: GCF_949319135.1. Lineage (NCBI taxonomy): Eukaryota > Metazoa > Chordata > Actinopteri > Cypriniformes > Leuciscidae > Squalius > Squalius cephalus. Next base: position 5,299,872 of record NC_137133.1, on the reverse strand, counting down.
AGGGAGGGTTCACATTTTGATTAAATCAAGACTTGTAAAACATAAGAATTAGATCTTTCTCCAAAAATAAACATTTTATACTGGAGGAAACTAACCATGGCTCATGTTATGGAGTGGACATCACCTAGATCAGTGGTTCTCTTTTCACACTGAAACCCCTGGTAAAAGGGAAGACTACATTTTATCTGCTGAAGGTCACATAAGAATCTTCCCAGCAATGAGGATTGTTTTCTAGTTTAGATTTGCATATTGCCCTGCTAATTTTTTGGCCCACCAAAAGAAAAAAAAACATGACACAACAACAAGCAAAAAAAAAAAAAAAAAATGCTTTAAATGTTCAATTATAGCTGGAAATGTTTTAATCTAACTTCGTGACAGCTATAAAATAAAATGTTTGCAATTTTTAACCAATTCAAAGACTTTCGCAATTTTGACAAAACAATTTTAATGTGAGCCAATCAGCAGAATTCGTAAAACAATGTTCAACAAATCACAGAAAACCAAATGTTTAGATTAGCAAGGCTTAAAATCACATGTATAGTCAACAAATGTAAGATTGTTCGAACGCAAGAACTAGCCCAAATCTTTCCTGAAACTCTTTTACACTGGCTCCGAGCCATTTATATTGTTCATTCCTTTATGGTGTTTATTAAGAGGCTGAAAGTAAATGCCCTGTGGTCCTGTCAGTTTTGTCGGATTGCTTTTATAAGCACTCACGGAAAGCCCTGCAGGGCAAGCACCTGCTTTTCTGGCATCATTTTCTCAATGAAAGGCATAAACAAACTCTAACAAACATTCACTCGCTTATTATTTTCATTTAGGTGTCTGGATGACATTCAAACAAATGCAAGAGGCATTGAGAGTGTAGCGCTTTTACATACACTTTTCAGCCTGAGCTTTTATATACCCATACGGGGGGATGGGGGGATGGATGGGGGTCACCTGATGATAGACAATCCTCAAACACCCAAGTGAAAGGTTGAGCGTGGGCATCATGCCAACTACATTCTGGCTTCTTGTATCGCTGCACACTCACTTAACAACAGATTGAGTTTCTAACCCTTCCAGCCTTGCTCACGTCAATCAGAGACTTTCCGCAAATTCCTTGGTGAAAATCTGAGCAAGATTTAATTCCAGTAGCTGGTCAGGGCATGATTTTTCTCTTCCTCTCACTGTCTGGCAGAGCTCTTACCTGACAACACAAGCTCATTCTTACCGGAATAACAACAGACGTGATGTTAAAGTGCAGGGTTGTGGAAGAAAATCCTGAGCCTCATTCTTTCCAATATATCTTTTATCTGTCAAGCAGATGTCTGGAATGGTTTTGAAGCTACAGTTGGGCACCATTAAGAGATCTAGGATGTTTTTTTGTGTGTTTTTTACTTGAAATCAGTAAAGCTTTACAGTCTACACTATATCGAAGCAGCTGGTGGCTTTAAGATTTAGTTGTTTTGGATGTGTTTTGTTTTGTTAAAGATGGAGAGGAGAAGAAAAGAGAGGAAGACTGGATAATATGCAGCTGCTGATGGCAGTCACAGGCTGCACTGGGTGACCTCATATAAAGAACATTTCCAAAACACTGAGAAAGAGCAAGTGAGAAAGAAAAAGGCCCGTTGTAACGTGGCAGCTAACACAGCTCAGTAGGACTTGGCTACCACTTTTCTCATCCAAGATTCCTCTGCATTCTCCTCAGAATTCGGAGGGACAGGGAGAGTGAAAGAAAGTCAAAGAGAGGCAGAGAGAGAAAACGTGGCTGAAACTGATTTGAAGAGCTGGAAGCAAAAGAATGTCTAAAACATCTGTGCTTTTACACTCCCTGATGACCTTTAAAGAGGTTAACTGTTACTTCCTGTCCTGGCTTTAATTTGATAAAACACTTGCTGAGAGCTGCACTTACAGTCCATATCTATCTATCTATCTATCTATCTATCTATCTATCTATCTATCTATCTATCTATCTATCTATCTATCTATCTACATTTGAAGTGAAGAACAAATCGGGAATCCAAATTTGTTCATATTTTGATTACATGTGTACGTCATGTGAACAACTTATTTTGATCAGGGGAGACCAGGGGTGAGTACCACGGGGTGAGTTATAATGCCTTCAGTGCAATCAATTAACTACAGTAGTTAACTACAAGGATGACATCACCATCAGTCGAGGTAGAAGTTGAACAGTAGGCCTAAGTTTTAGTCTCAATTACATATATATATATATATATAAGGGATAATGTATAGCGAGGCCAAATAACAGACCGCATTCTACATTGGAATTCAACCAAGCCATGTAATAAATATATATATATATATATATATATATATATATATATATAAATAAAACAACCACATCGCTATACATTATCCCTTACATATACCACACACTGTTAAAAAATTTGTTAAAGAATGTATTTTTCCCCTCCTCGATTGTTAACAAGGAATAATAATCGTTTTAAAGTTGAACAGACATATATCATGTCATGCCTGTATGATGACTTTTTTAAAAACTGATTCATATTGCTACAAAAATTACTGTTCCATAAAAACTAAAAGTAAAGCAAGGACACATTTGGAAGTTTGTGCACCTGCCTGTGCCTCAAGTCTCACCCCCTCGTGCATTAAGCTTTTAATACTTGCAATGTTTATTAAAGGTTTGGCACATGGTTTCCACACACAATATGATCAACTGTGACATAATAATCTTTACATTACAAGATGACAGCAGCATAAAAGAAAGCCCTGGGAATTATAACAGACAAAAATATACCTAACGAATTATACTTTTTAAATAATTCTAAACAATTCTAATAATACACAAAGCTTGATTTTGTGAATTAATATTTAAATAGAAAGAAGCCGATTGACCTACCCGACAGTAGTGGGCTCTGGGTGCAGAGTGTGATCAGGAGACCGAGAAGAGCTCGTGCCCGTGCAGGAGACATTGCAGACAGTGCTTCAGTATTAAGGCGATCCGCTACACTGAGGGAAGAAAGGCTATGGGATGCTCGGATGCTTCGATTCCCGTTCTCACCCTCAGCCTATGCGCTCCTTCCCAGACGTTGTCTCCCTCTTCCGGGGACGAACGGGACTTGGGGATGCCAAAATATTTCCAGGACAAGCTATGCAAAGTCTTTGGAAACAATTGCCTGCCTCTGTTGTAATACTCGTTTATTTTATAACGTGTTTACCAAGCCTCATTCTGTGCACGTGGTACTAATGCAATATTAAGTTTTAGCTATATTGTATTTTAATATATTCATTATTTTTTAACTGAATATCAATTAAAAGACCTTTAAATTTTAGAGCTCTTTAAATTCAGTTCTAAAAGTAGCCTATAGATATTAAAAAATATATATGCATTCTCCACAAATTTTAAACAAAATGATCGCGCATGCGCGCAATTTTGAGAAAGCGGTTAACGATACGAAACGAAGACTTTATAGGTCAGTCGTTCACAGTTCGCCCCATTACTCAAGAAGAAGGTGAAGGACCAGTCAAAATGTTTCCACCACAAAGGAATAATACAGTGAAACAGCAGTTCTGGTTAGCAGAGGTAACTGGGTGTTTGTTTTCAGTTTGTTTCAACATCTGTAACTCAGTGGAATTTGTTTATCAGGTTCTGATATAATACACATATTTGTGAATCTGATACAAATGAACGTTTGTATCCATAAACTGTGTAAATTAATAGCCTACAAATTTACAGTTGTTTACTATAGGCTACTATCCAATTATGCTAATCAAGTCAAGCCTACTTTGATTCCCCATTCCCACTATATAATATATAATAATATACTAATATATAATATACTAATATATATATATATATATATTTTACTGTAGGTGAAAAGCTTTTCGTTTGTTATATACCTATATAAATTAAGCTGCTGATTCAAATGATAGGCCTACCGTTTAACATAACATCCATTGGCGTGATCACAAATCAAATGCAATTTTACTTTTTTACTTAAAGAATTGTCGTGTAAATCCTTATATTTTCACACAGATACTCTCATCTCAGAAGGGATGTGCTGGTCATGTGTGATAGTGATTTTAGTTCTGTAGTTTTTTTCTTCTGATTGGTTAAACCCCCATCTCCCCGTGATTCACTGTAGTCAGCATGTTTTTAATAATGCTATATTTGCTCAATTTTCACGGCAACTTCTGCAAGGCAATGACTTCGAGTAAAAAGACATTAAATGATTGAATGTGTCTCAGCTACTGCATGAAATAAATTATATAGCCTCCTACATTTAGGCCATAGGTCAACAATGTATTTTAAATTGTAGCTTGCATGCACTGAAAATAACAAATGGCTTATGTACCTGTATATAACATGATTGGTTTTATAAGATTGTGATTTAAAGACATTATATCTAACTACATAAATTATTTTATCTAACTACTTATAACCAACTAACTACAAAAAATATATTAAATTACATATATTTATACAAGAGGCACAATAAAAGCAACAGATTTTTCCTTCTTTATTTATTTAACACAATAAATGTAATAGCGGGCCTCGGAGGTAGACTTGTTAGTGGTGGACTTCGTCAGGCTGCTACTTCTGTGTACGCAGATATGCCATAACCTCTAATTACTTGACAAGAAGCAAAGAGAAGGGAACAATATTAAAAAACAACGACAGGTAGTTTCGCTTGAACATAAATTCTTTATGACTCTAGAAACTACCCAGCAGCTAAATGTAAACATAACTGAACAGAAAAACCCCTAGAGACTGCAGAGCTCCAAGCACAAATAACCCAGAGTAATGCATCAGCAAATAAGACTCCTCCATCACTGGACAGCCATAGTCTCTGGCTGTCTCAGGGGACCGTGAGAAAGAGGCAATTAGGTCCATGTGAGATGGGGATTAAAGGGATGGTTCGCCCAAAAATGAAAATTCTGTCATCAATTACTCACCCTCATGTCGTATCAAGCCCGTAAGACTTTCGTTCATCTTTGGAACACAAATGAAAATATTTTTAATGAAATCTGAGCGATTTCTGTCCCTCCATTGACAGCTATGCAACTACCACTTTGACGCTTCAAAAAGTTCATAAAGAGATCATAAAACTAATCTATATGAATTGAGTGGCTTAGTCCTAATTTTCTGAAGAGACACAATGACTTTAAATGACGAAAAGATTGAATTTAGGCTTTTATTGACATAAACATTGAACAGCAAACATAATCTGAAGCTCAACCAAACCTGCTTGACACGTGAGAATGAACCTCATTGGTTCTTGCTGAAGCTCAAACGTGCTCCATAACACAAGAATGAACCTCATTAGTTCTTGCTGAAGCTCAAACGTGCTGCGTACCACGAGAATGAACCTCATTGGCTCTTGCTAAAGCTCAAACGTGCTGCGTACCACGAGAATGAACCTCATTGGCTCTTGCTGAAGCTCAAACGTGCTGCGTACCACGAGAATGAACCTCATTGGCTCTTGCTGAAGTTCAAACGTGATGCGTAACACGAGAATGAACCTCATTGGCTCTTGCTGAAGTTCAAACGTGCTGCGTACCACGAGAATGAACCTCATTGGCTCTTGCTGAAGCTCAAACGTGCTGCGTACCACGAGAATGAACCTCATTGGCTCTTGCTGAAGTTCAAACGTGCTCCGTACCACAAGAATGAACCTCATTGGCTCTTGCTGAAGCTCAAACGTGCTGCGTAACACGAGAATGAACCTCATTGGTTCTTGCTGAAGCTCAAACGTGCTCTGTAACACAAGAATGAACCTCATTGGCTCTTGCTGAAGCTCAAACGTGCTGCGTAACACGAGAATGAACCTCATTGGCTCTTGCTGAAGCTCAAATGTGCTGCGTAACACGAGAATGAACCTCATTGGCTCTTGCTGAAGCTCAAACGTGCTGCGTAACACGAGAATGAACCTCATTGGCTCTTGCTGAAGCTCAAATGTGCTGCGTAACACGAGAATGAACCTCATTGGCTCTTGCTGAAGCTCAAACGTGCTGCGTAACACGAGAATGAACCTCATTGGCTCTTGCTGAAGCTCAAACGTGCTGCGTAACACGAGAATGAACCTCATTGGTTCTTGCTGAAGCTCAAACGTGCTGCGTAACACGAGAATGAACCTCATTGGCTCTTGCTGAAGCTCAAACGTGCTGCGTACCACGAGAATGAACCTCATTGGCTCTTGCTGAAGCTCAAATGTGCTGCGTAACACAAGAATGAACCTCATTGGCTCTTGCTGAAGCTCAAACGTGCTGCGTAACACGAGAATGAACCTCATTGGCTCTTGCTGAAGCTCAAATGTGCTGCGTAACACGAGAATGAACCTCATTGGCTCTTGCTGAAGCTCAAATGTGCTGCGTAACACGAGAATGAACCTCATTGGTTCTTGCTGAAGCTCAAACGTGCTGCGTAACACGAGAATGAACCTCATTGGCTCTTGCTGAAGCTCAAATGTGCTGCGTAACACGAGAATGAACCTCATTGGTTCTTGCTGAAGCTCAAACGTGCTGCGTACCACGAGAATGAACCTCATTGGCTCTTGCTGAAGCTCAAACGTGCTGCGTAACACAAGAATGAACCTCATTGGCTCTTGCTGAAGCTCAAATGTGCTGCGTAACACGAGAATGAACCTCATTGGCTCTTGCTGAAGCTCAAATGTCCTGCGTAACACGAGAATGAACCTCATTGGCTCTTGCTGAAGCTCAAATGTGCTGCTTAACACGAGAATGAACCTCATTGGTTCTTGCTGAAGCTCAAACGTGCTGCGTACCACGAGAATGAACCTCATTGGCTCTTGCTGAAGCTCAAATGTGCTGCGTAACACGAGAATGAACCTCATTGGTTCTTGCTGAAGCTCAAACGTGCTGCGTACCACGAGAATGAACCTCATTGGCTCTTGCTGAAGCTCAAATGTGCTGCGTAACACAAGAATGAACCTCATTGGCTCTTGCTGAAGCTCAAATGTGCTGCGTAACACGAGAATGAACCTCATTGGTTCTTGCTGAAGCTCAAACGTGCTGCGTAACACGAGAATGAACCTCATTGGCTCTTGCTGAAGCTCAAACGTGCTGCGTAACACGAGAATGAACCTCATTGGCTCTTGCTGAAGCTCAAACGTGCTGCGTAACACGAGAATGAACCTTATTGGCTCTTGCTGAAGCACAAACGTGCTCTGTAACACAAGAATGAACCTCATTGGCTCTTGCTGAAGCTCAAATGTGCTGCGTAACACGAGAATGAACCTCATTGGCTCTTGCTGAAGCTCAAACGTGCTGCGTAACACGAGAATGAACCTCATTGGCTCTTGCTGAAGCTCAAACGTGCTGCGTACCACGAGAATGAACCTCATTGGCTCTTGCTGAAGCTCAAACGTGCTCTGTAACACGAGAATGAACCTCATTGGCTCTTGCTGAAGCTCAAATGTGCTGCGTAACACGAGAATGAACCTCATTGGCTCTTGCTGAAGCTCAAACGTGCTGCGTAACACAAGAATGAACCTCATTGGCTCTTGCTGAAGCTCAAACGTGCTGCGTACCACGAGAATGAACCTCATTGGCTCTTGCTGAAGCTCAAATGTGCTGCGTAACACGAGAATGAACCTCATTGGCTCTTGCTGAAGCTCAAACGTGCTGCGTAACACGAGAATGAACCTCATTGGCTCTTGCTGAAGCTCAAATGTGCTGCGTAACACGAGAATGAACCTCATTGGCTCTTGCTGAAGCTCAAATGTGCTGCGTAACACGAGAATGAACCTCATTGGCTCTTGCTGAAGCTCAAACGTGCTGCGTAACACGAGAATGAACCTCATTGGCTCTTGCTGAAGCTCAAACGTGCTGCGTAACACGAGAATGAACCTCATTGGCTCTTGCTGAAGCTCAAACGTGCTGCGTAACACGAGAATGAACCTCATTGGCTCTTGCTGAAGCTCAAATGTGCTGCGTAACACGAGAATGAACCTCATTGGCTCTTGCTGAAGCTCAAACGTGCTGCGTAACACGAGAATGAACCTCATTGGTTCTTGCTGAAGCTCAAACGTGCTGCGTACCACGAGAATGAACCTCATTGGCTCTTGCTGAAGCTCAAATGTGCTCTGTAACACGAGAATGAACCTCATTGGCTCTTGCTGAAGCTCAAATGTGCTGCGTAACACGAGAATGAACCTCATTGGTTCTTGCTGAAGCTCAAACGTGCTCTGTAACACGAGAATGAACCTCATTGGCTCTTGCTGAAGCTCAAATGTGCTGCGTAACACGAGAATGAACCTCATTGGCTCTTGCTGAAGCTCAAACGTGCTGCGTACCATGAGAATGAACCTCATTGGCTCTTGCTGAAGCTCAAACGTGCTGCGTACCACGAGAATAAACCTCATGGGTTCTTGCACGTCAAACAATCATGCTTTAGCTTCTTTTTATCATAACTGATGTGTGAGTTGATGAATGTTTATATGTGAAAAAAAGCCTAAATTTAGTCTGTGCGATCGTGTGTCTTCAGAAAATTTGGACTAAACCACTCAATTCATATGGATTAGTTTTATGATCTCTTTATGAACTTTTTGAAGTGTCAAAGTGTCAGTTGCGTAGCTGCCAACAGAGAGTGACAGAAAGCTCTCAGATTTAATCAAAAAGATCTTTATTTGTGTTCTGAAGATGAAAAGTCTTACGGGTTTGAAATGACATCGAGGGCGAGTAATTAATGACAGAATTTTTGGGTGAACTAACCCTTTAAGAAAGAGGAAAGGAATTGACAAGCTTTTAGTTTTTAGAACTAAAAATTTGAGTAAGCTTTTCAAGTTTTTAGAGAACATTAAAGTAAGCATAAAATCAAAACTTATTTTCTTAATCCATGTTTCTTACAATAAATAGGCCTATATTTGTTTTTAAAAAGCCAATCACATTCAGGTCTGCCTCCATTCCAGTATACTCACTTTTCACAATCCAATTAACAGACGATGAATACAATTTCTTCTATTTTTCTTGTTAGATGAGTAGTTTCAGTCATAAATATAATATATTACAGTATGGAAGTCATTCACATCTTCTGTTTCATGCCGACTTTAAATGTTTCATACTGAATATCCATGTTTCACATTATTGGTTCTCACTTAAAGGGTCAGTTCACCCAAAAATGAAAATTCTGTCAGTAATCACTCACCCTCATGTTGTTCCAACCCCGTAAGACTTTCGTTCATCTTCGAACACAAATTAAGATATATTTGATGAAATCTGAGAGGTGTCTCACTCCTTCATAGGCTGCAAGGTAATTTCATTCTGCCAGCCCAGAAAAGTTAGTAAAGACATTGTTAAAATAGTCCAAGTGACTACAGTGGCTCCTCAACCTTAAGTTTATCAAGAGACAATAATTATTTTTGTGCGCAAAAAACAACAAAAATAACGACTTTATTCAACTATTAATTTTTTTCCGTGTGGGCCTCTGACGTGAGTTCACGAAAGCATGCGCGAGAACTGAGAAGATGACGCTCACGATCATTTGATGGGAAAGTGTGAAAGGTAAGCCATTCATTTTGCAGCATTGGTAAGGCACTTTTACGTTTTCTCGTTGGTTTCTCACGATTCGGACATTCAGGAAATGCACACTTTAGAACCATTTTAAACACTACATCGAGACCCATCTGCGTCATCTTCTCAGTTCTCGCGCATGCGTCGTGACATCAGAGGATTAATTACACATTAACAATGTCTTTACTAACTTTCTGGGCCGGCAGATGCAATTACCTAGCAGCCTATGAAGGAGTGAGACAGATTTCATCAAAAATATCTTAATTTGTGTTCCGAAGATGAACGAAAGTCTAAAGGTGATGATACACAGGGCAACTTTTTGAGCAATGTTGCTGGGCAATCTTGCCAATCGATTGTTGCTTGGGCACTTTCCCATTGAAAATGGGCAATAAATAAATATCTGGATAATTTAGATTGGTCATGGGCCCTGTGTCTCATCTGGTTGCCCGTTGACGGCAACATTGCCCAAAAAGTTGCCCTGTGTATCATCACCTTTACGGGGTTGGAACAACATGAGAGTGAGTAATTACTGACAGAATTTTCATTTTTGGGTGAACTAACTAACCCTTTAAGATAGTTATTTGAATTAAATAGCTGAGGTGGCTCAGTAAAGTACACTTACTGTATTGCCTCTAGAGGGTTCTTCTCAGCCTCATTTAACGTTACTGCATGACAAAGTACTTGACAGGTTGCACAGTGCCAGTCTTATCTTTGTAATTTTCCCTGTGCTTCTGTGACAACTGGGGAAAAGAGAATGACTAATCAGTAAGATAAAAGATATCAATAGAGAACATGATCCACATTAACTTCTTAAGGCTTATTCTTACCATGTTGAAATCCTTGATCTCCTTCTGTCTTTTGAAATCAATGTTGTACCGGGCCCAGTAGGGTAAGATACTGTTTTGCGTATGGGAGCTCAGAGGCACACCACCCTTATTGGAGAGGCTTTTGCTGGAGGCCATTTCGGCAGATCGGATATTTTGGAAGTATTTTAGGGTTGCATTGCCAAAAGTCTCCCCACACTGGAATTTTGTCGTAGGAATGTGTCCACAGAACCTTTAAGTTAAATGATTCAGCAGTTGCACAATTAGGCCTAGGTTAGCTGTTGTTGAAAATATTAATTTATGATTTGCCTGAAATTAACCACAGAGAAGGTCAAAAATGCCGAAGAAACAGACCTTGACAACCATACTTGTTTATTCAAATTTACTTCAATGAATTGATTCAGTTGGAGTATTTAACATTAAGGGACAGCACACATTTATTTTCTATGTTTGAAAAGAAAAATACTCTAATCAAGGTCCCCGAATGTCAAAACTTAACGTTACCCCTGATAATCAATTCAAGGCCCATATTCTTTTAAAAAAATGTATTTCTGAAACAGCCCTGATCAAAACAAGAAATAAGCTAGGTTTTTACCCCGGCATCAGAGACGATGGGATGTAGGCTGTGTTGTTCATACTGTCTATGGTGTTGTTATGCGTTATGAGAGTCCCATTTCCTCTGAAAGTCATGGCTGAATAGACAAGGATACTACGAATATCATCCGATCATAAGCCGCTGAAGTTCAGCAATGCGTCTGACGGACCTGCACCACAGATAAGACAACAAATGGTTGCCTGGCAACCATTTTTTCAGTATAGCATTATGCGTTTTTTATCAAGTCAGTTTTACTCTAATTGATAAATAATATATAAAATGTATGTTCCTGTTGCCTCAAATAATAAAAAGCTTGTGAGACGTAGTGGGGTTTTCTGCAAGAATCCGCCCCCCTCCTGAGAGTCCGCGGTGTGTGCCTGCCCCCTGCTGGCGTCACCCGTCATCGCGTTGTGCGGAGCAGTGGCGAGGCGCATCAAAGCAGAGTGAAAGAGTCTCGCAGCGGATCTGACGAGTGTACGTGTGCATTGTAAAGCGAGAGAAAATGAAAGCTCTTTAATTATTAATTACTCTTTTTATGTTATTGCGCACAGAGGATGCAGCCTGTACAACGAGAGGATTTTTTTTCTCGTTTGTGATGCAGTGAATAAAAGCAGTTAAGATAATGTTATAGGTTAAGTTATGCAGCAAGATAGATCCGCGGTCTTTGTGATGAAACATTTTTATTCTGTTGTAGGCTTTTGATTTTTTTTTTACCCCCCTTCATTCCAAGTTGAAATGGCTTTAGTGGTGTACCTAAAGACTGTCACGGAGCTTCGTGGGAAGGGGGACCGAATCGCAAAAGTGACTTTCAGAGGTATAGAGCAATACTTTTTATTTCCAGTGAATGGGTTTGAATGTGTGCATTTGTACACTAAACATCTTGGGTAATACATATGTTGGTTTTATATTGTTTTATGTTCTATTTAATGTCTATGCCATGTATGCAGTGCGTAACTTGAAATCGTGTGTCTGATAAAAAGTTGAAGAAATCCATGCTATTCTTAAACGCATGTGTTTATGAAAGAACAAGGGCTTTTTAGATGATGAAAACTCCCGTTTATAGATAAATAGCAACAATTTCTTACTTGGTTTAATTATAGCCTATATGTGTAACTAGATTCTCGTATTCACTGCAGTATTGTTTGATACGTTGTTGATTTCAAGCTGTAGTCTAGCAGTGGATATTCATTTTAATAAGATACTGGGATTCTTTTCCAAAATGTTTAAGCTTAGAATGTAATCTGATAAGAGTGAACCAAATTAGTTTGAACTCTTGGTTGTTTTGTCTTATGAGGCTTGCCTTGACAATCCATTAGTTAAGTGTCATCATGCAGTGTGGCTCAGAGACTCTTTTCTTTTCTTTTTCTTCTTTTTTTTTCAGCTGTATTTGTATTTCAGCACCTTGGACAGTTGCTAAGTGTTGATCTGACACAATCATTTTCTATTTCATAAAATGTGTGTGTGTGTGTGTGTGTGTGTGTGTGTGTGTGTGTGTGAAAGGGTGGGAGCCAGAGATGTGTGTTGATAGTATGTTTCTAGCATATAAAAAGATACATTACAGAATCGCCTTAGTTAAATGAAGCAGAAATGAGCTAGGACAAACACAATTTTATTGGTAATAAAAAAGCGGATGCATGTTTTAAAAGAGTAAACATCTTCCGGTATTAATGGGAATCTTTTTGTCATCTTTACAGAATGACATTCTGTTTGAAATGACAGTGAGGGTGACGGTCTGCTTCAATTTACTCCCAATCTAGTGATTTGATTGAGACACTGCAAGTGATTGAAGCCATTTTGATGCTTTGTCCTGTTGCCACTGTCACCCCCACCCCCCTCTATGAGGGCAATGACTATTAAGCTCTCCTCCTGCCACCCTTTCCTTCCCTCCCTTTCGGTCTTCCTCTGATCTCCACCAGCCTCCGTGTGCCTGATCTAGGCTGTCTGGAGCGGAAGGGCTCTACTGAGCTGTGTCCTGTTTCCCTGTGGGTTGCATAACTTAGATTGAGTACCTCTGAGTGGATCTGAGAACAATGAAAAATCACAATGTGATTCTATCATAGTATCGGAGATAGAAAATGATTCAATGTACAAACATATTGGCTTTCAGACATTATGAGATTTGATTGCTTTAGAATGTGAAAAGTCCTTGTAAAGACTATGCATTATTGAACTTACCGTTTAAGATTGTTCTGTCGGTTTAAAGGTTGCCCATGCATTTTTATTGAAGGTAGGGTAGGCAGACAGAAATGGTTTAAATATTAATTATTCCAATCATTGCATTAGGTCCAAATGCAATAATAGGATGTCCTATCTGCCTGTCAACATGTATTTCCATACCTCCGCGCATCCTGCTTGCACAGACATCACACGTCATCAGCTTGTTCCGTAAGGCTATGCATGCAGAGTTAGATAGTCACCGAGCGCCACAGACAAACAGTAGCTACCTTTTACAGTTTCTCCTGGGGCTGAACGATTTTGAAAAAATAATCTGATTGTGATTTTTTTTTTTTTACCAATATTGCAATTGTGATTTAATATGCGATTTTTTTTATCTTCTTTATCTTCTGTATTATTCAACAAAGACAAGCAATTTCAGTTAGAAAATCTTATTGCAAATGCAATTATTTGTTCAGCCCTATCCTGAACCAAAACAACAAGCTGCATTCACGCCATCTTGTAATTACTGTAATTAAGAGCTGGCAACCCGGAGCTGTTCACATCCTCGAAATTGTTTACTGTGCGCGTTCATGTGTTTTGGAGGAGGCGTTCATGTTTGCTAAGCCTCTCAAAAATTGCCTACACTACCTTTAAGTTTTTGCTCAATTTATGCATGTTACATAACCATTTTTCCCCTAGCTCCTCCACCATCTGAATTTTGTGATCTACAGCACTGTGTATAGAGGTTATAAATGTTACCTGGGGGGAAAAGCACTTGTGAACAACAGCAGCCAGCAAGGAGTTTGAGATGAGCTGCTAATTGTTTCTCTGAGACAGAATTTTGCTGTCTGCATTTTGAGATTACATAACTTTCTTAAGTTTACTCTTCTAAAACATTTTTACATGATATTTATCAGCTCAATTGTTCAACAAAGAATCAAGACAACACTAGACATGGTACAATGTGGTTGGACCACATTCCAGACAAGTTTAGAGACCTCATTCTGGAAAACTACGACAGTTTCAGTCTGAGAGTCTCTGCGGGGTCTACAACATCAGACTGGCACAGGCTTGAGAAGGGTATCATCACTGGATGTACAATTTCAGTGATATTATTCACACTCACCATGAATATGCTGGTGAAGTCTACAGAGGTCCAGTGTAGAGGTCCCCTCACCAAGTCCGGTGTCCGCCAGCCGCCCATTAGGGCTTTCATGGATGATCTGATGGTGACAACATCACACATCCCAGGGGGCAGGTGGATCCTGAAGGGCCTGGAAGAGATGACCACCTGGGCTCGCATGTGCTTCAAGCTAGCAAAGTCCAGATTTCTGGTGTTGAAGAAAGGAAAGCTTACCAACAAGTTCCGCTTCACCCTTGGGCACGACCCAGATACCATCAATCACTGAGAAACCAGTGAAGAGCTTGAGAAAAGTGTTCGACTGCAGCCTAAAAGACACGGCAGCCATCCGTGCAACCAACCTTGAACTGGAAGGCTGGCTAGCCGCAGTGGACAAGTCAGGCCTACCTGGCAAGTTCAAGGCCTGGATTTACCAACATGGCATCCTCCCACGGATTCTCTGGCCCCTTCTGATTTATGAGGTTCCAATCTCTACCATCGAGGGCTTTGAGAGGAGAGTCAGCAGGTTTCTACGGATGTGGCTAGGTCTACCTCGAAGCCTGAGCAGCATCGACTGGTATGGCCAGAACAACAAGCTGAAGCTCACTATCAGCAGCCTGAATGAGGAATTCAAGGTGGGCCGTGCCAGGGAGGTGCTGCAATACAGAGAGTCACAGGACCTGAAGGTCTCCCAGGCTGGGATCGAGGTGAGGACAGGGCAGAGGTGGAGGGCAGCAGAGGCGGTGGATGTAGCTGAGTTGCGGCTACGGCAAAGGACACTGGTGGAAGCAGTGACTCATGGGAGAGCTGGCCTGGGTAGCGGCACAACATCTTGCTGCAACAAGGCGCAGGGGAAGGAAAGGAGATCACGGTTGCAGCAAGAGGTGCGGGCAGCAGTAGAGGAGGAGCGGGTCAGTAGGATGGTTGGAATGCGGCCGCAGGGAGCCTGGACAAGATGGGAGCATGCAGTGGACCGCAGAGCAGGGCTCCAGACTAACTTTTCCACTGGTTGCACTGGTGCTACCAACTTTCTCAGTTGGTCGCACCAGCATATGATTTGGTCGCACCTTTTTTTTTTTTTTACTACATGCCATGGGATTAATCAATGCATGCTGATGAATAGTGGTCTTAATCTGCATAGCCTACCCTAGTTTTGCACTGATGTAAAAAGACTGACAGTGACACAATACCTCATGTTAGCAAAATGTTTGAATTTTTTAACTCTCAAAAAAACTATTAAAAAAACATGTATGTTCTTTAATGTTTGATTATAATTTTACTGTCTTCACATAGGGATGGGAATTTATACGATTTTTTCAATATCAATGCCACTGACGATTCTGCTTATCGATCCGATTCTTTAATGATTCTCTTATCGATTCTTGATAGCACTGTGTGGAAAAATGTAGTCATATGCTTTTTTATTTATTTTAAAGCTTAAGCTTGAATAAGCAAACTGTACTTTTTATGTAATTTATGTAATAAATAGAACCTTATTGTAAAATGTTACTGATTAGTTATACACCGATTCAGACGTCTCCTGAGTTCACTGTTGGAAAGTTCAGTTGTTTTAACCATTCATTAAAATGAATCGGTTCAAAGGAGTCATTAGTTCGCGAATTGGTCGTGTCATGCGCGTTGTGTGATTATCCCAGCAGTTAGGACATGGACATCCAAGATTTCTGTCAACACAGAAAACATTTCATATTTTGATTAATATGTGCGAGGGATAGCGCTTAGTTTGGAGACGGTGAAGTCTTGTTTACACTTTCGCCTGGCTCCGAAGAGAGAGAGAGAGTGCGCGCGCGCACGACCGTCTCTCTCTCTCTCTCTCTCTCTCTCTCTGCTCGTTCTATCAGTTAAACATGCGCCCTGTCACAAGCACTGCAGTTCATCTACATTACTTACCGATCAAATAAGACTTTGGCGGGACAAAAAATAACTTTGGCGGGTGCTAAAACAAGTTCAATGCAGAAAAATTCATGCGTGATTTTAACTTAGTAGGCTACATGACCATGCACTCGCACAAATGCGACCAGATCAAATTTTAACTCGCACATTCTCAAAAAATGGTCGCATATGCATACGCATATTATAATTATTTATTAACAAAAAAAAAATTTGCACATGTCCTGTCTAGACTAACTGGGACTAGTCACAGCACTTACGTATTGTTTCCCTTTTGTTGGTTTGATTACTTCTCGTTCTCATTTGTTAGTCGCTTTGGATGAAAGCATCTGCTAAATGATTAAATGCAAATGTTAAATGCAAATTGCGTAGTTGTGCTGGGTGACCATTTTGGTCACAGTCTGGAACCCTGGCAGAGTCTCATGGGTAGAGCTGTGGAAAGCAGATCCCCTCGCATACGGTTCCTGATCTAGGCTGTCTACGATGTACTACCGAGCCCATCCAGCCTGTTTGGCTGGGGATTGGTGGAGTCACAAGCCTGCAACCTCTGCCTGAAGAGGGGGACCCTGGAGCACATCCTCAGCTGCTGTTCGAAGGCCCTGGGCGAGGGGCGCTACTGTTGGTGCCATGACCAAGTCCTGAAGGCCATAGCGAATACCATCAGCTGTGGAATTGGCCACTGCAAGCGCCTCCACCCAGTGAAGAACACCATTGCTTTCGTCCGGGCTGGGGAGAAGCCACCATTAGCTGCCAGGGCCACCTCATCTGGCCTGCTAGCAACAGCACAAGACTGGGAGTTGAAAGTTGACCTGGGGAAGCAACTGAAATTCCCAGAAACTGTTGCCACTACAACACTGCGGCCTGTTACTCATCTCAGAGACCTCCAAGCAGATCATTCTCTTGGAACTCACTGTACTGGGAACTGGGAGGAACTGGGAGTACCTTATCGAAGAGGCCAATGAGAGGAAGAGGGCAAAATACGCTGAGCTAGTGTAGGAGTGCCGGAACAATGGGTGGCGAGCGCGGTGTGAACCCATTGAGGTGGGATGCAGAGGATTTGCTGGCCAGTCTCTCTGCAGGGCCTACAACATCCTGGGCATCATAGGGGCCAGTAAGCGAAGGGCCATCAAGGAGGTCATGGAGTCAGCAGAAGTTGACTCAAGGTGGCTGTGGATAAGGAGAGGAGAATCATGGGTGGGGTAGGGCTACCTGGACACAAGCTGGGGCCTGATCAACCCCAGCTGGGTCGCCTGGGTGAGAATGTATGATGCTTGAAAGACCCGAAACACTCAATGACCCCAGGTAACATCACTGGTGATGTGTCCAGGTTGCATCAAGTTGATGTATGTTACAAAGAATGATTGCATAAAACTACTGTTAGGTTTCTGGTTGCAGCAACGAAGAAACAGGATTTCTGTGCAGCAGACTTTATTAATGATAAACTTAAACTTACAGAAACACTCAGGAGACTAAGTACAAGGACAGAACAACCAGCTTAACATTAGCGTCGACAGACACTGAACAGGACAAAACACAGGGCTTAAATACACAGAGCAGATGAGGGAAACGAGACACAGCTGGGACAAATGAACTCAATGACAGAAACCATAGTAACAAACAGGCTTGGGATGAACTAATGAAGGAGGAGTGGCTAGAAACTGAACACTATGAACAATGAGGAAGTACAAACACAAACAGAAACATGACAACTACAATAGCACAAAAAAACGTAAATGGATTGCATGTTATAAAAATCAATGGTTGTGAATCGATGAAGGGTAAATACATAAATCATTATTAGTTATGGCCTTACACTAAAATAAACACTCAATATAAGTGTTTGTGTAGGCATGTGAATGAGTGCATAAGGGTGGTGTGTAAACATATTTGTATTGAGCGTTCATATTTACTCATACGCACAAACACACACTGACAAGAAACAACGAGCTGTATTATTCTTAGACAGAGTCAGACTTCTATAAAGCAGTTTCACACTTCACTATTTTAACTATGTTGCAGTTTTATGATATTGGAATTATATTTCTTCTCTGTTTCCAAAACTTGTCAGGACTGTGATGACCTGCCTATAATGCATAATCCTAATAATGTTACCTACAACAGGTCTTCAGTGAGTTAAACTGAGGGTCTTGATAAACTGGTTATGTACATAATTCTGTCATGTAAAGAGATTTGGTATGAAGAATAAAATCTTACTCTTGAGAGTTCATATACAGTGTCAGCAAGACTTTGTCACAATGTCTATATATATATTAGGGCTGTCAAACGATTAATCGCGATTAATCGCATCCAAAATAAAAGTTTGTTTTTACATAATATATGTGTGTGTACGGTGTATAATTATTTTCTATATATAAAAACACACACGTGCATGTATATATTTAAGAAATATTTGCATGTATATACTGTGTATATATATTTATATTATATATCATTTATATTATATATAAATATTTTATATATAAATAACACATTTTTCCTAAATATATATGCATGTGTGTGTGTATTTATATATAGAAAATAATTATACTCCATACACACACATATATTATGTAAACACAAACTTTTATTTTGGATGCGATTAATCACGATTAATCGTTTGACAGCCCTAATATATATATATATATATATATATATATATATATATATATATATATATATATATATATATATATATATATACATGTATATATATATATATATATATATATACATGTATATATATATATATATATATATATATATATATATATATATATACATACATACACACAATATATAATGGTTTACAATAGTGGCCAAAAGTGATGTCTGGTGGAAAATTGACATCTTCACCTGTTACGCCTAACTCAACCTGAGCACCACTTTCAAGAAACGGCTAAAGACGCATTTTCGTCAACACTTGCTCAATTGATACTAACACTTACTATTCTATTCCATTCTATTTATTATTCTAATTATTTATTAACAAAAAAAAATTTGCACATGTACTGCTCTAGACTAACTGGACTAGTCACAGCACTTACGTATTGTTTCCCTTTTGTTGGTTTGATTACTTCTCGTTCTCATTTGTTAGTCGCTTTGGATGAAAGCATCTGCTAAATGATTAAATGCAAATGTTAAATGCAAATTGCGTAGTTGTGCTGGGAGTCAATTGTTTTATTTGTGATAAAGCAATAAAACATGCCAAATTGTCATTAAAAACAAATATCCCCCTGGACATCACTTTTGGTCACTACTGTATATGTAAAATTATTTCTGTTATGTTAGTCTCTTCTGAGCCACATTGACCTTTTACCCCGTTTATCTCCCTGCAGGTCTCTCCTTCTTCTCTCGGGTGCTGGAAAACTGTGAGGATGAGGCTCGATTTGAGCAGGTCAGTCGTCCCCCCCCCCGTCCCCCCACTCCCTGCTATAGCACCAGTTTCTACTACTAACTCAAGCATCTTGTGATACACATATACGCTACAAATTTGATTTCTCTCTCCCCAAGAGAGGATGTGGTGAAGGAATCACACGAGAAATCGAACCGCTCAACCATGGCCAAATGCATCACATTTAGCCCCACTGATTCCTATTTTGCACAGACCCTCCGGCAAGCAACATAGCAGAATGAAGTGACAATAAGCCTGTGGATACACCAGCTAAATTACCATTACGCTAATATAGTTGAATGATTGCTCTCTTTACTCTAAAATATCCCTGCTACAGGTCTCATCCTTACATTTGATGGGTAAAATAGCAGGTAAAGCTTTGTTGCATTCTCCTTCTTAAATATGACTTGAGGATGTGCACCTCATGCATAATGTCCTCATGAATGGTTTCAGAATCTGTAGCAATAGAGAGTTTTTTATTTGCATTGATAATAATTTGCAGAAGTTCTTTTTGAAGTGCCCCTATTATGCTATTTTAAATCTTCCTAATTTTGTTTTGGAGGTCTCCTACAATAGGTTTACATGCATTCAAATGCAAGTTCAAAAAACACTTTCTCATAATATACATGGCACATCACCTCTTTTCTCACTGTGTCTGAAATGGCTTGATAAATGATTCAGTCTCTCTAAACCATTGCTTCTCAAAGTGTGGGGCACTGCAGGGGTGGGGAGGGGATCAGCTGAAAAAAATACAAACAGAAAACAGCCGATGCAATGGAGTTCAAGTGTGTGAATAGAATTTTTGCGCTCTGCCTTTATAAAACGGCACCAAAGCCAATTTCACTGAATCGTTATTCTTCTGACTGTTGACTTGTCACCATCTGAACAAGCCCGACATAGAAGTTGCTATATAGATTTTTTTTAAAGGGGGGCGTGACTCTAAACCCCTCCTTTCCGAGAGCTTCCTCTGCTCTTATTGGTCAGATGACTCAGTCTGTTGTGATTGGTTTACCATTTAAAGCGTGTGTCGGAATTCAAAGTCCCTTTCAAGAAAAGTCTGTTCACTCTGTGGTCATATTTGCAACACCTCCGGCAGCTATTTCGGGCATACAAGACCAAGTCCTATCTTCTTAAATGAGGGAATCCTGAAATCTAAAAAACTGCTTTGCCGAACTCACAATTAAACAACATATTTCAAATCAGTAACAAAATCTGACATGAATTGTCCCATAAATGTTGTTTCTTATGCTCAAATAGCATTTATAAAAGCTTATTTTTCAGGCTAGACCAGCCAATGCGCATGTGCAGTCCTTAGCGCGCGTCTCAGAACACTGACTGTTTCTATGACAACCGCAGCTTCTAATGGCTGTTCCGCCATTTTGTGTTTCACTTTTCTCCATTCATAGGTAGTATAAGTGCACTGACTTTCTATATATATATATTTCTATATTTCTATATATAGCGTCAGTTTTACCATATCAATTCCAGTCTTCGCGACAAGTCGACAACACAACATGTTGCTACAACTTGTTGCTTCTCAGCTAGTGAGCCTGGAATTGCTAACAACTGGTTTGGGCAGTTCAGAATCGTGTTTCGTCAGAATATTTGTCGTGCACTTTAAGACTTTGCAGACCTTTTACATCCACAAATAGCTATATTACACACTGCATGCATGGTAATAATCAAAAAAGCATAATAGGGGCACTTTAAAATATACCTGTATATCCTCTTCATGTGTCCTCATAGTAGGCAGAAATTCAATTATGTTTTGTTGTCAGTCGTGATTGGAACTCCCACACTAGTGTTAGCCTCGTCTGACGTTTGGACGGGGTTGTTGATTTGTTTTTTTTTTGTTTTTTTGTGCTGCAAACAGCAAGCATTACAAAATTGCTCTTTTGAATCTATTTAAAAACCAAGTGCTGTTTCATTTCTTGTTGATTGTTTTTTATGAGGAAGGTTTCTACTGTATGATAAGGAGCGAGAGAATGACTCATAGTAAGGCAATAAACAAAACAATTATAATTTGGGTTTATCTAAATGTAGAAAAATAAAATTGACAGTTTTTCTGCTAAGTAGGGACATAATCAGTTTTTTATTTCATTTTGCTGTCCTTAAATGCCCTATGAACTTTCTGGTTGACCTCCAGCCTTTTTATTTCCTCTCTATCCCTCACTCATAGTTTTGTGGTAATAGTTTAATCATTACTAGGCGGTTAGAGTGGGTCAGTACACACTTCAAATCGACTGAACCCACTCGCCACTTATGATTACATCACAGATCTCATACCAAACCCCACAAGACAGTTCAGAACTATCTTCACTCCTATTACTGCACTGTAGGATATGTTCGCTTTCTTTCTGTCTTTCTCTCTCTCTCTCCCTCCATCTTCTCTTTTTTTTAATAGCATGTTTGTGTTTGGCACCCGCATTGTCTTTTCAGGTTTGTCAGGCATGCACTATCAGGTTTCATATTCATAAGAAGTAACGTGGGTTTTAGTTTAGCTAATACTGACATGCACTGAAAGCAGGCCATTATCAGAAAGCAAACAGACTTTATTTTGAAGAGACGTTTGTGTACATTTTCTATTGATCATGACAGCATTTATTCAAAGATCAATGACGATCAAAGAGCGCTATAACCGGGCATGTATTCAGACGTGGCGTGTGGACAAGCACACTTTCTGCATTGTAAAGAGCCAATAAGTGTCTGCATGCCAGATTCTGGTAGTTTTCTGCACCTGCACTAGCCTGGAAATCCAGACCTAAATCTGAAAGATTAATGGTCTGGCATCGACTAATGAAAATTGGGCAGCTCGAGGGGTGGCACCAAGCATGCATTTGAAAATCTCACTGCACGCAATTGGATAACACTACGACCAATCACAACATCGCTTAGCTACCAGCGGAGCTAACTGGTAGATTAGACTCTTGCCGTATCCGGTCGGCAAAACGGCAAAGACATCTTTCTTGCAAAGGAACGATTCAAGCGGCGTCTTCTGTTCCTGTTTTAGATAAAAAGCCAAGTCTAACTCGTTCATTGTAGCAGCCAAAGCCGTTTCAAACAACTGGTGTTCATCCATAGCCATCTTGCAATGTTTACTAACGACTTCGACGTCACAGCGCTGTCGTCTTCTGTTTAGCTCGCCTCTGGCCCGCCTATATCAGATAACCTGATGTGATTGGTGCAGCTCGGATACAAGGGTATATTTAATGAGCATCATTACTCGACGCCAGAGTAACTCGCTGAGCAAATTCAACTTGTGCTTTCGCGAGAACTCTGGATTTCCAGGGTACATCTGCACAACAACCGATCCACAAGATGGAAAGTATGTTCAGCACAGATTTTGTGGGTTCACGTTCACATTCTGCTTTTTGCATATACTCTGTAGCTAGAAAGTATGCATATTCGTACCCGGGTTAAAGTGATAGTTCACCCAAAAATGAAAATTTTCATTTTCTCACCTTCATGTCATTCCAAACCCATAAGACTTTTGTTCACCTTCAAAACACAAATAGAGATATTTTTAATAAAACTTGAGTGTCTGTCCCTTTAAAAGTACAAGAAGATATCATAAAAAAAATCCATATGAATCAAGCGTTTTAATCCAATCTTCTGAAGAAACATGATTGCTTTATATGATGAGATTTCATTTAGTATTTTAACTAATTTAGTTGTTCACAAATAAACATTGATCAAAGCACACAGAGCACATCTATTATGGTGAAAGGAAGCTCAACTGTGCTTGCTTGATGCAATGTTTTGTTGGGACAGAAATCTCTCATTACATTAATATCTTTATTTGTGTTTCAGAGTCTTAATTTTTGGGTGAACTGATCTTTTAAGCGAATTTCCCTGCTACGTCTCTCTACTTCCTCTCTCATTCTGACATGTATCCCACCATTTCTTTCCTCACTGCCTTATTATCTCAGAACAACTGAACAAGGCATTAACTAGGGCCCTATTAAATCAGTTTCCCTCAATTCTATGTTTCCATTTGAATTTTCTAGATTCTATTTGAATGCTTTAATTAAAAATGTAAACATCAAAAAGCATGTCTAATCAATTGAATTCATAAAACCGTAACAACTTAATAATTAACCACTGCCCTATTGATTCAGTGTTGGATTTTTTGCAGGAGCGTTTGAGGGCTGGAATAACCCCTGACGCTTAAGGTTTTTGAAAAATCAAGAAAAATCTCTGGTGAACTTCTTTGAAACAGTTGAAACAGTGATGAAATGCTTATGGAGTGAACTCTCAGAGCAGCTCTGGAGATGAAGTTCATGTGCTCATGTCCTCATAAAGTGAGACAGCAGACACTAAAAACACCATGAGCATCACTTGTGCTTGAGTATATGCAGTAAACGAAACTGCGCTGCTCATTCATTCTCAGACAAACAGAACATGTAGACTTCATGTTTCTTTTTACGGTTTAACAATCACAGACACTAGTCCATATTTGAATTTGATTAATTATATTAATTCTCATTTATTAATGCCATATTCTCTGACATTCCATTCCGTTTAAATGATTGGATTAAACAACTCTGTCCTCTTTTTCTGCAACGTGGAAATCATAGGGCCCTAGCTTGTTTACTAACCCTGCTGTGTGCAGCTGAGTACACCTTTCAGGTCTCAGCTGTACTCACACAAATAGACTATTCATTTGAATCAGAATGGACCCAGCTATTGTTTATGTATGAGCAATTATTATTTTATCTTCAACAAGCTCACAGTCGCTTGCAAAGACAAAGCTCTACATAATTTAACCGGATACATCCTGCTCTTAACATTCCTGATATAGTGATGCATTTTTCCCCACATAATCTGTGCTTCCTCATTTTATGTATTATATAAATAATAAACTTCTCAGTGCTGTGTATTGTTATGGCTTATTGTTGCAGGGCTGTTGAGCATGCAGCCTGATGTTGACTGTGATGGACAGAAGCTTTTAGGCAGACGCTTGCTGCAGCTATGTACAAAATTGCCCTCCTTTACATCAGGGCCCGTATCCCTAAAGATTCTGAGAATCCTCTCAGAGAGCTCCTAACTTAACCTAAAAATTCCTTGCCAGGAGTTTTAGCTTAGAAGTGATTCCAGAACATTTTCAGTGAACTCTGAGCAAGGAATGGATGGAAAATCCTATCTTAGTGAGGAGGTGTGGTTGACCCCGTTGCTAGGTATGAGTCATCATTTCAAAAGCCGTGATTGGTTGATCCTACAAGTTTGATGAAAATGAACTTTTGGTGATAATGAGCAAAGGATGTACCCTCAAATCAATAAACATAATTATTCACTCTAATCTTATGCAGACTGTAATTGTAAATAATATTTCACATTCAAGAAAATATCTGGAAAATGAATAGTAAGCTGTAGGGGTTATAGCCTAACATTAGAATCTAAAATATGTGAAAACTTAAGCTCATTACACCCTGTTCAAATAATGATTCGTGTCTTATTTGCTCATATTAATATCCTAGCTGGCATATTTTGTACTTTCACTCCGATATGGACCCCATTGAAAACAAGATGGCCTATCTCAAGGGGCTGTCCTTAATGAAGTAGAAATTGCAACGTTACAACTCAGTGTGGTCTTAACGAGGGTAACACGGCTCAGCTTTTATCAATGTCTGTGATTGCTGGCTGGTCTATTTATGAAGGCTTGTTAACAAATATCCTACAAACACAGAAAATGGAGAAAAATCCTCTGTTGGCCATTTTGTGCAGCTGCTTAGGGGAACTCCTAAGCCACTAAAAGTCCTCTTCCCTGCTCTTAGCAGATCTCGCCTTAGGAGCCCTTTTTAGCGCTAGGAATCTTGAGGAATAGCTTTTATATTAACTGGGATTTTCGTGTCACTTTTAGGGGAAATTCTAAGAAAACGTCATGACTCTGAGAATTTTCTTAGAATTTGGCCGCTAGGAGCCACTTTTTGCACAAAAATTCTTTAGGGATACGGGCCCAGCTCTGCTGGAGTGCCTATCTTTAAATCATTGATTTTATCTGCAGGAGTCCAGCAAGAAACTTGTTAACAGCTGCTGATGTGAACGTTTGATGCTCACGCTGGTTAAGGCACTTCTTGTGGTGGATGAAACTTCAGTGGGCAGAATATATAGATCAGTGGCCGTATTCACAAAGCATTTTTTCTTACCACTAGGAGTACTCCTAAATCGCACTAAAAGATTTTAGCTAGAAGTTTTCTCTTAAAAGTTATTCACAACGCCTTTCAGACCTACTCTTAGTAAAGAAAAATGACAACTCCTAAACTAAGAGTGAGTCTTCGTTGCTATGGATGACTATATTACTCATGCACGAGCTTGACTGAAGTGACCACCTTGATTGGCTGATGATTGTAACGCGGGAATGATTCCTAACACCTCCCCTATGATGATGAGTGACAGGTGACAGGTCTGAGAATGCGTGCGCTACACAAGCAGTGCGAAGGACGGAAGATGATGAATAACTGAATAAATAGCCTAAATGAATAAAGAGTAAGGCAAAACAAATAGCCTAGTAGCCTAATGAAACATATGGATTGAAGCAATATCTTTGCAACATTATTGAATTAATCTGTCACTATATGCCTCTGCCTACGTTTGCAAAGAGAAGAACATTTTAATTTGATTCACAATGAAACGTTACAATTAGTTTACATGCAATGAGTAGCCTAGTTTTGGTTGTTGTTGGTGGCGTTATTGCATTATGCCTACTATGCTAAATTGTTCCCTCGCGATTGGAAGCTCCTGTAGCCGCCGCATACGCATTTCAAAACATCGCAACGTGAAATGCCACAAAAAGCGGTTTGTGAATAGGTCTTAGTGAGTTAGGAGTCCTCTCGACTTCTTTTAAGCTGTCCCAGGCTTAGGTGCTTTTTTTAGGGCTAAAATGAATTACTCTTAGTCAAAAAAATTAGGAGTCCTAAAGTTACGAGTGACACGCCCATTATTTTTAGGAGTTGCTCCTAAATTCGCCAGTTAGGAGCTACTTTTAGCCTTAAAATTCTTTGTGAATACGGCCCCAGATGTGTACAGATTTCATTACTATTGCTTGTATTTTAATGTCAAATATTAAAGAAAAAGAGTGATTGATGGAGAAAGACTTTGCTGAACCCATAGTGACATGTAATTTCTCTGAGACCTTGTTAACATTTATTATCATGCAGAGGAACACCAACCCCAGGCTTTTCTTAAACAACTTCCAAGGGGTATTTGGAAAGGATTTTGACCTCACTTTGGTGAACTTGTAAGTTCTTTTTTACATTATCATATTACATAAATCATAACTTTGCTTTAAATTCTGTAGAAATGCCAGGGTATTGGTTCGTGGGAGATATTTTCATATTTAGTTGAGCTTCTGTTATTTTATATTTTAATTTGTTTCCCATATAAAGAGTCAGTGCCACGAAAATGGCAAAGATCCTTCTCAATTGCTTTGGCTCATTTCTTGAAACAGACCGGACGTTCTCAACACTTTTGGTGCTTTTGCCAAAATAACGTGGATGGTTCGTCACAACACCATGGTTCACCTGCAAAAGTTCATACCTCTCCCAAAACAGTTCACTCATGTGTCAAAACTAAATTTCCTTCTCATTTAAACAGTCAGTGCCCCCAAAATGCTTCGTCCCTTTGGCATTGTGTAAGCACTGCAAGTCAAAATGTTTAGATGTTTTGTCACTATGGCAGAGGACCATTGAAATATCCCTCATGTCCACCTTTCAGTCTTAGCCCAGTCCTTCATTGACAATGGTTACTGTACTGTTTTTTGTCTAACAGAATACAATTGTGTATAAAACTGAAAAAAAGAAATAGGATTTTAGGGTAAGAGTAGCCTCCAAGGTTTGACTCACCTTGGTGGCCTGGCCTGGGCCATCGCTGGCCTGGGACATCCACAGTGGCCCGGTGGCCAATACTGTAATATTATATGGTATATACTGTAATATATATATATAATATATATTTGACAACTGAACAGACTATTGTGCATGTGATGACTTATACAATGAAATGACGCTGACACATTTTGGAGCGAACAACCATTAGACTGAGAATCAACAATCAGTTTAGATCAACAAGATCTATTCACTTGGAAATTGTGCTAAATGTAGGCTACCTGTACTTAATCATTTGCAAAGATGTACTGAGACATTGAGACATGTACTTAGACATTTGCAGTTTGATGAAATGAATGAGAAATTCAATTCTGTTGTGAACAATTGCCAAGTGGTTTGGAGGTTTGTCCATGTTGTTTTGAGAATGTAATTTCTGTTTCAAGAAATGAGCCAAACCAATGGAGAAAAACTGTAATACATTAGACTTATTAAACATACCATCTGCATTTTATTAATAAATAAATTTGCTGTTAGGTCTTGCAGAGAACGTCTCTGTATGATTGGCAAACAAGAAGGTGATGTTAAAAGTCATACAAGCTCAGGGGTGTCTTATTAAAGACAGAGGGAGCTGTGAGGTGAGCTATTTTTCTCGCACAGTGTCAATTATTTTTAATTTAATAGTTAATGATTCTAATACTGCTTCTTTAATTAAGTTAATGATAATGCAAACGTTATCTAGTAGAAATGTAATTCTTGTTTTGTTTTGAAGAAAAGGTAGTTGAGTCTGAAATGCGGCTGTTGGGGCTGCATAACACAATACATTTCGTTTTTGTGAATGCTAATGAGTAAATACTTGAAGTGATGACATAGTTGCACAGGAATACATAGTGTAATGAAACAAAGGGCAATAAAAGTATGTTTAAAGAATGAATACTTTTCCCCAAATCCTTTTTGTTGAAAAAAAATAAAAATTGTCTGCAAGAGATTATGACGGTGTTACCAGTGCTGATGTTTGTATAAATGCATGTATACCCATTTGAGGATGTTTACATGCCTCAGCCCTATTACTCCCATGCATTTAAGTTCATGTCCATCACAAAACTTCAGCTATGCCTATCACACTGCATCAATGTCTCAGTGAAGAAATAAGAGTTGCTTTCTCATTATGCTGATGGGGAATTGTCTCATCATGACCAGCATATCTCATTTGATTTGATCATTCTCTTCAATGGCCCAATGAAGCACCAAATTGCATCAATCTCTCTCTTTTGTCAGTCTAATCATTTTTTCTGTTCAGCTTTCCAACAGTTTTCAACCATACTTCACGCTGCCAGAGAATGAAATGTTGACGTTTCACATTAGATGCTGTTGTGTTTGCAATGAAAAGCTGACAAATTAATTTGATGTTTTAAAAGATGTGAAGGTTGAACTTATCGAGCTAGAGATCAGATACATGTAAAGCAGTGATTCTCAAATGGTCATGCTTTAGGACCTTCATGTTCGTGGCAAGTCCCAAAATAGTGTAAAAAGTAAAAAAAATTGTTTTATATATTTATTAATGGTAATGCAGGAGGCCTTTCAGTGTGGAGTTTTGCATGTTCTCCCTGTGTCTGTGTGGGTTTTCCTCCAGGTGCTCTGTTTTCCCCACACAATCCAAAAACATGCAGTATAGGTGAATTGGAGATGCTAAATTGTCTGTTGGTGTGAATTTGTGTGTGTGTGTGACTGTGTGTGAGTCCCAAGCCATGTATTATGGATGGTTGGGGAAAGACCTGGCTACACCTTTGAAAAAAATCATTGCCAAGAAAATTCATTGCCAGTCTCTCGCGGCAAGAGATTGCACATAGAAAATCACCAAGAGTCGGATGCGACTGAAAAAGGTTAAAGGGGTGGTATAATGCCCTTTTCACAAGATGTAAAATAAGTCTTTGATGTCCCCAGAGTGTGTATGAGAAGTTTTAGCTCAAAATACCCCATAGATATTTTTATATAGAATGTTAAAAAATTCACTTTTTGAGAGTGAGCAAAAGGGCACCGTTTTTGTGTCTGTTCCTTTAAATGCAAATGAGCTGCTGCTCCTGGCACAGGGGGCGGAGCTTCAACAGCTTGCACTCACACAGACATGCACTGAAAATTTCAAAAACTTTTAGCCTTTTATGTTCAAACCGGATTCAGACAATGATGGAGAGACTCAAGAAGAAGTGACAACATGTAGAAGCAACATTTCTGAATGGTTAGTTGATGAATTTATTAAGCTTATGTGTAGTTATCTTCTAGTCATTGATTAGCATATTCTGTCTTGATAATCTATTAATCGTGTTCAGGGGGCGGGGTTTATGTAGATTTTAGGGTTAGTGATGTCACTAACCCGGGAGGAATGTGGTGTAGTCTCTACCAGCCGTTTGTTGTAGTCCTTAAAAAGCGATTTCTTTAAAAGCAAATATCTCCCTTTGCTTTGAACTTTGAGCACTGTAACTTTGCAGATGTTGTTTATGCTCAAACAGCAACATTACACACTAGCTAAAGTTAGAAAAGTGAAATCATAATCAACCACCCCTTTAAAAAATGTATTTATAAAGAGGCTTTTTTAAAATAGTTTGAGTGTTTGATTTTTAAATGTTTTGACAGAAGCACCCCAAAATTATTAATAATATTGAATACAATTGATATACAATTTTTTTTTTTAAATAGTATAGTTTTTTGGTCCTGGTTTTTGAGGATGAGTGCATGTCACACAACCTTTCCATGTTGAAACTTATACCAATTGACATTTGTACTTTGACTTAAATAACAGACAGGTGAATCATTTTCTCCTCCATTTATTAAAAGTTAATAAACTTATTTGTGTTTATATGCTATCTATGCATAATTATGCAGTTTGCAGTTAGCATGTTTTCCCCTGCTGTTTGTGACCCTATCAGATATATAACAGCTATATATATAACAGATATATAACAGCTGTGGATTAAGCTAATAGCTAATAATTAAATGAACAAAAGTTCTGTTTCATTCAAAAACAGGCTAGCATTTTGCATTTAACTAAACTACCTTACAGTGTACAATCTCTATACTTGCATACTACCGTGCTGCTGGCTTAAAGCCTCTAACATTACTGCCCCCTGTCTTTATCAATTGTTAAACAAAATACAGACATGTAAATGCATGTCAGCATTTCTTTTGATGCTTTAGATTTAATGGAAAAGGAAAGGGGAAGATATGAGCTTGTTGTGACTCAGAATTGAGAGAGGTCACCTAGCGAAATCTGCGGAGGGTGAGATGTTTGAGGTGCTGCAGGAGAACTCACACACTGTGAGGCCATATGGTGTAGAGGGAAGAGGGAAGAAGTAATAGCCGCATTAAATCATCCCAGATTACTGCGGTAAATCAAAACAATCTGTTTTAATAAGCTTAATTAGCTGAAATGTTCCCGAGAGTTGGCCGCACACTGCGAATCTGAAATAATTCTGAAATAAAAGTGCTTTAACTTGTTGTATTAATGTCAGGAAACGACTTTATGTGGCAGCATGAAACATTACAGAGGTTGGAAGATAGATACGAAGAGAAGAGCTGAGAAATCGAGATTAAAAACTCAAATTACAAGAAAAACGAAAAAAGGGGAGAACAAGAGACCAAAGCACAGCATGCGAGAAGGAGACAGATACAAATGTAGGAGAGGAGGAGGAGGAAAAAATGTTAGAGCAAGCGAGTGTGAGAAAGAGAATCACCGGGGGGGTTGACTAAGGAGGCTGATTAGAGATGCGGTTTGATGTCAGGACCAGTGCACATTTTTTACCTAATAGAGGCATTGATTTCAATGAAAGAGTTGAGTGTTCATGCGTCTTTCCATTATCTGAATCACAGACAAAAAGAAAGAGAGAGCGAGAGAGAAGTGAGGGGGAGGGAGATGTGGCATGTCAGTGTGTGATCCTTTGCCATTGAATAATTCACTCTCCATGCATTCAAATCGTGAGGAGGCTCTTAGTTTCTTTGAGCTGAATTACAAACTCAAATCACCTCAAGTCTTCACCATCACTGATGCAGAGAGCTCATCTATTCACAGCTTATGTAAGAGGGGGAGGACAACATTGGTGAGATAAATTAAATGCTAGTTGGTAAAACGTGACTGAGGTTGGTGATAAAACCAGGATCCACATTTTTAAGTGAAGGAATCTGTACATTTTTATGGTAGTTATTCAACGTCTTTTCAATAATAAGACATTCGTTCAAATGAACTGACTCCAGACTTGATTCTCAGTGTAGTATCAGACTTTTGGACTCAACTGTAACATCATTTGTACCTTCATCAATTAAATACTGGACTCTGATTTGTCGATCGCAGTAACGCTGTGTATCAGACCGCTCTCTATTACTTTCATGTCTCTCATATCACACTGCAGACTCACTCTTGATTCATACAAACAGAACTGGTGCTATTGATTGTAGTGAAAATTCACTACTTTAATACTGTTTCAGTGTTTGTCTTGTCGCTATAGGCTGATTGTTTTGTACATTGTAATGGACTTTTTTCTTAGTGGGAGTTTTAAGATTTGTTGTGGAGCTAATTGTACATTATGCATATATTATAGTTGATTGGGATTCTATAGGGGAAAAAAATGCTTTCATGCCATGTTTCTTTGGTTTATGAGAGTCTGTAGTGTATCCTAGAGAAAAAACTAGAGTAAAAGAAGAGGATAAGAGAATAGGCTGCAGTTATCTGCAGTGAAATAGAGTCCAGTCAACAAGACACTGAGTGAATCTGTAATGTCACAGCTCTCTGAGCTCAAACCTCATGACACCAGGATGGGGAGATAAGTCTTTTTTTCACGGGCAGACGCCTGCATTTCAGGCATTTCTTTCGAATATATCCTTTGTGTGATCGCCTTTTTTGTTTTAAAAACATGAAATTATCCTTTAAAAGTTATACTTTTTGTTAAAAACATATTTAATTAAGTTTATTTTTAACCATATTTTTTTCCCCGTTTTAACCATGCATCTAACAAAATGGGGTGAAGCTTATGCTTTGAAAATGAGTGCAGAGCCATGCTATTTTTGTCCAATTAATTTTTATTTCCTGGGTTAATTAGTCATGGTGAGCAACTGTGAACTGGCGGTACATCTTTGTGTTGATGAATTCAGCCTTCTTACAAATGCTATTACAAGAATAACTCTAAGCTGCATAGAATTTTTTCAAAGTTTATAATCAGCAGCCCATATCATCTGCAAAGATAATTTGATCCTCATCTGATCTGCATCTATGGGCACAGTCACTGTAATTCCTTCTAATCTGTTCTCTAGATAGCCAGCAGCATTTGTAAGAGTATTATTAATTATTGTAAAGGGTATGTTGCAACTTGTCACAGGTTCTTGTAATAATATTATCTGTAATTATTTGTGGCAAACTGAATTATGCACAGTTGTTTACATTTTCAAACAATATTCTGTTTTTTCTTTTATAGGGATGCACAATATATTAAGATTCTGGCCTTTTACCAATGAGACAATATTTTCATGTTATGGCTGTCTATAACTGTTATAATTCTGATGTTAAAATTCTATACTATTTTGTCTGAGGAAATGAAAAACAAAACTCAAATGAATAATTTTAAATGCTACAAGTGGATTTAGGCATCACAACGTACAGTATAAAGATGAGATTTGATAAAGATAACATTTAACAGCAATAAGGCGATAACTGACCTATAATATATTTTGTGCATCTCTGTTAATTTCTAATTGATAAGCAATAACACCCCATCAGACAATTTTAAACATCTCACAAATTGCTTTTGATTCTCGATGTTACGTTTGCGTGATAATGGTTGGGATTTTTTGAAGGATATCCATCAGAGTGACTTCCAATAGCTGTCTGTATGTTTGTTTTTTCATTTATCCACAGGGAGCATAAGCAAGTTAAAGAGATGATTCCTATCTCTACTCTTCATGTTCCTTATTCTTCCCCATACTCTCCGAAACGCCTCTCATCTCAAGCTTTCTAATAACCGTACTAAAGGTTAATGTACACGAGGGATTAGTTCTAGTGAGTTTAAAATAAGCCCTCACTGCCAGTTAATTCTTTCTCTCTAATGAGCAACTCCATCTCCTCTTGTTTATTCTTCCTCATTTTTTGCACCATCCGTGGGAGTGAATATAGATTCTGCACTGGAGCTCAGGGATTTGAGGGGAAAATCCTCACTCCGCTTGACTGGACTTTACCCCGTGGGTATTTGGCTCAATCCGTGAAGGCAAGCAAAGCGCACTATTCCTGCAGTGTACTCCATCAGTGGCTCCTCTCTGTAGGTTTAGCATATAGATGTGTCCTGAGGTTTGTGCAGCTGCTCGAGTGCGAATGTAGGTGGTTTGAGACATCTAGTAAATCTCACATAGACCCTCTTTTCAGCCTTTTGTGTTCAACGACTTTACAGTTTCCATACATGCCATATGACTCTTTTTGAGACCCTCCCGTGTTCCCGTTTTTACCCTTCTGTATTATAAAATGTTCAGATGTAGTTCTATTGAAGCATCTGGTATGTATCGCTCCCTCTCTAGTGAGGATCATGTCTCTCATCGCATTAACTGCTCATACTGTGATGAGAACCCATAACATTCAAATAGACAAATGATCCTAATGTGGAATATAAGACCGTAGGTGTCCTGTTGACAGAAGTTTGCTTTTGTGTGTGTGTGTGTGTGTGTGTGTGTGTGTGTGTGTGTGTGTGTGTGTGTGGTTAATAACAGCATCCCATCCTCAACAACCAAGCTCAACATGTTTTATCCCATTAAGTTTCACTAGATTCTTAAATACGTTATTTCCTTGTGTAAGCCTCATTTACGTAGCACCCGGACAAGCTCAATTTCCTTTAAAAATATATATATATATATTTTCTGTTTGTGTTTATATGCAAAGTCGTAAAAAGCTATTCTTTTTACTGGATATTATTTAGGTTAAATGTATACATAGTGCAATATCATCCACAAGGAGCTGTCTGGGGTTCAATTTAAAAAATAATTATTCCCCAATCTGCCCTGGTTCAACTAATTATTTGAGCATACTGATGAATTTAGTGGCCTTATTATTTTGTATCTAGTTTCCTATAATCTTTGTTTTCCCCTCAGCTCTTTTCTGTAGGCTTACTGCATCTTTGTTTACTGCAGACTTATATATATATATATATATATATATATATATTTTTTTTTTTTTTTTTTTTTTTTTAAAGAAATGAATACTTTTATCCAGCAAGGATGCACTAAATTGATCAAAAGTGAGAGTGAAGACATTTATAGTGATACAAAAGATTTATATTTCAAATAAATGCTGTTCTTTTGAACATTCTATTTATCAAAGAATCCTGAAAAAAAAGGTTACCTAACAAAACATTTTTAAATGGTAATTATAGCAGTGATTTTCTCTTTTAGCTTCCAACATGAAACATAGATGGCAACAGTTAGGGAGACAAATTATCGCCTGGCAAACTTTAGTAAAGTGCCCTCAATCAAGGCACAATGTTTTGTTTCTGCAATTACATGTGTCAAAATGTGTGATGGAGTGAAGACATACCTATTTTCCATATGCTTTGTTTGCACTGCATTTGGAGAAGAGAAACACATCTCTGATACGATTGTAATAACAATTAACATCTATGTGTTCAGTTCAGTTCTGTAGACATGTTGTTATCACGTGACTTTAGAATTTTTTTTAGAATTTGCTTGTTAAAGCTACACTGTGTAATTTTTTAAGTTGATTCTTAGCAAAAAACACTTTCTTTAAAAATGATATGTGCTCATTAATGTGTAATTACTTCTACCAACTAATCAAGTATTCTCGTAAGCGTAGAATCTGCCATTTAGAATACATACGAGCGAGTCGCTCGAATGGCGGCAGCCATGTTGCGCCTCCATCTTGAAAATACATTAGCCAAAGTGGGACATACCTGGAAATTCAAGTTTCGCCTTTCGCGTTTTGACACTCAGTGGCACCGTGACGAATGCGAGGGAGAGATTACTCGCGACTGCCGGCAGATTTGAAGTAAAACGGCCACCGTAGGAGTTAAAACGCCCTCTGAACGGGAGGGGCTAGAAAGTAATATTCAGTTGGTAGTCATAAACAATTTCACCGCTAGATGGGAGAAAATCCTACACAGAGTAGCTTTAAATGTGGTTGTCACTCCTGTAAACTAAACTTGTGTTCAAAACAGGATTAAGCAGAAGTGATAGCCTTATCTACCTGCACGTGGCCTCTGTGACTTTTTAACCACACTTCAACAAATCTCATTCCCTAGCCAGTGCATCCTGGCCAGTCTCAGCTCTGCACTGATTGATTTGGCAAGAAACATTGTGGTCGCACAGCCTTGCAGTGGAGTACCGCTGTTCTCCATAATCGCAGTGAAACAGAACGCCTCAGCAGCCTTCGGGGCAGCCCGTTTGTCTGTATAGATCAGTGTGCCAGATGGGAGTCCATGTTGGAATCATGAGCAAGCTAATGCATCATCCCACTGTTTAGAGCCCTAGCACCAGAAAAGACTCCTACAGTGTCATAAATTGCAAGTTTGCAACAATTAGTTTGAAAGGGAAGCAAATGGGTCGTCCTTCAGTATCCTATAATATTCACACTGAAATCCCTAGTAAAGTTTGGCATGTTTATGGCAAGTAAATGGGCTGACCTTAGTGTATTAAGATTGAGACTAGTGTATTTCTATCTTTGGTTGTAATAGAGAAAATGGGCACATTTAGTAATAGTAAAGGACTGCTTTATTGTGCAAATGATAAAATCTGTCTAATTCTGTTCCATTTATGACTATTTTTGCAACTTTATATCTCACAATGTGGCTGTGTTATTTTAAACATAATCTCAAAATTACCTTTTTAATGTTTTATTCGGAAGCATAAATGGGCTTCCGTATAGATCACCAAGCACGACATTATCGATAACTTTAGCCCGTCTTTATCTGTGCTCATATGAAAGTCTAATGGTGCGGTGTTGTACTAGAGCTATTTTGGTTATGGACCCAATATAGTGTGAATAATAAGTATGGAAATGTCTACAAATGGTCAGCTCTGTTTAAACAGATTGAACATATTGATTTTTGGCTTTGTTTGGTTTGTTTTCCAGGCGTTCCGATGGCCAATCGGGAGTCAAGTGGATGGAGACGAGATGCTGGAGATCCAAGTGTTTAATTACAGCAAAGTCTTTACTAACAGGTATGATAATTCAATACATTTGCTGTGTGACTTCAGATCAGCTCAAAAAAGATTGCAGCCTATTAATATACAGTACTTGCTTCTGAATGTACAGTATTTATTGACTGACATCTATATAGATTTAAGAGGCTATGATCAGAAAATACATTATAATCAGTACACATACAAGGATTATTGCAGTCTAAAATAAATCTAAACAAGATATTGAGTGGAACAAGGCTATAAACAAAGCCTAAATACATTTCCATTTAGTTCAAGTAATTAACATTCATGGCTTCAACCTATGGTCTCCAAACACACTCCAGCAACAAAGCATTGGGTATTTAAATGTTCTCTTAGACAAACTAAGGCTTGTTTGTTTAGCAATAAGTCTTTGTTATTTCCATCAGACCATACAGGACCTCATAACTCGTACATTTTCTTTGTGATGCTGGTTTTCATAATATGTTGTATTGACAGTCCATTAGCAGTGTAGCAGGGCTGCCAACTTTTGAGTTTAGCTTGGAGTGAGGTTTTTTTTTGGGGGGGGGGGGGGGGGGGGTATGTAATTGTGATTGTCAAAACATTTGGTAACTAAATAGAATTTTATGAAGTTTAGTGACAACATGTTACAATGTTTACATTGTACAATGACTGGTAGGATACAGTTTTTATTATTGCTTGACTAAAATTTCAAGATTTCAATTCCATTCTTGTGATTTGATTCCGATTTTGATTCAATATTGACTAATTTGGATACATGTTTATTTTAAATTTTATTTAAAAAAATAATCTCACCTAATGCAGTAAACGTAGAGGGCCCAATCTGCTGGTATTATTAAAGGTTAAAAATAACAAATTAAATTAAATATAATGCAGTTTTTGTTATAATAACAATTATTTAATTACATAAGTAAAAATATAATAAATATGTAATATTGTGCTCAGCAAAATCTCCTTTCTAGCTATTTTTTCTATTCAATTAACATGCTATGGTCATTAAATGGCTTTCCTGAGGTAAATGTAACGTTATGTGACATAATTGTTCTCCTGCTGTTATATTGACCTCTTTCTGTGGTTGAAAAACACTAATTGGTCGATATTATGTATACTTTCGGTAAGTTGTACTGCATCTTGAAAATAAAAAAGTAACAGATGATCGGTTCACGTGCACTTGAACTGAGGCACTCACCGATCTGTCACGTCACATTTACAAGCGCCAAACGTATTTTTGTCTGAATTTCATAATAAAATTGACGAAATCTAAGAGCTGAGAATTAGTTTCATATTAAAAGTAGGTTACCTCTTTGCTCCGCAATTTTTCTGTGCATGAGAAAATGGATGTGTGGCGTGAGAGCTTGTGAAAAGTGTAAATTGCGTGAGTCTCACGCTCAATGCGTGAGAGTTGGCAGCCCTGGTGTAGATTATTTGATCTATTTATGCTTTAGTAGAGTGGTAGTTATTGACATTAATTAAATACTGCCAATTCTAATTTACACTCATTCCCGAGATATGAATGAGAGAGCAGCCACAGAATAGAGGTTCGCCTATCAGTTCCGGTTATAGTATTTTCCAGAAACTTGTTGATTGGATGCAGTGCAGTTTATTTCCTGTTCATGTACCTGTCAGTGTTCACTCTGTGAAGCTTTTCTCTGAAACTCTGAAGGAGTGCTGTGGTCTTTTCTATATACTGTATGTATTCCTCTAGAGGTGATGGATAGGCTGACAATCTTTACTAGCTGTTCTCCACTAAATGACGTGCAAATTCTGTGGCCTGAAAGCTTGACACTTCTCCTGAGGCAGACGTCAGTGTGAGTTGGTGCGTGCGAGTGTATACCGTTATCTTGGTCTGGCTACATCAACGTGACTGAGTAAATTTGCAGCTGTCGTGAGCACAAGTAGAAAAATCTATCATGACTAATAAGTTAATTTAATTGTAGTACAATCAATGGTCAGCACTTTGTTTTGTTATCATAGGCATTGTTTAGAGCTGACAGTGTCACCTGTGAATAGATCACAATGTATAAGAAGAGCATCTGATGAATAATTCACATGCCCCTGTGACATATGTTAACCGCGCCACTCATTAGCTATTTGTTTGTTATTTACAGATGTAATTTCTATCCATCATATGCATTACGTAGCTGACCTGATCGTGATCTATGCGAACTCAGTAGATCGGGACAAAACACCAGGTGTGAGACCGTTGTGTACACGCAGCAGACCGATGTGTAGCTCAGAAACTCTATCTTCCTTATGACAGACAAGGTTATACATTACATTAGAGGTGAACAATTCCTAGCCTTGGGAAGATCAGGCAGTAATTGAGAATTAATGGTGATTCATTCAACTTGCTGTTGTTGTTTCATGACCAAATGACCACCAGGTGGTGACGTTGTAGATGCCTGCAATAGCATTAATAGGATCCCATCCTGCAAATAAAGACCATATGAGAAGAAATCAAATAGATAATAAATAGTTTGGGTATCAGTAAAGAAAAAGAAATTGATACTTTTAGTCAGCAAGGACACATTGAAATGATCAAACATGACAGTAAAGACATTTATACTGTTACAAATAAATGCTGTTTTGAACTTTTTAATTGTATTCATTAAAGAATCCTGAAAAAAAGGTGTCATGTTTGTGACACTTAAGCACCAAATCAGCATATTAAAATTATTTCTGAAGGATCATGTGACATTGAAGACTGCTGCAATGGCTGTTAAAAATTCAACTTTTTTCATCACATGAATAAAATACAAAATAGTAAATTAAAATAGTAAACACTTATTTTAAACCGTAATCACATTTCACAATATTATGTTTTTTTTTTTTACTGTATTTTTGATCAAGTAATGCAGCCTTGGTGAGCATTCAAAAAACATATATATGTTTTAAATAGTCACCGTGTTTTAAAAAGTATTGGTAGGTTAGTAATAAGCCTGTGTGTGATGTAATGGTTTATGTCAGTGAATGTATGTCAAGGAACTGGGGTGCGATTTCATGCATTTCATTAGTAATATCACTAGAAGGCAGAGAGTACACTGCGGCTCTATAACAGGATCCGTCACTGATAACTGCAGAACTGTAGATAATGTGCAGAGGAACCGCAAATTCCAGCTCAGAATTCCAACACAGCCACTCATTATATTACTAACGAAATGAGAACTCCTGCCAATCCCCCTCAATTTATATTGTGGTTATAGTCTTCACAGTAACAGTACATTTTTAAGGATTAAAAAAAACAGTTAAGTAGTATAAATAAGTCGGAAATACTTACAATTATCATTTAGGAAATCTGATCTCATCTGAAATCAACTTGCATGTATCATAGGATCAATTCTAAATTGGTATTAATGTACTGTAGAAAATTCATATAAGAAAAATGGAAAAGCAACATGGGATTAACTGTTGTGAATTCTCATGTTCTGACCTCTCCAAAAAAAGAGAATGGACTTGTCAAGGCAGGACAGTAAATTATAGAGCAGATGAAAGTCAATTGTCTGTTGTTTGTTCAGAGGATCAATAATGTATGAGGGATCTTTAGAAAAGTTGATCAAGAGCCAGAACCTGATCCAGGATCAGTGAATTATTCACCCGTGGATGCATGCAGTTCATAGACAGTCACAAAGCCATCATTTCGCCACCGAACTGGTCGCATATCAATCACAATGGTCTCTTTTCCTTTATCGAGTCCCTCTAGATGAACAATGGTGCTGACTGAGTGTGTTTTCACATCCGAATACAGCTGTAGCTCAGAGGCAGGTGCTGAAACTGTTAGCGGTTCGAATGGTTTGATGTGTTTTCTCATCAAATTTTCTGACTACATGGATAGGCCCGCCTGTCTTTCTCTTAGACAGTGATGCAGTAATAGACAAGAGAGTGTGTGTAAGCTAACTACATGTGGCATTTAATTGGTCAGTCCAGAGTTCCTGATTGCTTTTGTTCACTGCCTGTCACTTTTCATACCGAGAGATGAGCTAACAAGCAGACAGAAATACCCATTCCTATCTCGCATATGTTTGTTGATCTTCTTGTGTCTAGATTTGTCAGTCTTTATTCCTCTAAACTCAAAACAGACATTGTGGTTACATAAAAAGCATGTGTTTGTGTCCCTAGGAGTGATTGCAGCTGGTAGTAAAGAAATTAAACTGCCCTTTTTGATAGGAAATGTTTAAATGATTCAAAGATGGGACAGTTTTCAGATATTTATTTGCAGAATAGTGATTAAACAATAAAAAAAAGTGTATTTTAATAATGTTATTTTTGAACAATACATCCAATTCATTAGTACTTTTAATTCCGTTAAAGGTGCACACAGTATGTTTTTCCTAACAAACAATAAATATATAATGCTTTTGAAAAATCAAGTCCAGACATTTCAGCAGTCTAATAAAAACCGTTTTGTTGAAATCACACGACCAACACTATTATCAGACACTTTCACTCACAGAATTACACTACTGTTTGGGGTCAGTAAGATTTTTTTTTTTTAAATGAAATTAATACTTTTATTTAGCAAGGCCAAAATATAATCACAGTAAAGACTTTTACATTGTTTCAAATAAATGCAATTTTTTTTTACATTTTTTTTTTTTACTCTGTTCATCAAATAATCCTCAAAAAATCACGTTGGTTTCTTTTTCATCTGTGAATATAGCGAGAAATGTTTCTTGAGCAGCGATTCAGCATATGAGAATGATTTCTGAAGGATCATGTGACACTGAAGTCTGGAATAATGATGCTGACTGCTGAAAATTCAGCTTTTGCCATTGAAAACAGTTACTTTAAATTGAATAATATTTCACAATATTACTGTATTTTTGATCAAATGAATGCAGCCTTAGTGAGCAGTAAAATCGTACCGATCATGGCTGACTGCTAATAGCAGTAGTAGTAAATGTAAAAATGATAAAAACAATTATAAAACAGTTGTAAAGACTTCTCTATCTTCAAAGTTCATGATATTCGTCTCAGCTGTACATACTTCAAATATATATATAAAAAAATCATGTATCGAGTCACATATGTATTTGTGTGTGTGATAACAGAGTTGGTATTTTTCACAGGCTCTTTGTAGCTGTCGCAGTGTTTCTCCCTCACCACCCTTACAAGCTCAGTGCACATCGGGTCAGACCAAAGTGTTAGATCGTTATTTAACACAACTGTCTGACCGAACTTCTTCTGTTTGCAGGTTAATTGGCACTTTCCGCATGGTTCTACAGAAGGTGGTGGAGGAGGGTCACTTGGAGGTGTCTGACACTCTTATTGACGACAATAACACAGCCATACGGGTGAGACGTGAGGATTACAGACAGTGCGTGTGCTTGTTTTTCTTCTGGTCTGACAGATCAGAAATGCTCTTTTTTTCCATATAACACACCCACTCACAAAAACATCCATTCACATATTTCACCAGAGGGTCTAGCTTTGCACAACTTGCACAAAACCATCGTT
The DNA here is from genome assembly GCF_949319135.1 of Squalius cephalus. NCBI lineage: Eukaryota > Metazoa > Chordata > Actinopteri > Cypriniformes > Leuciscidae > Squalius > Squalius cephalus. The sequence continues at coordinate 5,257,922 of NC_137133.1, read as the reverse complement.
GTCATGGTTACATGTCTACTCGGAGGCTATAAGGAACTATACAGTTTTATTTCTCTCTCTCTCGCTCTCTCTGATATCCACCCAGGTTGATTTCTATAGGGGTCCGGCTCATCCCTATGTGTCAGAATAGCAGCTCGATAATAAAGGAAATGTATCGTGTAGCTTAAATATTAAACTTATTTTCTCCATTAAGCTTCCTTTGACTCTTGCTAATCTTATCACTTAAGATCTTACCAGTTTGGTTATTGCTCCTTTAAAACATTTTCGAACTAAGTGAATCTTAAATGCAACTTCCAAAAGTAACTTGTTTGTGACTTTAATTGACTTTATTGTAAGGAGTAGTAAGTGTTTGTCTTGCACACTGTGGCAGAAACGATCTGTTCACATGCCTAAATTTGTTACATTTTCACCAATAATTTCCTTTAAACTGTCAACACTTTCATTATCTGCCCACCTTTTTACGGCACAACACAGGAAGAGTTATTGTTAAAATGTCAAAGCTGTTATGCAACACGATGCATGGTGATCACTGGCTGGTTCCTGGTCATGTTTTATCTTGCTTAAGGCTATGCAGTCATTCATTCGTTTTGCAGGACACTGAATAAAAGCTCTCTCAAACTTTGTCAAAGTATAAATTAAAACGTTGTTGCTAGAAAAACAGAAAACTTTCCAAAAAATGAGCCATGTTTTATTGGATATATTACCAAGAAAAGTAAGTCTTAAACTTGTCACACAGTATTGAGTGACGATATGTCAGATGTTTCTCCTCCACTTCAACCCATTTCATCCTTGACCCAGTGCAATTCTGACACTATTGTAATGTTTGTTAAGCAACTTTTATTTTATGGAAAAATAAGATCATAATACGTACTTTCATGCAACTTGATCCACTTGTACTTACACTGTGCACAAACTATAAACCACTGGTCAACCACTGAGACCTCAGCAAAGCTTGAAATTTGTCTTGTTTAATTAAAGCAGGGGTTATATCTAAGTAAAGCTGTTCCAGGGCTCAGGTTCTCCCTTTTGTATGACATGTACCCCTGGGAGAAGTGACCATCAGGCAGTTGAGAGAGATAAGCTGGACTGAGGCTAAATTGTTCCTTGTTCCTTTTAATGAGTTTGTAAACATGAGAAGGAAAGGGTAACTGATGCTGACAGACTGCCACATGGGTTAGCTAGCATGACCCTAACCTTAGCACTTAACTCTAACACCTAACCTGAACCCTATTGTTCTACCTCTCTTCAGCTTAAAAGTTGTGTCTGGGTTAGACAAGTGTTATTGCTTGCTTTATTGCTTGTGAAACCTGTGAGTGTTTATGTATTCTTATTAAAAAATCAATTTCGTTGTTTGTTCAGAAGCCTACTTGAAAGAACATGCACAAAAAGACAATCATATTTATGTTATTATATTATATTATTCAGTAGTCCACTTGAAAAAGATAGACATGCCTTACTGTATATGTTCAAGTTTTTACTGGGCATATGACATACTGTATATGCATAATTCATTTTCAACTTTTTTGTTGTTGTATTTCAGACAAATATTTCCATAGAGATCAAATATCAGACCATGGACGGGAGTGTGAAGGTGTGGAGCGATGGTGAATTCCTTGATGTTCCAGATGACTGTGATGGAACCTTTCAATTTGAGACAGACAGTTTACTATCTGGACGCAGCCTGAGCTCCGGGACATCACCTGGACGATCTATCCACGGCATTCCCACATTCCGGAAGTGAGTGTGTCTTCTTAGCCGATCACTGTTAACACAATCACCCTCATCATCATCACCCTCGGTATGTAGTGGCTTATATTGAACAGATAACTCTGTGATGAAGAAGATAATGAGGAGGAAATTAGATTAAGCATTCTTGCATATTTATTATTGTACTGTATTTGACATGTCAAGTCAAGTCGATTTATTGCCATTCCTCTGTATAGAGATATACAATGGAACAAATGTCTTGCCTCACAGGACCACAGTTCTATATAAACATACAGTACAGTGCAAAAGTCTTAGGCATGTTAATACATAACTACCCCCCCCCCCCCCCCCCCCCAAAAAAAAGGTTTTAAGTCAGTTATTTATATCTTTTGCTGTAGTGTGTCATTAGGAAATATCAGTTTACATTTCCAAACATTCTTTTTGCCATTAATTGTAATAATCCAGTGAGATTTGTGTATGCACAAGGAGTCTGACAACAGCCGGTATGATCTGATCTCACCATCATCGAGTCCGTCTGTGATTACATGAAGAAACAGAAGAAACTGAGACAGACTAAATCCAGAAGAACTGCGGGAACGTCTCCGAGACGCTTGAAGAAACCTTCCTGCAAAGCTTCCTGAGAAACTATGCGCAAGTGTACCTGGACAAAAGCTGTTTTAAACGCAAAGGGTCGTTACACCATATATTGATTTGAATTAGTTAATAGAAGTTAAATCATAAATAAATTCAATTTGTGATTCTATTTTTGAAAGCATTCTCAGCATTTTAACACAAGTGCCAGTGCTTTTCACAGTACTGCAGCTTTGCAGGAAGGTTTCTTCAAGCGTCTCGGAGACGTTCCCGCAGTTCTTCTGGATTTAGTCTGTCTCAGTTTCTTCTGTTTCTTCATGTAATCACAGACGGACTCGATGATGGTGAGATCAGATCATACCGGCTGTTGTCAGACTCCTTGTGCATACACAAATCTCACTGGATTATTACAATTAATGGCAAAAAGAATGTTTGGAAATGTAAACTGATATTTCCTACTGACACACTACAGCAAAAGATATAAATAACTGACTTAAAACCATTTTATTTGGGGGGGGGGGGTATTAACATGCCTAAGACTTTTGCACAGTACTGTATATGTATATTATATCAATTTTTGCTGAGTAATGAATACATGGACAAGTTAAATGTGTGGGATGTATTGATTTCCTCTAAGCCTTTTAGTCTCCACAGGGCATTTAATCCATAAATTATAACCATATACAGACACAACACTATTCCATCATGGTTTGTGCGTGGGCACCATTAGTGGTTTTATGTGGATATGTTTACATACTGATGTGTATGAATGATTAATGTTAGGGGGAGTTGTTAAAAGATACTATTAGGAAAATTAGAGCAGCCACAATAGAGATTTTTTGTGCTTTTGAATGGTTGTTTGGATTGTTTTGAAAGCCCTGTTTCATTTAGATATTGTATTTGATGATGGCAATTAATTACTAATTGTTCAAACAACAAATCACATTATTATCGAAACAAATAGTGATTCTGGAATTTTAGATTCATGTTCACTTAAGCAAGTGATGAAAGGTGATGTTTTTATCTGTTCTGATTCACCTTGCTTGCCTTCTCATTTCTCTATAATTGTGTCTTCATTTAAACTTCACATTCTTCTGTATAACTGCAACTTCTCATGTCTTCACTCAGGATGAAGTGATGTTTGAGACAGTTTGTATCTATACGCTATTCTGTTCATGTTGCCTCTGGAAATGGGCCTTATATTCATGCATGATAATAGTTACTAATAAAGCAACTTAAGCATATTTTAATTTAGCATTAATTAACTGCAGATGGTAACGGTAAATGAGAAGAGACAGGGAAAGGAGAAGCGAAGGAAGCGTTCAAGTCTGAATAAATAGGATGTAATGTGATAGTTTATTATGCATTGCGAAGTTGGCATAGATGACAGCTACTTAGTCAGACAAACAAACAAACACACACACACACACACACACACACACCAGAGAAGTCAGCTTATTTTCTCCCGAATAAAGCGTGTGGAGTCCTTAGACAACATATTTCCTCTTTCTGACCAGGAGTGAGCAGAAAACCAATGTCTTTGATGCTTTATAGATGATTTTTTAGCTCACATCAAAAGTTTGCAACATCTTCAAAGACTCGAGACATGCTTATGCTTTGTATTCCAAGCATCTTCCTAGTTCTGAACTGAATATAATTGAACGTTTTTTTTTTTTTTTTTCAAAGAGTTTGGCTTTTGTACTATTTTCACAGCAGTCAGCATCTTTAACTCTTTGAATAATTAATATTAATTAGAAAAGGTATGTAATTTCTGTATCTAATTAGAAAAGTTGGACAATCTGGACACTGAAAAAAAAATATTTCTTTTAGACACTTAAACATTACAGCAACCTAATGTACTCATGTTACAGTAATTCAGGCATGTTAAATACTTGACATTTGCCTTTTTAATAATGTTACCCACTGTCCTCACTTGAACTTAATTCCTGGTGCTGTTTCATTATTGATTACAAGTCTTAGTTGTAAAGTTCTAAGCTTTAGTTCTAAAAGTGTGTGTTAGCTTTTTTTGGAGTTTCTCTATAAAGAAAGAGAGAGAGAGAGAGAGAGAGAGAGAGTGTGTGTGTGTGTGTGTGTGTGTGTGTGTGTGTGTGTGTGTGTGTGTGTGTGTGTGTGTGTGTGTGTGTGTGTGTGTGTGTGTGTGTGTGTGTGTGTGTGTGTGTGTGTGTGTGTGTGTGTGTGTGTGTGTGTGTGTGAGTGTGTGTGTGTGTGTGTGTGTGTGTGTGTGTGTGTGTGTGGTACAGCTGAAGTTGCCAGAAGCCAGTGGAATGTAGTGAAGCTTCAGATCTGAAGTAAATGCTAGTCCTCTCTAATGACTACACCCCTCTCTCATTTCTCTCTCTCTCTCTCTCTCTCTCTCTCTCTCTCTCTCTCTATCTCTCTCTCTCTCTCTCTCTCTCTCTCTCTCTCTCTCTCTCTCTCACACCCTCTCTCTTTCAACTCTGCTTTTTCTCTTTCTAGTTTTTTTCCCTATAGAGTCATGAGTCACAACTTACACTGAAAAGGCACCTTACATACTTAGATATTCTGTATGTGATAGTCTAATGTCCATGCACAGTTGCAGGAAAAATCGTGTTTGTCTATTTGCCAAAATGTAGGTAAATCCTTAACTTTCCAGCAACTGTACATTTAAGTATTGGAATAAGTATGACATATCCAAGGCTAGATTTAAATGGGTGTGATGAATTTGCATTGCTATTTTCTTATTGTATGCACTGTTACACTCTGGACAAACCAAGCCATTGGGTTAAGTTTTTAAATTACATTTTTAACACAAATCGTTTGGGTTTGTCCATATTTGACCCAAATTTGGGTTGAAACAACCCAGTATTTTTTAGAGTGTAATGCCTGTTTCACACATAGGCCTACTCTGTGTTGCGGTGCGTAGCCTATGCGGTGCAGGAGCAGTGCGCAACTGATCTACGGCTGTACCACAAACACAACATTTATTCTCTATTTATTATTTCAAATCAATATTTTTATTGTCAGCGTCTTTTATAAAATAGGCCTAATATAAAAAAGTTTCAGCATTGCGGTTCTATTTGTACACAGTAGTTATAGGTCTACACTCTTTCACAGATGTTTAAACTCAATAGGCCTACACTAAAAAAACGAATTATTCAATCAATGTATTACTTCTATATAGATTTATATATTAAAGGGGGGGTGAAATGCTCATTTTCACTCAATCTCCTGTTAATCTTGAGTACCTATAGAGTAGTATTGCATCCTTCATATCTCCAAAAAGTCTTTAGTTTTATTATATTTATAAAAGAAAGATAAGCTGTATCGAGTCTTTCCGGAAAAAACCGAGCGTCTGGAGGCGGGCCGTGTGGGCGAAGCCAGAGCCATAGAGAGAATCCGTCGATCTGGGCTTTGTTTATAAAACATTCATCGTTGCATCCACTGTTCCTAACGCTGAGTTCTTTGGGAAGCTGAACATGGTAAGCTTTCCCTCACATCCAAAAACACACTTTGGAGACACTATGCAGCGCTGCCGATGATTTCCTGTTGAAGCGCGTTGATGTGCGTGGTCTCGCTCTCCTCTGGTCGACGTGTGCGCGGGTGAGCTTTTCCGGGAGAAATGCTCATATAAGGAGTTCCACTCTGGTCTACGTCATTAGATCCACGGTCGAAAAAAAAACAGCCGAAACTTGTACCAACCCGGAAGTAAGATTTTTGGCACAGAAATTCTCCGTTATTCGTCCAAAATATTTTTTAAAAACTTTGGCCATGTTAAGCATGAGAATCCATCTCTTTAACACTGTAAACAACTCTGAATACATGAAACACCATTGTACCCCCCCTTTAAGTTGCTCAAGCAAGTGACAAAACATTTAAACATTTAGGCCTACTTATGTTAACATAGCAAACATTTTTAATTAAAACATACAATTGACAAAACAGCTCTCTCATACCTTTTCTTTAGCATTTAAATATTTTTTACAAGATATATTGTTGGTCACAACTTGTTTTTCCACCTCCACGAAGAGATGGGTAGGATACATCCATTATGTCGCATTGTTGAGGTAGGCTAGCCTACTGTGTAGTTTTCCTTGCTTTAATTACCCCGGGCTTAAAGTTAAAAAGAAAATGACTGTTAAAAATAGTAGTAAAATTTAATTAAATGCATTTATGGTGAGATTACTATATTGTCATGTCAGTCCGTGTTCATTCTGACCACAAACCATGTGCTGTCACTTTAATTCAGCGCGTGCAGCACAGCAATAGACGGAAACGATCTCTGCACTGCTGTATACTCACCGCACCTGGAACGCATTGCCGGACTATGGAAGCTTGTTTCCGCCACAGAATAAAACATTTTAAAAGATAATTGCGACTTTTTATCTCACAATTGCGAGTTTACAACTATATAAAGTACAAAATATAAAGTCAGAATTGCGTGAAATAAAGTCGCAATTGCGTGTTATAAAGTCAGAATTGCGAGATATAAAGTCAGAATTCCGTGAAATAAAGTCAGAATTGCGTGCAATAAAGTCGCAATTGTGTGAAATAAAGTCAGAATTGCGTGCAATAAAGTCGCAATTGTGTGAAATAAAGTCATAATTGCATGTTATAAAGTCAGAATTGCGAGATCTAAAGTCAGAATTGCGAGATATAAAGTCAGAATTGCGTGAAATAAAGTCGCAATTGTGTGTTATAAAGTCAGAATTGCGAGATATAAAGTCAGAATTGCGTGCAATAAAGTCGCAATTGCGTGAAATAAAGTCATAATTGCATGTTATAAAGTCAAAATTGCGAGATATAAAGTCAGAATTCCGTGAAATAAAGTCAGAATTGCGTGAAATAAAGTCGCAATTGTGTGTTATAAAGTCAGAATTGCGAGATATAAAGTCAGAATTGTGTGCAATAAAGTCGCAATTGTGTGAAATAAAGTCATAATTGCATGTTATAAAGTCAGAATTGCGAGATCTAAAGTCAGAATTGCAAGATCTAAAGTCAGAATTGCGAGATATAAAGTCAGAATTGCGTGAAATAAAGTCGCAGTTGCGTGTTATAAAGTCAGAATTCTGACTTTTTTTCTCACAATTGTGACTTTATATCACGCAATTCTGACTTTATAACACATAATTGCGAGTTTATATCTCGCAATTCTGATATCTTTTCTCAGAATTGTGAGATATAAAGTCCAATTCTAAGGGGAAAAAATACCCTTTTTTACCTCAGAATAGTTTATATCTCACAATTCTGACTTTATAACATGCAATTGCGACTTTATTTCATGCAATTCTGACTTTATATCTCCCAATTGCGTATTATAAAATTCTGACTTTTCTCAGAATTGCATGTTTATATCTCGCAATTCTGAGAAAAGTCAGAATTTCAAGTAGGCTATATTTCTCGCAATTGCGAGTTTATATCTCATAATTCTGACTTGATAACACGCAATTGCGACTTTATATCACGCAATTCTGACTTAATAACACACAATTGCGACTTTATATCACGCAATTCTGACTTTATAACCTGCAATTGGTACTTTATATCACGTAATTCTGAGGTAAAAAGTCAGAATTGTGAGATGTAAACTCGCAATTGTGAGAAAAAAAGTCAGAATTGTGAGATTAAAAAGTCGCAATTACCTTTTTTATTTTTCACTCTGTGGCGGAAACACCGCATCCGCGTGCAGTGTGAAATCTCTAACCTGTTAACATGGTACGGAAAAAAACGCGTACTGTGTGAAATATCTACAGTGCTTTGTTTTCCATCATTTTATAAGGGTTTTGTTCTTTTCTTTACATGTCATTTGAAGAGCTCCTCAAAAGCACCTGCATCATTGAAATAACCTGAAAAAGCTTTTGATACCTCAATTGGACCATCCAGCTTCTATCAGCCTTTTGTACAACATCATTATCATATAGAGAGCATTGTATGTTTACTTTCAGCATTGGATGATGTGCTTTCATGAGAGCGAAAGCATTCTTCTCCTGAGCTCGGGGCAAAGACGGGCGAAAGCTTGCAGCCAAATTAAACTTTACAGAACAAAGGGATTTTCACAGGAAGGTTTATCACTTTAGAGCTGCTGCATTACTCTAGTGGTTCAGTTTGTTGTCTTCGTTGCAGTCTAATGTTCAGCCCCCATTGCTCCATTCTTTTGTTCTTGTCTGCATAAAACTGTTACTTTGAACCCCCCACACACTTTAAAAAACTAGGGCACAAAAGCTCAAATGTGCTCGTTATTCAATAATTCATTACTTTAATAGAGTGTGACATTGATGAAATAGAATTGTGCTTCTTATTCATTTACGCATTGCTGTAAACAAAAAATTGCAATACAAATTCAAATGAGACTCAAAAGAGGTTTAAACTGTCTAATTGTTTAAAATGTGCATTATATTTAGGATTTTGGAGTGAACCTTTGTGGGAAAAAGTAATTGTCAATGTTACTGTACGTTACGCCACATCTTTGTTCTGATCAGTGATTTGAAATAAAGGACAGTCATTGAGTTCCTGTTTTACCTCAGTTTTTGTGGCCAGAGAAACTCACATCAGACACCAATAGATCTCCTAAGCACTTGAGTGATACATAATTCATTGTGCTGCTTTATGCTTTTCAATGCATCCTATTTATCTCTGTTTAAATGTATTGCTGTGTATTTATTCCATGTCATGGTTGAGAAATGGCCAGTGATATACACAGATACTTTTCATTGACACGAATGATTTTCTCTATTTTAGCTGCATGATCACACACATACTTAGTGGACATTTTTTTTAGCAAGGATGCTTTAAATGGATCAAAAGTGACAGTGAAGATATTTATAATGTTATAAATGATTTCTATTTAAAATAAATGTTGTTCTTTTAAAGGGATAGTTCACTTTGAAATTAAATTTTGGTATGTTTTAGCTTACCTCAAGGGCATCCAAGATGTAGGTGTCTTTTTTTCCGCAGTAGTTTCAATTTTGATATTTTTAGGTCAAACCGTTCTTGTCTGTCAGTCATTTCATGCAGGTCTATGGATACTGTCTCAAAGAGCATGCACAAAGTTCAAATTAAAACAATTCCCCATCGTCCAAATTAAACAATTCCCCATCGTAAGTACACATTGATGGCCTAAGACACGAAACGAGCGGTTTGTGTGAGAAAACGAACAGTATTTATATCGTTTTTAGCTCTTATAACACAGCCGCGTTCAAATGATCTGAGGGCTCGGGCGGGTATAGATATATACACTAGACGTCGCCTTGGCTACTGCAGTTCATTGGAACGAAACCGTAGCCAAGCGAAATCTAGTGTATATATCTATACCCGTCCGCGGGCGGGTATAGATATATATACACTAGATGTCGCCTTCGCTACTGCAGTTCATTGGAACGAAACCGTAGCCAAGGCGACATCTAGTGTATATATCTATACCCGCCCGAGCCCTCAGATCATTTGGACGCGGCTGTGTTATAAGAGCTAAAAACGATATAAATACTGTTCGTTTTCTCACACAAACCGCTCGTTTCGTGTCTTAGGCCATCAATGTGTACTTACGATGGGGAATTGTTTAATTTGGACGATGGGGAATTGTTTTAATTTGAACTTTGTGCATGCTCTTTGAGACAGTATCCATAGACCTGCATGAAATGACTGACAGACAAGAACGGTTTGACCTAAAAATATCAAAATTGAAACTACTGCGGAAAAAAAGACACCTACATCTTGGATGCCCTTGAGGTAAGCTAAAACATACCAAAATTTTATTTCAAAGTGAACTATCCCTTTAAACCTTATATTCATCAAAAAACCTGAAAAAAAAAGTATCATGGTATATTAAGCAGCACAACCGTTTTCAACTTTGATAATAATAAGAAATGTTTCTTGAGCATCAAATCAACACATTTCTAAAGGATCATGTGACACTGAAGACTGGAGTAATGATTCTGAAAATTTAGCGTTACCATATATATAGGAATAAGTTACATTTTAAAATACATTAAAATAGAAAACAGTTATTTTAAATTGTGATAATGTTTCATTTCACTGTTTTTCATATTACTGTTTTTACTGTAATGTTGATCAAATAAATGCAGCCTAAGTGAGTCTACGACACTTTCAAAAACAAAAAAGATTTGGACCGACCCCAAACTTTTGAACGGTAGTGTATGTTAAATCTTGCTTTAGGTTTTTTTGTAGTCTTGGAGTACTGCATTATGCCATTTCTATACATATATTTGAGGATTTGAATATATTTATGTGTGCGTAGAGCTGCACAATTCTGGATGAATTTTTGTTTGTTTAAAATGAGATCACAATTTCTGAATAGACAACTAAACAAAATAACGTAATTTCCTGACAAAATGTTAATTCTTGCAGTCTATTTTAAAAATATTTAATTCATTTGAATGAATTATTTGTTTATTTTTAAATTGGTTTGAATGAATGATTCAATGACTCACTCATAAAGACTTAACATTGAGTTATGCAAACAAGGTTAGGGAAACAAGGTACAGCACATGACTGTTCTTCCACTGCGTGTGGTGAAATCGGCACAGTGTATTACTGGCAGCAGTTTTACAACAATTGAGGATATTTACAGTAGTAGATGTAGGGACAGGCCAGTATTATTAAGGACTCTTAATAATCAAGAACAGTTTTTTTCCAGAGGCTGTTCAACTGACAAATTCTTGCTCTTCTAATCTGCGTGCAATAATATAGATACGGGCATGTGTAATACAGTTAAACTCTTTTTTTTCGTTTCCTTTTTTAAATAACAGTATTATTTAGACATTTTATGTGCAATAATATGACTATTTATGTCCTAATTTATTACTAATTATTGCACTGTTTTTATTCTTGCATTGTCTACTCTAGTTTTTTATTGCTATTATGATACTGACGAAGCTGCTTAGACATACAACCTAGTTTCTAATGTTTTTATTGGATATAATGTTTTTATCTTGTGTTTTGACCGGGACCTTAGTACTTAGTTTAGTTCCTTCATGTAAAAATGTGTATGGAATGACAATAAAAGACCCTTTAACCCTTGAACCTTGACTATGGGATTCTGTGCTCTTGTGCCATTTGCTGAAGACACCTTTGAAAGGATAATGACGCATGACGACGTGGGCGGGTTGACCTGCACACAGCATATAAATGCAGTCGCATGCTTCATTCCCTTTGTTCAGTCCTGCTCTTCACCAAGCCTCAGACTGTGCAGGCTCAGAGGTGTTGTTCCTCGTTTCCCTCCTTCTAGGAACAGTAGTTACAGTATGCATAACTCAACAGTATGCATAACTCATAACTCAACATTCCTATTCAGTCGGTTCACTCGGTACAACACATGACTATGGAACATATATTCATGCCCCACAAATTCGCTGAATTAAACGTAAGGGACCAGCGTGAGCATGGACTGAGTTACCATCACCGCAGTGACATCTAGTCGGTAAACTGGACAAACGTGTGCAGTGATGCCCAACTGGCAGGCGCACGAAAATCTTAAACCAAGCCCATGACATTCCCATGCCCCTCGTAGAGTGGGCACACACCCCGGCAGGCAGAACCAACTCCTTAAATGCTATGGACATAGCTTTCTACAATCCAATGCAAAAGACATGCTTAGATAGCAGCATCCCTGCCTGTTTTGGAAAAGATGACAAAACCTTGTCAGACGAGTGCACAACCTGCATCTGCTCAATGTACCTGCGTACACCTCGCACAGGGCATGAAGCAAGTCTCATGTCTTCCTCTGAGTCAGAGATTTTACAGGACAGGCAGCTCGAAAGAGAGTGCACTCCCATCATGACTTTAGGCGTATATACCCCGCATTCGGACACAACACCACCAAACACAAATTGGATTCATTTTTTGTCAAGAGGATGGTCCGCGGATGGTCCACTCACAACATCCACGTGCAACCCAATTTTTGTGACAGCATGGATGGTGTTCGTACAAAAGCGCATGTGCAAGTGACTTAAGCACTTGAAAACCAAATCCGCTAGATGTTTGGCATTTGCGCACTTTGTCTTTCCATGCACACAGCCAAAGGAGCATAGTTTGAAAGGCTCACACTCTCCAGTGTAACGTGGAAAATTAAATATACCCGGATCTTTAAGGAACTGAAAGACAAGCATTAATGCCCTCATGACAAGTCGAAACGGTTGTCCAATAAACTTCCAGCGTGGTATGGGAGTGACCTTCCTTCGGAAAAGAAATCAGTATCCCCACAATTGATACGACGATGAAGATCTTCGACCCACACCGAGCTTCAAATATGCGCTACTTCAATGCAACACACTTCAAAATGCAAGCGCTTTGTATTGTAGCTATAATCAGATTCTCCCTTTCAACAGGTAGGCCCCTAGAGACCACAGTTCCAGCTGAGGGAGCAGAATCTGCCACAATGGCATGATGCTTACTTACCATGTCTTCACTGGCCAGCAAGAAGCCGCCAAAATCAGTGACAAACACTTCCTGCTATACCCTGCCAAGGGTGGGCTGTATCAGCTCGATTTGTGCTCATATTCCATCATGTCTAAATGCCAGTGAATACAAATGAAGTTCCTTTTTCATCTCTCTCCTAGATGTCATGTTCCCTTCTTTTATATTGTGTTGACAGTTGTTGCATTGCTTGTATTATGGTACAGTGTTTTTGTGCATCCCAGTTTAGCATCTTGGCTCATAAAATATAAAATGTCACCTGAGCTCACCCCACACACTAAATAATATGCAAAGGTCATTATTCAGTAAACAGGGGGAAGAGGAATTACAGTCTTTATCAAAGTGGGTTTGACGTTTTGTAAAGGTTTAACTTCTTAAGGGACAGTCAATGTAGATAGACTGAGCTGACCAAATGAAAACCACATGAAAGTGCAGAATTTGGCATTTAATGATGGAATTAAACATATGTTATTTATTTGTCTCAAGCACTTTAAAGACTGACAGTGTCCACAAATGTCCTTCTCCTAGGCATTCACAATAGTGCCGCCTCCATTGTGTGCATCTCAAAGCGCAATCTGAGACTCTGGCTTTGTTCTCTGTAGCAACCCTGTCTGTCAGACTGATGGGTTCCTGACCATCCTTTCTTGACTAAAGAGTCAGTGCTGAAAGTCTGCCCTACATAAAGTAAGTACTGCTAGACCTTCAGTAAGGATATTGCATGTGTCCCAAAGACCTGGAGAACCGCTGTGGTTAGTGCTGTGGATTGCGCTGTGGGTTGCCTGTTTCTCCTTGACTGCTGAAGTGAAGCCTTAGATTAAACAGAGCTGGTCTCATCACGCTCTAAAAATCATTTAATTAGTGTTAGGTTACCTTATGTCTTGATACAATCCAGTCTTTTCTTCTCGATTTTGTCCAAACTAATCAGCATGGAGAGTTCTACAGTATGTTTTTTTTTTGTTTTTTTTTGTGTGTGTTTTTGTGGTGACCCCAAGATGACATTGTTTAGGTTAAGAAACTATTATGTCCAGTTACAGTTAATTTGTACATCTGATAAGCCAAGACAGTTAATACAGCACATTTATAATTGGTAAAATGAATCAAACTTGCAGAATGGGAAAAATGGAAAATATTGATCTATATATATACAGGTATATTATAGAATAGTAAACAAAGATGTTGCATAGTTTGTATTATATATATATATATATATATATATGAAGAGTTCAGATGCAAAAGCCTCTAAGTGCAATCTGAAATTTTCTTCTAAAATGATAATTTTTATCAAGCTTATGAAAATTACCTTTTATTTGTCATTAAAGTGAAATTACTGAACCTAAATATACAAGCTTGATAAAAATGATAATTTTAGAAGAAAATTTCAGATGGCACTTAGAGGCTTTTGCATCTGAACTCTTCATACATATATATATATATATATATATATATATATATATATATATATATATATATATCCTTTCTGAATAAATGTATTCATTTCAAACAAACAAACAAAAAAAAACGTACTGATCCCGCATTTTTGAACAGTAGTGTATGTCGATTTATAGAACAGTAATTTACTTTATGTAATATAAGTAATTGTATCGGACACATCTGTAAGAGAGTGAGAGTGAGTGAGTGTCAGTCACTGGGTGAGTGAGTGAGTGTTGTCGTCGTGTGTGCGTGCGTGTGTGTGTGTGTGTGTGTGTGTGTGTGTGTGTGTGTGTGTGTGTGTGAGGTCACATACTCTCCTGTTACTTTTTCACTCATACCTGGTCTTCATCTCAAGTTCTCCCTTATTGTGGACACCTATTTAGTTGGCGAAGTGTCTCTTTGCCGGTTTTTATTTTGTTTAATTTTTTACTTTGATCTGGACTAGCCACTAAATATGGACATGTAGTCTAGTCAGGAATACCTCTCTTTTTTTACCCCAGTTGGCTCAGTACACATATTTCTCTATTGGTGGTTGTCAGCGTTTGGTGAGTATCCTGTATATGTGTTTTTTGTTGGGGAGTTCATTGCAATGTTAATGTAAACTAGTTCCTTCTGTTTTGCAGTTCATACACTTGTTAAAATAAACCTGCTTAATCCGTGAGTTCTGTTAATAAGAAAAACTTTTGAAAGCTTAATTTTGCGTTTTATTATATATATTCAGTCATGCACTAAGTGACCTGTTGCACCCTGAAAACATGCCTGATGAAAATGTCATTTCTATATTTTGATATAGAAAAGATATACTCTTTTGTTTGATATAACTTCATGTTTGGCTCAGTATGTATTTTAGAGGGGTGTTTAACTTATGAATAGTCCGCCTTTAAAAAGTTAATTGCTGGACTTCTAGAAAAAAAAAAAATATCTTTAATAATTTCTACTAATGGATAAAAACTTGCAAGTTCTAAAGACTTTTTCCTCACTGTCACTTTGAGATAGCGACAAAGATTCAGCGAAACAGATTCCAGAGGAAGACTGAGATGCAAATAGAGACTAAATTACAGAATAATATTTGAAAATGTTGAAATAAATAACTGCATTTCTTGGACTGGAAAGACAGTCCTGATTTGCGATGATGTCTTATTATTTGGTGATTTACGTAATTCATCCAAATAATGGAGAATTCACTGTGATCCTGATACATTTTCACTCTGTTTAAAATGCTCAAAGGAAATAAAGGAACAAAACGATCGGGATTTCTTTCATCTTGTCCTGAGAAAGTATCTATATCCACAGATCACAGCTAATTGGAGAATTGTGTCCATCTTGTTGAATAATTAAGGACCATTATTTGTCCAGCCGGCCTGTGACATCATCAGGCCTTTGTAGAACTGATATCTAATCACCATAATATCAGTGCAGAGTTATTGGACACCACTGGGGCTTTTGTGAGTGGGGTCTCGCTGTTGAGTGATAAATATCACAGAAATTTTCCATCATGGGAAAACTTATCGTGCTCCAGCAGTGATTATTTGATTGCACTCCAGCACTGTCTATAAGAGAATAAACAGTTTATTTTTAATGTGTAAATAAAAGATAAAGCTTCACCTGTAGAGCAAACATTTGTATATGGAAAGTAAGCTTGGTGTTAATTATTTATTTTATTGAGTTGTGGAATGTCACTGCTTTTTATACAGTATCTATGTAACATAATCTTATTTCTTAGTTTAAACTGGTATAAATTATTCAGTGTTTGAGAGGATCAGAGGTACACTGTAAAATCCAACAGTGATTCTAACTAACACTTTTTAGTTAACTTAAATCTTAATGGACTTTTCACTCATTTCCTTCACTTCTGCAGTTATTTTTATCTGATTGCATTCACTCATTTCCCAAAGTCATCTTGAATGTTGAAAATTTAATACAACTGAAAAATTTGAGAGAACATCACATAAGCTGACTTCATAAATTGATGTTGATTTTCCTAAAATGTTTTTGGTCACCGTTATGGCGATTAGTGATCCCTTTGGTTGGGCACTTGGAACTTAATTTATACTATTGTAATTCTCTTCCCATTGATGCAACAAGAAATCAGTTATTCGGTTTCAAAGGAAGAGATTATATATGTATATGTATATGTATATATATATGTATGAATGATGTATAACATAACTATATTTCATGTCAATTAAAGATCTTTTATAATTTTGTTGCTAACACTTATGTCCTACACACCTTGTGAAACTTTTAATTGTGTTGATATAATCCCTCTATATTTGCAATTGATCATACTTGAGTCACACAGACTTCAACATTCAGCCTGCAAAACACAACAATGGTAACAATTATATTTTATTTAAAGTAAATTATCAAGTACTCTCTACAGTTCTTTTTTAGTTACTAGAACTCTTGTGTAAGTGAACTATTCTAACTAAGCATTTGTCAGTACCACATACTATTCCTATTTCACTTTACTTGTTTTTTTAATGCAATCGGTTTGCATGCTTTTTTTAAGTAAGCCCAACTAATTCGATTTTACAGTGTAGTGGTGATTTTAAAACTAATCACAGTGCACATATTGTGACCTTTTTCCCCCATTCATGCCCTTCTAAATGTTTGTTTTATGTTGTAGGACAGGAAAAGGAGTGTTTTCAGCCATGAAACTGGGCAAGACACGTAGCTCCAAAGATGACCACAAAAAAGGAGGTAAATATCGCTGATCATTAGAGTTGCAAATGTATTTATTAGTTGAGAGAGGAAAACCAGAACCAAACTGAAATGGTTTTTACAGTTTCTGATTGAGTATTTGTGTCTGCATTTTAGTGCTCACATTTGTGTCTATATTTTGTGTCACTCTAGTTCTCAAAGCAAAATGATTTTACATTTGACATCAATAGGAAAGATCTTGCAGTATTAACTCAGCTGTACTCTTGTGCACAGATGACCCGGCCATTTTGGATGCAGAAGATCTGGATCGAAAGGCTATGCGTCTGGGCGGTGGCCTTGACCCTGATACCATATCACTGGCCTCTGTTACTGCAGTGACCACTAATGTCTCCAACAAAAGGTCACATATCTAATGTGCACATGGTGTATTTTTAAAGCAGTACACAAGTATATCTGTTTGCATCCTTTGAAAAGGTCACAGTGAAGAAAAACCTCAGTATTTCTTTTTTTGAAAGCTTTTTTTTCCCTGTTCTTCTGTAAAGAAAGAACAGTTTGTAGAGTTTAAATTAGGCCTGTCACTTTAATGTTCTTTTGTGTGATTGAAAATAATACAGTCTCAAGACAGTTTGTAAAAATAAAAATTGTTTTTTTAATTTTAAAAATTTTATTTTTATTTGTTATTTGTATTTTTTAATAAAATAATAATAATAATGTGATTAATAGAGATCAATTTGAATAGTCACATTGGAGACCTGGTTCAACTAACATGTAATTAATTTGATTAAAATGACTAATCAATTGACAGGCCTAGTTCAAATGTAGTTGATCTTCACTTCTTGTTTTTCAGATCAAAACCTGACATTAAGATGGAGCCCAGTTCAGGGCGTCCTGTGGATTATCAGGTATGAAGAGAGGCAGGCTAAAAAACATTCCCACATTCCCAGTAACTGCACGGCCTTGAATTGCCAACCAGACATGTTAAACCAGTGGCATTTAACCTTGAGTAGTGCATTCTGCTGAAAGCCATGAATATACAGAGCCGTCCCAAATAAACAACATCGGCCTTGAGCTTCAGTTTTTCAGAGAAGCCTTTAATGTTTGCTTACTAATTGTCCTCTGCATGGCTGTTGTGTTGAGCTGTTGAATTACAAATTCGTTTCAGTTCTGGCACTGTGTAATCCATATATGTGTGCTGTGTAAGTGTTTTTAGGTCTTTTTTATTTTATTTCCTTATCTCAAGCTGTTCATATTATGCTTGAAGTTGGGAACTCTTTGCTTTTCCTTTTTTCTCCCACATTAACTTTTGGGACTCGTTTGCACTTTGCAGAATAAATCACTGGAGCAATAAGTGTTGTTATTGTCTGAATTCTTCTGGAAGCAAGTTTCCGTGGAGAGAAGTTTGTTTAAATGCGACTCGTCGCTTTGGAGTGTATAATAAAGACAGCACAAATGTAGCAGAAATGAGAGAGAACGCAATTTGGTAGTTCATTTTAACTGTGCAAACTTGAATTAGATGGCCCTGGTCACTTACTGTAAAAAACTGAAACTAAAATTACAAAAGTATTAGGATTTTCCTTCCATTGACTAAGTTTGACTTTATTTGTCCATATGCAGCCTCAGATATTTACTGTATGATTCTGTGATTCAATAGAAAACTGTAGCTCATTTGTCATTTGATTCCCTAAAGCAAACTTGACTAATTAGACCTTGGCATAACACATTGCACTCCCACGTAAACACAGCCTCATCGTTCTTAATCAGCGTCTGACACACACCAACTGAGTGGTTTATATTCTGTTTTTTTCCCCCCTAGATGTTATTTATATATCAATTTTATTTTGATAATATTCCAATTAAAATGTCTTTCAGATCAGTGTTACAGTAATCGAGGCCCGTCAGTTGATTGGTTTGAACATGGACCCTGTGGTTTGTGTGGAAATCGGAGAGGAAAAGAAGTATACATCAATGAAGGAGTCCACAAACTGCCCCTACTACAATGAGGTTATATTCACATTGCTGAAAAATCTGAGCAAAGGATTTCTGTCATTTCAGACACTTTAGTGGTCTATTTACTGACAGGTCCAGTGTATAACGGATTAGAACCTCTAAAGAGACTATCTTGTAGTTTTTTCATGATCTTTTTCAGTATCAATACTTAAATAACACGTAAATCCACCCACATTGTTTATACAGTATGATAAACAACCTAGCTTTATAAACTTCATATCCAGACATTATTTCTCTATCTTTCAACAGTACTTTGTCTTTGACTTCCACGTGCCTCCAGATGTCATGTTTGACAAGATCCTGAAGATATCAGTGAGTAGATCAATCCTCTTTTCATAATCTTTCACATCTTCCAGCAGATGATTGTACATATTATAAAAAAAAATCTCCATGAAAACCATTGGAAAAAACAGATGTAAATTGAGTTGTATTTCTGTTCTAAATTGAAGGTAATACATTCTAAAAACCTTCTACGAAGTGGCACCCTGGTAGGCACCTTCAAACTAGATGTGGGAACTGTTTACTCACAGGCGGGTCAGTAACCTTGGAAATAAGTAAGAGATGTCCTAATTAGATAGGAAAAAGACTATTAATTGGTACTTGTACATTACAGAGCATCAGTTCCATCACAAATGGGCAATGCTGTCCGACCCTGATGACATCACAGCTGGCGGCAAAGGTTACGTTAAGTGTGACATTGCAGTCGTAGGAAAAGGAGACAATATCAAGACTCCCCACAAGGCCAATGAAACAGATGAGGATGACATAGAGGGGTCAGAAACAGATATATTCATACATAAACATTCATACATGTATTCATTTATAAATTCGAGAGTACTTTAGATTCCCAAATGTTCATGAACAAAAGTTTAAACTGCACCCCACACCATCTTTATTTATACATTTATTTATTAATTCGTTCATTTATTTATTTGAGTGTCATGTTGGTCTGTTCTCATGTGTGTTATGATCTATATTACAGGAACCTTCTCTTGCCGGAGGGTGTTCCATCAGAGAGACAGTGGGCTCGGTTTTATGTTAAGATTTATAGAGCTGAGGGACTACCTAAAATGAACACCAGCATCATGGCCAACGTGAAGAAAGCTTTTATCGGGGAGAACAGGGACCTTGTGGACCCTTATGTCCTGGTGCAGTTTGCAGGGCAGAAGGTGAGAAAGTCCTGAAGACTCTCACTAAGAGATCAATATTTTTATCCATCCAATTTTATATATTAGACATTGAGAAAAAAATACTATTGTAAGGGATTCTCCTAATAGTGGGGTGGGTTTATCATGTGTCCAAGTTTTCTTTCCATGGTTTTTCATTGATTGATTATCAGTTACACCAGTCATTCATTTAGTTGATTAGTTTGTCTGGTTATTTAAGCTCTGCCTTTCTTTAAGTTCGTTGTCTGTTCACGTCACGATATTAACGGTTGTTCTGTTTCTAGTTCTGAGTTTTTGGTAATAAATATTTAAACTTCTACAAATAGATCCATTTCCTCACCTTTTTGCAACCGTTATTTTTTTAATTATACACATTTCTTATGACACCTTACACATGCAGGGTAAAACGTCAGTTCAGAAGAGCAGCTACGAGCCCATCTGGAATGAGCAAATAGTCTTCACTGAGATGTTCCCACCTTTGTGTAGGCGTTTGAAAGTTCAGATCCGTGATTCAGATAAGGTGAATGATGTTGCCATAGGAACCCATTTCATCGATCTACGCAAGATTGCAAATGATGGAGACAAAGGTAACGGTTATCTGTCCCAATGAAACACTAACAGTTAAATGTGTGTACATCCATAAACAGTGGTTGTAAATAAACAGATCTCTAAAAACAAAACAAAAAACATGAGAATTGACTCCTCTTCCATCTCTCCCCAGGGTTCTTGCCCACTATGGGCCCAGCTTGGGTGAATATGTATGGTTCTACCCGTAACTACACCCTGATGGATGAGCACCAGGACCTGAACGAGGGGCTGGGGGAGGGTGTTTCCTTCAGGGCACGCCTCCTCATTAGTGTCGCAGTGGAGATCCTGGACACCTCTTCCGCTGAGATAATGAGCTCTACTGAGGTACAAATGGAGCCAGTGTCCAACATCTCAGAGGTGAGATTCCTTATTTCCTTTTTTATAGATTTGGTCAAGGCACTGTGACATTTCTCTTGAGATCAGGACTGAAATCTCCACACTTACCTGTCCCACCATGGCATTACACATAGGTTATTCTGCGGCCTACATATTGTACAGTGTTTAAAAAACTCAAATTCCATCTTGTCCCAGACAAGAACCTCTTGTATCATATCTGAAGACAAATTGATTACAGCTCAGTCCAGATTATTGAAATATCAACTGCCCACTGGGAAATTAAAAGGCCAAGCTTTGTGTCCTCAGACAAAAAGTCATTGCAGATGTGGGAGTCCAGCTGTCTGTGATTTTGTGTGGCCTCTGGGAGCAGTTATTGATTGTCAGATGCATGGAGGATTTACTGAAGGCTAAGATTTGTTATCACGCTTGATGAAGAGGCAAACATAGGATGCTGATAGTCCCAATTGCCCTTCATGGCATGACTAACCTGGTGCTTTAAAAGCCTGTGCATTGATCCAAGCTGTAGACAGGGGCGTAGCAGCCGCGAGGGACAATAGGGACACAGCCCACCCAAGCTGATTCTGTCCCTCGCACATTTGAGTGAACATACATTCAGCCAGTCACAGTCGAGTGTCAGTGCTGTAGTTTTTCTTACTTGATTTATAAATGTACATACTGTATTTGTTTGGCACTTGATGGTTATGTTGACTGACATCTGTGCACAAACCCCCAGATGTGGGAGGCTAATAAACCTTCTGCTGTCTGTCATGTTATTCAAAGAGCAAGAAATAATTAACAAAGAAAATCACTCGCTGCTCTTGACTGAATAACTTTTGTAACTTTAATTGTGAGCATTAATCTGTATTTAATAACACTGGATAGTCTTTACATTTGATTACAGTCATTTCTGTAGTATTTCTTACCTGAATACTACTGTTAGACCCACCTAAATAACTTAAAGGGTTAGTTCACCCAAAAATGAAAATTCTGTCAGTAATTACTCACTCTCATGTTGTTCCAACCCCGTAAGACTTTCGTTCATCTTCTGAACACAAATTAAGATGTTTTTGATGAAATCTGAGAGCTGGCTCACTCCTCCATAGGCTGCTATGTTATTGAAACTTGCCAGCCCAGAAAGTTAGTAAAGACAATGTTTAAAATAGTCCAAGTGACTACAGTGGCTCAACCATAAGTTTATCTAGCGATTAGAATACTTTTTGTGCGCAAAAAAACACACAAAAATAACAAATTTATTCAGCTATTCTATTGGCCAGCATCACACACATGACATGACCAGCGTGGGCCAATAGTGAGCCTACGTTCTGACCTTCTGAAATTTTTGGGTGTACTAACCCTTTAAAGCCATGTTTACTTCACTCTATTGTATTTATTTGTGCTATTGTTTGCAATTTGTTTTTTGTTCTTATTTTATTACTGACTTTTAGTGTTTACTTGTGTCTCTTTTTGTAAATTTAGTTCATCGATTCAAATAAAGCCTCCTTGTTCTGTGCGTAAGCTATTGCAACCAGATTACCCAAAATATTAAAAAAATTATGAGATAACTAATTATCTGTATGGAGGTATATATGGCAGTTTTCCCCATGATTTCAAAAATGGTATCGGATATCTATATTTTTCAAGGTATCGTGTTGAATTTGGAAATTCTGGTATCATGACAACTGACAACAGTAGAACACACTGAGGGCCCTATCTTGCACCCAGCGCAATTGACTTTGTACACCTACGCATGTATCATTCCTATTTTGCACCCGCGCACAGCGGACTTTTCCCTCCACAGACGCACGTCGGTAAATTAGGAAATTAACTTGTGCTCCCGGAGGCGGTTCAGCGAAAAGAGGAGGCGTGTTTCAGCGCTAACGTTCCCTGATGCTATTTTGCAGGTTTAGAAAACAATTCCTCCACTGACCAGGAAAAACCTAGTCTAAAGTCAGTGGCGCGTTGCATATGTTATTCATATACTATTTTAAGGGCGCATGCTTGGCCATAATCAATGTAGCATGCACTTTGCTTATCTCATCTACACACAGAAGCAGCAGTTCTCATTTTTAGAAAACCATACATTATTACAAGGAAAAATATTAACACACGAGGGAAATCATTGTTGTGTCCATGAAGATGTGAAAAAATAGGCATAAATCTAGCTTACACATTTACCCAAATTATTATACGCCTGTTTAACCGAAGCTAATTTGAGTGGGTTTCTCCATCCTCATACAATGTCACTTCTCTGTGTTTTACGGCCCTGACGAGAACGTCGGTCTCCTCGGCTGTGAACCGCTCCTGGAGTGCGCCTGCAAATCCGCCGTTATAATAGCAATCTGCCATGGAACAAGCGCGCCTGCTCTTGAAGGGAATGTGAGATGTCGCTCTGATTGGTTTATTTCACGTTACGCCCAAACCACACCTATGAATAATGAAGCTACTTCAGACCAACCCATTTTAGATTTGCGTCGGGTGCAAGAGTCATTTATCCCGCCGGTATAATAGCAACAGCGCCCAAGACCCGCCCACAAAGTTACTTTCGTTTCGCGTTTGATACTTGCGTTTCAGATCGTTAAAATAGGGCCCTGAAATTAAAGTCTAGATTCACCTGACAATCTTCGCATCCAGTGTGATGTTACGGAACCAGATAAGTCCATTTAATGAGCAAATCATTTAATGAGCAAAACAAGTGGATAAACATTGTTTGAAAAGATTTTACTCAAAAAAACAATTCATTTACAAATTGAGCATTACTACTTCATTTTTAAAGATCTGCGATAGTTTCCATTTATAACTTTCAGTCTGTTTCTCACACAAAGCTTTTGTTTGGCTTTATAAGACTTAAAATATAGTGCTCAAGTAAAATGGACCATTTTTGTGTCACTTTAATGGTGCTTTGTCGTCATTTTGGAACTTCAGTCATACAGGTCTGGAATGATGTCTTGATGGAATTATGATAGAATTTCCAAATGTACCATTCTTTTTTAGTTATCTTAAGTACCAATCTGGTTTCTACTACTAACTACTAAACTGCCGTAGTTATAATAAAAGTGATTCCCTCACTTTTAGAATAGATTTGGTATGAGCATTCAGTTGCAGTAACTACAGAAGGAAAAGAAAGGGCGTGGATTCATTTCTTATCTTCTGCTAGGAACAGCAGAGTATAAGAGGGTGATAAGAGGCTAGTGAAAGGTTTATTTGATCAAAGATAGACTTAGTTGAGAGGAAACCCCTGCTGGGTTACAATGCGGCACTGAGCTGCCAACATCTCATGTTAATTATGATTTCAGACTCAGCTCACACGCTTGCGATCACTATTGGGAAAATATTATACATGTCTGAGAGAAAAGATGTGAGGGCCCAATGCAGTGAAATGAAAGGTCACAGAAAACAATGTTTTTTGTTGTTGTTGTTTTTATAGTATGTTCATTCCTCAGTCTTTTTTTGTTTTTATAAAATCAATGTCTGCATCCTGACCTTTGAGGATCTTACATTTTTTTGTTTCAGAGTGCCACCGGGAAGATGGAGGAGTTTTTCCTTTTCGGGTCATTCTTGGAAGCCACAATGATAGACAGAAAAATTGGAGATAAACCCATCAGCTTTGAAGTCACTATCGGTTAGCTAAATTCAAACACCCTTCAAAACTTTCACTTTTCAATATACTTAGTCAGGCAATGCTTCAGTAAATTCAACACATCAAAAATAAAACATTTACAGCTCCACATGTACACAATTTTTCACTTAGGTAACTATGGTAACCAGATAGATGGCGTGAGCAAGCCTGCATCAGCAAAGAAGAAGAAAGAGGGTGGAGGAGAAAGTGAGGAAGAGGAGTCTGAGCTCATCCACAACTCAAGCGATGAAGAGGCAGAGGATGATGGGGATTTATTGTCTGTGCCGTCCACCCCTCCTATGAAACCGGTTATCACTGACAGGTCAGAGTTTAGGGAAAAGAAAAAGATAAAATGTCAAGGAAATATTGAGTCTTCAAATCATCTGGAAATGATGGTTTCGAGCAAAACCTTCACACTGTTACTAGTATTACTAAAGTGTTCTCTGATTGAAAATCACGATCACAGGCTACTTTAATTATATGCCGTTTGTCAAAATGACACTTTTTTATAGCTGTTGTTTTGCTGTGTGTCTTGGAACTGAACTGTCCATTTCGCTCGATTTACAGAAATTACTTCCACTTGCCTTACTTTGAAAAGAAACCCTGCATTTACATCAGGAGCTGGTGGCAGGACCAGAGGAGACGGCTCTACAACTCCAATATAATGGACAAGATTGCAGATAAACTGGTCAGGCTCCTCCTAAAATTGCTATGTGACTGTTATCCTGTCAATCTCCTTCTCCTAAGCCGTTAACAGGGTTATTTTAGTAAAATCGGGCATTGTTATACTGTTTAAAGATGTGCATTTCTTTCTTTGTAAACAGGAGGAAGGTCTGAATGATGTTCAAGAAATCATAAAAACAGAGAAGGCGTATCCAGAACGCAGACTTAGGGGTGTATTAGAAGAACTTAGCGCAAGTTGCAGGTGAGAGAACGTAGAAGTGAATCTAAACAATCAAAGTTAAAGTCCATACAGCATAATCAGCACTCTTTTGAATTTTTTTTCTCCCCTATTCTCCACAATTTAAGCCGTTTTGTTACACTGGCAAACAAAGATCAGAATCTATCCGGAAGAACCAAGCTGGACAGGGAGAGGCTGAAGTCCTGTATGAGAGAGATGGTACGGCTACTCACCCTATTTGGTCTCAGCTTCGACATTAAAGGGGTCATATAATGCCATTTTTGTACAAGGTGATATGATTCTTTAGGGTCTAAATTAAAAGTTTGTAATATACTTTAATTAAAAATTCTCATTAGTATTGTAAGAAAACGTCGTACATGTACATAGAAAACATGCCGTAATGTACCCTGAGTGAAAACCTTAGCCGCATTCATCGTGAAGCGTGCAGCAAGCGATTTGCAAAGATTAATATAAATATTAATATAAAGGTTAATAAAATGTTACACTCACTTCTTCTAAAGATATTTAACGGATCTTCTATCGCCCTATAATTCATCGCGCTC
This sequence comes from Squalius cephalus, assembly GCF_949319135.1. NCBI lineage: Eukaryota > Metazoa > Chordata > Actinopteri > Cypriniformes > Leuciscidae > Squalius > Squalius cephalus. The sequence goes on along the minus strand of NC_137133.1, from coordinate 5,231,942 downwards.
TTTAAGATCACTAAATTCGAGGCTTTTGGTCATACCTAGGATATCCAGATCCACCAAAGGAGGGAGATCATTTTCACATTTAGCTCCAAAACTCTGGAATAGTCTTCCGGATACTGTTCGTTGCTCAGACTCGCTCTCCCAGTTTAAAACTAAATTAAAGAGGCATCTCTTCAGCCAGGCATTTATATAATATTTTTAATCTTACAGTTAAATCCGGTCTCTAGTTCATAAACGCCAGAGGAGAACTGGCCCCCGACTGAGCCTGGGTTCTCCCAAGGTTTTTTTTTCTCCATTAGGTCACCTGATGGAGTTTTTCGGTTCCTTGCCACTGTTGCCTTTGGCTTGCTCAGTTGGGGACACTTAATTTAATCAATCAATCAACAATACTATTGATCAGCATTACCAAACGTGGACGTTTTTACACTAGAAACAAACACTGATGTACTATTTTATTTAATACTGTGAAGCTGCTTTGATACAATCTATATTGTGAAAAGCGCTATATAAATAAAGTTGACTTGACTTGACTTGACTTCTTCTGGAGGTGCAGCAGGAACACGAATAGTTGGTACCGATCCTTTTTTCAGGAGCAGCTTCTTAACAAAACCAGCTTTATACTGACCCTCCTTTATAAAGCAGTCTGGTGTGAAATGATTCGCGCAAACATGAAAGCATTGACGTTGATCGTGGGGAATATTCCCTTCGAAAACAAAACTCAGCCACTGCGTCTTCAGCGGTTCGGATTTAGGAACATCAGCATGACTGCTGTGTTCGTTATTACACCCAAGAACAGAACACCACAATCGCTTAGACGCCATTCTGCTCATAGACAGTGATCCAGCGTATCAACAATGACCGCGCCGGGTCCGCACGGACTATGATTGACAGCTTGCTCACGAGCGAGGGCGGGTCTGTGTTGAAACGCTGCTGTCAATCAACAATCGTGGGAGGGGCGTCGATTTTGTGACGTCACAAAATCAAACGGCTTGATTTGAGACAGGGGAAAACATATAAGAAGATAAAAAAAAACCCACTGGATGGATTTTTATCATTTTATGATGGTTGTGTATAGGCACTGCCAACACACATTTCAGTATAATCAACTTGCATGGGCATGTACCATTATATGACCCCTTTAAAAACTGCTGATGGGATGTTGAATGTAATTTACATGGTTGTATTGTTCCCAGGAGAGCATGGGTCAGCAGGCTAAGACTATTCGCTCACAAGTGAAGAGAAACACAGTTCGAGAAAAACTCAAGCTAGTGTTGAATTTCCTTCATAAGCTTCGTTTCCTGGCAGATGAGGTAAAAGGAATCACATTACCTTAATTCTCCATACACCATCAGCATCTCAGACTCACCGTTTCTGTTTATTTCCCTCTAAGCCCCAGCACAGCATCCCTGACGTGTTCATATGGATGATTAGCAACAACAAACGCATAGCGTACGCCCGCATACCCTCCAAAGACATCCTCTTCTCGATTGTTGACGAAGAGATGGGCAAAGACTGCGGGAAAGTTAAAGCTGTTTTTCTCAGGGTAACTCTCACTTTATATCCCATTTTCATATTTCTTCCTACAAATAAACATGTTAATTAGAAGTAGTTAAATCAGGTTGGATATTATTGATGTAAAAGTTCTGCATGGCTGTGTGTGTTCATTACAGCTGCCTGGAAAGAAAGGCTTTGGGCACGCTGGCTGGACGGTTCAGGCTAAACTAGAGATATATTTGTGGCTGGGGTTGAACAAACAGAGGAAAGACTTCCTGAGCGGCCTGCCCAGCGGCTTTGAAGAAAACAAAGCAGCGAAAGAAATAGGCATACAAGCTGTCCCTCCCATCAGCCTAGTTTATAACAGTAAGATTATATATGCCCTGATGGTTTGTACATGTTAGTTTCTTTGCATTTATGTTAAAACATGTGCGGTATGTGATAACCGCCCCTCTGTATCCTCTTCTGTAGTGAAGCAGGTGTTTCAGCTGAGGGCACACATGTATCAGGCTCGCAGTCTGTTTGCTGCTGACAATAGCGGCCTGTCTGACCCGTTTGCAAGGGTCTTCTTCTCCACCCACAGCCAGGTGACAGAGGTGAGTGTGTGTTGAAGTCTTTGGTTATGAGATGGAACAGGTTTTGTCAGATTTTTTGCTGTTCTCTGCACAAATACTGTGGGTGACTCTTCAGTTAGAGGCACTTTAACTACTTAAAAAGTTGTATATACATTGTATATACTATATTTTTTAAATGTTCAATTAAATATATACATCAAATAATATATAAATATTATATAAATATTTTATTTATAGAAATGTATTATATATTATTATATATTAACACATTTATTTATAATATTGTTTTCTAAAATGCTTGCCGTAATAGTGACTGAATTATTTGGGAATGCAATTGTTTGTTACTATTTATTTATTTATTTTTATACTTTGTACACAAATAGTGTAGTCTTTCTTTATCTCTGTAAAGCTGCGTTGAAACAATCTACATTGTTAAAAGCGCTATAGAAATGAAGATGACTTGACTTGACAAATGTCAAACTAAATAATCAAATTACTCTTTAAATGAGGAAAAAGCAATTGCATAGACACATTAACAAGTCTAAAGATATTATATCCTTTTATTTTAGATTTTTTCTTTAGATATAAAGGTTCTCCCAATTGATGAATCATCCATGAATGTGTGTAATGTAAATTCCAGGTCCTCAGTGAGACTCTCTGTCCTACATGGGATCAGTTGCTCGTATTTGATAATGTTGAACTCTACGGTGAGGCTGGTGAACTCCGCGACGACCCTCCAATCATAGTCATTGAACTGTATGACCAAGACACTGTGGTAAGTTTATATAAGTCTTATATAGCCACAAATAAAAGCTAAATATCCCAAATTAAATTTCATTGTTTGCTAGTTCAGTGGGCAAATCCCCCCCATGTATGCGTCACAATAAGAGTGTGTGAAAATGTGCCCTATTGTCCTGACTTGATGTTTCTTCCTGTTTAAAATCTTCTGGTCCTGCCCTTTTGTTGGACGATGTTTTGGCTAAGTAGAGTGTGAACACATTTCAACACTGCTGTCAATCTGTGTTTGCATAGATAGCTGAATTCAACAAGGCATGCAAGAAGTGAGATTGCTTGGGAATCTGTCCCAAAAACAAGATTTTCGCCATTTCCCTTACTTGGTGATAAAAACACAATTTCCTGTGGCAATAAACTACCTCTTGCATTCCCTTGGTTGTGACCATTCAGAGGGTTTACAATTGGATGTTTCTTTGTAGTTGTAGTCTCTACAGTAGTTTGTAGTAATCATTGCTGTGGTTTCTTTCATTGACAGCTGAATGCCAAGGTCAGATATAATATACATTTTCCTTTCGAGTGATTGAGCACAGATGAAGAAACCAAACAAAAGCAGAATTTGACTTCTGTGAATGCAAACCTTTATGTTCTGCATTTAACAAAAATATGTATAACTGACAACCAAAGATCGATTTTAAAGCCCCAGCAATATAGTAGCCATAACGTGAAAGTGATTTTACAAGGAATGTGGCCACACTGCCCCCTGGTGTTCAGAGGCGGTAGTGTAACTGTCATGTTTTTGTGTGGGATCCAGGGGAAAGCAGAGTTCATTGGGCGAACATTTGCAAAGCCACTAACTAAGATGGTTGATGAACACTACGGGCCCCCACGGTTCCCCCCCCAGCTGGAGTACTATCAGATCTACAGAGGAAACTGCACTGCAGGAGATCTGTTGGCTGCTTTTGAACTACTGCAGGTACGGCCGGTATACAGTGGTTGTGATCAACATGTTCGTACTCCAATCCTGAATGGACTCTGTCAATGCTTGGCCTATCTGTTCATACAGTAAATGTTGCTTAAATAGCAGACCACTCTGTTTCTTTTCCTCTCTCTTATCTTTGATTCTTGATGTCATTTCCCATCACATTTTTCCACAATCCTCTGTCCTATCTTTCTGCTTTACACTTCCATGGAATACTTGACAGATTCCTTATGATGATGAGGAGATCAGAAGGGCTCTTATTGCGGTCCATGACTTTGCTGTGCCTCAGATCAAGGTGCAATAAACAAAATTACATTTTCCCCTCTTTAATTCTTGTCTTTGTTTTCCTTTCTTGTCTAAGTGACTTCATCCTCTTCGCTATTGCTGTGCTTTTCCTTTTTACTGTTTTACAAGGCATGGTAGAGGTTTGGAAAAAGAGGATTTAATCAGTATTACTATCAGTCAGTAATTACTTTATTATTTCATCAGTTAATGAGTTATATATTTTCATTCTGTAATATCTGTTTATCCACAGATTGGTCCAGCAGGGCGGGCAGCACTTCCTCCAATTGATGGCCCAACTGATTCTGACCGCGGGCCCATTCTGCCGGTTCCATTGGGCATACGACCAGTTCTCAGCAGATATCGCATAGAGGTGAAAATAGCCATAGAAAGCCACAATAAAAGACTGTTAACAATTGTATTAACTACATTTGCAGATTAACTTGTTTTTGCTTCAGTTATGTTGAGCCACGGCCTTCGTTTCTCTCCAGGTCCTCTTTTGGGGTCTGAGGGACCTTAAAAGAATCAACCTGGCCCAGGTGGACAGGCCTCGTGTGGACATTGAGTGTGCAGGGAAAGGAGTTCAGTCAGCCCTCATTCAGAATTACAAGAAGAATCCGAACTTCAGCACATTAGTCAAGTGGTTTGAAGTGGTGATTTGATTTATATTTGTAAAAAAAAAAATCTTTTTTTTTTTTGTCTCTCACTTTTTTTCTGATTTGAAAAGTTAACTCAAGTAATCTTGTGCTGCAGGATCTGCCAGAAAATGAGTTACTCCATCCACCCCTCAATATTCGGGTGGTGGACTGTAGGGCATTTGGACGCTACACCTTGGTTGGGTCTCATGCTGTGACCAGCCTTCGCAAGTTCATCTACAGCCCCCCAGACAAGACTGCTAACAACTGGGCTCACACAGGTACCTGTCATATACACATATACACATAAATCTGTAATAATTAAGTATAACAATGCAATATAATGTAACTTTCCCAATGCTTTTCTAATTCATATTTGTATTAAAAAAACATTGTAGCATGCAAAGATTACAAATTACTTAACATTCGTTAAACATGGCATCTGACACATTTAGGGCCCTATTTTAACGATCTGAAACGCAAGTATCAAGCGCGAAACGCGAGTAACTTTGTGGGCGGGTCTTGGGCGCTGTTGCTATTATACCGGCGGGATAAATGACTCTTGCGCCCGACGCGAATCTAAAATGGGTTGGTCTGAAGTATCTTCATTATTCATAGGTGTGGTTTGGGCGTAACGTGAAATAAACCAATCAGAGCGACATCTCACATTGCCTTTAAGAGCAGGCGCGCTTGTTCCATGGCGGATTGCTATTATAACGGCGGATTTGCCAGGCGCACACCAGGAGCGATTCACAGCCGAGGAGACCGACGTTCTCGTCAGGGCCGTAAAACACAGAGAAGTGACATTGTATGGGGATGGAGAAACCCACCCAAATTAGCTTCGGTTAAACAGGCGTATAATAATTTGGGCAAATGTGTAAGCTAGATTTATGCCTATTTATGCCTGTGCACACGCTACATTGATTATGGCCAAGCATGCGCCCTTACAATAGCATCTGAATAACATGCGCAACGCGCCACTGACTTTAGACTAGGTTTTTCCTGGTCAGTGACGGAATTGTTTTTTAAACCTGCAAAATAGCACCAGGGAACGTTTGCGCCGGAACACGCCTCCTCTTTGCGCTGAACCGCCCCCCGGGAGCGCAAGTTCATTTCCTAACTTGGGAAAAGTCCGCTGTGCGCGGGTGCAAAATAGGAATGATACATGCGTCGGTGTGTACAAAGTCAATTGCGCTGGGTGCAAGATAGGGCCCATAATGTCAAGCTGGTCAAACTTTTATGTTTTGTGTCACACTGTGTGAGTACAGGGGCGTATTTACGTGGTGGCCAGTGCCACCCCTGATTGAAGCTTGGCCACCCCTGTTGCACAAGCATTTTGACCGCATCAAAAGCGGACTTTTCTCCATGCAAAGAACTGTGACACTGGCACAAAGGCCATGTATACACTCCAGCTGAATTAAGTTTTCATTTCACCTCTTAATATGGAAAAAATAACAAGCCCAAAGATAGTGGACATGGCAACACTGCAAGAGTGTGCTTGGCGAAGCAGCTTTTACATAAACATAAACAAAACACAGCAGAGCGAGACGCGAACTCAGGGGTCAAACACGCCTATCAAGCGCTTAGAAAAACAATGGAAAATTAGCTCAGTGGAATGGAAATAACCCTTAAGGTTTAGCGCAATAAAATGAACAAATACACTGTATTATATGTGGTTTTACACGCGCGCTCACAGTACATTACTCACATATCCTGTGTTTGCACAAATAAATGCGCTCCATTTGCATTTGTACTTTGCAAAGAAAATATAAATGAACACACTGTTGCATTTTTAATACCTTTAAATTACAATAAATTGTTAACATTGTTTTGCATTATTACACGGCTCTGTGGAATACTTGATTCTGATTGGTCAATAGCGCCATCCAGCGGTAAGTTATTCCCAGATAACAACCGCTCAAAACAGATAACGCAGACTCATCCGGGTCACTGAACTCAGAAGCGCTAGGAACGTTTTTTCTTCGTGGATGTTTTGCGTTTGGTGAGCTAATAAAATATTTAAACTCAGTCGAATCAGTATTTTGTGTACAGTTATTTAATTAGGCCATCCAGTATTGTGGACTCGCTCTCTCTTGTTTCATACAAACGGCTGGATGTACATTATCCCTTACATGTTCACTGACATGATTAATGATAGTTGTTTGACATGATAGTTGTTTGAATGGTTATAGGCTACTTACTGAGCTCTACCAGTACTCCAGAAACTCCTTGTCTATGGAAGAGAATTTATGCCACGCAAAAATCCAGTCATTACATATACAATAAACCAGTGTTTAAATTTGAAATTCGTTTGTTTCATTCCACATGTGTTTTAACCTATTCCACTCAGGCTATACACAATCACAGTATATTAAGTGATTTTTTTTGTAGATTTGAAGTAGCCAAGCAGGAATTATTATTTTTATTTTTTTGTCACCCCAATTAAATCACTGTTTCTTACCTGGCCACCCCTGAAGAAAAGTTTTGGCTCCGCCCCTGTGTGAGTAGCAGCAAATTTGCCAAATGATGATATTGTACCGTGGTCATTTTTAGCACCATATACTGCACAACTCTAAATTATATATCAAGATTCACTTATAATTGATTACGGTTCAAACATTTGGGGTCAGTATGAATTGTTTTGTTTTTTTGTTTTTTTTGGAAAGAAAGACATTCAGCGAGGATGCAAGAAATTGATCAAAAGAGACATTTAAAATGTTGCAAAAGATTTCTATTTAAAAATGCTATTCTTTTGAACTTTCTATTCATCAAAGAATCCTGAAGAAAATTAAGCAGCACAACTATTTTAAACATTGATAATAAAAAGAAACCAAATCATCATATTAGAATGATTTCTTAAGGATAACGTGACACTGAAGCCTCGAGTAATGATGCTGATCTTTGCCATCACAGGAATAAATTACATATAAAAATAAAAACAGTTATTTTAATTTGTAATAATATTTCACAATATTGCTGTTTTACTGTATTTTTGATCAAATAAATGCAGTCAAGAAAGAGATTTCTTTTAAAAATAACTCTTACTAACCCCAACCTTTTGAAGGGTAGTATGAATAAAGAAAAGTTACAGTATATCATGTGTTTTTTTTATTTTGAATTCTTTGTACAGACCATTTCTTTTTCCAGCTTTTCTGACTTTTCATTCCTTTTCTCTATTTCTTCTTCCTTTCCCTTTTCATGGTCTTAACCTTTCCTGTCCTGGTGCTGGTCTTGGGTCATTGGTTGCTAAATCTTATGACCCTACCCACACCAGCTAGACTGGCCAATGGCTACATGGCTCTCACCAATGGGACGTCTCATTCCCGCCCCCACTCCCGTTCCATTTCTTATCCCTCAGGTGAAATTGTGGTCAATATGGACCCTGAACCCAACATTAAGAAGATGGACACAGTTGTCAAGATTGATGCTGTGAGTAGATGTGCCATGCTGTTATATTTTAGAAAACTGCTTGGCTTTGAGTATTCTTGTTCCTACTGTGGTTCTGTTTGTTTTACTGCTTTAAGGTTAATGTCCCATTTTAAAGTCGGCATGAACTGGAAATTGCGATAGAGAAAGGATGCTATTGCAAGGGGAGGGACATTATTTTGGTTAAAGATTTCAAGGGCACATTTATAAATAAAAATAACAATTCCACATTCCAGATTTCATGGTGACTTTAACAACAGCCATGTGATGTGTATGCTATTGTAGAATCTATTGTGGATGTTTGTATTTGATGTATGTTTTGTGTGGCCCTGTCCTTGTAGACCACCGATGCTGTTGTTAAAGTTGACTTGGTAAGTCTTGGCTTGGTTTAGACGGATTTAAATGTTTTAGATTTAATTTTCATTAAGTTGGATTGAATCACTGTGAACACATTACATTTATTATCAAATAAACATCACAACATCCTTTGTGATAACAGAACGAGGATGATAAGGAGAAAGAGAAAAAGAAGAAGAAGAAAAAGAAGGGAGAAGATGTTGAGGAAGATGAGCCGGATGAGAGCATGTTGGATTGGTGGTCCAAATACTTTGCCTCAATAGAGACTATGATGGAGGTGGGGAGGAGATGTCTTTTAAGTTCAACTTAGTAAAGATTCTTTACATTTGATATATACTGTGTCATACTGTCAAATTTTATTTGAACTTTCTGTGAATGCAGAATCTCAGAACCCAGGAGGCTGCTCTGGCAGAGGCAGAGGAAAGAGAAGATTTGGAGATAGCAGCAGAGAGTGCAGGTAACCACAGCACTTAGCATGGACATCATGGGAACATGTTCTGATAAGCAATGTCATCCCATATCCATCACTATTGTAGTCATGACTTAAAACCATTTGTATTGATCTTTTTTCATGCCATGAAAGTTGGACACAGACATTTACAAGCTATGAAAAATCTTCACATTGGGATCAAACATTTCCATATATTACTAGTAATTCAATTGAATTTTAATGTATGAATGAAGAGTATTTAAGGGGAGACACGGCAGGCAAAAACATTTTTTTACTGGTCAATTTTGAGATTTTGGACTATTTGTCTTCAGTAACATGTCTTCTTTCAGATTTGTGGTGAAAAAAAGTCCGAAATACTCATTTAGGTCTTTATTTTACTACACTTTGTCTATTTGTGTCTGTAGATTTCTCTTAAATTCAATAAAAGTTGGCGTTCTAAATCATCCCGAAATCTCCACTTCAGCAGCACTTACACAAACCAAACTTTCCAGTTGTATTCCTATCTATATTCTTAAGAGGGGTTTGTTCATATATCGTTCAGATTCTGATTTATACAACATTTTATACCTAAAAACGGGGCGAAACTGGATTTTTTTGGCTGTTGACAGTCTTTTCTGATTAATGGAGTGATAAAAAGAGATATCCAAAATCCCCTCTATTAAACCTTTGACTCTAATATGTCAACAAAATGAAACAAGAATTTTGAATCTGGCTTTATCCAATGTTCAGATTTCTCTTCTGGAAATATATATAAATTAGCGCATTTTTAATGAGATAATACCTAATTTGCGTATTTAAACATAAATATTCTAAAAACTTGTAATACAAAAGATATTTGTCTTAATGTCAGTAATCAACTGGGGAAGTTTCATGCTGATATCTATTAGTTCATTTTTTTTCCTATTCACCTGGGGTGTCTCCCCCTTAATGTATTTAATTAATGTTTTTTATGAAGAGATCCATCTTGTAAATTATACATAATCCATGTTAGTTTGAGTGTTTAAAATAGCTCTCATGGCTTGAAAACATCATTGTTCATTACAAACGTCCATTCAAATTGGCCTCGTAGGTGTCGTGCTCATCCGTTTCTCATTTCCATCTATACTTGTCCATTCACCCATAATCTCAGAGATCAAAGCTGATGAATTTCCTATGAAAGGCACCAAACCCAAGGAGAAGAGCAAAGACAAGAAGAGCTCCAAGGACAAAAAGAAGAACCATGATGGCACAGAAAAACGACCTCCAAAACCCAGAGTTGATGAACTTATGGTAAGTGCGTCTTCTTGAAAATATTAGTTTTTCTTTCTTGCTTTATAAAGAACTTTAATTTAGAATGCACTTACACCACTGTTCAAAAGTTTATGGTCAGGAAGATTTTTTTTTTTTGAGTCTATTTCAAATAAATGGTGTTCTTTTGAATTTTCTAACCATGAAAGAATCCTGAAAAGTACCATGGCTTCCACACAAATATTAAGCGATACAACCATTTTAACTGTGATGATAATAAGAAATGTTACATCAGCATATTAGAATAATTAATGAAGGATCATGTGACACTGAAGACTGGAATTATAACGGCTGAAAAATCACATTTTCATTTCACAATATTACTGTTTTCACTGTATTTTTGATCAAATAAATGCAGCCTTGGTGAAAGTGAGAAACATAAAATGAAAAAAATCCAGACCCTAAACTTTTAATTGATAAGGGTGCATTAGCTAAATGACCTGTGGTCTGTAGCAATTTAATATAATTTCAATATAAATATGAAGGCCTTTATTTCATTCTCAGGTTTACAATAAAGAGCTGGAGTGTGAGTATGGTAACTTTGAGGACTGGCTCCACACCTTCAACCTGTATAGAGGAAAGGCTGGAGATGATGATGACCACAATGTGGTTGATGATGACAGAATTGTGGGCAGATTCAAGGTAAGAACACACACACACATATATGTATGTGTGTGTGTGTGTGTGTGTGTAAAGATCAGGTTTCACTATTAGAGTATGAACATATCATTTTGATATTTGAATCTGTCTCCTTGTGAACCAGGGATCCCTCTGTATGTATAAACTACCACTGTCTGAGGAAGTCACCAGGGAGTCAGGATTTGACCCGAACATGGGAATGTTCCAAAGCACACCTCACAATGACCCTATCAATGTTCTCATCAGGATTTATGTCATTAGAGTAAGTGAATTCAACTCTGAATCATACGTAGGTGTTATTAGTCCAGTACTGTCAGCTAAAGTAACATGACTCTCTTCTCAGGCCACAGACCTGCATCCTGCAGATATAAATGGAAAAGCAGACCCTTATATAGTCATTCGATTGGGAAAGTCTGAGATTCGGGACAAGGAGAACTATATATCCAAGCAGCTGAATCCTGTATTTGGAAAGTGAGTTGGCTATACTATTGTAAACCAACCAAACCAATGGTTTGAGCTCAAGCTAGAACATATTCATTTCTTGAAAGCACTTCATGTAGCACACCCTTTTCTCTCTCTTTCCCTTAAGGTCATTTGACATAGAGGCCACATTCCCAATGGAGTCCATGCTGACTGTGGCAGTATATGACTGGGATTTAGTCGGAACTGATGACCTGATTGGTGAGACTAAGATTGATTTGGAGAACAGATACTACAGCAAACACAGAGCCACGTGTGGCATCGCATCCAACTACTCTGTGTGAGTACTCTCTGCTCCTATTTTACCAACACATTGAGCATGAAACACTCAAATCTTTATGAAACAACATGCTAAAGTATTTTCATTTTGTGGTTGTCAATCGATTACTTTATTTTACATAATGTGACAATTAATTTATATTACTAATCATAATTAATTGCATATAGAGAACAGCCATACCTATTAAAAATAGTTTTGATCTGTCCAAGCCAAACGTAAAGTCTGTTTAATTACCTGCCCTGAATTAATGTGTTAAACTAACAGTCTTATATTTTTAACTGACAGTCATGGTTACAATGTATGGCGGGACCCTCAGAAACCAACTCAGATCCTTGCTAAGTTGTGCAAAGAAGGCAAATTGGATGGACCCCACTATGGACCTGGTGGGAGGGTCAAAGTTGCAAACCGTGTCTTTCTTGGGTTTACAGAAATTGAGGATGAGAGTGGTGAGACATTTAAGAGCTTATACAGAGAATGTAATGTAATGTAATTTAGTTTTTTTTTCTCCTATTATTTATAAAAAAGATATCCATTTTGTATGTCTTACAGGTCTGAAGAAGCAGACAGAAGAACACTTGGCTCTCACTGTTCTTAGGCATTGGGAGGAGATCCCACGTGTTGGTTGCAAACTCATCCCTGAGCATGTAGAGACCAGGCCGCTCCTCAACCCTGACAAGCCAGGCATAGAGCAGGTATGCATGCGTGTGCAACAAAATACAGCTCTTATTACCAAGGACATATTCTAAGGTTCATCATTTTCAGCAGTTTATTTGTGCTTGATAAATGAGGTTTAGAAAAAATCGTTTAGAAAAAATAAAGCAAAATGGTGCCGTATCAATTTGTCATTATTATATTGTAACTAACTGGTCAACTCTTCAAATGTTCATAATCTCACAGGGAAGGATTGAAATGTGGGTGGACATGTTTCCTATGGATATACCAGCACCAGGACCAGCCATTGACATATCACCACGCAAACCAAAGAGGTACTGTAGATGATTCTGTTCAAAGTCTCGGTTTACTCCATTTTGAACACATTTTGAATCAGGATCAGTGAAACTTTTGCTGCTTTTCCTTTATTCATGCTCTTTTAATCTCAAATAGTTTGTTGCAGTTAAGGCTTTAATATTTCATGTGTGCATAATGTTGCAATAATCTTTTACAGGTTTTTTCCTTAACGTCTCTTGGTACATGGAACAAAATGTCATTTTGATATGTGCGTCACTGAGTTTAGCCTTGAAGAAAATGAGACAAAGATAGGAGGCTTTAATAATCAGTCATGCTTAAATCACTTTCTCACTCTTGGATCATTACACCCTTAAGCAAGGAACAGATTGCTTTGTTATCTGGACTGCTTGTGCAGTTAATATTCTTTGGATGACTTAAAAGCTTTGGATGAAGCAGTAGCTGCCAAACTACAGAATGTCTTTTTACCTCACTTTTTTTTTTAGAATTGTTTACTATAATAGTTTTTAACTGTTTAACTACAGAGATACTACTGTGATTCAGCTACAAAACAGACGACACTCTTTCTCACCTAGAGTTTGTAGATACAACACACTGTCCTTATTCTTTTTCCTCTCATACTTACTCTGCCAGCTTCACGCCTCTCATCTGCCTTTATTTTTTTCATGTTAATCATCTAAAGAATGTGCCAATTTTTACCAAGGCCTGAACTGAGACTCAAGTAGGACAGTTTCAGAGATATTCATGCACTGCAAAAAGTCCAAATGTGCAGTTTATTGACATAAATGCATTTCTGAATGCACGGCATAATTAAGTAGAAATTAATGTAATCAGCGGATCCTGGTTTTATCTGGATAGGATTGAATTGTGAAAGTGAGTGCTACAGAATAGAGCCAGACCTGTGAGTTTGCTAAACTGATGCATAAAAAGCTATTTGCACATTCAATACCAATATCCAACAGTGCGCACAGACTAAATATTAAAAAAGGAAACTCATTTCAGAGGAAGAGAGGACTATAACGTTTTGATTACGAAGGCAATTTTGAATCAATTACAAGACCAGGAACATGCATTAAGAAACGAGCAGTTTTTACTTTTTTACTTTGGCTAAATTCAAACTAATATTTTTCATTTGAGTCAAACCAGTTACATTTTTAGGTTAAAACAATATTTACAGTGTGAGATGATGATCCCATTCTTTTCCTTCCCCTCCACTCATCTCCCAGATATGAGCTCAGGGTGATAATATGGAATACTGACGAAGTAATTCTGGAAGATGATGATTACTTCACAGGGGAAAAGTCCAGTGACATATTTGTGAGGGGGTAGGTATGGGCAGGTGTGTGAAGAGTGTGTGGTTAATCTGTAACTTTTTGTTTGTTTCTGTTTCCTTTTGTTGTTTGTCTGTCTTGTTGCGTTTGATGTGATTTTGTCTATCCCCCTCCCTGCCCCCCACGTCATTGCTGTGCTGTTATCTAGCTTTGAGCTTCGTGTTATTATTTGGAACACTGATGACGTAGTTCTAGAGGACGATGCTTTCATGACAGGAGAGAAGATGTCTGACATCTATGTCAGGGGGTAAAGACGATACAATCGCATGGCTTGACCGCTCTCCCCACCGCCTGCAGAAATCTGTACCTGCCCCTTCCATTCACATCCAAAAGAATAAATACCACCTTCCATGCAGATCCTAGTTAAACAGGACCATATCATTCAAAATGATGCTGATTTCTAGTTATAACCTCTGATTTAATTTGATATTATTATTTACGTTAATTCGATTGTCTTTTGAGTTCAATTCCCTTGATAATTCATATAAAATGTATATTAAATGTAATATTTAATAACTGGTATGGTCTTGGTTTATAGAGCCATTTTTGTTTAGTATGTCTTGGGGACTGAGATGTCTTTCACAGTATCAATTACTGCATGAAAGCATAAGATATGTCTGTTTGCATGCCAAAACCTACTTTTATAATCTGACATGTGGCATTTGCATACCAACATTTTGCTTAAGGAATGAATCTATCTATTTGGTATACAATTATGCATACAATTATGCATGTATCTGATTCATACAGTTAGCTACTAATGGTTCAAAGAAATACATAATACAGACAGTAGCTCTATATAATGTAATGCTGTTGGGGCAGACTACAAAGCTCTGCAGATGCAAGCCTCTCAACTTAAGTGCAGATAATTGACTAGATGTCAGGTCAAGCATCTATTTTTTCTATTTAAATAGAGTATATTTATTTTGTAATTACATGCACTCTCTTTCAAATTATATTATCAAAGAGTAACAAGCACATAACTCTGAGTCATGCATTGATGATCTACAGTACATAGTCTTTGTATTTTATAATAAAATATGGTAACACTTTAGTTTAGGGTCCAATTCCCACTATTAACTAGTTGCTTATTAGCATGCATATTACTAGGATACTGGCTGTTTATTAGTACTTATTCTGCATGATCATAATTCTACCTAATACCTAAACTTAACAACTACCTTACTAACTATTAATAAGCAAGCAGTAATTAAGAGTTTATTGAGGCAAAAGTCATAGTTAATAGGGAGAATTGGACCCTAATATAAAGTGTGACCTAAAATATAATAATTCAGACTTCAATAAAATGTTTAATAACATCTTACTGCAATGACCACGGGGTAGAACTTTTATTTTGTTCAGTTTCCTGATGCTGTATGGAGCATCAACTTGATATGTATAAATGCTATCATATGCATGTTGTCTATTCAGTATTTTTGTCTATACATTTCACACATTTGCAAATATCTAGATGCACTTTTAAAGGACACATGTTCAGAACATTTGTGCATGTTTTGTCATGTGACATACAATAAGTCATTGATGACTATATGTATACCGTGCTTGGATATTCTTTTGCATAAATGTTAAAATATTATTGTGCCACTTCTAACAATTGAAAATCATCTCCCTGCTCAGTTGGCTGAAAGGACAGCAGGAGGATAAACAGGACACAGACGTGCATTATCACTCTCTAACTGGGGAGGGAAACTTCAACTGGCGCTTTGTCTACCCCTTTGACTATCTAATGGCTGAGGAGAAGATAGTCATCTCCAAGAAGGAATCCATGTTTTCCTGGGATGAGACAGAGTACAAGATTCCTGCTCGACTCACCCTTCAAGTATGGGATGCTGATCACTTCTCTGCAGATGACTTCCTGGGTATGCTCACAAAACATACATATTGTTAGATATTTGCATGTATGGCAAAATAATTTGATTATTGTCGTTAATAATGTGCTCAATGTGTTTCATTCAAAATATATTTTTGATGCTGCCTGTGATTTATTTCCACAGGTGCGATTGAGTTGGACTTAAATAAGTTTCCCCGTGGGGCAAAAACAGCCAAGCAGTGCTCTCTCAACATGGTCCTCAAAGAACATGAGCTGCCAACCATTTCCATCTTCAAACAGAAGAGAGTGAAGGGCTGGTGGCCATTTGTGGCCCGAGATGAGAATGACGAATTTGAGCTCACGGTGAGTTAATACAATGCAATTATCTAAAGGTTATTTTACTACTGCTTGATAATTAGCCAGCATGTAGTGTATTCGGAATGATAGCTAAGGTTACCTCATTAACATTCCAACCATGTCATGCTTGCAGGGAAAAGTGGAGGCAGAGCTCCATCTAATGACAGCTGAGGAGGCAGAGAAAAGTCCAGTCGGTCTTGGACGGAACGAACCTGAGCCACTTGAGAAACCAAAGTAAGATATAAAGCAGCTCATTTACACACATTTGCTTCCGCTCACATGGTGCCTAGCACATCTGAGAACCAATGCAGTTTCAGATTATGAATAAAAAGATATACTCTAGAGTAGACTATATAAGTCTACTATGAAGTCCAGTGAAGAATGCCCATCTGAAACTGTTAACTTCCCTTTCTAATACTCCCACTCTCCTCTTTCACATCCTTCCTTCCTCCTGTGACTGCCCTTTCCCTCGCCTACCCTTTCCCGCTCGTTTCCTTCATTTCAACCCCCATTCCTGTTTTGGAAAAAGTCGTCCAGACACCAGTCTAATGTGGTTCATGAACCCTCTGAAGTCCATACGATACTTCATTTGGCACAACTACCGCTGGCTGATCCTGAAGGCTCTGGCCCTGCTGCTCTTCCTCCTCCTCGTTGGGCTCTTCCTCTACTCTATTCCTGGATACCTGGTCAAGAAACTCCTAGGGGCGTGAGGAGAGAGGGGAAGATCACTGGTAGCCCACTCTTACTGCCTCTGTTTTCTCTGCTTTTTGTCTCTCTCTGAGCAAACCTTTAAGCTCAAACTGTGCAATGTCACCATTCACAGTGTATTTCTGTCTTTTTGTTTCTCGTACCATTTTTACAACATGGACCTGAGGGATTGTGGTGTTTTCCATTTTGTCATCCCAACTCTTTCTTACCGCATAGCTGCATGCTGTGTGGTACCTCAAGTCTTTTTGCTGCTCATTTTTCCTCTGGTTGTCTGTTTTTGGCAATGGATTTTATGATATTTATACTTGACTGTTTGCTATTGTGCTTTTTCTGGACCTACCTTTGTTGCCTGATGTGTCATTTTACTGCTCTGAGCTCAACCCACTGCAAAGTTACAGTATCACTCTGACACACACGGTAGACCTAGGCCAGGAGTAGGCAACGTCGGTCCTGGAGAGCAATGGATGGTCAACCCTAATCAAACACACCATCCAGGACCGACGTTCCCTACCCCTGACCTAGGCGAATGTTTTTACCAGCTCTGTGGAATAGTTTACCCAAAAATTAAGATTGCTCCATCATTTACTTGCCCTCTTGTCGTTCCAAACCTGTGTGACTTCTTTTTTCTGTGAAACACAAATGTGTTGTTTGGACCCCATTTACTTTAATTGTATGAACAAAAAACATTCTTTAAAATATCTTCTTTTGTGCTCAGCAAAAGAAAGTCATAAAAGTTTTGAATGGCATTAAAGTCGGCATGAAATGGAAGTTGCAATAGTCTTTTCTTTCCTATTGTGATGTATATCCGAGTGAAACGGTTTCTCCAACAAAAAAAAAATTTGGGGCGGTACTTGATTTTGCCCATCGGGAATTGATGGAATCACTGGCTTGTTTGTATTGCTGCGATCTCTTGTGAGTGCGCTGGCGCACACGTCATCAGAGAAGAGATGTCATTGCAAGTGGAAGTTATATATATATGTACATATATAATAAACACTGCAATATTCAATATTCATGTTCATTGTGACGTTAACAAACTTTCCTTTTTAAGTCATTGCTTAAATGGTTAATATGCCTTTAAGAGATTTGACAACTTTTCAGTCATGTTACCAATCATCTTACTAACCACTAACATTTGTATTACCTCTCTTCCTCCATCATCCCTGATTTCACCTTTCAACTCACCACCTCTTACCTGCAACCCCTTCACCACTTCCAATCACAGCCGGCCTGACACCACCTTCCTGTGGTTTTTGAGCCCGCTGAAGGCCATCCGTTACCTGATATGCAACCGCTACAAGTGGCTCATCATCAAGATCATCTTGGCTCTGCTGCTGCTGATCATGGTGGGCCTGTTTCTCTACAGCATGCCAGGCTATCTGGTCAAGAAGCTGCTTGGGGCCTAAAGAGGGGTCAGAAAGGTTGCACTCTAAGCATAACGTATCAAAAATCTTTTTTCGGTATCAATTTGCATGTCTTACCTGGAAAAGATCAATTATCTTATTTATCTTTCTATTTGTACATTTCAAGAATAATTAGTCATATGGAGAGAAAGCAGCACTGTTTATTTTTGGTACGAAATGAAACTGGACTAGCGTTATTGGTATCCGTTCAAATGTTCATATAAATGCATTGCTTCAAATTCTTGGATTTTGTAGTTATTGTCTAGACGTGTACGTGTCGCTGCTAAAAGCACAATAAGCATGCAACTTTGTCTTAAGAAAGATGACTTGTTCATCAGTGGCTGCAGTCTGAAAAAAAAAGATTATGATAGGGTTGCAGGCCTCGTATACAGTACACTATGTTATTTGATTAAACTTTGCCTTGATGTTTGCACTTTCAGTCCATGACAAATCTTCTGCACTCCAGTAAGATACAGTAATGTTGTTTATCCTTTAGAGAAACACACAGATTCTAGTAGGGGAATTATGTTTAATTTGACATTTCAAGTTTAAATAAAAGAATTGAATGCTCTTTCCTGTACTTCCTACTGTTGATTTTGCTTGCTGTGTACTTGTTTGCTTGCTATGTACTGTTGCTCTATTTAATGAATGGCATTTGACCATGGACTTGTTTGCACTGATTTTGAAAAAGAGTGTATTTTTAATTCTTGTTCACAAGTGTGCAATATGGATTGATTTATTTATTTTTGTCAGTATGAAGACAATAAAATGAACTCATTGAGATAAAACTGAACATGTTTCTTGTTTCCATAGTGTGGGTATGCATGTATGTATGTGTGTGAGATAGTTTAAAACCCTGTTCTCTTTCACACAGTCGTCCAACTACTAGCCTGTCGTGGCTGTTGAGTCCAATACGGGTGACCTGCATAATGGGTTGGCGGCAGTATAAGTTGGCCACAGTGGTGACTCTGCTCAGCATAACCGGGCTGATCTTTTTGGGCCTTCTGTTCTTTTCTCTGCCTTCAGCTTTCATCCAGAAGATTTTCAACATCTCAGGATAAGCTGATCAATCACCTGCTTTCAGCACAATATGCACAACACAGATTTATTTATAAATGCATGACATAATATAAATTTTCTTTTTTTTGTATGTATGTAGTATGTATGTATAGAGGCTTTTTATGGGTGTTTTTTCAACTATGAGCCTTTTGCCGCTGTGGACTATTAAAAACTTTAATATAGTTAATTTGTCTTATTACGATGTTTAACAGTGTCTATGCATGCAGTATCTGAAATATTGTCATTTTAGTCTAATTTCTGAAAGTCATGAACATTTCCACGGTCCACCACATCTCAACTTTAATAACATTCTGTGGTAAAAGTGATGCTAATGACATTTTAATGGAATACAGTGGTTGATCTTTGCTAAGGCTCATTTCATAGCTGACATTTTGTGTATTATAAATATAATTTGTGTTAAATTTTACACAATTAAAGCTTGATAGGAAATGTTGTACAAAAAGGGACATTCTGCACAATCAATACTAACCTAATGGTTTATTTACTTCAGATGGCTTATATTGTCAAGGCATGGGTTTAAATATGTAAATAAAACGTTGAAATTTGCTAGTTTTAATAAATCTACTCCAGGGGTATTAAAAGTGCCTTTAGTTGAAGAACACCCTCATATATCTTTATACTCTATTTTGTGTTAAGATGTTTCTTAAAGTAACTTAATAACTATTGTGTAAACTTTATAATATTATGGCTCAAATTAAAATCATTCTTTGAGCATGCGTCTTGTTTGTATATATTTTATTATTAAATCCTAATTACCAGAAGTATTTGTCTTTATCTTACATTAAAATGTGTCAAGGGGGTGTAATGGACGATAAAATAGCAACGTTTTGTCAATATTACTTGATGTGTTAAAATACATAGATCCTTAACTTTTGTACATTTCATTTAACAATTTTGCCACCTCATAGCCACCGTACCTCTCCCAAGATGCAGAACTACACGTCGAGCTCCTATTGGCTAAGGTCGTCTCCGGGTGGAGGCCCGCCAATCAGCGCGGGCCACGGTACGACTGTGCTGTGTTGTTACGCCGCTGGTTGGAGACCTGTCGTGTGATTCAGTGAATGAGGTGGAGAGAGAGTTCACACTGAAGAAGCCTTGAACAAGATAATTGACTAGGCACAAAGAACAACCATGCGAGCGCTACTGGGTGAGTTATAATGACATAAAGGCGTGAATTCAGCTGTAGAGAAGCGCGTTTTATTGACTCAAAATCGTTTGCAAGCAAACGGAGATGCAGAGAGCCTAAACTGTAGAACTAGTTTGGACGTTAATATGACAAAAGAAGAGACAACTCTCTAAAGTTGAACCAACTGAAGTGTGTTTTATGAAGCTTTTGTTTACATTAAATACATACGTGTAAGTGTGTAGCACCGTATAGTACATTATAGCTAGTTTAGAGTGTGTAATGGTGTATTAGGCCTATACATTACAGCAAATTCATCTTCATATTGCAGAAGACCAATTGGAGAATAATAATTAAATGTGCAGTTTCTTCATATTGAGATTTTACAATAATCTGTTGTATGTGCCTAGAGTCTGGTAGTAGAATGTCCTGGTTGTTATGATTATGAACCATATGCAGTGTTTCATGCTGTGGATCTTGTTTTTACAACAAAAAAATGTAGCATTTTTCTTGTTTTCTTTTTAATAGAGCTGTTGAAATGACTTGATGCTCTTCTTTATCTTCTTCTCAGGTGTGTTGGCGTGTTCTCTGACTGTACTCTCTGTCCACGGTCTCTACTCTGCCGGGGATGATGTGGTTGAACTCAACCCCTCCAACTTCAACAGGGAAGTCATGCAGAGTGACAGTCTCTGGCTGGTCGAGTTTTATGCCCCCTGGTAAGTTGTAAGAGTGTGGTGGAACCCGGATATGTGTCACTCATAGAGATCTCTAGGTCTTTAGTTACAGATCAGGGTACTGTCTGGAACCCAATCTGTTGCTTTCTTGTATATAATTGAAAGTATGAGTCATTGCTACTTTAATGAGATGTAAAGCAATGCAAATGAAGTGCCGCCTTAGTTTGCATATGTTGCATAATACAGTCATGAGCAGCGTTATTACACCTGTGTAGCTATATGTTTCATGATGATGTTTATGTTTTTTTTATTTATTATTTTGTATTTTTTAAAGGTGTGGTCACTGCAAGAGCTTGGCCCCTGAATGGAAAAAAGCAGCCGCAGCTCTAAAGGTAAATTTGAAATTACATAATAATTAATTATGCTTACAATCTAGAACTGGGGCTTATTCAGAACCGGTTCAATTTACTGGCACAGAATGGTTTGTTAAACTTCAGCATTCTTCCAAAATGTAGTATTCAAATGTTTGGGGTCAGTAAGTTTACTTTTTTTTTTTTTTTTTAAAGAAATTAATACTTTTATTTTGCAAGGATGCTTTAAATTGTTCAAATGTGAAAGTAAAGACATTTATAATGTTACTGAATATTTCTATTTCTTTTTCTTTCGTTTCGTTATTTTAAACTTTCCATTCATCAAAGAATCCTGAAAATAGTTTCTACAGAAATTAAGCAGCACTGTTTTCAGCATTGATGACAATAATAATAATAATAATAATAATAATAATAATAATAATAATAATGTTTCTTGAGTACCAAATTAAGATATGGAAATAAATTAAATTTTTACATATTACTGTTTTTTTTTTTTTTAAATCAAATAAATGCAGTCTTGTTAGCATAAGAGACTTTCAAAAGTCCTACTAACCCCAAACCTTTGAATGTTGGTGTATAGTATATAGTATTTAGGTTTAATTATTTTTTAATAAAAGGACTTTGTTGTTAATAAGGAACCATACTTGTTTAATGGAACATGAATCATTAAAATCATTATGATTCCCATCACTTATTTTTGTATCTAAAAATTCAGAAATAACAAGCAGCATGTCTCACCACAGTTATTAACTGGATAAATCTAAAAGTGAAAATGCATTATAAAAAAGATCATTGATAGCATTTGTGTGTTGGTACAGGGCATTGTGAAGGTGGGTGCTGTGGACGCAGACCAACACAACTCCTTGGGAGGCCAGTATGGAGTCCGAGGCTTCCCAACTATCAAGATCTTTGGAGCCAATAAAAACAAACCAGAGGATTACCAAGGTTCAGTACTGCATTTTCATCAAACATCTTGGCATGCATGTAAAGAAAATGTTTTCTGGCCATATGAAAGCATGTTGTTAATTCTCTCTCTGTCCTAGGTGGCCGAGGCAGTCAGGCCATTGTAGACGCAGCTCTGAATGCTGTTCGCTCCCTGGTCAAAGACAGGCTTGGTGGAAAGACTGGAGGCTCAGACTACAGCAGACAGGTATTGAAGCTCAGCATGAAGAATCTGTTGTTAAATTATGTTTTCCTTCCATTGATTGACTCCTCTGTGATGTTGTGATCAGAGTGGAGGTGGTGCTGGCAATAAGAAGGATGTTGTGGAGCTGACCGATGATAACTTTGACCGTACCGTGCTGGACAGTGACGATATCTGGTTGGTGGAGTTCTTCGCCCCCTGGTGTGGACACTGCAAAAAGTACGTGTCTCTCATACATCATAAGACCTGTCTGTCTGTCATTCTCCTGAAATCGTACCTGACATGCTGTGCCATGCATTATTGAAGCGCTGAATCAATGTTCAATTATTTACAAGCATTCTAAGCCGCAATGAAATTCCTCTGCCGGCTGAGCTTTCCCGTGTTGACTTTCTTTAATGTTTCCAGTCTTGAGCCGGAATGGACGGCAGCCGCCACAGAAGTCAAAGAGAAGACGAAGGGTAAAGTGAAACTGGGTGCTGTGGATGCTACCGTTCACCAGGGCTTGGCAAGCCGATATGGGGTACTTATTTGATGTCTTTTAATATAAACTATTCGGTTGCACTTTATTTTACAGTATGTGTACTTGCCTAAGAAAGTACTGGTTAATATAAGGTAACTACATGGGCTATGTTCAGTTTAGTACCTAGTTATTACCCAGTTACTGTAATAGCTATAATAATTACATAGTATGTGCATGCAGATGGTCCGTAAAATAAAGTGCTACCAGCAATTCTTATATTGTCTCTAATTTATTTTCACATCCCAGTTATGTCATCAAAAAATATTCATTCATTTTGGACAATGAACATGTTTGTTAGCTCATTTTTGTTGAATGTCTGTTGCTTGTGGCTTTTTTTTTTTTTTTTGAGAGCCATTTTTTCTCCACAGGTCATTGGGTTCATTAACGGTGTCTTTTCTGCTGTCTTTATTGGTAGATTCGAGGATTCCCCACCATCAAGATCTTTCGTAAAGGAGAGGAGCCAGAGGACTTTCAGGGGGGACGTACCCGATCTGACATCGTTTCTAGTGCCATGGACCTCTTCTCTGATAACATCCCTCCCCCAGAGCTTCAAGAGGTGAGTGTTTTCTCTTCTATTTTTAAGCATGTTATAGAATATGGTGTAACTAATGTGTATTATTTTTACATGCACTCACTAGAGGATTAGGATTAGGGTTTGGTTAAAGTAGTTGCATGCAATTATTCATAATTCATAGGTCTTACTATAGTAACTATTTTACTGTGTGCTTGTTACATGTAAAGTGTGACCATTTATTTTGACAAACATTTTGTAAAGAAATAATAGGTGTAGTTTGGATTATATTCATGTGGTTTTTATTTCCTTTAGATTGTGAATGAAGACGTTTTGAAGAAGACCTGTGAGGACTATCAGCTGTGTATGATAGCTGTGTTGCCTCACATTCTCGACACAGGTACGATACAACATCAACCTAAAACACACATCAAGTGATTTCATCAAAACTATTGTTTTTTAGAAGAAAAATTTGAAAATGACAAGCCTCTTAAACCGTGACGGTCACTAGGGATGCACAATATATTAGTTACAGGTTATTGGATACATTTTTTATTTTTTTTCTTATTGACTGATTTTTTTTTTTTTTTTTTTTGGATCATTTCCTCTATTTTTACATTTGCTGTCATCTAACGTTCACTTGGTTAACAAGATAGACTAATTTAATAACTGTTAAATGTATTCTTTATACCTCAAAACAATTTTTTTTCATACTGAAATTATAATGGTGGATGCTTCAATTCACTTGTTGCATATTAACTTTTCTTTTCACAAAAATAGTATAGAATTAAAATATAATTGTTATAATATATCTGTGTATATATATATGTATGTACATACAGCACATGTGCATGTAATTTTTTTTGCAAGTGTCATTTAGAAGTGATCACTTAATTTTCAGCTTACTGTGTAAGGCGCATATGTTAGGAACATGATTGATGGTTAATATACAGTGATATTTTAGTATTATATACTATTACAGTTTTAGTTAAAAAAATTTTTACTGAAGTTTTAGTAATTTTGTCTTCTTTTTTTTTTAAATTAGGTTTCTATGGTTAATTAAAAAAAAAATTATTCCATTTTTAGTCATTTTAGTACTTCAACTTGTTTTGTCAGTTAGTTGCCAAGGCAATGTTTCTAATTTTCATTTAAGTTTATAATCTAATTATTTTATTTCAATTAAGCACCAATTTGTCATAGTTTTAGTAAGCAATAATACGCAACAACAACAGTTATTTTGATTTTCTCTCTGCTCGCAGGTGCATCTGGAAGAAACTCTTACATGGAAGTGATGAAGACGATGGCAGAGAAATACAAGAAGAAGATGTGGGGGTCAGTATTTTCAGCATCATCTAGAGTACAAGTTGAGATCATCCTGCCCAAAAATAACACCAGCACATGTCGCTGCTTGTGTGCCAGAGACGAGACTTTAGGGAATAGAGAGCGGGATGCAGTCATACACATCACTCTCTTTCCTCTCTCTACACAGTTGGTTGTGGACTGAAGCAGGGGCGCAGATGGAGCTGGAGGCCTCTCTCGGGATCGGTGGATTCGGCTATCCCGCCATGGCAGCCATTAATGCTCGCAAGATGAAGTTCGCTCTGCTTAAAGGCTCATTCAGTGAAACGGGCATCCACGAATTCCTCAGGTAACAGAAGGCTGGAGTTTATGTTACAAGGAAACAAGTTACGTCACAGAGACTGTTAGCATACAGTAAATTTAAGGTGTTGTTTATAATGGCCCTTCTAACTGTCTGCCTGTTTTATGTCGTTAAACTATTAATGTCTTTATTTATGCAGGGAACTTTCTGTTGGCCGTGGCTCCACTGCTACGGTGGGAGGCGGAGCTTTGCCTAAGATCAACACTGTGGAGCCTTGGGACGGGAAAGATGGAGTGGTGAGTAGAGAGAACAGTGTGAGGGTGGATGGATGGATGGATGTCATCCTTTCCTGTTTTCAACCCCCTTTTTTTGGCCTTTCCTCAGTTGCCCATGGAGGATGACATTGACCTGAGCGACGTGGATCTGGACGATCTGGAGAAGGATGAGTTATGAGCCTGGTCTAAACCACTCTAGATCTCTGAGACCCAAATGATGCCCATGTCTTCTCTCCCATGGATGAGGGGATGCTAGGGACATGAACTTCCTTAAGACTCTTGAAAACATACAAATAAAGCAAATGGTTGTGCAGCTTTTTAAAAGAAAACACCCCCGTTAGTTTAAAAATGAGGCTTTTCAGTGTGTACATCATGATTGAGCCATGCTCTGCCTCAAGTTCCTTCTTCACATTTTGATTTTGTGACTGATTGGATCTTTCAATCAGCTTGATGAAGCAGAATGTGACTGATTATCAATCACTTGTTTCCAGTAAGCAGACGTCACACAGAGGCTCTTCATAGAACACTTTCTAATATGTTTCATTGACAAGATTTAATCAGATGGCACTGGTCTTTCTGGTAATGAGATGAACCAGTGGTTATTTATATCTGCCTTTCTATGATTTCAGCAGCTCATTACACTGGAGTTACAAGAAGCTTAACATGGTTTTCATTTTCACCCTTTATCCCTCTCATGTGATATTTTTCTTTTATTATTTGGTTATTTGTTTTAAAATTGTTACTGAAAAGAATGGCAGCCAACCTGTATCCCAGTTTGCCCATTTGTCCGTGTTTGACCAGGTGTAATGTGGGTGTTGTGTAGATTTTTCTTACACAGCTTTGTTTTGAAATAAATGTTTTTGTTATGAAAATAAAACAAAAATAATAAATCGAGTCGTTTTTATCATAGAAGCTATTCCGATAGACACCAGTGGCCAATGAATCAGTGGTTTATTGAGGATTCATGCAAACAAATACACTATTCAGTTGTAAAGATGCAACGTTCAGATTCTTCCTGATGCTTTGGCTCGACAAAAATATGTCTGGACATCCCAATCCCAGCTGCAGTATACAACCATCATCACAATTAACACTATACAAAATTAGAAATGACTCGTAAAGCTAATATATATATCTCCAGTACAAATATTAGTTTTGGCATTTCACTTCAACAATCATTTTACAGAGAAAAAAATACTAAGAGAGAATTAAAATACCACACATGCAAAAGAGCAAATTATGAGCATTATCCAATGTTTCCATTAGCAGAAACTTGAAGACATTTAGTTATTCTGTTACGTTCCATGAATCTACTTATACAACAGCATCTGTACTGTTCATGTTGACACTGGACTGGTAAAAGAAAAAACAGAAACTAACCACCGGTCTGCCATTCTATCTGTGCCATATGTCCAATCGGACAATAGCGTTTAAATATTAATGAGTAGCCTAAAGGCTGATGGTTGCTGTTTTTTTTGTGTGTGTGTGTGTTTTTTTAAGTTAAGGGCAGAAATGGTTGTGAAAAGTTTGTCTGTCTGCTTCTTAGAGCTGAAACCAAAACGGAGAAAAATAATTATGCATGAATAAATTGCAAATTTCTGACCCATTTATTCTAGTGTATTTATATTGATTTGAAATCTAAATGTTAAATTTGAAATCAAAATACACTGAAAGCTAAACCCCAGCAGCCAACAGTAGGCATTTCTTTACTGATCAAAAGTTTGGTTTCAGTAAGATGTTTTAAATGTTTTTGAAAGAAATCTCTCCTGCTCACCAAGGCTGCATTTATTTGATAAAAAATGCACTAAAACAGTAATACTATTAAATATGGTATACAATTTAAAAGAACTTTACTATTTTAATATATTTTAAAAATGTAATGTAATCCTGTGATGGCAAAGCTAAAGCTTTAGCAGGATTACACACTGCTTAATATTTTTGTGGAAACAATGGATACATTTTTCCGGATTCTTTGATGAAGAACACAATTTTTTTTTTTTTTTTTATAATGTAGAAAATGTAATGCATCCTTGCTGAATAAAAGTAATTTCCTTCCAAAAAAAAAAGACTTCTTGACCCAAAACTGTTGGCATGTTCTGTTACATACTAAAAGAAGCAACACTTTCCATTTAAAATAAAATGAACAAAGTCGATCATAATTGGCCGGACAGCTCCGAATGCACCTGATGCATAAAAGCCAACATCTAACCAAAATGGTGCTTTGGAGACACTTAATAGCTTGATTGAATGCAAAACAAATGAAATATTTACAAGCAGAAACTTCATGTTTTGGCTTAATAGCCATTCTGGAAATTTGGACGTGGTACTGACTACTCATTTACAGGTTGAGTGGAATGCAATTGAAAATATAAATATTTTTTAGTCATCATTTAAAGATATCATGAAGTAGCGACAATTCTGCAGCATCATTCTAGAGAGCATGTGATTTGACAAAAATCTGTGTAATGCAACCAATCATCAGGGGCCTCATTTATAAAATGTTGCGAAGAAACCGTCCTACATTTAATCTGATGATCATTTCTCAAATGTGCGTACGTGTGATTCAGAGAACAAACGTGCATACGCCTCTCTTCCAGAAATTTATAAATCGCAAATGAGCATGTCAACGTCCAAATCCTTTACTTGAGAATAGAGAGCGGCAAGAATTGCTTAGATTTCCAAATCCCTGCAATACTCCGACCCTCCTTCACAAGGAAAAGCGCGGATGTCTGTTCAGACCCTGACGTAGTGCTAAGAACTTTTCCACATCAAAGACCGTTTTTATAAATATGAACGTCTGTGTGGATTTTTGCATACGCATACCCTGGTAATCCAGAGTTCTCGCGAGAGCACAAGTTGAATTTGCTCAGCGAGTTACTCTGGTGTCGAGTAATGATGCTCATTAAATATGCCCCTCAATCTGAGCTGCACCAATCACATCAGGTTATCTGATATAGGCGGGGCAGAAGCGAGATGACGACAGCGCTGTGACGTCGAAGTCATTAGTAAACATTGCAAGATGGCTATGGATGAACACCAGTTGTTTGAAACGGCTTTGGCCGCTACAATGAACGAGTTAGACTTGGCTTTTTATCTAAAACAGGAACAGAAGACGCCACTCGAATCGTTCCTTTGCAAGAAGGACGTTTTTGCTGTTTTGCCGACCAGATATGGTAAGAGTCTAATCTACCAGTTAGCTCCGCTGATAGCATATGGGGTTTATTGTTGTGATTGGTCGTAGTGTTATCCAATTGCGTGCAATGAGATTTTCAAATGCATGCTTGGTGCCGCCCCTCGAGCTGGCCGATTTTCATTAGTCGACGCCAGACCATTAATCTTTTAGATTTAGGTCTGGATTTCCAGGCTAGCATACGCACACTCTAAGATCAAATCTGTGCGTGCGCACATTTTATAAACAAGGCCCTGAAGAATACGTTTTAAAATGTGAACATCTGCTAAAAGTGAATTTTGACAATTGATTTCAAGAGGTCCTTCACAATCCGACCCAGCCCAGACATTATGACGACTCAGCAATGCCAATCCAAACAGAATTACATCAAAATAAAAACAGGCTGGAATGATGAAAGAGGTAACCACCCATGAACAAGGAAACTTTTTAAGCAGGAAATGTATCACTGATAACGCCAGCCAACTCCCATTTTCTTAAATCTTCTTTTCAGTGTGCATGCGAGTGGCGCCTGTCAGCCGCTTTTAAGAGCTGAATTTATAACTGTTGAGAGGTGCTTTGGTCAGACTGCAGTAGTCTGACGATAGAGGGGTCGCTCTTGGCACCTTTGATGAATTCCTCCAGAGACAGTCTGCCTATAGATTTGAAAAAACAACAACAAAAGGGTTATTTTGTTCATTTCCAAGAGTAACATTTCAGTGGTGATCAAATATCCTTGAACTTAAATTAATCCTAATCATTTGTGGTTGTCATAGACACTGTGAAGAATGATTTGCCTTGGTTTCAAATTGGAAAGCAAAGTTGCATAAGAAACACTCAATTTGGGTTAGGAAAAAAAACGATTTGGCAATTGGGTAAGAAAAGTAAACTTTCAAGACAAATCTTGATTTAGATGTTTTTACTGTAAAACAAAGACAACAGTGCATATTTTGCGTGGTTCAACTTTAAGAGTCTATATAAATATTATCAGTGAGTGGGAGACGGATCTCAGGAGGCGTACCATCGTTGTCCGTGTCCATCTGTCGGAATATCTTATCTGTGCGTTTCTCGGGCGTTGACTCATCCTCGGGCATCTTCATCACAGATGACACCATTTTATAAATTGCCTGTTAAAATGAATGTAACCGTGTCAAAACATACGGTAGTTCACTGTCACATGCAAAGGTTTCAGTTTTCAGTAGCAACACGTTTATCTTTATAATGCTACAACTGACAGTCAAAAGTTGCATAACGCAACTGTCACTGTCACAGCTTCAATCAACACTTCATATCAGTGTAATCAATGCAAATGATCATGAGACTGTTTCTCTGGCAGATGCATTTAATGTCACTTTCAGACATTGTTTTATAGCATGTCCTCTGATGCAGGTGTAAAAGAGCCATCTATGTTATTAACATTGAGAGTCAACAGTCCCTTTGAAGTAGCGAACAAAGCCTTTGTGTTTGGTCACCATTTGTGGCAAGACCATATGGCCTGTGGAACACTTGATTGAGGAGATCTGTTTATTCAGGAGGTCTGTATCACCAAACATTAGACTGAGCTAATATTGATATGGAACATGCTGCTCTAAAAACTATGGAAGCCCGTTTCCGCTATAGTTGAGTAAAAAATATAATTCTGTAAGTCATAATAATGAGAAACTTTCTCATAATTATGACTTAGTATCTCATCATATTAAGAAAGTTTCTCGTAATAATGAGAAACTTTCTCATAATTGTGACTTTAAGGTACAATATGTAAGAATTTTGTAATAAAATATCCAAAAATCACTTGCACAGTGTGATATATTTCCTGCAGTTGTGTACTTACAATATCCCAAAGATTTTTAATTTCTGAGAAATTCCAATTTTAAATAACGTCCCTGTTCACTTGTCGCCTGACAATGACGTAATATCCGCTTTTTCCCTGGTTTCCGCTTGTACTGCCATAGTAACCATGGCGACAGACGTGGACATCTCGTGCGGTTGTTGTTTCATTCAAACATTATGGACCATGGCAAGCAGACTTTGGGACAAAAGGAGAACTAAAACGAGGATCAATATCAGCGTGGTGTTTTCGAGATGCCGAAAGCTTCACGTCCGCAACTAACTTCGACTCGACAGAGACGCGCAAATGTACATAAAACTAATCAATGTTATATAGCTCAACATGATGAAATGTTAGAATTAGGGCTGTCAAAAGATTAATTGCGATTAATCGCATCCAAAATAAAAGTTTGTGTTTACATAATATATGTGTGTGTACTGTGTATAATTATTTTGTATATATAAATACACACACATGCATGTATATATTTAAGAAATATTTGCATACATATACTGTATATATATTTATATAGTTTATATTATATATAAATATATTTTTTTTATATATATATAAATAACACATTTTTCTTAAATATATACATGCATGTGTGTGTATTTATATATACAAATTTAATTAAAGCTGCAAGCAGCGATGAAAAGGGCCCTCGCACCCCTGCCACCGCCACCCGGCACCTTTAGGAAAGGCCTTAAGATTACACTCACCAAATTTGAAGAGGATCAGATCAAAACTGTAGGAGTTTGTTAAAGTACAACATCAGGAAATGGCAAAAACTGCCCAAAATCTGACAGGAAGTTCAAAATAACTGACTTCCTGTTGTGTTTAGGGCTATGCTCCAAGAGACTTTTTTGTAGGTATTGGGTCTTTACATGTGTGTACCAAATTTCATACCTGTACGTGAAACGTCGAGCCGGGGCAAAATGTAGGGGCAATAAGTAAGCCATTTTGCCCCACCCAATTTTTAAAACCACATCACACGTAAATTGTCACCACTTCTGAAGCGTGTGCAAAGTTTCATGATTTTTCGAGCACGTTTTGTATTTGCCACACTTCCTGCTACCAGCAGGTGGTGCTATTGCTATAATCATAATGAGCATTGGCATGTGTTCAGGACAGGACTCTTATCAAACATGTGAAGTTTGTGGCAGATTGAAAATTGTATGCCTGAGTTACTGCAGGCTGTCTGTGGTTGCCTAGCAACATCAGAACTGCAAGCAACATTAATATTGAACTTATCTGATCATGCATATATCACCAAAAGGCCGAAATTGGGTGAACTAGTGCAAAAAATGCCCGTGCAAAATCAGTTTTTGTGTGTGTTTTTAGTAATTGTTGGTTTGGTGTGTGCTTATTGTTACAATTACACAGCAAAAGTTCAGTGACATTTTTATTTGTGCATGGTAAAAAGCACACAGTGAACTCCGAGAAAACGCTATGCTTGAGCAAACAGTTTGTGAATAGGCAACTACAAATGATGCCCGTGAAAGAGACTGTGAACGCATTGAATAGGATATGTTTAGTTGGTGAATAGCATAGGCTACTATTACACAGTAGCGACAACGTTAAGCGCACCAGAATGAAATATAATATTCAGAAGTAAACACTAACAGCATAGCTGACTTACAGATTCAGTTTACATCCACAAATGAATAAGCACCTCGATTCAGGGAGCAGTGCAAAGTGCCCGTGCAAAATCAGTTTTTGTGAGCTGATCGCCGTCAAAAAAGTTCAGGAGATATTTCTTGCGATGGCAATATGATCAAAAATAACTTTATATTGATTCAATGGATTAATAGCATTTAAAAAAAAAAAAAAAGTCATGAATTTATTGCATTTTTGGGAAAAAATAATCCGTTTTTATAATAAATCTTAAAAAATTCAAATCCAGATTTTGATTTTCAATGTTGTTATAACCTAAAGATGCTATGTGAAAGTTTGAAACAGAAAATAGTGGTTTTCACACATTTAGTGGTTATCTCACATTCGAGAGATATGCGAATAACACACAGACAGACAGACGGACGTTTCTGTAATTTATAGATAGATGGATTTATCACGTTCGGGAACCAAACTATAATATTCAGAAGTAAACAGTGTAGCTGACTGAGTGTTTATGTCAGAATGTTTATTTTTAAACCACAGCCTTCTTGGGGCTTCTTTGACCGATACAACTCTCTAATGTCAGAATGTTTATTTTTAAACCACAACCTTCTAAAAATGATATATTTAACGATATCTTTTGCATTTCTCATCCAAACAATGTCAAACTTGGCACTGCACTTACTCGTGCCCGTGGCAAGACACCTGTCGAGTTTGAAATCAATCGGACTAACGGTTCGAGAGATATGCGAGGAACAGACACACACACACACAGACAGACAGACAGACAGACGTTCCTGTAATTTATAGATAGATGTTTGTCAGGCCGCCGAGGGCACACCCTTCGACGAAAACTCTAGATCTTCGCAATTTAACGTCACAAAGGCCTTAAGATTACACTCACCAAATTTGAAGAGTATCAGATCAAATCTGTAGGAGGAGTTCGTTAAAGTACAACATCAGGAAATTACGAAAAATGCCCAAAATCCAGGAGGAAGTTCAAAATAGCTCACTTCCTGTTGTGTTTAGGGCTATGCTCCAAGAGACTTTTCTGTAGGTATTGGGTCATTACATGTATGTACCAAATTTCATACCTGTACGTGAAACCAGGAGCCGGGGCAAAATGTGGGGGCAATAATTTACCGAATTTGCCCCCCACAATTCTGAAAACCATATCACACGTAAATTTTCACCACTTCTGAAGCGTGTGCAAAGTTTCATGAGTTTTCGAGCATGTTTAGGCCCTCTAAAAAGCGATTCACTTTGGAGAAGAAGAATAATAATAAACGGAGCAAAAACAATAGGGTCCTCTCACCATCGGTGCTCGGGCCCTAATTATACACAGTACACACACATATATTATTAAAAACAAACTTTTATTTTGGATGCGATTAATCGCGATTAATCTTTTGACAGCCCTAGTTAGAATATGATCAGTATGTTATTCTAATGTTGATCTAGCTTACTGCTAGTCTCATACAGACAAACTAACACATAGAATAACGTTATAACTTTCAACACACTCAAATGCTGTTTAGTGTGATAGTGTAGACCAAGTGAAACAGCGCTGCATTACCTCACAAGTTTAGTTCGTCTAATAAACTGACCTGTGTGAGTATTAATTCAGCACTTGCGGGTAGTTCGGTAGAATGAAATGTCCTCATTGCTTTATATCCGCGGGACTCGCGTGTGGCGCTGATATCTGTCTCTCATTAGCAATCACGCCCTGCTTCATACCACAGTCATGTTAAAAACATCAAAGTATTCACTCATCATAAACATTATTAGATCCTTCGGCATGACGGATAATTCCATAATTCCGCTTATGCGTCATCAACCTACGCCTTTGTTTTGCCATTGAGAAGTAATTCGCTTTTGTCCCAAAGTAAGAGGTTAGCAACCCCTAGCGGTGAAAAAAATTAGATATTGTAGCTTTAACATCTCATAATAAGACGGACGTTGCGCTTGCGTCTTTTGCAGCGTCTCACGCACGACACGGCATTCTAAAAACGCGGCGACATGTTTGCTGTGATGCATTTACACGGCTTTGACCAGCGGATGTCGCTAGCATGGCACTCCCTTCTGCTCCACTGCTTTGCGCATGCGTAGAAGTGCGAGAAAATAAGTAATTATTACGAGAAAGTTTCTCATTATTATGAGATGTTAAGTCATTACGAGAAAGTTTCTCATTATTACGAGAAAGTTTCTCATTATTATGAGATGTTAAGTCATTATTACGAGAAAGTTTCTCATTATTATGAGATGTTAAGTCATTATTATGAGAAACTTTCTCAATATAATGAGATACTAAGTCATTATTTTGAGAAACGTTCTCAATATGATGAGATACTAAGTCATTATTTTGAGAAACTTTCTCAATATAATGAGATACTAAGTCATTATTTTGAGAAACTTTCTCAATATAATGAGATACTAAGTCATAATTATGAAAAACTTTCTAATTATTATGACTTAAAGAATCTTTTTTTTTTTTTTACTCAATGGTGGCGGAAACGGGCTTCCATAAAAAACAATGGCTGGCCAGATAAAATATAGAAATGCAAATGAAACCAAAAGCTCACCTGTACGATCTCCAGCATTTCAGCCCGGCTGATATATCCGTTGCCGTCCAGATCGTACATGCTAAAGGCCCAGCGGAGCTTCTGCTCCAGGCCTCCGCGCGAGGTCACGCTCAGGGCGATTATGAACTCCCGGAAGTCGATTGTGGCGTCGCCGTTGGTGTCGAAGGTGCGGAAGACGTGCTCCGCGAACTTCGAAGCGTCACCGTAGGGAAAGAAATTGGCGTAGATCTTCTTGAATTCCTCTACCGTTAGATGGCCAGACGGACAGTCCTTCAGGAAGCCGCGGTACCACTCCTGCAGCTCGTGGTCTGTGAACTCCGTGTTCTCCCGCAGGTCGTTGAGGACCTCAGGTCGCAACTTGCTGTTCTGTTTACCCATGATGAAACTCTAGTGCAGACGACTCTTGCTGCTCCCTGTCAGCACAAACACAATGAAATAAAGTAGCTTCTTAGATATTTTTAAACCTACGCAAGCCACAATAAAGAGATTCACATTTCCTCTGCCAGATGTATGTTTCAGAATAATGGAAAACGTGTTAGCCTTCCAAATTGAAGGAGTGGATCCTGGTATCCATGGAAATCATTTAATACCTTGTTAAGGTGAGAATTGATTGACTCCTCCACAGTGGGGTAAAGCGGGGAGGGCACTGAGCAGAATTGAGGGAGGCTCATATGAGGGCATAACTGCCACCAGACCACCTTAGCAACAATCAAGAGGCCGTGGGTTACCAGGGAGATGAGGAAGATATTTTATTTTTTTGCATGTGTGTGGGTAATTTGGAACGGTTGGTGTCTCTCTTACTGTACATGAGCCTGTGCTTGCGGCGTTAAGAGGGGGCAGAGTGTGAGGCACTGCTCGTTCTATTTAAACAAATCATATAAAGACCATATAAACGGTGAGGTGGCAGGGAGTGAAATTTAACGATAGGTTATATAAGCGACATAGCCATATGCACTCACTTCTATCCTCTCTTTCTACTACAGCCTCTTCCTCTATTCTATAAGTACTTTTTACTTGAGGGTTAAATTACATGACATTTTATAAAAAGTTTTTCAAAACCATTGGAAACCAACATGAATACAAAAAGTGAATTTCTTGTGTTTTAAACTAGCCTGGGTTTCTCCATTCTGCCTTGCGCGCAGCGCGATTTTCTTCACGCTGCTAGGCAGCCTGGACACCATGGACCAGATTTTCCCCTCAAAAAGGGAACCAATCACAGAACGGGGAGGGAGCAGCAAGACGATGACGACGTCTATGCGACACACCAGAGCAGTTTGTTTATATCTATGGATCCAACATGGCATCAGACGCAAAGTTACCTTTCGATGCAGCCTTAGATAGTGTTCTAAGTAGTTTAGAACGCAAGTTTATTTCGTCTTCTTCCTCGTCGAATTTCTGTCGCTCTACATACGTCATCTGGTATAATTGAAACGATTGGCTATGAGCTACGTGCAGGCGCATTTGATAGACATTCGTAGCGCCCAATAAACGGCTCTGGGCATTCGTAAACCACGCCTCAAATACGAGAAAATGAACATGTGGTTCCCAGACCACATCTCAATGAGAAGAGGTCTGACGTTAGCCAGACTAGTTTTAAACTAGATTTTTAAAAGATCTGCTACTGTCATAGGTCATAAGACACAAGTCAGACCTGAGAAGACCATAAACGTGCATATTTCTGTTTGGAAAAATAACTCTTCATGCAGGCATCTTACTTTCCAGGGATTCACAGAGCAACACTGTGATGGATAGTTTTTTCGGCTAAATAAATAAAAACTCATGAATAACTGAGATGGTATGACCTAAAAACCTTTCATTTTCAAAGATACAGTAAATTTATATGTATATCTGCTCAATTTATTACAGTTAAAGCTACACTTTCTCAAGGAGGTACTAATCTACCATTTGACCTAATAGAAATACATTTCATAGGTACTTTTTTTTTTTGATTGATTGATTGATTATGTTTATTTCATTCATGGATATTTTCCAACAAAACTTACTTCATCATCCTCATATATATAATTTATAAAACCATGATGAAAAGGAGGCAGGGTGAAGAATATCTTATATTTCCTGCCCCCTCACTTTTAGACTTGGTTCTCTAGATATGTCCACCTCTTCAGAAAATGGCTTTGCTCCGTTTGCTAAGTTTGTCGAGGCCATCATAAGGGTGGCTCCTCCCTTGGCTGGAGTCACATGGGTGAAGCTACTGGGCTGGCAGCACGCAGGCAGACAGACATAAACATGGGCGTAGCTTGCTTCTCCCTCCCTCTTTTTCCTCAGACACTCACCAAGCCACAAGAAACCCAGAACTTTCCGTTCTGAAGGAAAAAATGTAAGCTCATGCTGCTGTCAAATGGAAAAAAATCTGAAGGGTCCCTACAGGCCCTGATCCAGCAGAAATAACAACATCACAGGGGGCACATATATAGAGCGGAGACTCACAAATTCATTCTCTGTGAAGAGGAACCAAAATGAAAGACATGATGAGAGGAGTGAGGAGTTGAACACAGCCCTAATTTCCAAAACGCTTGAAAATCCCCTTGCAAAAAAATTGAATCAGAACAGAGAAAAGTGAGACACATCTCCTCGGATGGAGAGCAGATGGTCTATCACTGTATGCTCCAGTACCTCAAGATTCACAAGCATCCTCTGCCACTCCAGTCACAAACCATAATGCTTTACAGGTGGTTTCACAACTGGTGTCTGTCTGTCTATAAACCATACAAGTCAAAGGAAACTGGAAAACATATCCACCTCATTTTTCACTTAAGAGTGTGCGTGGCTATTTGTAAATTGAATGTTCCAGTGTCATCCTCTTATAGTTATTTATAGCTGTACTGCAAAATTGTATTTCTTAACATATTATTTTAATGTATTGTCTTAATTCTAAACACACTGGTTTGTAGTGCAAATAGTTTTACCGTTTACTGCACTTTGTTATACTCTTCACGTTATTTCCCTATAGCGGCCAATGAATTGGAAGTCTCACACATTCACAGAAAACAGCTTACTTCCACACTGAACTTCCGCATTGTTAACACTGGAAATATTGAGCTCATGTTTCTTGTGGGGATAGTTCAGCCAAAAATTAAAATTCTGACATCATTCAAATACTTTCATGTTGTTCTAAACCTGTATGACTTAATTTCACCAAATGAGAATTTACTGGTCATTTTCCATTCAATTACAAAGAACTGGAACTGAATCCTTAAACTATCATAAAAGCAGTTTATATGTTTTGTATGGAAGTCTTCTGAAGTCTATGATAGCTTTGTGAGAGGAATAGACTGACATTTAATGTTTTCACTTCACTTGCTGATAGTCTTAGCATACAGGACCAGTCAGTTGAGTGGAACTTGAGAACTGGATCAGACTGATTCATTCTGAATGGTTTCGTGAACCGAATAAACTGATTCACTGAAAAGATCAACAACTCAAAAGAACACTTTGTTCACGAACCTGAACATGAACACAGTAAGCGAACCCTTACAGTAAATTGAATCTGTCTCTCACACAAAGCCATTGCATGACTTCAGAAAATGCATTAGTCATATGAACCACTTTTATGATACTTTTTTATAGGGCGCCAGAGTCCTTTTTAAAGTTAGAACGCTCTAGTCACCATTCATTGTTCTGCATGGAAAGAAATTACCAGTACATTCTTCAGCACAAGTTTTCCACAGAGGAAGGAAAGTTATACAGGATTGGAACGCCAGAGTGATATGATGACAACAATTTCATTTTTGGGTTAACTATCCCTTTAAGGGTGAAAATAGGTTTGGAAATATCATTCATTTTATGTAAAAAAAGCCAAAATGTGCAGTTCAGCCAAGCTTGTGAGTATTTCAATATGTTATTTAATTTACTAAAGCTGTCTGTCCAAAAGAATAGCCTACATGTGCATTTGTTAGTTTAACATATTTTCTCAGTTTATCCTAAATGCCAGTTTCGTTGCACTTTCTTCCCACTGAATGTTTAACCCTTGCCCGTTCTCTCTCTGCCACGTCTCTAAAGGGAATACTCTGTCACACTAAGTCCCAGTTCTTATATTGCATCTAATGACTAAACATTCCTTGATGATTTCTCCACACAAGCCCTAGTTTCCAATTTCACTCCCAGTAGTCTTGGTTGCACAAACTCATCTTGTTACCCTCCCTCGTCTCAATAAACTAGCCCCCATTACAACACTGCCACTCTGGCACACGTGAATGTTGTGTCTCGCCACCAGATTCCACACACACACTCACATGACATGTATTTTTTTTCGCAGACCAGTGTGAAAAGCAATCCAGTGCAACTATTGCCCTTAATTCATTTCCAGATAACAGCTTTCATTACACCCCATTCAAATCAAACAAAGATATGTGCCAGGTTGCCATGTGCACGGATCAAATAGCCAGAAATAAATGTAACCTGGAAAGTGTGGGAGTGGGACATATTTTGTACACATCAGTGCAATTGAGCATGCAGTTGTACAGTATTCATCTTTGACCCATCATGCATAAAACATCAGCTCAATTAACTGTGTGTGTGTGTGTGTGTGTGTGTGTGTGTGTGTGTGTGTGTGTGTGTGTGTGTGTGTGTGTGTGTGTGTGTGTGTGTGTGTCTCATTAAGCCTTCTATTCCCCAATGTGGCCTAACTTAAATGCACCCTGACAGGTGTCAAAAGATCAGTAGAACAGAAAACCCAGTTTTTCTGCTGCTCCGGCGGACCGTAAAATTACAGGAAAACAAACAATACACTTCTACCCTTGTCTGAGAATTCAGGGTATTTTTCCCCGAAATAGCTTGTCGCTAAATTTAATAATGCCAAGAGGTCATCCAATACATTTCCCATCATCATAAGCGGGAAATGAATTTCTCCGAAACAATTCTGATATTTAGCAGAACCAGACCAGAACTAGGGATGGAAATAGAAATGTAATGTTGACAATGGTTCCGGGTTTATTCAGACACTGATAGCAGGTTGGCAGATATGCCACTGAGATGATTGCAAGGCATCATGGAGCGACTTGATTGGAAAAGTGGGGAATCAACCTCTTACTCCTGCTGTGAAGATCATGCTGTGACCCAGAAGGTGATCATAACAGAGGGGAAATTAAAGAACACAAATGACAACTGAATTGGAAGAATAACTTATTGCTATTAGACCATCTACAGACTGGCACTGAAAAGAAGATGCACTGCAAATATTAATATAACATAAGAGAACTATCATAAGCAGTGTAACTGTAATTATACATTACACCCAGTTTTATAATAGTATAGTAAATATAGTCACATATATTGAGTAGGGGTGTAACGATACCCTCATGTCACGATTCGATACATATCACAATACTGAACTCACGATACGATATCATTGCGATACTCCAAGACATATGATAAAAGGTTAACAAAAAATGTACTGTTTATTAAACTGATAAATTTGATATTACATTGTGTGTATAAATGAATATTCTTGGACTTGGTGCTGGAAACCCAAAGCACAGGACAATAGAGACACCAGAATAAAAATATTCATGATTCTGAAGCTGAAAATACAGAGTTATTTTAGACGAATATGTTTCTCTGTCACTCACTAGATACATTTAAAATAATGTAGGCCACTTTTTTACACAGATATTCCCCTATTGCATTATTATACATTATATTCAACAGTATATATAATATTTGAATGTAAGTACTGACACTAAAACTCTGAAAACTTACATTTTTTCTCACATAGTAATTTTTTTTGGGGGGGGTTAACTATTCACGATACATATTGTTGCATTTTTGTATTGCGATATATTGTGACACGATATATTGTTACACCCCTAATATTGAGTCATTTTACTGTGTGGATAATCGATGAATCTAGTAATATAACGCATCAAATTAAATGCAAAGGGTCAAATAGAGTCCCTTGGCATCATAAGGTCAGCTTTCCTGGGCATTAAAACCATCCCATGCTTACATGCATGGATTTTTATGGTGACCTGGACATGAACTAAAAAAAAATAAATAAAAAAAAATGTTTCTAGAATCTAGAAAAACGAAACAACCACACGTGTCATCGTGAAAACCAACGTAGACTGCTAGACATGAAAGCAGTATTTAGTCTGAAATGCATTAGTTTTAGTGCCATAAAGAGTGTATTAATTCCCATGGACCGCTATCATGCAAATAATGGGTTCCAAAAAGCGGCATATGTTGAAAAAATACATTAGAAAATGTTTAAAAAAGACAACAACTTACCTCCTAAAAAACGACAGAGCTGATATGTTCTCCAATTTGTCGGTTGTAGCCTTAGTCCGTCTGAAGGAGTGTCCTCACAAAACTTTCAACATTTTCGCTATGAAAAAAACTCACAGAAGCTTGTAAACAAAAAAATTAAATAAGGTATTGAGAACAGGTCACAGGTCAATCTTGTACTCTAAAAGTTGGAATGTTGTTTTAATAAAAGAGAATCGAAAAAGTTATAACTTGCAGAATATTCTACAGACTCCATAACATCTCAAAGGCGCACTTGAAACCTCATCATTGAGCGAGAGACTTGACACCACACACAGAGAGCTCTGCTCCGCTGTCAATGGACGAGTCCACCACTAGACTGTAGGGGGGACTCGTTTATCTGAGAATGGAATGTCAGTATTATCTTTGAGAACGATCACATTATAAACTCATGTTTCATGATGTTGGAATCCATGCGATTTGATTGATGACTATTTTTTTTGTGTGCAAAATAATAATTTCTGAGCACCCACAACGTTGTTGTGAGGGTATAACACCCATGCTACTCTTTGGACGAATCCGTACACTCCGAAGTAGAGCAGATTGCAATAATGAACAGTTATTGGTCGCTAGCGGAAAATAAAGCGCGTACTGGATACATTTGTTTTTTACTGGATACTAACTTTACTTTTGACAACATAAGCATCATTTATATTGCCTACAACAGTGGATCCAATAGACAAATGTTGGCTTTTAACCAATTTATACCTTAAACTTATCAACTTACCATTTTATCGACTCCCATCAACTAAAATGTAAAGTTTCTGAGCCAGCTGTTAGACAAATGTGTGTGAACCTGACCTTACAGTAGGCCTATACTGTACAAGAGAGATATGTAAAGACATTATCAAACACAGACGGTTGGGCAACTATGATAAGGCTATCTAATCAAATAGACCACAAATAAAAGCCCTTTTGTGATGTTTTGGATGGGTGAATTTGTCAGTGATTTTATAGAAATGTTATGACAGCATTTATTATTATTACTTTTTATTTATTTATTTATTTATTTTTTACTATAATAATAATGCATTTTCTATATTCATGTTATAATTTGAACCATTTCGGACTGTCGTGTTGGTATATTGTGTTGTAAATGGCAATTGTACCAATATATATATATATATATATATATATATATATATATATATATATATATATATATATATATATATATAAGCCTCATTTATGTAGGCTACAACAGTAGATATAGGGAAATGTTGGCCATAACCAATTTATACCTTAAACTTGTCAGTGCATTTTATTGACTTCCATCAGCTAAAATGTAAATAGAGCATAGAAAGGTCATTAAATAATTATCATAGCCTTTATTTATATATTATAATATACATTTCCTGCAGTCCCCAGCAAAGCCAGATTAATCAAACTGATACATCGAGCTGATACATTTCACATAGCCTATAGGCTATATTGTGGCAGCTTTTTAAGTCCAATCAATGCAAATTATACCTTGGTTCCTAATGACAGTCGTAAATTTACAGTCAAACCCAAAATTATTCAGACACCAGATATCATTTTTGATATTTGTTTATGGGTGCAAAATTTAAGCATTGCTTGGTAATTGGTTGACCTAAGTTGGAATGATCTAATTGTGTACTTAAATTT
The DNA here is from genome assembly GCF_949319135.1 of Squalius cephalus. NCBI lineage: Eukaryota > Metazoa > Chordata > Actinopteri > Cypriniformes > Leuciscidae > Squalius > Squalius cephalus. Next base: position 5,189,330 of record NC_137133.1, on the reverse strand, counting down.
AACAGCTGACTGCTATTCAACCTAATTTATTTGTGACAATCTAACAGAAGGGTGGCCAAAACCATTGAAATATCAACTGATTTGATTACTGAGTTCTTTTTATTACCATTTTCTAAACTATAGCGAATAAACTTTGATAATGTGAAGAATGTTGAAGGTGTCTGAATAAATTTTGGTTTGACAACATAACATCACCCAAAATAAACATGAATTTGTATTGTATTATTCAGTTATGATGTCTTAAATGATTCTTGAAAGAGACATAGCTCAAATTGACCATTTAAATCAGATTCTCCCGCTTCCTAAATAATTTTTATAATTTACACAATGATAGCATTCATTGGTTTGAGATGAAAAACTCTGATGGAAATATGTTTGGCATCTCCACCAGGAGGCAGCAGATGTTGCCTTGTGATTTCTCATGTAACCCAAATCAGTGTATGTACAGATTGTCACATTTCAGTGTACAGATATACTGCTGGACAAATATTACTCTGTTTCAAGTAAAAGTAGTAAAGACCGATTTTTACTTAAGTAAAAGTACAGAAGTACTAATTTTTAAATGTACTTAAGTATCAAAAGTAAATGTCAATGCATTGTTTTATTATTGTTGCATTTTTGTATGTGATACAGTACCTTATTCCTCTGAATGAATTTATGCCTGCCTATACCCTCATATCTATAATATGTATTTCTAGAACACAGTTCCAGTAGTGGGATTGAATGTGAGATTGAATAAGTGCACTCAATAAATGATTTTGCCAAGTAAGACATGTTCCTAGATCAACATATTTTATTGATCCTGGAATAACATTCCTGTCCCAAAATGTAGTCCTTACCCTATCCCTACCCCTAAACCTAACCCCACCCATAACATTTCCCTAAAATCAGAGGGAAATGATATGTGAATAAGACTGATCCAAGCACCTCACCCTGGTTCTAAGCCTAAACTTGACATAAACTGTAAACTTGTCCCTCAAATCTGATTGGTTGATTGGAAAGTTGTTCCAGGATCAACAAAGATGTTGATCCAGGAACATGTGGTACTTGGTGAAATCACCCTATAAGCTAGTGTGCTCCAAAACAATGACCGGGCTCTGACGTCAATCTGAAAATATCCACTTCTAAAATTCATGTTGTGATTTCAAAATGTTATGCAATGTGATCCACATTTCATCAGTAAATGCTTGTTGACATACACAGACCCTTTAATCTCTTTAACTTTTTTTTATTATTATTTAAAAAACAAATTAGAGACCCATCACACCAAAGCAGAAAAACACTCATGATCTCTGATCTATGATTGCGTAAATGACCTTTGCTCTTGTTACAGAAATAACAAGGAATTGTTATTGCATGAATCAGCTATGAGTCTACACTATCAAAACTTATTTTATGTTGTTATAATATTTTTATTTTTTATTTAATTTTTTTAAATAAACAAATTTTTAGATTTCTCAACTGTATGGACCCCAGACTGAAAATCTAGGCTACCTCCATCATGTTTACAAATGATTATTGAGATTGAGAGACCATGATAACACTGAGTTGAAAAACAAACAGTTAATATTGACTGATATAAATGTACCTCGGACACTGAGGGGCAATGGTCTTCATGGTCACTCCATGGAAGCGTGCTGATTTCTCTAGAAATAGGTATTTTCTGCTAAAAAACGGTTTTGAAATATACACAACAAAATCAAATCTACAAATTGTTTTATAATAAATGAATACACAACATAGTAAGCTATTTTTTATTTTTAGATATATTATTATCATCAGAGTCATAATATGCACATAATTTAGCATTTTTTTGACAATTTGGATTTTTTTTTTTTATGTATCAATGAAATCTACATTTCAAAAGAATAAAAATAAACTAATAGGCCAATTCTTCATGCGTCAGCCTGAAAATCATACTACTCAATGTTCTACATCTTAAAGTACAGATTTCAGATTGTTTCATTTTAGGATCTAATATGAAGTTTAAATACTGAACAAACAGCAGGGTGGGTTTGAGATGATCCATTTTTGTCTGTCCTATTAGATCAGTGCTGCCAATTTCCACCAATCAAATTGCAAGGAAATGTCCCCTCTCTCAGATATATACAGATTTTCAGGACAACTTCAGCATTATTTATACAAGAATTATTTTATATAAGAAAAGTTAGATTTAAATTATTTAGTCAAATATACAATGTTGTTCAAAATAATTCAAATTAAAATGCATATCAGAGATGGCTTGTGCCACTACTTACCTTTGAATGTTGAAAAAAAAAATCACAAAAATATACCCAATAAATTGCTTCTTTTTAAAAAAAAAATAACAAGTCAAGTTAAATCACCTGCTGTCTTCATAATATCGTGCAAATGAAATGCATGAATCTGCTGTGAATCCTGCATCTAGACAAGTGGGTGAAGTATCTATTGCACAGCATGTCCACCATCTTAATCAATTCCCACTCCCATTAAATAAGGTCTAATAGAAGGCCCAGAGCTTATCAGTTTTGAAGTTACCAAAGTATCTAACAAATGCAACTGAAAGTCCATGAGTCTACAAAAATATATTACATTTCATTTAAAGGACTATGATTACAGTTCATGACTAACAGGACACAACTATCATGGAGGACTTTAAGCACAAAAACGAAGAAGATCTATGGCATTATCTACTCGAAAAAGTGCAACTTGCCTCCTAAGACAAAAGATAAGCTCATCAATGCAGGAACGAAGGTTGGATCCAACTCAAATGTCCCGGTCAAAGTTCACGCAGGATGTGAATAAACAAATGTGTTTGCCAAAAAATGAATGTATATGCTATCAAACAATGGAGTCAAGGAGTGTTTGAGCCACATACACGTCTGTTTGTGAATGACTAAATATGAAAAATATTCGTTTAACTAAAATTATTCTGTTAAAGCTCCTTTGAATAGGTTTTCATGATTCATTATTTTACGCTTGCCATTTCAGATTAGTATAATCATATTTACATTACACCAGAATGATTATTTGCCTGTTTAATATATGTGAGCGTATGCTGCCATTATTGCACAATGCATTCCAGAACTGTTCGTGCTCAAACACTTATCAGAAACCTGCCTGTAATCAGTGTTGATAATGGTGTGTATTACAAACCTCAAATGCTTCTGAGCCAATACACTGTACATTCTGTACAAATCCTTCATTTTCTTTCTTTTTTAAATTTTTTTTTTTTACGTCAGTAATGTAATTTTGGTACAATTGATTTGACATTTACAGTACAATAGACCAACATGACAGTCCCAAATGGTTCTAAATATCACCTGACTAAAGAAAATGCATTACTATTATTATTATTAATAATAAATACTGTTATAACATGTCTATAAAATCACTGACAAAGTCACCCATGCTAACCCTCACAAAAGGCCTTTTATGTGGTCTATTAGATTAGATAACAGTTATCATACAGTAGTTACCTAACCGTCTGTGTTTGATAATGTCTTCACATATCTCTACAGTATACTGGATTGAGGTCAAGTTCACACACTTGTCCAACATCTGGCTCAGAGACTAATAAAAGTGTGTGTAGAATAATAACCACGTTAATGAGGGAATGAGTCAGTGTCTGCATGCATGCCTGCATACGTGCAATAATAACATGAACCGGGTTAATAAACTGATGATTTATGACTGTTTTAAAGGTCTTTGATCAACAGTAATGCTAATCAAAAGGAGCCAGACAAAATCCTAACACAAAATCCTACAGGAAAAAGAGTTTGGTAACATTTTTACAATACGGGCCCACTAATAAGCATTAATTCATGCTTAACTAATGCACAGATAATACGAGTTTGTGAAGAACTGAACCATTCATCAATGATTACCACATCAGCAACTAATAAAGGGTCTATCTGATTAAAAGATTAAGTAATATATGAATTGCTATTAATTAATCATGTATTAATTCCTCAACAACATATAGTACTAATGTGTAAATGAATGTGTTAATTACCACAATGGGTCAAAGCCATGCATTTAAACTTCCAGTTGTCTGCTTTATTTAATCATTAGCTAATGATTAGCGAAGATATGATTATGTTATGACTTTACATGTTGAGGCAAATGACTATTAAACAATAGGGGAGAGAAATCCCATATAAATGATTATCAAGGATGGAAATAGACATGCCGATTTTATGAAGAAAAGAAAAAAATTGCATTAAGAATGTGTCTTTTTTTTGATGATTTTGTTTAATACATAAACCTTAGTACATAAACATGTATAATAGCGGACCAGTATTCACAAAATCAGGTAATGCAAAAGAATACTTTTTAGTCAGATTTTATTTTAATTTTATATTTTTCAATATAACATATTCTTACCCTTTATTTTGGAAAAAGCACTGTAATGAGAAAGAAAGAGATTGAATGATATCAGTGAACCTCTCTTTACACATCTTATGTAAGTTAGCAAAGACATGTCTGTCAATATCTGAACCTTGATATCTCAGTGGACTTTTAAACAAGTGTTCATGATAAAATATTATTGCTGTGTGCTCTCCTTTTCCAGCTAAAAGACTATTTGCTTTTTACAGGCTTAAATTTAAACCAAATATTAAATAAATATAAAAGAGAAAAGTGAGCTAAACATTTTTAAATATATATTCATTTTTACTGTTATTTAGTAAACTGTTAAAAATGGTATCTTCTCAGAGTTAGGGTTAGGGTTGAGAGTGGAGACAGGTTCGTACCAAACAGTGTAGGCCCAGGTCCTAAGACAGACTAAACGAAAAATGTAATATTAATGAATGTCACTTTAATCATTACAATACATACAAATTTATACGGATTTATACATATTCAAACACAGAGGGTAAAGATTCATGTTGCTGCTGGCCTCTGCAGATTGATTGTGTCGAGCTCAATGCTTTTATAATGAGCAGTGCTGGGTAGATTACTAAAAAACGGTTGTCCAAATTACCTGACAAAAATTGTAGTTTGTTAGATAATCCATTACATTACATATTTAAGGTAATGTAATCAGAGTACTTTTTGATTACTTTTAGATTACTTTTGACCTTACTCATTTATCACTTTGATTTGAATAGGATAATCTTGTACCATATCGATTTAAAAATACAAAGAGAAAGAAAATATATTCCATTTTTTGTTATCAACAACATGAAGTGCATTAAATATTACATTACGTCAGGCTTTCCCAGACCGGGGTTCATGAAGGAAGTAATTAAATAATAAACATTTTAAATTACATTATTTTTTTTATGAAAAAACAAAAACAAAAAACACTTACTAAAAGGCACTGATAATAAATGAATATATATTTATCAGAGCCTTAAACTAACTTTTTGCCACACCTACACATGGCCGAAACTTTACCGGCCATAAATATTTTTTACTGCCCATGAAACAGTTATGACAGGCAATTATGACACCAACATTTTAGATATCAGTGAAACTATTCCAATTTCAATACCACAGCTAAAATTACTAGCCTAACTAATATCAATTTAAAACCTTATTAAAGACAAGTAACAGAAGTTTCCATGTAGAGACGCTGTCTGGATAGTCTTCACTGTATAAATTAAACAGATTAATTCTTATTAAAGTTACAAAAGTTATTCTGTCAAGAGCAGTGAGTGATTTTTATCTTTGTCCTTTGATTAACATTAAAAGTAGGAATATTAGACTGCTGTCGCTTTAAGACTTAATGCACAGATCCAGTATACTGATACTGTACACATGCGTTGTCTTTCTCAAGTCAAGTCAAGTCAAGTCATCTTCATTTATATAGCGCTTTTAACAATGTAGATTGTCTCAAAGCAGCTTTACAGAGATAAATGTATAATTTAACGTAAGATTGTTTTGGCTTTATAGCGGTTCTTTAATAAAGTTATTTTCCAGCTAAAGTTAGTTTTGATTGATTCGCTTCTGTCGCAACGATCATTTGTTTTTAAATTAGGGCCGCCAAGAAGACACCATTCTCTCTACACAGACTTTAAACGCGAACCTGTGAGAAACGCTGATGGCGTTCAGATGCGCATTAAGAACGGGTTCTATAGTTATGTGCGTTTGAATATATGTGTGCAGGTTTGGAATTCCCTAAAAACCAAGCCTAAACAAATTACTGGTGTTTCCTTATAGTTTTGATTCAGAATTTTATTTTATTTTATCAATTCGGGGTAGATACGCTAATTGATTTTTCCCGACGACGCTTTATCTGTAGAGTGGGAAAGGGATCCTCCATAGGGAGAGACTAGTTGGCACTTCAGCACTGCATTGACATCGGTCCAGGCGAAGGTCCTTCATCAGATCTGGAAACGGCCTGGATCCGGCAGGCTGCGGGAAAACCTTGGGATAAACAAAGACACTAAAATTAGCGTAGATGCCATTCTTCTCAACTCTTCTCGACTGTTTACATTCACTCAAGCCATAACCGACTGTGTTCACTAGGATACTCGCCGAGACAGGCATTTTTTGACATCATTTTTGTGTGAATTTGTACATTCAAGTGCAAGAAAACGTGAAACAGAGCTCAATTCAGTAGATATTCGTGTGCTGTCTGAGACACGGCTTTCTGAGTGCGTGCATGTTTGTAGACACTAAACTTTGTTTCCACATAGAGAATAACAAACTGCGTCTTCTTGCGCTTGAATATTTAAACTGCCAAAGGCTTAAACTTGCGTGATGATGTTCTCACAACATTGCATTGTTAGAATTCATAAAAATGTTACCAGCCAACTGGTGACTGACGCCAAATACTCACGATCTTCACTCGCATTTGGCACTTGGCAAGTGTTCATTTTAGGCTCTGCTTGCTTGCATGTGACGATTAACCAACATAAGAGAAACTTACTCTTCTGAAATTAATTATTTTTTAATTATTATTAGTAGTAGTAGTACGATCATTGACTTAATTTTATTATTGACCTAACTTCTTCAAAATCTCAGGGGTTACTTCAAGTAAATATATTAGGACAAAGAGGTTCAGCTGACAAAAAAGTTGGGCGATCCATGCATTGCACGTACATATGAAATGCAGTGAATTGACTGAATGGTTGCAGGATTGCAAGAATTTGATCAAATGCTGTGTGGGTCTCAGTTTTCATAGGCACATAGTGCTTGGTCTGTGTGTGCAATTCCACAAACCTGGAAGACCTTCTGAACGTATAAGCAGTATAGGCTTTTTTAGAAAGGTTTTAAAAGATAAAAAGTAGTAATAAGGAGAATCGATGAATTATTAATAATTTATTGCCATTGTAAGAATAACATGTAATCATGTAAACAATATAAAATCAACTGCAGTCTGATTACTTATCATTACTTATCTGAGTATTTATAATATAATTTAATTACAAGTAGGCCGACTTAATTTTTGGAGTCTGATTACATGTACCAAAAATGAGGATAGCATTTCTCTTTGGAAGAGGTGACATTCTTGTCTTACAAGCTGTGCTTTACAAACATAAGTGAACGCAATGCATTTATCCAAAAACACACATTTTGAATGAATTTTGACACCACACACCTTTCAGCAATCAATACATAACATCACAGGGAAAAACATGTAAATGTTCTCAATATCTTCCTCATGATGATTATAAGGATGTTTAGGGACCCGTTCTAGTATATTCTGCTTTCCATCAATTAACAACTGAAGACTTTGGATAAATATCATTTTGTGTATCCAAAAAGATTTGCCTGGACAATTGTGATTAGTATTTACCCACAACATAAAATAAGAGGTTACAGAATAAAGTAAACAGGACAAAAGGGCAGAAGGTTTAATCATTTATTTCAGTGTCTATATCAGTTTAGTCATTGTCTGATTGGCAATACCCTCGGCAAAGGATGTCAAAATAAAATGCATAGTCAAATGTGGGTCTGAGATTAGTAATATGACCTAGTCTGCTTTTGGTGCTTAATGTCCTACCTATCGATCATCAGTAAAGAAGGCATGAAGGACAGGCTTCTGCCATCACGTTATTGCTAATATCACGTAAGAGCAGCCGTACGGAAGTTGTTGAGATGCTACATATTTAAAAGGTAGATTAGAATTTATATATTTTAAACTACAATACTTTTTTTGGTACAAATTTAACCTTCAGTCATGTAATGACTTCTTTAGTAAATAAATAAATACATTTTCTCTGTGTATCAATAAGAGGTTACACTAAAGAGAGGAAAATGCTAAATGAATGAATCAAACAATCAACCAACAGACCAAGCAAAGCAAGTGTTCCTTGAAAAAAGCATTTTCTCTCTATTTGAAAGACCATTGACATTACATGAAACAGTTGCCTTTGTCCTGCCACAGAGGCACAAGATATGAACTTTGGAGCGGGGACTTCACTGTTTTCAAAACTGCCATCTCTCCTCCCATTCCTGCAGGACCTACCCTAATATATAAGGTCTTAGACAGCGGTAATACAGCAGATTCCATCTGAATTCACAACGGTCTTAAGGAAAGAGCTTTACTGAACCCATCATGGGGGACAATAAGCTCTGCCTTTTGCTGCTTCTGTGTGCAATAGCCGTGATAAGTAAGTACTATTGAGGATTTGTGACTGGTGGAATTTGTTTAATAATGTACTTTTTTAATAATATATTTGCCAGGCTGTTGTTGTAAATAAGAATTCATTCTTAAATGTCTCTCCTGGTTTGATATTATACATTTGATTTTATATATTTGATTATATACAAGTATGTTTTATGTTTCATTTCTGATCATACTCATTTGTTTTTATAGAATGGAAAATAGTATAAAATATTTGTGTATGTCAGCATTAAACAAAAAATCATAGATGATAAACTATAAAACAAAATAATGTTTATTCGCTAGTTATTTTTGGTGTTTTTGAATATATTTATGTTGTTGAAAGGATAGTTCACCCAAAAATGAACATTTTGTCATCATTTACTTACCCTCAAGTGAAAACAAAAGAAGATATTTTGACGAATATGGGTAACCTGTTTGGTTGCTGACATTCTTCAAAATATATTTTGTGTGTGTTTGGAACAACTTGAGGGTGAGGGTGAGGGTGATTTTTGTGTCTACTATCCCTTTAATGAATAAAATGTAATATTATTATATGGTAATGGTAATTTTTTTCTGTGTATAATACTCCTGGTTGTTTTTCACTTTAGATGCTCAAGACGAGGAATTTCCATGCCTTTGTAAGTGCTAAACTATTAACATTTTTAATAAAAGATAAATGGTCTATAAGAAATCATATACAGTATATATTATCTAGTGCTCTTTATCAGGAATAAAAATCATCTTTAAGTTTTGAGTTACTTTAACAGTAGAATCTGAAAAGCAATCTAATGTTGTGAGTCATGTAGTACTGTATACTAGATTTTTAAGATGTGACTTGTGCTCCCCTAGTGGCCAAAAGGTACAAGAGCTTTCAAAAGTATGAATACACCTACGAAACAGAGTCTCTAAATGCCCTGAATGGAGCAATCAATGGTCCCAAGGCCAGATGCAAGGTATAAATGTCGACGCTGTCAGTATTTATATATTTTGTTTCTTATTTTCATTTTGAACAAAACTTAAAATTTCATACATATTCTCTTTTAAACAGGTTGAGATTGAGGTCCCTCGCACATGTAGCTTCATCGTGCGCACCACAGAGTGCACACTGAGTGAGGCGACCGACGTTGATGATGGAGGAAGTCCTATCTTTGGGCCATCTGCTGGTGCAGATGCTTTCAAGGCTGCCATGGAGAAGTATGTTTATCAAGGCACTCTACACCGAGCAGATAAGAAGAAACTGATCGCGTTAAATAAACACTGACCTCTCAATTCTCAGGAACCCACTGAAGTTCACCGTTGAGGGAGACGATGACATCAAGTTGTTTCCAGAGGATGATGAACCAGTCAACATTTTAAACATCAAGAGGGGTCTAATCTCTGCCCTTGCAGTGCCTGTGCTGGAGGAGGACAGAAACAGGAGAATGGTCAGCCATTAACTCTGAAACATCAAAAAAGTTTACATTTGTTAAAAGATTGATATATATTTACTAATCCATTACAACTTTTCCCCAAAACCAGCCCACCATCTACGGTGCGTGCAAGACAGGGTACTCCGTGAACGCCAGAGAGGACATTGCCACTGATGTCACCCTCAACAGAGACTTGTCTAAATGTGACCATTTCAGCCCTGTCAAGGACCACACCAGTCCCCTGGCCCTTATCACAGGCATGGTAAGTCACCCAGTCTTTGAATAAGACAAAAGGACTGTGTGCTGGTCATCTGATGGTTTCAATAATGCGTTTACTTGCTTTTTTCATCACACAGCACTACCCACTTGCTCAGCTCATCAGGAGCAGCCAGACCTGCAACTACAAGTTTGATAATGCACAGAAGCATATGACATCTGCTTCCTGCACTGAAAACCACATGCTTGTGCCTTTCTCTTACAAGTGAGTTCATTAACAACTATGTGTTTTTAACTTTTGACTCATCATTTGTTTTATTGCTCTGCTAATTCATTATGATTATCAACAGAGGAAAGTATGGAGTTACTAATGTAGGAAAGCAAGTCTTGACTCTGGTGGGAGTGTCTGTGCACAACGACAGAATCTTTGAGCATGGTAAGCAATCATTAAGACACTTAAATTAGGATGCATTTAGAGTGAGCAGAAGTAATCCTGATCTCTTGGTTTACCCATCTATAGATGTAGCCAACATGAAGACCCTGCACCTCGACGGCAGCATTGGCACAGTCCATCCGATTCAGGATAAAGAGGCCATGCTGTCTGTTCTAAGGGAACTGGCTGGGCTTTCTGAGACCACAAATGGACATAACAGAGCCCACCTGGCTCACAAGCTTATCGCTACAGTGCGCAAAATGAATGCTGAAAGCCTGAGCGCTGGTCTACCTGAGGCCCTGGAGATTTCTCGCCCCTTGGTGTACCAGGCGTTGTTCCAGTGTGGCACACCAGAATGCACCAGCGCCATCTTGCGGGTTCTCAGGACCTTTGACAGTTCCTCAGTAGAAATTGATGCTGCAGTGTATGCCATGGGAATGGTGCCCAACCCATCTGGAGACCTTGTCAAGGAAATGCTAGAGATGGCCAAGTTCAAGGCTAGTAAGCCCATTTACTATGGCCTCAGCAATGCTGTCAGGAGGTGAGAAAACAAGGACATCTCAACAATAATCATGTTGTTTGATCTATGCGTGAATTTAAACTTTCATTAATTTGTCTTATCCAAGGCTCTATAAAGTTGAAGGAAGTGTCACCCCAGAGATCAAGGCAGTCGCTGATTTTGCCCTTGAACAGATTGGCGACTGCACAGGGAGCCAGGAACATGTGTACTTGTCCCTGAGGGTATGTTCAACCTTTTCCATTAAGCATGCTTCACCCAGTTAAAAATAACAGCTGATATGTGGATATAGAAATCTGTACTTGAAATCTCGTAGATCATTGGAAACATGGCTGTTGCCGTCGGAGCTGCAAGCCCTGCTCTGAAATCAGCGTTTATCCAATGCATAAACCAACCTGCTGCATCCCCTGAGGTCCAGCAAGCTGCTATTCAAGCTTTTAGACTAACTTCTGTCCCTGAAGAGGTAAACTAGATATATTAACTAATTGAAACAATTCAAAATAATAATAAATGTAATAAGTAAATATAAAGCAATTATGTTTGGCTAACATTAAACTTGCTGTATATCTAACAGGGCAGAGAGGTGCTAATGAAGGTCATTTTTGATGCTGCTGCTCCGATACCGAAGCGTATTGCTGCCTATCTCATTGTGATGAAGGACCCTCAGCCCTCTGAACTGGCTCAGCTGGTTGCTGCTCTGCCTAACAATGAAAACTGTCAGGCTATGAGCTTTGTTAACTCTCACATCAGCAACATCCTGAGCTCCACAGCACCAGAGACTAAGGAGTTAGTAGAACTCTTTATGCATTTTAACATTTTTGAGTATAAAAACTGTATCTAATTTCTCTTTTACTTCTCAGACTTAGAGAAAAGATTCTAAATGCCCTTCAAGGAAATGAGATCAGATCTGTCACGGATCCAACTAAATACTCTCGCAATTACAAGATTGGATCTCTAGAGGGAAATGTGATCTTCGAGTCTGAGGAACTTCTGCCCAATGAAGTCATCCTGGAGATGACCATGAATGCTTTCGGAAATGACATAGACATGTTTGAGGTACAGGATTATTCTGCATTCTTAAATTTCCCCCTTCGTTTTACTCGATTATTTTAAATAATCGAAATTAATAAATTAAAATAACTAAATTATTTTTTGTTCTTACTTACAGATTGGATTGAATGGTAAGGGACTGGAACCCATGGTTGATGCCCTGATTGGTATTGATGGATTCTTCAGTGACACCATGCAGAAGACCATTAACTATGCAGCTGACAGCGTGTTCAAAGGCAATGACATTATGCAGCGCATGTTCCCAAGCCTATGGAATAACATAAAGACACAAAAGGTCTTTCAAATTGATGAATGAATTTCCACATTTTGCAACATTGATGTCATTCTCTTTGTTTTGGTGTGTCACTCACGTACCCTTCTCACTCTAGGTCCCCGAGAACATCGTCAAGGAAATAAGCAATAATGTGAACAAGCTTATCCAGAAACTGAAGGTTCAGGATAATCCAGAGGCTATGATCTACCTGAGGCTTCTGGGTGCTGAACTGGGTTATCTCAAAACCAAGGATTTGGAGAGCATGGCCTACTCTGCTACTTTTCTGACTAATAGACTCTTACATATGTTCCCTACTGATGTAAGTGCACTGCTTTAAAACAAATATTAGTGCTTAGCAAATCTGCCATGCTCTAAAACCCCACAATAATGAAGAAGGATCATGGTCAAAGGTCTAAGTGTACTTTCATGGTCATAAATATGTATACATATATAAACAAGTGAATGATTTGTTTTACAGTTCATAAGGACCCTTTTCTCAAGTGTAAACAACAACCTTTTCCTTCACTACGTCTTCATGGACAATGAGTTTTATCTACCTACTGGTACTGGAGTTCCATTAAGAATCGCCCTGTCTGGTACTTTTACTCCAGGAGTGAAGGGAGGACTTAAATTGCCCCTTGACATGGTATGGGTATAACTTTTTTAAAATTTAAAATAGAGTTTTACAAGCTATACCTAATTAACCCATTTCTTTGTCTATTCACACAGAGTGAGATGGCTTTCATGCCATCTGCCGGAGTTGAGTTTGTGACTGAAGTTGGGGCTCTCTTACCTGAATATGTCGAGTCTGGCTTAGAGATGCATACTAACATCTACCATGAGAGCGGTCTGAGTGTAAAGGTTGCTGTAAACAAAAAGCAGTTCAAGCTGACCATTCCCACACCCCAAACTCCAACTACACTCATCAGTGTGACGTAAGACGTGTCTGTTAACACAGAAAAGTGTCAAATTGCTCTAAAGATACATTATAGAAATTCTGAATTTTATTTTCTCTGCACAGCAACTCTTTGTTCTCAGTGACTGGTACTGAAACCAAGACCATTCCACCCATGATGGAACATGTGAACGCAAAGAAATGCACTCCTTTCTTCCCTGGTTTTAAGTACTGCAGTGCCCTGCAGTATTCTAATGCCTTTTCCAGTGATGCCAGTCCCTATTTCCCCTTAACTGGTGACAGCAAGTAAGGGAAATACTTGTTTGTTTGATTGTTTTCTTGCTTCTTTTTGAATGCTAAAATGTGAATACTGACCTGTATTTAGATTTGCCATTGAGATCCACCCAACTGGCGAGGTTTCTGCATACACAGCTACTGTCGACTATGAATATGAAAACAAGGTTGACACAGTGACTTTTGGTCTGAAGGCAGAAGGTAAAGCATTGTTTCACAAAATAAATAAAATGTCTAGACTTCTTCATCAACTGAAATGTTGTTCTTTTTCCATATATTAGGAATATCTTTTGAGGGCTCAGCCAAACTGATGTTTGACAGACAGAAATACAGCGTCTCGGCTGATCTCCAAGTTCCTGACTATGACCTGGAAGCTGGAATTCGGGTTCATGCAGTTGACCGCGAAACTCAGAGCAGGGCCACACATTCCATCCAGATTGACTACATTAACAAGAACATACCTGAAGGATCTCTTGTTGCCCTTGCTAAGTATGTACATATCTATATTAAATATGTTCTGACAATAACAAGTTATATTTTTGATAATTATACATTGTACAAATAAACTTCAGGGTTTAAAATTCTCTTCAATTTTTAGGGTAGAGTCAATGAAGGATGCCATGCTGCAGGTTCAGCTGCTCATTCCTCATTTTGAGACTGATGCTAAAGTAACTGCAAAACTTCAAAAATCTGAGGTCCTTACAGTAGAGCTTGAGAGTGACCTAAGGCTCCCTGAGATGACGACTTCTATTCAGAAAGTCATTCTGAAATACGGTAAATTTTCAAGCTTTCATTCTAAAACTGAAAGTATCACAAGATCTCCAGATACTGTATAATTTCAGATAAAAGCAAATTCTGAATTCTAGAAATGGCTCGCTTTCATTCATGAATTCAGAGAATTTGAATTGTATTAGTTATGCCCCAAAGGAAGATGATGTCTAATTTCAAATTCAATGAGTAACTTTAATGTGACTGCCTATAAAACTATTTAGACTCTCTTAAACTTTAAGTCTGTCAGGCAAACATTAAAAACGTATACTTACTGAGATTATACAAATGTCTTTGCGTATACAAATTTTAATTGCGTTTCCTTAAATTCAGCAAATAAACTGGAAATCCTCTGCTATATTAAAAAATGTTCATGTTCTTTTTAGATGCGGAGAAGATTGAGGCTGAGGTCACTTCTGATGTCAGCTCTGAGATTCACAACATTATTCCAATTGATGCCATCAAAGCCACAGTCAATGATCTTCTTGACCAGCAGACTGGCACATCTGGTATGAAGATCCGTGATGTCTTGATCCAATCAGTTGAGGTATATTCAAATGAAATCCTTAGTTCCCCAAACCTATAAAGTCATACAAATAAGAAAAGCAAACCATAAAATATCGAATATATAGAAATTATATTATAATATAACACTATATCCATAATCATTTAGGCCTCAAATGCCTACCTGGAAAAATTTGCTGCTGACATCCCATATGTCCAGGACTTTAGGATTCCTGCCCTGCCAGAATTCACTTTCCCTAAGAAACTGTTCTTGAATGCGTGAGTATATATATAACAAGTAATATAACAATTCATTTCAAAATGCAGAAACAAGAATTAAGTATACACATACTAATGTTAAGTACATTCATATATACTGTATATATTATATCTTTTTTTTTAACAGTGAGGGGGCTGCTAAATACAAGTTTGGCCAGAATTATTACACTATCTCTATTCCTATTCCTCTTGGTGGGAAATCTCTTGGAGATTTCAACTTCCCTGCTGCTCTGACCACACCAAACCTGGTATTACAAGAAATCGGTCTGGAGGTTGCTCCTATGACGATTTCTCTTCCAGAGATCTTTGTTCCCGAGAGTCTGTCTGTGTCACTGCCTCTCATGGGAATTGCAGAGGTGTCCAGCAAGCTGAGCAGCAACTTCTACAACATGGAGGCAACAGCTTCAGCTGGCAGGGAACTTGATGAGAAACCAAGCTATTCTGCCAAGATTGAAGTCATTGGAACAAGCCCAGTGGATCTCCTCTCCTTTAAAGTAGAAGGTACTTGTAATATTTATTTGCAGCTATATTTTTTACTAACCATGTTCTGAAATCTGTAATGAAATACTGATTACTTGAATGTTATTCTGCTTATGTTTAGGATCAGCTTTAGCAGCAGGCACACCCGGAGAATCTTTGAGGGTTGAGATGAAATCATCTCTTGATCACAAGCTCATTGACGCCAGTGTTACTTATTTTGAGGAAATGACAATCGCTGAAAAGATCAAGATGAAATCAAGCAGCAAGATTGAGGCAAACAGTCCCTTGGGTCTGAAGATTTCTCTGGAACACACAGGCCAGGTTGGATTTGATGAGGATGAGATCTCCGGAGATGGAAACCTGATGGGTTCTGTCAAGGCTGGTCCTCTGAATGGTGAAGTTGCTCTCAGGCAGTCACTTATCCTACTTCCATTCAAGCCAGAGGCGAAAATTGATTCCTTACTGAAAGTAGACTCAGACCATTTCCAAGCAGAGAACACGATTGAAGCAGCGTTTGCCAATGGAGAGCTCTCTGTCAAATCAAAAACAACTGCATTTGAGGGTGTACTGATGCATGACGCTAAAGTTACCTATAAAGGGTCTCAGCTTGCTCTGAAGTCAGATACAAGGTCAACGGCTCTCGGTCTGAACATCCAAAATGTAGCTGAAGCTAGTGCTAGTCTTGATTTGGTTAACATTAAGATTGACACTAGTGCTGACATGACTGCTGGAAATGTCATCCGTTCCCAGTTTATAGCAGCACTAGATAGAAATGGGCTGGATGTAAAAGGTGATGCCTCCGCAAATCTGGTTGAACACACAGCTTCCCATATTTGCAGCTTATCCTTGACCAGGGATGGCCTGACCACGAGTGGCACAACCTTACTGAAATGCCCTCTCATGCCTTTGTCACTTGAGAACAACTTCAATGGAGCCCTCGACACTTCAAAACTTTCCTTGTCAGTTGAGACGAAGGGCAAATTTGATGAACTAACAATTGAAAATACAAATTCTCTGTCTGCTTCCCTGTCCTCGTTAGATTTCACCTCTAACGCTATTAGCAATGATGGAACATATAAGCATGACTTCTCCCTTCAGATTGAGCCATTTAGTACTTCAGTGAAAATCAGCAATCAACTGAATGTTCTGGACATCAACCTGATTAATGATGCTCAGTTTAAGGCACTTCCATACACAGCTGAACTGACTGGCAGTTGGAAGCTTGCCTCTGACGAAGAAGAGCTGAAGCACACATATGAGATCAGATATGAAGATCTGGTTGCCACCGCCAAATGTGGTACTACTGGAAAACTCATGGGATCTCACATGAGTCATAACACAGAAATCGAGGTTGCTGGACTTTCAGTCACACTTGGCAGTGATGCCCGTTTCAACTCTCAGTACCTACGCTTTGACGGTAACTTTCACGCCACTGCTGTTCCCTTCAGATTCAATGTTGATGCCATGGCCAATACAGACGGTGATTTGTATCTGTATGGAAAACAGAGCGCACAAGCTTACACTAAATTTCTTATGAAGGTAGAACCACTTGCTTTCGCACACTCGCACGAATGCAGAGTCTCAACAACTCACAATCTGGACAATGGTCTATCAATTGAAACCAACCTTGATAATAAGATTGACACTGTCCTGACCCCATCTGAGCAGAAGGCAACAGTGAGAGTAAAATCTAAGGTTAACAACCATGTCTTCAGCCAAGATGCGAGTGCTTACAATACCCCTGAAAGACTTGGATTAGAATGGTCTGGATCAATCATGACAAACCTCTTCAACAGGGTTGACTCCGACAACCAAGACCACTTTTTCTCAGCCTTCCTAAAATATGATAAAAACAGTCGTGTCTTCAGCCTGCCATTAATTGAGCATTTTCCTGTGGTCTTGCAACACATGAAAATTACACTTTTGAGAACGGCTGAAGCCATGCAGTATTATATCAACAGAGAAGATATTATTGCAGAGATTGAGAACTTGGCCAAGTACATTAGTGATTTTGTGAAGGATCTAAATCTGGAGAGGAGAATTGTTAAGATCAGCGAGGACCTGACTGCTCTCTATAACAAGTATGGAGTTACTATGGATGACCTGGAGGCCTCTCTGATTAATCTAAACCCTGTTGTGATGAAGCTCATCACTGAACTGGACACTCGTGTAGGGGAGATAGAAAAATATGTGAGGGAAATGATTGCAAGTGGCACACTATCTGACACTGCAATACAGAGACTAACAGAAGTACTGAATGCATTCAATGAGAAATATAATGTAAAAAACATAGTTGTTGCTGTCATTGAGGCTATTGAAACTTTAATTGAGCAGATTGATGTATTGAGACTGAAGGGCAGTAGCATTGACATCTTGCTAGATCTTGAGGAACAGTATGCTATTAAATCCAAACTGGAGGAGATTGCGGGTGAACTAAAACAGTTTGCTGATAGCTTTGACCAAGGAAAGTTCATTGAGGATGTGAAAAACTTTGTTACCTCTGCCAGCTTCCGAGACTATGCAAACAATTTGGTGGCTCAAATCCCTACAGAGGAAATCAGCAAGACTGTTGAAAAAGCAAAAGAATTTCTTACTGTACTAGGAAGCAGGTTGAATGCCATCCACAGCAACATGAGAGAAATTCTGGTGAAATCTGGGGTTGACAAGAAGATTGAAGAAATTCTGAAAAAGGTTGCTGAGCTAATCAAGAAGTTCAATATAGAACAAACTGTTGAGGCTCTTGCTAGCACTTTGAAATCTATTCTGATCCCTGTCGTAGAGCGGCTGGATAAGGCGATCACCTACTTGAAAACAACAGAGTTAAAGGAAATCATTGAGCATTTGAACAACTGCCTAAACCATTGCATCGGCTATATCAGATCATTTGACTACAATGTGTTTGTGGATGAGGCCAACCAGAAAATCAAGGAATTAATAAATGATCTTTACACCATGAGTTTGTCATTTGAGATTCGGCAAAAGCTTGAGGCAATCAGAGAATTTGTCAGTTATGCTCTGTCATCTCTTAGTGCTTGCCTTGAGGAGCTGAGAGCAGTCAAAGTTGCAGATGTGGTCAAAAAACTCAAGGACTTTGTTATAGTAAACATTGACTTTGAGGCACTTGCAGAAAGCCTCAGGATGAGAATTGTGGCCATGGATATCAGAGAGGTTATCCTCCAGGCTCTGAAGCAAGTGACTGGTATCTACACTAATGTAGTGGACATTGCAACAGACGCATGCAGTGCTGTTATGGAAGAAATCCAAGACATCCTTGAAGATCAGGCATTTGTCAACAAGTTAAAGCAAATCTGTGATGGAGTCAAAATAAGACTGAAAACAACTGAATTCGAGATCCCATCTTTCACTTTTCCACTCACTGACCTTGTTGTACCCTCCTTAACAATTAGTTTAGAAAAGCTTCTGGAAATCAACCTCCCTTCTACATTGATTGACCTTCCAGAGTTTACTATTCTGCAATATTACACTGTGCCACCAATCAGAATAGAGTATGATGATATCAGGCAGGGACTATTAGACCTATTGAACTTCATTGTCAACTATGAAGTGCCATCTGCTGATGCCATCTTTGGCGACCTTAGAATTATCTACCTGCCAGACATCTCTGCCATCACACTGCCAGAGATAAGTTTTCCAGAGATCTCCCTCCCTGCAATTCCTAAATACATTACTAAGCACAAATTCTCAGATCTAAAGATCCCAGAATTCACACTCCCTGCAGTCCCTAATGAGATCATGATGCCCTGCTTTGGAAAGCTGTATGGTGAGGTTAGAGTCACCATTCCAATTTTCAACATGAGAACTACCATGGAATTCTTAAACTCTACTGAAAGTGCAGAAACCCCTCAATTCACAGGGCAAATTACCTCATATGGATCATCTGAATATGACATCCTTAAATATAGCTTGGATTCCACAGCTCGGGTTGCCATCCCTAAGATGAGTCGTGTGATTGTTGCTGAAACCCTGAAGATCACTCACCGTATCCTAGCTGTTGACCATCAAGCCTCAGTGTCACTCTATGGCTTCTCAGCCCAGGCTACGTCCAAGAGCACTGTGAAGGTAACTACTGCCCCCTTTAGTGCTGACATTCTTAACATGGCTTTCTTTGCGCTGGAGGATGGAATGTCTGCAAATATTAAAACAGTATATACTGATAAGGTACGCATTCCTGCGTACTCATGGAACAGTGACCATTCTTACACTAATGAGTTCATACTTAAGCAGGATGGTTTAAAAATCGTTCTGAACATGGAAGAAGAAGTCAAGGGTCAAATATCTGTGAGTGACACGTCTGATGATATCACCATAAAGAGTACCTCAACTATGACTATTACTCCAACAAGATTCCAGATAACCAGTTCTACAGATGGCAACAGTGGAATTTCAAAAATAAAACAGATAATAAATGCTGACGGTGTTGCCCTGAGCTACATCGAATTTAATGCCCGTATTGAAGGTGGTACTCCTACTGAGGTCACTTACTTGCTGGATGCTTCTGGAAAGGCTAATCTCAGAGAAATGAAGGTAGAGATGAAGGCAGACTATGACACAAAGTTTGATGGATTGCTCAGTGGTACCCTTTCCAGTGCCTTCAACATCTTAGTGCATCCCTTTGAGGTGGTCCTTGATTTCCAGAACAAGGCTAATACTAAGCTCAGCTTCGTAGAACAATCTGCCAAGTTTGATCTCCAGAATGATTATAGTGTCATCATAAATAAGGACATGCAGAAGTTGAGCACTGTGGCACTTGCTCGCTTCAACCAATACAGATACAGTCACAACTTTACAGCTGCCAACAACAGAGATGAGGCTGGCATTTACACAGCAGTAAACGGAGAGGCCAATTTGGAATTCCTAACTGTCACATTCAGTATCCCACCTATCCAGTTTTCAACCATAACTATGATTATTGACACTCCAGAAATCAGCAACATCAACCTATATGAACAAACTGGCCTTAAGAATCTGTTGACCAACTTTGACCAGGTCATTGATCTCGATGCAAAGATTGTCTATCAGAAGAGCAAAGCTGCACCCATTATTGATCTCGGCCTCATTAATGTCTCTCCTCTGGGCGATTTAAAATCAGAGGTTTCTTTCAAGTCCTCTATATTCAGCCTTAATGCTAATGCTGGAATCTATGGGAAGGATAACCCGGTAATTCGATTTGGAGCCATTACTACCTCTGAGTTTGAGGGACTGAAGGCAAAGCTTGTAGGTACCAGCAGTCTGAGCACTAAAAGTGGATTCAAATTAGCCAATTCTGTATTCCTGGAAAATCGCCACATTGAAGGAACCCATGAAAGCACTGTAACTATGAACCCAGATAACTTTGAAACTGCACTGTCTGTGACCACAGCTGCAAATGTTAACCTACCTATTCTTACAGCTAAAGCAAACTACCAACTTACTGTTGACGCCAAGGCCCAACCAAAAATAGATTCCACTTTTACGATAGAGTATACATTTGACATTCCCATTATTAAGTTTGTTGGTAGGGGAAATGCCGAAAACATCATGAAAGGTGAAGGAACTTCTACATTTATCTCCGCTGAGACTCTCATAAAGGGTACCATTGATGGAACATTCCTAGACCGTGGTATCGTGAAGGGATCTCTGAATTATGATGAATCCATCTATATGAATGGTAATAGTTTGCGATATGCTCTTAAGACGGTTGGCGATGGCAACATGAATTATGGAGATCTAAAGGTGGCATTTGATGTGGATGAAAACCTGTCTGTGGAGACAGCTCTTGAACATGTTTATGCTACGCTGAAAATTTCTTTCAATAACGAAGCAAATATCGGAGGTTTTACCACAAAGGGAGTTCATACTCGTCAGGCCACAGTTGATCTGGAGCTTCTGAAGTCACTGGTTGCTGATGTGAAAATTGACTCGTCTCAACCAAGTACCTTTGGTGACCTTAGCCTCTCTGAGGTGTTGGTAGTGGAGCTCAGTGTACCCAAGCAGAAATTTGATTACACCTCAAAACTCATCTCTCCAGTGTGCACCATAGATGTTGTTGCTAAACTAGATGGTAGTGCCCCAGACTACAAAACTGTTCTCAAGGCTAAAGCCACGTCACCAGTTGTGTTGCTGCAGTACGATTTTGACAGTAAGTGTCTGCAAAGACAAATACATAAATAAATAAATGTGTATCATTCAATGATACTAATATTTTCTAAGAAGAAATTAAGAATGGGCGGTGTGATTAACTGATTTTTGCTTTCACACAAAACAGGCTCTATGAGTACTACAATGGAGAATGAAGCCCTGGTTATAGGAGCTAATGCTGTACTTACACATGCTGACTTTACTATGGACATCAGCAATGTTATTCGCATGGGGTAATGAAAAAACTTCAGACTTTATACTGAATTAAAGTAAAAATATTGTTTTACTACAAGTATTCTTTAGTTTATAACAAATTATGTTCGTAAAACTGAATTATTAATTATTACTTCTGGTTTAGTGATCCTAGCCATACTCTGAATGTGGACATCACCAGCCCAACATTCACTGATGTAAACCTTCGCTATGCTGCTCGAAGAGATGGTATAAGTGCCTCGGTCTCTACACCGACAGCTGGCCACCTTGGCTTCCAGCTTCAAGGAATGATTCCATCCCAGATGAATGCGAGGATCTACAGCCGTTATGCAGTAAGTGGCATTTCTTTTGTTATTTCAAACCAAGCTATTAATTCATGTTAGAAACTTTTGCTTTCTGTTTTTTTTTTTTGGTTGCACTTACATAATTGCACTTGCATGATTGTCTATATTGTAATCATTGTGTGTTTTTTTTTTTTGCAGTCTGCACTACAGGATGATGTTGACATTCTGATCATCAGAGCTGCACCAAAGGGAGATGAAAAAGTACTTTTGGTCAGCTACAATTTACAGGCTGCACGTGATGT
The DNA here is from genome assembly GCF_949319135.1 of Squalius cephalus. NCBI lineage: Eukaryota > Metazoa > Chordata > Actinopteri > Cypriniformes > Leuciscidae > Squalius > Squalius cephalus. Next base: position 5,166,735 of record NC_137133.1, on the reverse strand, counting down.
GTCCATAGGCTTGATGGACAGTCTACCAGATATCTCAATAAGCATTACAAGATTTGCTGAAAAATATGGCCTCATTATTCCACGTGAAAGACTTTATAAGATTCTCAGAGAATTTGAAATCGTCTATGCAGATGTCCGCAGTTATGCTCTCAACGCCAGCCCAGATATCAGTGAGCTATCTAAACTGTTCAGAAATGTAGTTGTTACGTACCAAAAGAACATCCAGGTCCTGATTAATGCTGTCATCGACTTCCTGAGAGAGACCAAATACAAACTGCCTGGAATGGATGAAGCTACACTGCCTGAAATCTGCACGAAAATCAAATCTGTAATTGCAGAAATTCTGGAGAAACTTGCTAACAACCTGGAGATATATTTCTCTCCCATCATGGAGGACTTCAACAAAGTTGAAATGGTGTTTCCCACTGGCAAGGTCATCACTGTAGCCGAGTTTAAAGAAAAAGTGAGAAGTACGCTGAAAAGTCTCCTAGCTATGGTGGCAGATGTGATGAAGCAAGTGGAAAGCCTTGATGTCTTTCTTGAGAAACTAGGACAGATGATCCAAGAGGTTGTTGCTAAAGCACAAGAATTTGTGGACAGCGTGAAGTCCGACATCTTAGAAGCTGTTGCTGCTCCCCTTAACACTTTCTACAAGAAGTTGCTGGAGTTTTCAAATGACCTTGAAGGGATCGTTGTATTTGGCATTTTGTTTCCTTTAGGTCAATTATTTGAATACATTTCAACAGCATTTGAGGAAGTGCTTAATGCAAATAATGGAATGCAGCAAATTGAGCTTCCTTTCCCTTTTTTCCAGTAAAATTGTCATTCTGAACACAGTGAATGAAATAAACACTACCATCTTTTGAAATGAACATTCTTAAATGGACATTCAAGCCATTGGACACTTAACTGAAGTGCAGTACAAACATGTTTAAAAAGCAATCACTAATGCCATACATGCCTCATTAGTATGCTGTTGTATTATTCTATTTGTATAAATGATTATTCAAATATCAACCTCGGTATAAAGTACAAAAATGTGAATTGTGACATATAGTTTCGTCCTTGCTCTGTATCTTACATTAATGGCTTGATGGATGAGGCTAAATAAAGAACTTTTATTATGCAATACTATACATCTTTTCATTTGGTTTTTCCAGTGATGATAGTCTGATGACCTGGGCTGCATTTCTCAAAAGCATTGTGAGCATTGTAAGTTGATTAGAGACCATTGGTGCCAATGGTTCTATGATCTACTTAGACTTACAATGCTTTTGAGAAATGCAGCCCTGGACAGTTTAAGAAAATTGCCTGTATATATACGTATGATTATGAGCAAAAACACATGTTTCTTCCTCAGCAACAAAGATACAGTGTATGTTATGATTGACTGTGAAGAGCACCCTGTTAAAATGTGTCTTATACTGGTAAGTTTGGAGCAGTTTTAATATAAACAGCAGATGTGATAACATACAGCAAAATCTGCATTACAAAATACCTCTCAGTATATGAGCAAGAAGTCACTTCAATATTCCAAAATACATTTTTTTTTTGCTAAGAACATGTGCATAAAGAAGTACCTGAGGAATGTGGATGCAATGTCAAAGCAAGTTTACATAGCTCTATTCTGCCTAAGCTTGTTTTGATAAAATGTCAAAGCCGGGATATCATATTTTGGACATTCACATTTATTTAAAAATTGTACTTAGTTTTCTTTTGTACTATCCTACATTAGCTTCAAATTAATGTCATCTTCAGCATTATTTGAGGTTAGTAATTTCTTGTGTATTTGTATAAGACCCATTTCCAGCATAGCTTTACTCTGCCTCCTTGTGGTGAAGACACTGAATTGTTGGCACAGTGAATAAATTCCCAGATTCAGACGATATGAAATGCATTAAGTCAAGTCAAGTCAAGTCAAGTATATTTGTATAGCGCTTTTCACAATACAAATTGTATCAAAGCAGCTTCACAGTATTAAATTAAAATAATACAACAAGGTTTGTTTCTAGTGGAATTTATTGATTGATAAAATTAAATTAATATTCCCAAAATATCCCCATTATGCCATTATAGTTCTGACTGTATAGACCTACCAACACTATTAGTACTCTTTCTATCTGTATTTGTTTTTTTTTGTTTTATCTCATTTAGTGCTCATCTGATGGTCCCTTTCTTTGTAAATTTCCAATAAATCATCTAGAAATAAATAATAAAATAACCTCCTCTCTTTTCACTAATTCATAACAGAAAAATACAATAAATTCAAAATAATAAAAAGCAATCAATTCACTGTGTGATACAAAACATGTATGTGACTGTTAGAATTTATTAAATAATTCAGAATGTTTTATGAACTTTTGAGGTCAGTGATCGAGTTTTATCCTTGCCAGGAGAGCTTTCCTTTTTGTAGGAATCATTTCATAAACCATCTAAATATTATGTGGTTTCGACGTACACATAAGTTTTCTTCTATTTATTTTGCCTTTTCGCCCTCAGTTTAATCAACGCTTTGAAGTGTGAACACACCAGCTGTTGAATGTTCAAGTGAAGGTTACTGTATGCATCTGCTGTACATGTGCGTGTTGAAGGTGTGGAAAGAATAACTTTTTGAAAAGTTTTCATGTATTTGATGCAGATGAATGAAATTCATATTTTAGTGAAGTAGTTATTTAATTGAGGGCATGTCTGTGTATATACACTCACCTAAAGGATTATTAGGAACACCATACTAATACTGTGTTTGACCCCCTTTCGCCTTCAGAACTGCCTTAATTCTACGTGGCATTGATTCAACAAGGTGCTGAAAGCATTCTTTAGAAATGTTGGCCCATATTGATAGGATAGCATCTTGCAGTTGATGGAGATTTGTGGGATGCACATCCAGGGCACGAAGTTCCCGTTCCACCACATCCCAAAGATGCTCTATTGGGTTGAGATCTGGTGACTGTGGGGGCCATTTTAGTACAGTGAACTCATTGTCATGTTCAAGAAACCAATTTGAAATGATTCGAGCTTTGTGACATGGTGCATTATCCTGCTGGAAGTAGCCATCAGAGGATGGGTACATGGTGGTCATAAAGGGATGGACATGGTCAGAAACAATGCTCAGGTAGGCTGTGGCATTTAAACGATGCCCAATTGGCACTAAGGGACCTAAAGTGTGCCAAGAAAACATCCCCCACACCATTACACCACCACCACCAGCCTGCACAGTGGTAACAAGGCATGATGGATCCATGTTCTCATTCTGTTTACGCCAAATTCTGACTCTACCATCTGAATGTCTCAACAGAAATCGAGACTCATCAGACCAGGCAACATTTTTCCAGTCTTCAACTGTCCAATTTTGGTGAGCTCGTGCAAATTGTAGCCTCTTTTTCCTATTTGTAGTGGAGATGAGTGGTACCCGGTGGGGTTTTCTTCTGTTGTAGCCCATCCGCCTCAAGGTTGTGCGTGTTGTGGCTTCACAAATGCTTTGCTGCATACCTCGGTTGTAACAAGTGGTTATTTCAGTCAAAGTTGCTCTTCTATCAGCTTGAATCAGTCGGCCCATTCTCCTCTGACCTCTAGCATCAACAAGGCATTTTCGCCCACAGGACTGCCGCATACTGGATGTTTTTCCCTTTTCACACCATTCTTTGTAAACCCTAGAAATGGTTGTGCGTGAAAATCCCAGTAACTGAGCAGATTGTGAAATACTCAGACCTGCCCGTCTGGCACCAACAACCATGCCACGCTCAAAATTGCTTAAATCACCTTTCTTTCCCATTCTGACATTCAGTTTGGAGTTCAGGAGATTGTCTTGACCAGGACCACACCCCTAAATGCATTGAAGCAACTGCCATGTGATTGGTTGATTAGATAATTGCATTAATGAGAAATTGAACTGGTGTTCCTAATAATCCTTTAGGTGAGTGTATGTTGGCCTATGTAAATTCATGTAGATTCACTGAGAATAAATATGACTTTCCAAGAGTCATTCAGAGTAGCTCTTAAAATTACTTACAGGACACATTTTTCAAATCAAAGCTGCCTATTTCTGTCATGCCTCCCTCAAAAACTGGATACCTTAATAAAAAGAGGCTGAGGCTAGTTACTTCTTCACTTGAAATTTCTCTAGATAAACCTTAAAGTGTTGGCTACAAAAAAAGCCTTTAAACATCTCTACCATTATCGTCCTAGAAAAAAGTTACTGAAGCCATGCACATGCATTCTGTGACAACATGTTTATAAATGTTTGTGCTAGGTTTAAAGCCGTGTTCATCGTTTACCGACAGCTATTGAGAAAAAAAGATTTTGTTATTTTAATTTGGAGGAAAAAATACAAAAATGATTCCAATCTACAGTGTGTGCAGAATTATTAGGCACGTTGATTTTCTGATCATATTTTATTTCCAGGAACATTTTGCCAATTCCAAACCATATCAATCTTAATAACTACTATTAATTTTGTATTTAATCATGTATAAGTGATATATAATTGTTCATGAAGGCTGGAAATGAAAAATGTCTTATTTTCAGGTGTGCAGAATTATTAGGCATGTTTTCTATTATAGATAAAATAAGCCAAAAAAGAGATTTAACAAAGACTGAAAAGTCAAAAATTATTAAATCCCCATGAGAAGAATGCAATACTAATGCAATACTAGAGATTGCAGTTAAGGCATGCCCATTGGACAGTGAAATGCTCATTGGGTCAGCAGGGTCAGACAAAAACAGGTGGAGAAGAAAAAACACATGTTAACTGCAAAAGAATGAAGAATTAAGGTGAAGAATTAAGTGTGAAACCATCAGGAACCCTTTAGTCTTCAGCGCCACCATTTTCCAGAACTGCAACCTACCTGGAGTCTCCAGAAGAGCAAGGTGTCAGGGTCTCAGAGACTTGGGTTAGGCAAAGAATCCTAAAAAATGACCCCCTCTTAATAAGAATCACAAGCTGAAGTGTAGTAAAATACATGAAGACTGTTTTTTTATAGGCTTTATAGACAGACAGATTGAGAGTGACTCTTGAAGGACCAGCACCACATCCTCTTCTACCACTGTTTGAAGAATTCATCTTCCAGAATACATTTTAATACGTTTTGGGAGTTAATTTTTAGTCCATCTCTGCAAAACGGACTTCAGGGTAGGAGATGGACTAAAAATAAACTCACAAAACGTATTAAAATGTATTCTGGAAGATGAATTCTTCAAACAGTGGTAGAAGAGGATGTGGTGCTGGTCCTTCAAGAGTCACTCTCAATCTGTCTGTCTATAAAGCCTATTAAAAAACAGTCTTCATGTATTTAACAACACTTCAGCTTGTGACTCTTAATAAGAGGGAGTCATTTTTTAGGATTCTTTGCCTAACCCAAGTCTCTGAGACCCTGACACCTTGCTCTTCTGGAGACTCCAGGTAGGTTGCAGTTCTGGAAAATGGTGGCGCTGAAGACTAAAGGGTTCCTGATGGTTTCACGCTTAATTCTTCACCTTAATTCTTCATTCTTTTGCAGTTAACATGTGTTTTTTCTTCTCCACCTGTTTTTGTCTGACCCTGCTGACCCAATGAGCATTTCACTGTCCAATGGTCATGCTTTAACTGCAATCTCTAGTATTGCATTAGTATTGCATTCTTCTCATGGGGATTTAATATTTTTGACTTTTCAGTCTTTGTTAAATCTCTTTTTTGGCTTATTTTTTCTATAATAGAAAACTTGCCTAATAATTCTGCACACCTGAAAATAAGACATTTTTCATTTCCAGCCTTCATGAACAATTATATATCACTTATAAATGATTAAATACAAAATTAATAGTAGTTATTAAGATTAATATGGTTTGGAATTGGCAAAAAGTTCCTGGGAATAAAATATGATCAGAAAATCAACGTGCCTAATAATTATGCACGGCCTGTAGATGATTTTGATGCACCGTGTATTTGAAACCAACATACAGTACAAAAAACACTGCTAAAGCACATTTGTGGAAAAACCATGCTAACTGAGATATAGCCCTTGTGACAACTAGCCCCGGTCTAATAAATGATTTATTAACAAAGGATGCACTGATTGATTGATTTACTCGTTGATTGAATTAACATTAGCTAGAGTAATGGTCTATTTGATTAACGTAACTCTTGTCTTTGGAGGATAAAATAAATAAATTAAAATAGCCTAAAGCGCGCACACACACTCACACGCACACACTTAAACTAGTGGACAATATGCAGCTGCTGACAAATTGAGTGGGCATGTTCACAACAGATTTCGCTTGGCATGTGTTAGGCTTCTACTAAGCTTAAATGATTTATTAATACCCATCTCACGTCACAAGGATATTTCCAGGGGCACCACAAAGTACCTTGTCGACTATTTAAACTCTGCATAACCTGACAAGAGTTATACGTACGATGGAAGTAAAAACAACACAGACACACTTGAAGCAAACGAAGCAATATGATCTAATGTCAGCAGTTATGGGCACTAATGGCTATTCTTCACTCTTCGGGGTGTCACATTACCAAATGTTACGCGAAACTTTTTGTTTTGATCGTTGTTTGCCTTGGAGTGGAAAGTTCCCCACTGAAACCGCCCCTCCTCCTACTACTAAGGATATAACATGTACAAATTGAAAAGAGTCAGAAGAGCCTTTCACACACTTGAGGATCAAGCTGCACAAGCTGAAAATGACCACCGGCGTGGAGCGACTATTCGACGAACTTGGACACTTTAAAAGGTAGCCATTTGTTCCCGAACGCTACATTGATAAGTCTTTTATGGGTATGGACACATATCTGTTAATATTCACACCAAATCACAGTTATATCATATGAATGATGTGGGATTTTAATTTTGTTGCCCTTTAATATAATCGCGTAAATGCTCGCGTGCGCTGTTGAAGACGTACACGAAAACCCAATTCTGTAAATAATGTTTACAATTATAAATTAAAAGTTTGCTTAGAATTATAATGTAGATACTTATTTTAAATTATTTACATTTACTTTAGGAGAAACTGTAGGGATTTTAGCCTATAAAAGTCAGTAGGCTACATAAGTTTTAAAATTGGCTATTGTAAAAAGAAAAAAAGAAAGAAAGAAAAAAGCCTATAATTAATAAGGTAATAAGTACATTAATGAAGAGATATTGTTAAACTGCATGTTAAACAGGATATCATAACTGTCAACCAGAGCAGCATTTTTTATTGTTAATTTAACAGCCACTGCATTGTGTCAAATATCATTGTAAACAGATTGGTATTGCCTGCATGTTAGTATTTGCACAAGCTGGCAGTGTTGTCCTTAAAATTACTATTGTTTATTGAATATCTGATGCATTATTGATAATCAATGATGTGTGCAGTGCACCTTGTCTTGTCACTCTTGCACGACTTCCAATTTATCCTTTTACTTTCCCTTCAGGTTTCAGGCATGTCTCTACTTTGCTGCTATTTTCCAGGCCATCTCCTGTGGAATACATTACCTGGCCTCGGTTTTCTTAGTTGAAACGCCTAAATTTCTTTGTGACACTCCAAATATCACAGACATTCTATATAGAAATCACTCATCAACCTCTCTGGCAGATATCTGGACTCACTACAAGCCAGGTGATGGGCCAGTGGTTGTACGGACAGCTAGAGGAGACCAGTGGGAACTTAGTCCTTGTTTAAAAGCGCTGCGGCTTGATGCCATCAATTTTCAATATGAGTTTTTTGGGAACAAGACTGTGGAGTCATGTGGTGGCTTTGTCTATGATCACACCGAGGTTGAGCAGAGCATCGTAACAGACTGGGACCTGGTGTGTGAGAAGGAATGGCTGGCGAAGCTTTCACAGCCAACGTTTATGCTGGGAGTTTTGGTTGGAGCTTTGGTGTTTGGGGATGTCGCAGACAGGTAAATTGTCTATTGCATCTTACTCACACACACACTTACAAACACACACTCAATATTAGTAAGGACCTCTCACAGACACAGTGGTTCTCATATTAACATAATTATATTTAATACACACCACCCCTAAACCTAACCTGCTTACATTATTAGATCAAACAAAGCATGATTTGGCATATGTATGAGTATTTCAAATAGCAAAGACCATTTCAATTCAAATGTCCTCACGAGTAGAGTTTTGACAATTTTCACTATATTTGTGAGGACATTTTCAAAAAATGCCAAAACTGCACATAGTCAAATGCATTCAGAGCAATGGAGGGACAAAAATTACAGATAAGCTAATGAGACAAATTATTACAGTGCAATACAGTTACCTTCATCAGGGCAGTGCATAAAAATTACCATAAGACTTGAGATGTGTTTGCAAGAACACAGCATGGCCAGCAGCACAAACAGGACTGATCTGTTATTTAGGACAGAAAAAGAGAGAAGGTTGAACATGCTACGGTACTACATTAAACTTGAACATTTAATATTGCAGCATGGTTTACAATTGGCAAATATTTGCTTCTGCAGTAAGAAAACTAAGAGCACAGAGAGCAGTACAGGATGTGAGATATGCAGACACAGCATGACTGCATAGAGACAGGATAGCACCGGTTCACCTTACAGAAACAGGGAATGAAAGTCGATTTCCATACTGGATACCACTGTATATTTGATCATGTTCATTTTACAGATTGGTCAAGGTTACACAAAAGTAGTAGCTCTAGGAACTGTTTTGCTCTAGGAACGATTAAACGAATGCATAGGAATGGAAACAAATGTGGAATGGTCAAAGGTGAAGTAATTGTGGTGTACATAAGTGAGAGATTTGCATGCAAAACAACCCATTGGTTTGCCTTGATATTGCAGTCGGCCTGTTTATCTTTAAACGGCTGTTCACACATAAATATCAAATTGTGAAGAGTGAATCTTACTTACATTAACTTGCAGCTGACAATAGTACAACCAATCTCTTTCATACCAGGTGTTTGGATATAAAGCTATTTTGTTGTCTGAAGCTTCCTAAAGTTTTCTGTAGATAATGAAAATCATGTTTAATATAAACACTTTTGCTTTCCCATTTTCCAGAATTGGTAGACGGCCCATTCTGATGGCTACCAGCTTGTGCCAGTTTATTTTTGGGGTGACTGTGGCCTTCACAGGAAACTACTACCTTTTTGTGGTGATGCGTTTCCTTCTTGCCATGGTAAATTGACTGGTCCATGTTCATAATACTTACATTCATGCATGCACATTCATGCTCATCACAGCTGAGAAGCTCCAGACATAAATGGCTGAAAGAATAAAAAATATTGTGAAAACTGACTCGAAAAGTCATTCTATTTTCATTAAATGAACACTTTATAAATTTTTTCCTTATTTCATTTAAATTGTAGTTAAGAACAAACAACAACTTCAGCCATGTTAAAAAAAGCATCAGCCTCTTGATTACCCGGCTGCTCAAAGCAGAAGTAAATCAATTATAAACGTTTCAACTGCTTTAAAACATCTCCTGGTCTCTGATGTTTTGATAAAGATATCAGGGTATTTATTTAGAATGATTGATTAGCTGTGTCTGATTAGAAGTGCCAGAAGCACCCTTAACCCAACTCCCTGTCTCTCTGTGTGTTGGCAGGTGTCGAGCGGGTATCTGGTTGTAGTCTTTGTGTATGTGACAGAGTTTACAGGGAATAAGGTGCGCACATGGACCTCTATGCATGTGCACGCTGCCTTTGCTGTGGGCATCATGGTAGTGGCTCTGGTAGGGTATCTTGTTCGTGTCTGGTGGATCTACCAGATCATCCTTACTCTCAGTACCTCTCCATTCTTGCTCTACTGCTGGAAGTTTCCAGAAACACCCTTCTACCTAATGGCTAAGGGGCGGTACAAAGAAGCCCAGGAGCTGCTGGACACTATGGCCTACTTCAATGGCCTGCCACCCACCCTTAAGGTAGACTCACTCTGACAACACTTGGAATTCCGTTCCTGCCATGAATTATACCCAGACATCTGGTCAAATTTTTCAGAATATACCAGAATATACTTTGATGTTAAACAGCATTACCCCACATTATCACGCACTGACTCCACGTTAAAATAAGGAAAATTGAAAGAAAAGTGACTTGCAAAAATAAAGAGGTTGCATGAATTGAAATGAAGTTTCAAAAGAAGCATTTTAAAACTCAAAGAAAAATAAATATCACAAAGCAATTGCTGTCATTGTTGCCAGCATTTGCGCGGATAGGGGCAAACCTAACACATTTTATCACATTATTTACATTTAGAAATGACTAACCTAGACCAAAACTAGGATCATAATGCTGAGATACTGTAAACTTTAGAATGAGATATTTTAGGTGCTTGATTGAAAGATTAGAACAGTTGTGGAAGGTAACGGATATGAGAGAAAGTGGTATTGTTAACAGCTTGTGTTTATTTGCATGTATCACTCATCTTAGGTGTCAGAGCTAACTTATGAACGTGATGGAGCGCTGTTAAAGGATAATAAGCAATCAGGCGGGATCGCAATGGAAGTCGAGAAGAGGCTAAGCATCCTGGATATGTTTGGAAGCTTGAAAATGGCTGGTCGCAGCGCCACCTGCTGGGCTATCTGGTTCATCGGAAGCTTGGGATACTATGTTTTCAGCCTGGGATCTGTCAACCTGGGAGGAAACCAGTATATCAACCTCTTCCTGGCTGGTAATGGACTGATGTGTGTTTATGTTTGTATGTGCTAGCATTTGTTCTCAAGAAGGTTTGGATGCTTTAAATGGAATAACTCGTGGTTTGTTTGTTTTCAGATCAGAATCATCGTTTATTCACCCTTATGTCATTCCAAACCTCAATCACATAATTTTTCCATGGAATGTAAGATAATAAACTGTTGGTTGACAATGAGTGTAGCTTTTAAGCTTGTCGGAAAAGCACCATAAAAGGATCATAAGACTGCTTTGTGCACTTGTCCTTAACTTGAAAGCAGTAATTGTAAAATTAAAATTTTGTACTTTTTGGGTGAGCTATTCTTTAAAGCCAAAAATAAGTTTAAATGAAAAATAGTATAAGAGATACAAAAACATGCAAACACATCTACTAGCATGATGCCTTATGTATTGCATTGCTGGATGTTGAGCATTTCCACTGAGTTACATGCAGTAGTACTGAAGTGAACAGCACTTAACTATCCTTTATTTGACTGTTTCTACTGTAGGTGCTGTTGAGATTCCGTCATACTTGATCGGCTGCTTTGCAATGGATCGGGTCGGCAGGAAGAAGACATGTGCCCCGGCCCTGCTGCTCGGTGGAGTAGCCTGCATGCTCATTATTGTGGTGCCCCAGGTATGAGATCACGTGTGTGTGTGTGTGTGTGTGTGTGTGTGTGTGTGTGTGTGTGTGTGTGTGTGTGTGTGTGTGTGTGAGAGCATCCATGTGATATATGCACACTGTGATATAGTAGTACACTGTTAAATTCACAATGAAATGGAAGTAGCAACAAACCTTACCTTCTGTATTGTGACATACAGTACAGCTAAGTGTAACAGATTCTATGTATATTGGTTCTATGTTGTTGATTGGATTTTGAGATGTGAGAGAGGCAGATGAATGCAAGCTTGCATGTGCAGGTTTGAGCGGACTAAATGATTGGAGAAGTCCTGAGTCACCAGAGAGAAGCCTGTCGTTTTCACTGGAATATTCAGTAATGAGATTTTGATTCGACATAAAAAAAAGAAACATACGCACAGATGAATCTTTGTTACAGTGTAATTATACAATTAAGTACTAAGTAATAGTAATTAACTACATGTACTTACTATATAATTAGGGTTAGGGTGAAGGTTTGGTTGCATGTAAATATGCATAATTGACTGTAATTACTATAGTAACTACATGTAAAATGTGTAACAGGGACACTGTAAAATAAAGCGTTACCAAATTATGTTACAATGAGATCAATAACGTGCACTTAGAAAATAGATTCATTTCATGCTGACATTTACATATGTTAGTTTAGGTTTTGATAAACTGTTAAATACATTTGCTATTGGGAAACAGGTAGTTTGATAAATGAAAGGAAGCATGAAATGTATTTAGAGTAAAGTATGTGTGTGTGTGTGTGAGAGAGAGAGAGAGAGTGAAATAGTTATATATTCTCTCTTTTCTAGGCTATGTATTTACTTTTCATAGCAGGGCCACAAAATTTTAAAATGAGTCATTCAAATTTCTAAAAATTGTGGAAAATATCAATCTGGCTAAATCAACTTGACAGCTGACCATAACTCGTGATTTTAAGTTGTTTTGATAGATCTAGAACCAATATGCAACAAGTTGCATCATCATCATATTGGAGAAACTGAGTGATTATTAAAATGAATGATTAACCCTGGCAAGAGAGGACATGTGTGTGTGTTTGCTTTTCGCATGGTAACTGGGGCAGCTGCGCATCAGTCTTTTTTTTTTGTTTGTAATTAACCTTTTTCCACCTGCTTTCTCAATTTCTTTCACTCTTCTTCCCTATAGTGCTTTAAACAGCAGTAATGCATTCACTGCATATGATCCAATCCATATGAATCAAGTTTTGATTTCTACCCAAGCACAAGAGACATTATATATATTTACTCTCAGTACATGTAACAGCTCCTCTGTTGATTCAGCTGACAACTGTATTTTTTTTTATTGTGATAGGTTGCATGTCTGTAATTATTATATTTTTGACTCTTTCGTGTGCTGAAGACACGTGAGTGTGTTTGTGAAACAATTGGTCACAGCATACACATCCCACTTCATTAACCAAAGAAAGTGACCGTGTAATTATTGCAACGAATTACTGCCAGCTTTATTGGTCTAGCAACAAGGTTTTAAGCACCATATATTCTATTTAGAAGATGTGAATGAAGCGCAAACGTTTTTGTCGATGATACCCCAGTTCTTCTTTTTTCCTCATTTTAATTTCTACTGTCTGGTCCCTAGACGCATTCACTTGTGATATGACAGTTGAACCTCATGAAACTCCCAAGTAGGATTTTGTTATTCCTTGTTTTTGTGATTGGTAAGAGCATCCACAGTGGTGCAGGTCATAACAAGCCCAAAACCTTATTGTGCATGTCAAACTTGTCTTGCTTGATTTTAATAATTAATAACAAGCTGCATGCTACAGATTGCTTCAATGCAGATATCCATATTGTTTTATCGCTGGTGTCACAAGACCTGCGTTTAACCATCTGTGCATGTGATTTATTAATTTTAACATGTCAGTATGTTTTCCTCTCTCTGTGCTGTAGTTGGTTTCAAGTGTCAACTGGACAACTTTACCCTTCTGGTCAGTGCCAAACTTCAGTTTAACTTAAAATAAGTGGCTTGAATTATAGATCTGCAGGTGTAAGATAGACTTCTCGGCTTCTCGAGAGTAATACATGTATGCACATGCCTTGTATGTCAGTTTAGCAATGCTGTTGGATGAACGGTTAAAAAAGTAAAAATGTTTCAGTTGCTACTTCAGTAAATGCCATGCTCACACATAACTGAATCAGAATCAAGACATTTTACTGCTATTAACCCTCATGGTTGTTAAACGTTGCAATTTATAACAATAGTGTCTAAAAAGATTAGCTTATTCACAAAACGTTGCACTATTAGTATACATATCAGCGACTCTTTTTAGCTTACATTAATCCACCAGTAGGTGGCGGAAAGTTACAGTACACTTTATGAGAGAGTCATCATTTAACCGATTCGTTCCAAACACTGGCTACAGTATGTCCGATTATCGCCTACTCTTAACTTGAGTTGGTAATTGTTTTTAAGTAGTTACTTCACAATTATTAAAAAAGTATGTTCTAATGAATGTGTGTAGTATGAAAATTTGCTACCAGCTTCACTACCTTTTATGGACTCATGGGATAGTAAAGTGTCCATTGAGAAAAGTAGGATATCCAGGTACTTTTCGCCAACTGTTATGAATATTGTGAATTTAGAAATGCTACTCATGTCACCTTACTATAGTAAGGAAGTATGCGCTTTTTACATTTCGTCTACATCGAACGCACATGACACCCTTTAGCGTCAATATGAGACGCAGATAGATATGGGCCAGAAGGCGCCTCCTAGTGGTCTAACCCTAACCCTACCCCAGACCTAAACCTACCCATAACCGAACAAAGCTCTGTGCGTGTCATATTGACGCTAAAGGGTGCCATGTGCGTTCGATGTAGACGAAATTTCAAAAGCGCCAGTATATGATGCCCTAGGATGAGAATGCGTTGCATATTCAGATACAGTCACTGATTTATTTAGAACGCAACAAGAGGAGTGAAGTATTGAATCGTTTTTTTTTTGTTTTTTTTTACCAAAAATGAATTCTGATACTACTTCATATGATATAATTTTTGTTGGCTAAGCCAAAAATAGATTAAGTAACTGGCAATATTATGTTAATATTACCTTATTGTTCACTGAACTGTAAGAATCACAATCGTGCTGTCAGTCTGAATATCAACATACAGCAGCACCCATTCATATATTATGTATTGATGAAAAATTCAGGTCACACAAATGGAGCAATATGAATGATAGAAATGAAAGGATGCAAGTAAAACATGGAGTGCATTTCTCAGTCAGTCTCCAAACTGGTCACTGAAAGCACTATGAAGAATGCGTTAGTGGGATGATATTCCATCAGGATCACGTCATCCCTCATAACTAATAGCTGCACTGCTGACACACTGAAATGGCCCAGTGTGGCGTGAGTACAGCCACCGTTGCTCCAAAAATGTATAAATAGACCTGTCATCTAAGTGGCTGTTTATACATATGGCAGCTGCCTGCTTCTGAGAGGGGATGTGTCTTGGGGACGTTTAGATTTCGTGAGCCCTATGACCTGCTACTGGCAACCACTTTCAACAGCTGATGAATAAAACATTGTTGCTGATAAATATAATTTCACTGTGTTTCTCTCTCTTTGTTTCAGGATATCGAGGTGTTGGCTATAGTCCTAAGTATGACAGGGAAATTCGCCATTGCCATTGCATTCGGCCTGATTTACTTGTACACCTGTGAGCTTTACCCCACAACTATCAGGTATTTGTTGTATTAATACGCTAAAAGTCTAGATTGTCCACACTAATGACTAGAATACACTGCATGACTTTTAAAATCTGAACAGATCATAAACTTGTTAGCGAGAAACTCTGCACTGAACAACCAGACTTTTTTAGGACACAACAAACTCACACAAAAACATGCATTTGACAAAGCAATGACAAATTAAATCAATGTGTTCTAAAATCAGCTCAAAACATAAAAAAAAAAAAGTGTCTGTTCACATCATACATAATTTTTTTTTTTTTTTAACTGCCCAAAATCTGCAGACTGGCTCTGACTTTCAGCGACTAGCGTTGACTTGCCCAGACTGCAAAGAAACTGTGTATTCCAGCCTTTAGGCTGCCTATCACTAACTACCTCACGACACACACTGTCTGCAATAGATATGTTACTGTAGCATAAAACACTCTGATGCATTACAATATCATAATTGGACTTGATTAAACTGCACCAACAGTTCAATCTCTCTGATGTAGTTCGTTTCACTTTTATCCAGTATCGCTAATTTTCAATAACAATATTTATAATGTTCCAATATAAATCTAGTAACAATATATTTCATCAGTTTCTGAAGTTCACTGCACAGTAGGATGATTGCAACATGCTTTCCAGTGATTATTTGTATAGACACTATATTTAATAACAGACACTGGTCCGGCAGGTCTCTGGCTGTAGGCAGTGGTAGCATGATGTGTCGGGTGGGAAGTGTAGTGGCTCCTTTCTGCGTTTACCTCGCTGACATCTGGATCTATCTGCCTCAGGTATGTAACCGCAATCAAAAACCTTCTTGTGGTCAGTTGTGTAAGACTCTAGAACTGAAGCATGATACAACATGAACGTACATTTTCTGGAGTGAGCAGTGCTGCAGTAACTTCTGCTCTCTCTCTGATTCTGTAGCTCATTGTGGGAATTCTGGCTTTCATCATCGGGATCCTGACCATGTTTCTTCCAGAGACTCTAGGACAGCCCCTCACCTCGACTTTGAAAGAAGCTGAAGCTCTGGGCTCCAAGCCCAAAACAAAGAATCCTCCAGTGGATGCACTAGAGATGAACCAAATATGAAAGCATAAATCCATTTTCACACAGGATTCCTGAAAGTGCCTTTACTGACTGACAACATACTCCAATATGAATAAGACATCAAATATTTTTTGACGTGTGCTACAATTTTTTATTTTTTGTAGGCATTTGTGGGTAGATGAGGCTGTGTTGTGTGTGAATGAGTTTGGATAATTACTGAAAATATTGGTGGTATATTTGATTGTGAATGTTTTGTAATTAAGTATTATCTTAATTTTACCGAAGTAAGAGCTCGGACCTCATTTATCTAAACTGCTAAGTATTACATTTTTGCATTTCAGTCCAAACCACTTACGCACAGACGCTTAAGGTGCTGTCACATTAGTGAAATTGTAGCAGATTTTTCCACTGTCTATGTAGTGATGTATGAAGCACAGCTTACACAAGCCAAGAATCCATGATCAACTTGAACCCGTAGCGAAATTCTTGTGGATTCCTATTGAAATGATTGGATTTCACTTAATCACCTAAAAGTAAATGTGGCTGCACCTTTCTAAAACATCTATTTGCATTTCCTAAATGGTTTGAATTTAAGAAATGGAAATTTAGTTTTGACTCTACAAATGTGAACATAGTTAAATGATGAACATTTCAATGCACTAATGAGTTATGGATCTTAAACTCCATCTGTTTATTGACTGTATTAGCAAAACTCAGCTGTAGTGGACAAGGAAAACGCTTGTTCATTATCAGTTAATGGTGTGATGAGTTTCTATGCATGTTGAATTGAAAGATAGACCTTGTTTTGTATGAAGCCGTTTTTTACACAATTGCATCTCAGGGTTTAGCTTCAAATCTATCAGTATTGTTCATAGTAAACTGTGACTGTACTTTATAATACTTCAGAACTTTATGTTTATGTTTACTCTTCCTGTCCTGTTATCCCTCACTTTGCTTGACATGAGGAATGTATTGTTTAGAAGAGTTTATTAGTAATATTAAAGGGTTCACCCAAAAATGATCACTCTTCTACCAGAACTAGAATCGCATGGCCGTCACCGGAATCCAGTGATTTTAGTTTATAAAGTTATAAATATGGATTTTTTTATTAAATTTTTTACAAAAATGCATCGCTTCGCTTCAGAAGGCCTTTATTAACCCACTGGAGCCATATGGATTATGATGGATGGATGTGCTTTTTGAAGCTTCAAAACCTCTATTCACTCCCATTATAAAGCTGGGAAGAGCCAGGATATTTTTTTAATATAACTCAAGATTTCTTTACAATTATGGGATAATTTAAATTTTTGGGTGAACTAACCCTTTAAGTAAATATTTATTAGTATTATGTGCTAAAATATTTTTTGTAAAGTCTTGACTTAAGGATTTGATTATTTGTAATACAGCTATCTTTTTCTCTTCAAAGACTCCATAGACTTTATAAAATTTTCCTTGAGCTCTTGAATCTTTTGTGTGTTTTTGGACCAAAAAAGCAGGGATAGTAGATTCTTACTAGTCATGTGCAGTTGTTATAGCAACACATTTGTCTAAAGAATGTCACATTAATAAATAAGATATTGTGTCTAAAATAATCATTTTATTTTGGTTTCATTAAAATTATTATATTGGCGATTTAAGTACATACTAAATGGCCTGTCATTTCCAGAGAACAGCACAAAGTGAATGTACTCATGGAAAAGGTGGGAAATATTTTCCAGGTTAGTCTGCATAAGGCAAGCGTCTCTGATTGGCTGTGGCAGAGGGGAGGAGGCCCAGGACAAATTGTGTACAGCCAGCTCTTATAAAAAAACAAATAAATCACATAACAGTGAATTGTTCAATCAGAGGTTCTGAATTTATACAAAGGAACTTTTGTGTGTTCATTTATTTATGGCCTCTTTTGGACATTCGCATTAGCACCTTTTTGTTTTGTGTATATTGGACGACTACTGTCAGCACAAAAATATTTTCACAAAATAATCTCCATTGCGATTTAACATTCCAAGTGGGCCTCCTACTTTACACATCCTACACAACAAATTCACCCACGCATTAATTGTGGTGCAGACTTTCTGCATTTCCACCTTCTGCTCACTGTATAAGTCTTTTTACAGGGGTGCCTTTATAAGACATGGGCTTTTACTCATTCGACAGCTTCTGAATGTTTTTTTATTTTTTACGTTTTAAATCATCTTCAAAAACCGCCGGGGGTTCACATTGTACCCCGATTGTTTATGTGAGGTTTGGGATATCAGTGCTGGCCTACAAACACAAACAGAAATGATCCTTTGTGGACAGGGCCAGCTGGACAATGCACTTTGACCCTGCTATGAAACCAAACTAATCACGAACACACGTACCCGCACTGATGCCTATTTCAAAACAAACCATACAGAGATCAAAAAAAGGTACATTAAACACACACTGGGACTAACACTTAACAAATTAAGTGTTAGTACGTTAGAAACAAGGTACTGTAATGACTGAATATAACAGAAACTACAACAGCTAAATCTTTACAGTAAAATCCTTCTGTTTAAAATGAAGTATCCTTTGGAATACATGTCTGATAGTAAAAATGCCATGGTAATGCTCATGCAGCTAAACCATAACTATTATTAAGATGCTTTATCAAGTGCTCACAGCAAACCCCTATCAAAAACAATAAAGCTGCTGAGGGTTTCCTGAAGCAAGGACTCCCACTTCTGTTGAACTTGGGGAAATACACCTTGGCCTACTATGGTACATTCATGCAAACAGTGTCTCAAACTTATCAGAGCACTTGCTTATCTTTTACATACAGTTGACAGACAAAATAAAAAAGATTGTTCATGACAAACATCCATGAACTTCAATTTCATTAAGATTCAAGGTTCTTTTCAAATAAAAAAAAAAAGACTTGCAAGTAGGCTATAAAAATGACAAATATTTGAATTATAAAAATGTGGTTTAAAATAGTTTTAGACAAAGTATAACATGCCACACTCTCAACCCACAGGACAAGATTTTGATTAATTGAGTGACTCGATACTTTTAAATCAGTTCAACAAAAAGGTTCGTTTACGTCTATGCTTCGTTACGCCAGTAGGTGGTGCGTCACTGTGCGACGAAGGCTCATTCAAATGCGGCCGTTTTCTCATTTCCTGTTGTATTCCCATGGGATACAACAGGTGGATCCTACCCGGCTTAGCCAACCCAGACAATGTCTCATAAGGGGAGAAGTTCCACTCTCAGTAAACTTCCGGCTTCTGAACTGGCTGCAGTTCCACTCTGGTTCCATATGAGGGCGCTCACAGGACGAGTGCAGAATGAATGGAGGTCTATGGCGCTATACCCCTCAAAATCCACTTTTCTCAGGATATAATTTTTTGTCTAGTAATTTGAATGTTGTATTCGAAAGGAGATACAAAGAAATTACACATTACTGGGTGTTAGATTTTTTTAGAGTATTTGCTTTAAAAAGTATTTTAAAGTGTCAGTGACGTCATACGCATCGTACGACCAGAGATACTGCTTTACGGCAATCCCTTAGTCTCACTTTGGTGCTTTCGCGCTCTGCACTTTCTTTTCTCTCGAGGCATCGACAACACAGCTGACACAGGTAAATACACGTGCTAGACGAGTTTTTGTTTTGTTGTTTTAAAAGACCATGCCGAAAACACACACACGATACCATTAAGCGGTATCTCTGGTCGTAATCAGTCCTTCACTGACCAGTCAGCGTTCATTAGCAGAATGCTAGCGTGTTATGGGCAACAACAACTCAACCTGTAAGAAATCGAAAGGACATAAGTACTCGTTCATTCAACTTTCGACCTATAACCCATGTTGAACTTGCAAAACCTACAATCAAATCTGAGATTTCTCAACGGCAATCGGGTGAAAGAGACAAATTTAGCCGTCTAGCCCCATAGACTCCCATTCATTTTGCACTCATGGGCGATCGCCCCCAGTGGAACTCTGGTGGAACTACAACCAAAATTCGGTACAATAGGACTTAAAGGGATACTTCACCTCTGGGAAGATGAATGTGTATTTAAAATAGGTCATTTAAGTAGAAGAAATGTGAAGAAATTTTTGAATTTGGAGCTTTCTAGACTGAGAAAAGCCAGAAAATGTATTTTTGGCTTATGTGGATGAAAGACAACAACTCCCAGAATGCACTTGCTTCGCTGCCTTAGGAGGCCACGCCTACCGGTAAGAGTGCGCAGTTGAAAACAACAAGGCTTAGCCTACGTGATGAGTTTGCCAGGGATCTCTAGAGATCGCCCAAAATGTCCGGGATTCGGCTTTTGCGTTCTACAGTCGCCATTCATCATGTTTACTGTGGCGAGCAGGACGAGGCTGACGGCCGCGGGAGAACGGCGCGAGGCCGGTTGTGTCATTACTGTGACGCGCCGGGTCTCGCATCTCTCACGGAGGAGCGGGAATTTTCTTAGCAAGGGTAAAACGCACATCAAACGATCACTTGTTTAGCGTTCATGTAAACACTACATTCAGATTCACCAATCGGAATGAATTCAGTTAGATTGAAACAAAAGGTGAGCTGCATGTAAACAATGAATGGCGACTGCAGAAAGCAAAAGCCGAATCCCGGACATTTTGAACGATCTCGCCCGCCGGACCGGGAAGTCCGGGAAAAGGAGGATGGTTTTCCCTACTTACTCAGCTTTCTCCTACTATTCAGCTTTCTCCACAGAACAAGAGCCTGCAAGCTTAGCTTCCAAAGAAAGACGGCTGACACTGTGTACATTCTGTGAGTGAGATCCCACCTCCTATGGGCGGGCTGAAAACATGCGGAACAACGCCATCTACTGGCTGTAGTCTTTAGCCTCTGGCCAGAAAATCCTCCGATGACGCAAAATGACGATTTTTGCGTCATCGGAGGATTTTTTCCAGACAAAAAATACATAAATCTCTCCTCTCAGGGGGATATGAGGGTGGAAAGTACACTCTAAAAACTGCTGGGTTAAAAAATAACCCAACCTTAACCACACCGCTGGGTCACTATTGGACAGAACACGCGCTGGGTTGGTTTGACCCAAGTGCTGGGTTTTACCATTTAACCCATATTTCTGGGTCATTCATTTGACTCAACCAGTGGGTGAAATTAACCCTCTTGCTGGGTTAAGTCTTACTCATGTGCTGGGTTATTTCTTGTCTCATTGCCTTAATAAAATTAGTAACAAATATTTGTTATATTACGAATGTAAAATAATTATTATCTCTGTAATACAATAAACCAGAGAGGCCACAGTATATGTGATTTCAATCTCATTTAATTTTTTTTAAATTTTATACATTTCTTTAATACTTTTCGTTATTGAATACAAATGTTAATCAATGTCAAAGGTCTGACATGTCCCCCTCATTTCATCTCTGAGGCACAGAATGTGCAGCAATTCACCAGTCATCTCATTTTGTAAATATTCAACCATGTTGGTCCTCACCTGTTGATTACACAAGTCAAGTAGAGTCATCTTTAATTATATAGCACTTTTTACAATACAGATTGTATCAAAGCAGCTTCACAGTAATACTGTAACATGAAAATAATACAACAAAGTTTGTTTCTAGATGAAAAATTGCGTCATTGTCCACCTTAAGGCAAATCAATAATATTGTTGAATATTAAATGTCCCCAACTAAGCAAGCCAAAAGCCAAGGCAACAGTGGCAAGGAACCAAAACTCCATCAGGAGACAGAATGGAGAAAAAAACCTTGGGAGAAACCAGGCTCAGTCGTTCAGTTCTCCTCTGGCCATCGAGCGAACAGTGTATGATTATGATTCAGGCAGCATTACAGGTCAGAGGTCAGATTGAATAAGAAAATTCAGAATATTTATCCAGTTCCATCTGGTTGGAAGTCGGAGTCATCACACCGGTATGGAGACGAGTTTGTTGAGGATTAGTCGTGTCGATGAGGCCTTCACAGGGCTGATGAGGCAGGCCCTTCAGGGATGCATAATGGATGGGTCCAGGCGCAGGTCCACCTTCTGATCTGGATATGGCCTGGATCCGGCTGACTTCAGTAAACTTTAGAATGAACAGAAAGACAAAAATTAGCATAGATGCCATTCTTCTTATTAAATAATGAGTAGGCTACATCAGGTGTTATAGGAAAGTGTCCCTGGTTCCGGCTGACCTATGCAGCCTAATAATCATTTAACTGATTTGAATAATAGAAATGTATAATGTTCTATATGAATGCCAGGTAAAATATATGCGTTTTAGTTTAGATTTAAACTGACAGAGTGTGTCTGCTTCCCAGACAATCACTTAGAGTTTTGCAATAAAACTGACATGCAAGTTAAGTTTTTTTTTGTGGAAGTATCAATTTATTATTGAATATGCAATTAAAATATTGCAAACATTAAATGACCAAATGTGAAAAACAAACAAAATGTGTATTCAGTATTTGCAAACTGAATTATAGTAATAGTAATAAAAGAGTAATTTGGACAAATATTATCAACATTAAGGCATTCAAATAAAACATTACTTTATTAAAAGTAAAATATTACTGTAATGTTGATAGTGTCTTTAACGTTAAAACTCACAAACCCACAAAGCTGCTCGGTAATCTCCTGACTGGCGCTGATGATCGCCTCGTTTAGATGTTACACACAATAAAATACTTCGGGTAGGCTATCATGTAAGTTTGCATTTTTTAAGTTTTAAATATTGACGATCATTCGTTCAACTAAACGGGTATAATTTTCTTCTCAAAACTAACGCCTGTCCATTTATTTCTCCTTTCCTCAGTCGCTGTATATAAAGATTGCAAGTCATATCCTACATAAAAACTAGGCTATATCAAGCTCTTGAAAGCCTTTTTTTGGCAGAAACGATGGTTCGAGACATTACAGAAAACACACGCAGACTGTGCTGGAACTTACCTCAGTCACTTCTTCTGACGAGTATTTCTAAAACTACGCCAGCAGACTTTTCACTCACAACTCACTAGCTAGCCTAACGTACATTAGAGACTCATTTCCCGCTGATTTTACGTGCGAGCCCTGTGAGGAAAGTGCGCGTATGGATTTCATACAAAACGCTTATCTCACTTTTAAATACGCAACGTCCACAATGAATAGGCCTACGATAATTACACGATGAATTTAGAATTTAGACTGCATATTTCAAAAAGGCTGCTGATATAGCTGGTTTAATTTCAACTAAGGATTTAACGTGGCATTTTGTCAAAAAATTCTAACCGGCTAGCTGTGGCTATTTAATGTTTCACAGAAATAAATAGTTACCCCTCACACTTCCATATCAAAGACTGTATGTTGAACAGTGAAATTAGCTTGCTGCTACCACCACAACTTATTAAAAATATAGGTAAACATTCATATTAACTTACCATAAAACACTGCCTGCTCCGAGTGGCGTGCTCCTCGAGTCAGAAGTGAAGAATCCAGAAAGTTCCGCAAAGAATGAAAAAAGTAACCAGTTGCTGGGTCAAAATAACCCAACCAGCGGTTTATTTGTGAATGACCCCCTTACAACTCATTTGACCCAGCATGATCAACCCAATAATGTGTTTACAGTACCCCAAACAGCCCAACTTTTTGACCCAGCACAATCAACCCAACAATTTGTTTACAGAAACAACCCAGCATTTTTTTGAGTGTACGGTAATTCGAAAATACTACAGGTTTTCTACTAATACAAAGCTTAATGCTAAATCCTGAAGTAACCCTTTAATAGGGAGTGGCCAGGCTCTCCGTAGACCCCATGAATTCATTGCCGAATAGGGTATATGTCGAACGTCGCATGACGAAACCGGAAACCTGGTCTCATCGCATCCGCTTGTCATAGAAAGTGTTAACAGCCGTATGAACTGACGCCGATATCTATGGAATTTTAAGGTAATCAGCTAACCTACCTATCTCACTTTGTTATTGGCGTTTTATTCTATTTAAATATCTAAACGTTAGTGTGAAGATTTTTTTTTTTTTTACTTTTAAATATCGATCTTCACATGCGAGGGACATTGGTTATGATCATCTTTGCTCGCTCCTTTTAAGTTATCTTGAGTAAAACAGTAAAAAAATGCAAGAAGCACATACAAAAGACCTGAACCGGAAGCGATGCGTTCTGTTTTCCGGTTTCGTAATGCGACGTTCGACATATACCCTATTACATTTTTTAATGCAAGTATTGGGTTTCAACTTACAAATGAATAATGATACAAATGTAAAATACATGATTACAAATAAAATGAATAATAAAAAACTTTAAAGCTGTTCAAATGTTGACATATATGCAATTATACTCTTATTATATACATAAATGGACCATGGTGAACATGTTAAGACAGTTTGTAAACCCTGTTTTTTTGTTGTTGCTTCAGACAGTTTAATATAACTTTCAAAAGAGTCTAGAAACGTTACGGTCCCTCATTAACGGCAGTTGTGACAGTTGCTAGGCGACAAGAATAGTCCTCGATAGGCTAGACCTGACCAACCCATTTAACCGACCATCGCGGCCTTCGAAAGGCGTGGACTTTGTAGTCGGAGTCTTTCTAAGGATGCAGCCTTTGAATTGGGACACAGCCAATGAAATGTATATTCACAGCGACCACTCAAATGCTATTTGCTCGCTCTATTGTCAGTCAGTGAAACAAATGCTTCAGTGAATGAAATAAATGAGTGCAAATAATCGCACGAAAATGACCCAGCGATGTTCTTATTTATGCCTAGGTCTGATGATTTGTTCACGAACAAAACACCATGTTTTAAATAAATAGTAATCAATCCTTATACAAAAATAAAATTAATAAAAAAGAACAAATTTAAACAATTTATCATCATAAAATAAGAAATAATTATTTGTATGCACAGATTATTAAATATTTTCATTCAGCATATGAAGAAGTCCTACAAACAACAAATGCTGTTAAAATGCTTTTATTTTGAGTGTTTTCCCAGTAAAGGTGCAGTTAATTTGTAATGTTAGCCATTTTCATTCACTTTGGGTATTCAAAACAATAGCCACTCCAGCAGTCCTTAAGTAACCTTTAGCTATCAGATGCTTTAATATTTGCCAGCTGTTAGATGTCAAAAAACAAAAATATATCTGCTGTTTTTTTTCTTCCTGAGATTCATACATGGAATGCAAAAAATACTGCACAATAAATTAAACAATATAAAATCCACATTGAACACAAAACAAGTAGGCATACACAAGTGTATACTTATCTGGCAAGTATAAGAGGAACGTGTTAAATTCTGTGAGAGCTTGTAGCTATGGCATCTATTTAGTCATGTATTAATCATTTCACTTTATCAATATAGTTGAACAGAAATGCTCCATGAGTCTGACCTGTAATGAATATAAGTGGACCATTCTTTAGTTAAAACACACTAGGAACAGGTGTTGATCTGTGGGGCAGTATAATAATGATTTAGAAATATATGGGTTTAAAATGCAATTTTTTTAAAACTCAAATTTGCACAAATTTTCACGTTTAAATTTTTGTCCTGTTGTCAAACTTGTTTTCCTATGAGCCGTCTGATCATAGTTTAAATGTAATTAGCTGGTTATTGCTTGATATCCCAGTAGTTTAACAATATATTGTACACTGCTGAGCAATACAGACTAGGATAAA
This sequence comes from Squalius cephalus, assembly GCF_949319135.1. Lineage (NCBI taxonomy): Eukaryota > Metazoa > Chordata > Actinopteri > Cypriniformes > Leuciscidae > Squalius > Squalius cephalus. The sequence continues at coordinate 5,141,087 of NC_137133.1, read as the reverse complement.
ATTGTATAGCTGCTTTTTAATTTTTGGGTGAAGAATTACCTGTACTTCAGGTGTGCTTAGCACATCATGTGCCAAATGGGACTTAGGAGCCCGATTTTATGCAACGACTGAACTCAACAGATGACACTCTGTCAAAGGCGAACAAAATGTTTAACATCCACATTGAACATTTTAGATGAACAGTGTGCTGCATTTTACATCTTGCAGACATTCAAAAGTGTTTGATTTATTGTACAACCACTTACATGTACAATATAAAAATAACCTTTCAAAAAGACTAGCACTGAAGGTCTGGCACAGAGTTGCAGCAGGTTTCTAAAACCAGAGGAAGTGAGTGATGAGATGATCAGATCTGATTGGTGGTTTGAGTTGTTTATTTTGATTACAACTATATCGTGCAGTAATCCTTTTCAATTTTTTTCACAGGTTTGGCACTTTGTTGTGATCTTCACTTGCCTCTATTGCGTAGTCTGAATGTGTTTGCGTGTGAAAGTGTGGGTTGAGTCAGAGGTCACCCAGGTTCCAGGTGCCTAAAAACTTCCACAGCATCTCATTCTGCTATACCACAATTAGTTCTTCCCTCCATTTTGACAATCCAACAACATCCCTGTAATTCCAATCGTGTATCATCTCACCAGGAAATGACCACAACCAACTGCTCAATTTCATAAACATGAACAAAATCGTTGTCATAATTGTTAGTTCCTTAAATAACTATTCAGACCCTTCTGTGCTCCTCTTGAGAGTGTCTTGAAGGGCCGTCCCGTTAAAAACACGGGGATCACTATTACACACCCAATTTTTGCCTGGGAATGTCGACTACCTCCTGATTGGACATAGACATCAAGCTTATGAGATCTCTGCCATGCCAACACCTCAATGGCTAATATTCAAGGTTGAACCATCCAGATGTTGGCATCCTCTTGCCCCATGTCCTCCTCTTCCTCCTCTTCCTCCTCCTCTTCCAAAGGTTCTTGGGTCCTGAGGGCAAGCTCACGGAGGAAGTCAGGTTCATGAGCTGAGTTCTGGGAGGCGGACTTGAGGCCGATCTTCTTCTTGGTTAAATGGAACTGGTCACGAATGAAGTTGTAAAAGTCGTACTCGTACTTCATCCTTTGGTAAAGCACCTGCAAGGCCTCTATAGTCGGCATGTGCTTCTTCACTGTGCCTGTAAGGTTTCCCATCTTCCAGAATGCTGCAGAGAAATCAGATTTACAAAAGTATGAGCCACAGAGAAATCTACAGTATGCGATTCAAAATAATTTAGCACATCAGTTTTAAGATGAGTTTAATTTTCCAAAACCTCCTCAGAAGATTTAAATACTGTTTTTAATTTTCTCCTTACCTCACCAGGTTTAAAAATGCTCTTTCATTTTTATTCATATTTGCATTAGCATTCATTTTTTTAAATGTTTTATTTAATTTCTTACACAATTCAAAGCAATTGAATAAAACATACTTGGACTCTTGTAGATGCTTAGGACATCACTAAAGTAGTGAGGTAGGAGTCTCTCCAGCAGGAGCAATACATCCTCCAGCTCTTCCAGAATCCCAACAAGTAGGAAGTTCTCTATAACGTTTTGTTTGGCCCTCTCCAAAGCCCAAACTCCAGGCTCTCTGTAGCAGACAATGAAAAATTACATGATAAACATCCAAATATTTCAGTTTGCTTAACTGAAGAGATTCTTTGTGAAAACAGAAACCCGTGTGACGCTCATTCTTCAGCGAAACACAAAAAAGAAGAAACCTTGAAGATTTTTGGTAACCAAATAGTTTCGGTTCCCACTGACTTCCATTGTATTTTTGATACAACAGAGGTCAATATAGGGAACTGAAACTGTTTGGTTACCACCAACATTCTTCAAAATATGCTCTTTTGTTGTTTCACAGATTGCAGCAGAAAGAAAATCATGGAGGTTTTGAACAACTAGTCGATGAGTGAAATTGCAGAGTAGTAATAAAATCTGCATGATTAAAAAACAGCTATTTAACTCGATAATCATTATATATAGCAATACACATGCTTATATACAGTAAATGAATTATAAAACACTAACTCATCAACGTTTATACCCAAATGATGGGTCATAATTACCTGCACTGAGGGTGTTGTCCACAAAAGTATGGAACAATGTAAAAAAGGCGTGGGTTGGAGCACTCTGGGTAGTTCTCCATGATGCAAACGTTAATGTCCTGCAGTGGAGACATGGGGAAATAAGTCAGACTGACAGAGCTACAGCCAAAAAGAAAGCAGCACATTGAACAAAAAAAAATTGGCAAACGGAGCAAAAATTCGAAATGTGCTTAAAAATCATAGACATGCTCATTTTCACTGGACTATATGCTTTAATACTGTAGCAGCCCCATCCAAAGTAGCACTAATCAATTCTAGTGAACACTAGAACTGTTCTACACTACATAACTACTAGGGCTGGGTATCGATTCAGATTTTACAAATCGATTCGATTTCGATTCTCAAGCTCTCAATTCGATTCGATTTCGATTCTCGATTCGATTTTCGATTTTGATTCTAAATTCGATTTCGATTCCACTCAATGAATAGCCTATATATTTAATACAAATCCTATATTTATAAAAAAAAAAAGAAAAAAAGAAAGTAAAGTGAACATAAGTTTGGAAGTGGTTAATTAATAAAAAGAAATTAAGAGCTACCAACCTGTATATTAAACTCTATTTATTTTAAGTACACTTGGGTACATTAAAACAGAACCCAACTCTATATTTCAAATGCATACAATAAATAGACAGGATTTTGATGCAAGATGAAAAATTGATGCTGAAAATTGGACAAGTCAGACCAGTCGCATGCCTTGATCAAACAGGTTAAAAATCCTCATATAAACCCATAAAAAAAAAAAAACTTGCATATATTTTATCTGTCTAGGTAGGACATATAGGCCTACAGAAATTGAATAAAGTTATAAAACAGTCTGCGATGCATTAATTCTAAAGTATATATAGACTAAATAACTTTTGTAACTTTAATAAGGATTAGTCAAGAGCAGTGAGTATTTTTATCTGTTCCCTTTGTTCTTTGATTAACTTTAACGACAGAGATAATTAGTGGCTACTGTGTACTGTCCCTTTAAGAGACCAACCGCTGCTAACAGAGACGCGGATCTCACACGCGCCTCATCATTCACGTTCATCATAAGACTGCTCTTATGTTATGAAGATACTCGACAAAAAGACATTTTGGCATAATTGTGTGTGTTATTGTTCGTTTAAGCACGAAAGAGAACTGTATATTCTGGGCTGTCTTGTGCGCACGCACGATATCAGCGCGAGTCTTTCTGTGTGTCACAGGACATTCACGTCATTGCGTAGGCTTGACATCGCGATTGCGATATGATTAATTGTGCAGCACTAGTTGAGGTTATTTTATAATTAAGATGAAACAAACATAAAATCTCACAGCATTAGCTATAAAATGGAGTTTGCAAGCCTATGAACAGTGGAGGAAAACTAATACTGGCTTTTGGGTAATAGATAAATAAATATGGAAAAAAATCGATTCGTGGCGTTTGAGAATCGATTTTGAATCGACCACATTTTAAAAAACGATTAATCGAAAAATCGATTTTTTTGCCCAGCCCTAATAACTACATCAGTTCTAGTGATGCACGTACTAACCTAGGATACTGTCTAACAGTTGATGGCTGCTCTGTCAAGTCCTCGTCGTCGGTTAGGAACCTGGGTGTGCTCTTTGATACCAATCTTTCATTTGAAAGCCACGTTTCTAGCATCTGTAAAACCGCATTCTTCCATCTTAAAAATATATCTACATTACGACATATGCTTTCAATGAAAAATGCGGAACAGTTAGTTCATGCGTTCATGACCTCAAGGCTAGATTATTGTAATGCTCTACTGGGTGGTTGCCCTGCACGCATAATAAACAAACTACAGCTGGTCCAAAATGCAGCAGCTCGAGTTCTTACTAGAACCAGAAAGTATGACCATATTAGCCTGGTTCTGTCAACACTGCATTGGCTGCCTATAAAACATTGTATAAATTTTAATATATTGCTGACTACTTACAAAGCACTAAATGGTTTAGCTCCCCCAGTACTTGAGCGAGCTCTTAACGCATTATAGTCCTTCACGTCTATTGCGATCTCAAAACTTTGGCCAGTTGATAATATCCAGAATATCAAAATCAACTGCAGGCGGTAGATCCTTCTCCTATTTAGCACCTACACTCTGGAACAGCCTTCCTAACATTGTCCGGGAAGCAGACACACTCTGTCAGTTTAAATCTAGACTAAAAACACATATCTTTGGCCTGGCATTCATATAGAACATTATACATTTCTATTATTCAAATCAGTTAGATCAGGGTTCCTCAAACTCGGTCCTGGATGGCCACTGTCCTGCACAGTTTAGCTCCAACCCTGATCAAACACACCTAGCTGTGAGTTTCTAGTGATCCTGAAGACATTGATTAGCTTGCTCAGGTGTGTTTGATCAGTGTTGGAGCTAAACTCTGCAGGACAGCGGCCCTCCAGGACCGAGTTTGAGGAACCCTGAGTTAGATGATTATTACGCTGCATAAATTAGGTCAGCTGGAACCGGGGACACTTCCTATAACACCTGATGTACTCGTTACATCATAAGAAGAATGGCTTCTACGCTAGTGTTAGTCTTTCTGTTTATTCCGAGGTTTACTGAAGTCAGCCGGATCCGGGCCGTATTCAGATCAGATGGTTGACCTGCGCCTGGACCCATCCATAAGGCATCCCTGAAGTACCAGCCTCATCAGCCCTGCGAAGGCCTCATCTATACGACAGCCATCGGCACTGATCCTCAACAAACTCGTCTCCATACCAGCGTGACTCCGATCTTCAACCAGATGGAACTGGATAATATTCTGAATGTTCTGATCCAATCTGACTTCTGATCTGTAATGCTGCCTGAATCATAATCATACACTGTTCGCTCGTTGGCCAGAGGAGAACTGGCCCCTGACTGAGCCTGGTTCCTCCCAAGGTTTTTTTTCTCCATTCTGTCTCCTGATGGAGTTTTGGTTCCTTGCCACTGTTGCCTTGGGCTTTTGGCTTGCTTAGTTGGGGACATTTAATATTCAACAATATTATGGATCTGCCTTAATTAAGGTGGACGATGACGCAATTTTCTTCTAGAAACAAACTTTGTTGTATTATTTTCATGTTATCACTGTGAAGCTGCTTTGTTACAATCTGTATTGAAAAAAGCGCTATATAAATAAAAGGTTAAAAAAACCACAAGGGGGCACCACTTACACAAGTTGTGTCTTCTGAAAGTTATGTGACGCCACTACAGTACATCCAAAACACAAACAATCACTCATCTGTAACAATGTTTTATCACTTAATTTGATCCCAAATCTATAATCAACATTGGAAACATTAAATGGGAAGATATGCAATCCATGGAGACTCGTATGCACACTTATTTAAAACACACAACAGGAGAGGCCTATGAAACCAATGTATTTTATTTCTATTTTTATCTAGCAAAAAGAAACCAGACTAAAGAAGTCCTGAGATAAATATGCCTCTCCCTTGTTTAATTATCAAGACTACAATACGTGAAGTCCTCAGAGAACAATATGGACAAGAATAAAAAGATTATATGGAAAAACGGGAGAAGACGATATGAAGTTTTCCTCAAAACAATAATGCAGCCAACGTTGCTATAACGATGAAACTAGATGAGAACATATTACATGCTGAAAATTAGATGGTCAAGATGACACTTCTTGGAAAAGAGGGCAGTTTGTCAAGTTAACATCCTCGTCTCTAACTCGTGCACGAGAGAGGTTACGTAAAGACTCCACGCACTCCTTCCCTTTCATGAGCCCCAGGTGCGGGAATCACATGCAAGCTGTGGGTCTAGAAGAGAAGGGCCCTCATGCTGGCAGGTAGAAAAACATACTCTTGAGTTATTTCAGCATTAATCTTTCACCGTAGGATGGCCTTTACACATGCCAAGTATGAGTCGATACGCAAACGTTATTTCTCCGCCTTTCAGGAGCCCTAATTCAGGAAATTAAAAGGTCCCCTAAAGATGAAACTCGTTTGCATTACACGTTGTTTAGAAATTTACTTGGATTATCTCCATTTCATGACTATTAAAAGTATGAAGGTTTTTCAATGATCAGTTACTTTTGAATATTAATGTTTCTGATAGTTTCTCTGGTTTTGTTTGACCCCTCAAAATGGTGGGTGATTTATGTAATTAAACTGCAGACTTGAGTATCTTTGGAATTTTGTTAATTTTTCAAGCTGGTTTTAACTTTCAGTTTTTAAATATCAGTCAACTGGCTTTTTTTTATTTATTTTTTTAATTTTTTTACTGCCCCCCTCCCAAATTTCTTTTTTCTGATTTTTAAGCTGGTTTTCACTTTCAGAGTTTTTGGATAAGAGTCAACTGGCTTTTTACTGTCCCCCTCCCAAATTCTGTACTTTCACATTCTAAAATACTTAATATTCTAAGTATTTGAGTGCATTGCTTTCTTTTCGTTTATTCTACTAAAACAATTAAAATTGTGGTCAAATTTTTAAAATGCAATTTATAAAAATAAGTCCAGGATAGATAGCACCCCTAAATCAAAGAACCATTATGAATATTCTCCTCCTTTTTTTTTTTTTTGCATCACATCAAAACTGCCTCATGTCTTAGCTTCTCTACCATTTGCCACACATGTGCACAGGTTTTAAACAGTATTGAACATTAACAAACAATGGAATGGAATTTATACACAATTTAAATTAAGTTAAAGCATATTCCATTAATTTAAGCATAAGCCTTCAGATAAAAGGTTTTTTTAAGATTATGATAAACATATAGTCAAATGTGTCCAAACAAAGGCTTGATATCTTGTCATGATATATATAGGTATAAGCAATGAAGAAATTACAGTAATTATAAACATCGATGCTCAGATTGGGATGTTTGTTTAAAACTTAATTCACTGATTGTGAACTAGAGCTAGAAAACAAACAAAAACCAGATTGTTGTGTTTAGCTTTCTTTCACTGCTCTCTAAACGTGTTCATTTGTTGACAATATCAGGCTGATGCACTGGCGATTCCTTCAAAGCAGTGGAGCTCCAGGAGGGCCAGTTCCTTTAACAATACTCACTCTGTGTGTATCTGAATAGAGTCTAAAAGCCAAGAGCGCATCAATGTCCTTTCATCCGCATCTCCACTCACTCCCAATGGAAACACATACAACTCTGATGGATATGCACTTTGAACGCACAAATGCTATTGCTGAAAGAAAAACAAGTAATGTCCCATTTAGGCTTCCGTTGACTTTTTGGTTTATAAAAAGGAAACAAGTATTTAAGTACAGAAAGCCAGATGGTCAAAAGGGTAAATGTCTGAACAGAAATGTCATCCTCTAACTGATCACCAATTACACAGCAACTTACAGAACAACACCCTCAAGCCTTGAAGAGATAATGGTGCCTTAAAGCTGAGCCATACATTTAAAACAAACAATTAAAGACAATTCAATGAGGAGAAAGATGATGTTTGGTGGAGTGGAGAAAAAAGAGAGTATATAAAAAGAAAGTAAGTCTGTTTGGACATATGAAATGACATATAAAAAATTACAGCAAATGTCTAGTGTGCTTCTGGCAAACATCCCGAGCAGTAAAACCGGTCAGTGTTCCTCTCTAGAAGGACCCACTTCAGCTCAGGTGACACACTTATTTGGCCTTGTGTTCTTGATTCAGTCCCAAGGTGGCCATTTCACTAAGCACCTAGGAACACAGCCATTGCAATTTACCCCTAAACTACCTCCAGATGGACGTCACCACGCAACATGCTCTGCCTCACACTAAAGAAAGCATTTTTCTACGGTGGCCCAGTAGTGCACAACACAACAAAATTTATAAAGCAAGCATAAGTTCACAACACAACGGAAATGAGCCACAACACAACGAAATAAAGCCGCAACACAACGGAAATGAGCCAACAACACAATGGAAAATGTACAACACAACGAAATAAAGCCACAACACAACGAAATAAAGCCGCAACACAACGGAAATGAGCCACAACACAATGGAAAATGTACAACACAACGAAATAAAGCCACAACACAACGAAATAGAGCCACAACACAACGAAATAGAGCCACAACACAACGAAATAAAGCCGCAACACAACGGAAATGCTCCCGAGGGCTCTCGGAGCGCATTATTCCATGCCACTGAGTCTAAAACATTTAACTACACCACTATTAGTTTTAACAGTATGTAGCTAACCATTGTATATCGACATTTATTAATTCAAAATCACCAATGTGGCATTATAGCTGCATATTTATTATACTCTAGAATGCTTTGATGCGCTACCAGCGCATGATCCCTAAGGGAACGTCCGCCAATTCTTTCAAGTTGTTTAAACGTATAATTTGCATTAATTCAAATTACTTTTAAAGGTCCCATGACATGCTATTTTTTGTAGGCTTTAATATAGTCCTTAGTGGTCCTTAGTACTGTATCTGAAATCTCTTTCCAAAAATTTTGCCTCGGTGCAGAATTATAGCCACTACAAGCCAGTCCCAGAATGAGCTTCCTTCAGACGGGCCGTTTCGGTGTCTGTAGCTTTAAATACTAATGAGGAGGAGAAAGGCGGAGAAAGGCGGCGCAAGGTGGAGGGTGGGTGTGGCCTTGACCATCTTGCGCAACGGTACCATGCATGTTTGTTTATGTTGGATATATTGCAATGGCACGAAGACACGCAGTCGTTCAAGCATTTCAGTTTGACCCAGAATCTGATCCAGATGGAGAAGCAACGGATGAAGAAGTTGCAACTCAGCGGCTCCAGCAGGACGTTTCCGAATGGTTAGTTTAAAATATTATGTCTGGATACGGTACTTTATTCGGATGGTTTACAGTTATTATCATGTAGCTAACGCGAACTCATGAGAGATCTGTAACGTCTGTAATTTATCTTATTACAATTACATCAAGCTCTGCGATCTTGAAATGCGGATATCGCGCGTGCCATATAACCAACAGGAAAACGGTTATCCAAATAACAAAGAAATGTACAACACTCGCGTTACAGTGTGTGTAACTTGATGCTGTCTACCTTTACAATAGCGCAAGTAACTGCATAGCTGCATAGCTAATGTTACAGCCACATTCTACGTGTAACAAGCTAGGTAACCATAAACAGTAAAGCAACACACTTATATATAATTTATTGACTTACTTGTCCGACGTTCAGCAAGCCCAGCTCTGTATTAACCATTCGATGTTCATTTGTACATCCAATTATTGAGCAATTATTATGCTTTGCTCGCTCAAAAGCCATGATATCTCTCGTGGACAAACTAAAATCGCGAGCGCGCGTTCTACTTCCTAGCTCATTTTCTCATGGTCGGGAAATATTCTCTGGGCGGGCAAAGCAGAGAAAGGGGAGGTAACATTTCTCCTTATAACGTCATAAGGAGATTCAAGATCAGCCCGGTTGAGCTTCCATTTTCTCAAAGGCAGAGAAAAATAGCAAAAGCTCGATTTACACCGATTAAAATTTCTAGAAACTTTGGGACCATATACAGGCTAGGGGAACTCATATTAATGTTAAAAAACCTCAGAAAGTGGAAATTTCATGTCATGGGACTTTATTGTATTGGTAATAGACTGACTTACTAAAGCTGATTTTTTTATTTTTTTTCAATACCTCCCTTCATTACAGTAAACAATTGTTATTTTTTTAGGACATTTCTATAATATAATAAAAGTTTTTTTTTTTTTTATCATGTTTCAAAGGTTGTAGTTCCTATTAACCAGACTGACTTACAACAGGTGAAATTGTGCCAATAGCTCCCTATATGCACAGTAGCCTACACAATTTTTTTTTATATATAAAACATTAGGCCTACTTTTTTCATCTCCTAAAGCTTGTGGTAGGTTCCTAGTGACCATACTGACTTATTACAGGTGAAATTGTGCCAATACATTCCTGTAATTCTGCAATTCACCAAATGGTTTGTGTTTTTATTTATCAAATTATATTATAAATTATACGTTTTAACCACTTGTTGGAATTGCCAGACGTTCCCTTAGGGATCATGCGCTGTGGTAGCGCGTCAAATAATTATCCAGTATAAATACACAGCTATAGGTGATTTTGAAGTATATTTTATGTCGATATACAATGGTTGCATGCTGTAAAAACTAATCGTGGTATTTATAAATTAAGACTGCAGACTCTATAGAACAATGGCAAGGAAAACTAACTTTACCGAGCTCCGAGAACCCTCTAGTGCAGGGGTGGGCAAACTTTTTGGCTCAAGGGCCACACTGGGTTTTAAAAATTTGACAGAGGGCCGGCCCAGTAGCAGATTATGAAGCACGATCTCATGAAAGTGCGTATCTATACCACAAATTTTATTTCTCGTGCCATTTATATGCCAAAAATGATTTTTTTTTTTTTTTTGCGTGCATGCTACACACTGTAAACCCCTTGGTTAGGATTAGGGGTGTGGAGTGCGTGCCTATTATATGCCATAAAGTGCATATCATATGCACGCGAAAACATATTATGCACTACAAATACAATTCGTGGTATTCGCACTTTCATAAGATCGGGCTGAGCAAACAGACAACGTTGTGGCAATGTCTGTGCGAAATTCAACAACTGAGAGACGACATTCTGACAATAATTTTTTTTATGCTAGATATCCCCCATTTAGCATGTTATGTTTTGATGTTAATTTTTAAAGATGTTAGATAATTATAGCCTATACTTTTTAAATATTTTTTATCCTTATTATTATTTAATGGCCTAACAGTAAATTAGAAACAAAACATCTGCAAGTGTACACTTAGAAGAGTAAAAATGACAGGTTACGTTAATTCAACTTTATTAAAACTGAATGGCAATTTGCACTTCCAAAAGTCATACATTTGTGGAAATAAACTAATATACTAATTTATTTTAAGAATAATAAAATAAAACATAAAAGGCAAAGGGAGATCAGAACATTTAATGAAAAAAAAAACGGGTTCTGTACATGGCAGACAGGGGAGCGTAAGTTAGTCGAAAGCCGGACGATAAAGGTCGGTAAACGGAATCGGGCAGGATACATCCACAAATCCAGAGGAGCAAAGAAACTAAATAGCAGACAAATCAAAGGAAAAACTAAGGTGTGCAAGCGGTTACCAAACATTTTTTTTCTCATTGAGTTTCCAAAAAAGGAAAAAACATTAACGTGCAACAAGTCTATGCGCTCAAGTTGCTGTCTGTTTGGTTTCCATGGTGACGCGTCATTGCTTGTTACGTGACACACCGCAGCCACAACAGCGCTGAATGAATGATGATCTGCTTTTATGTCATTTTTCCTTTTTTACATTTGTTAGCTGTGGCATGCAATATCTGATATTCCGATTGTCAAATATATGCAACGCAATATATATATATTATATATATATATAACGCAAAGTATTGCAAGAAAAAAGGCTAAATTAATGCGATCTTAAGACAATTTTTTTAAATACTCGGCGGGCCGGATTAAACAGCCTAACGGGCCGCATGTGGCCCGCGGGCCGTAGTTTGCCCACCCCTGCTCTAGTGGTTGGGAGCATTTCCGTTGTGTTGCGGCTTTATTTCGTTGTGTTGTACATTTTCCGTTGTGTTGCGGCTTTATTTCGTTGTGTTGCACATTTTCCGTTGTGTTGCGGCTTTATTTCGTTGTGTTGTACATTTTCCGTTGTGTTGCGGCTTTATTTCGTTGTGTTGCGGCTTTATTTCGTTGTGTTGCGGCTTTATTTCGTTGTGTTGTAAATTTTCCGTTGTGTTGTGGCTCATTTCTGTTGTGTTGTGGATTCATTTCGTTGTGTTGTGGCTGAATTTCGTTCTGTTGTGAACTTATGTTTGCTTTTTAAATTTCGTTGTGTTGTGCACTACTGGGCCACCGTATTTTTCAGTCTAGAAAACACACAAAAAAACAACAACAACAACAACAACAACAACAAAAAAAGCAAATAATAAATACTGGTTACTGCATTCATAATGCTTGGCTGTATTTGAGCAAAGCAGAGATTAGACGAGATGATAGGTTACGAAAGGAGACAAGAAGTCAGTCTGCCAGAGAAATGAGAACCTGGATGAGTTCCACTAACGGGGGCAATTTCCTTCCTATGTGCACGGCTGCGCACACACACACACACACACACACACACACACACACACACACACACACACACACACACACACACACACACACACACACACACACACACACACACACACACACACACACTTCAGCTGTTGAAACAATGTTTTTAGTCATTAGTAAACATCAGTACTACAGCTTTGAAGGTCTTCCAGCATACCTCACACAAATACAGTGTTTTTTTTTTGTTTTTTTGTGAGTAATGACCTTACAGAACAACTGAGTTTGCTGGCACAAGGACATTTAATTTTGATCAAAAGTGACAGTAAAGACATTTACAGTTTTTACCAAAGATTTCTATTTCAATTCAAATAAATACTGTTTTGAACTTTCTAATCAAAAAACCCTTTTTCAGCTTTGCCATTACATATAAGTGTTAAAAGGAAACCAGCTTGAAAATTTTCAGTCACAGCAGGTGAAAGAGTCCTAACCCCCACTCCTTGTCCTTGTGAGCATGGCCATTCCTCTAAAACACACACTTTATAAACTCACTTCACATGCTTCAAACTTATGGGACGACTGCAAATGTGTTCGTGTTGGTGAATGCATATGTCTTGAGTATGTGTGTGGGCGCGTGCACATCCATTCAGATTATGGGGAAATTCCCAAGTACGTCATAGATTATTATAATTAAACTAAATTCAGAAGGAAAGATCAAAAATGAAACTTCAATAGGATACCATTTGAATGCTCATTCTTGTCAAAGTGCCCAGCTATTACAGACACATAAATCAAGCAAACAGATATGTTTAGTGTGAGATAGATCACAAGCCACAGTAATCCTAAATTATAAAAACAGAGATGTGGTCTTTATAGTGAAGGTTCGATTATATTTATTGTAGTAGTCTAGTCTCTCATTAGCTAAGATAAGTTCAATTCCTATCGTAACAGAACTGCTACTGTTCTGTGTTATCTTGTTTCATACATTGTGAACTGAACCTACTAACTGAACCATGCTAACCTGCCATGCTAACCTGCCAAACCTGCCAAATCCCCTACTCAGTAGAAATATTCATAGATTAATCTCATTACACCGGGTACCACATACATTAACAGAGAAATCAGTCTGGACTGAATTAACTAGAAACTTGATCAAGAAAAGGTCCCAGTTAATGTTCCAGATTAATGCGTGTCTGGGAAACTGGCCATTTATGTTTTATGAAAAACAGATTTGAGCCATAATTCTGTCACAATCCTTAGTCGACTGATGTAATTCTTCGAGCAATGCCAAGTTTTCATGCGATTGTCTTGAGTTTCAGCATTTATGTAGTTTGTTTTCCAAATCCAAATCAGAGGTTAGAGCATTTAGCAATGCAATTGACTAAAAAAGCAAGTATGACTAATCAATTCCTGAACATTCTGCTCACATTGTCTGAGCTAATTTCCAAACATAAAGCCAGACTCCTGCACCCACTCTCACAAACAATCATTGTGCAACAAATTCATTCCCAAGGGGAAATAGAGTCCCCGAGTCGAGTCACTCGATGGTCACGCTGCTATTTTCTCTGTGCATATAAGTACAACTCCTATCTGTTTGAATAGGTAAATTACTAGTCATACTGTATGGAGCTCTGTTGCAGTGCACTAAACTACAGTAAGCCCTTCACATCACTATTCAGATGTGTAAGTTTGAACCTGCGCTCAACTTCAGTTCTGCTGCATCCCTATAGTAACCAGCAAAAAAAAAAAAAGTGTTGATGCACAAGATTAACAAAGTTCATGTTAAAGTTTTCTTAATAGGATTGAGTTTCTGTGCCTAATTAGGTATTTCTTTAACTACAAAGCAGGGTGTAGCTCAAGGGGTTAATTTGCCCACAAACAGTAGATAAACATGCATTTATTTTTTGTCTTTTTATCCCCCTGAATGAACAAATGGTATTTCCATTTTAAAACTCAGAATAAATAATGACCATTGCTAACGCTGTGTCTACACTGGATAGGGCGCAACGCAATGAGTCCCTGACAGTAAACTGATGCTCCGTTCTATTTATTATGTACTCTATCTCTATGCATTTGACAACTTTTGACAATGAAATAATATTATACTTTTAGATGTTTTCCTCACACATTACATCTCAAGCATGCTTTTGTATCCTTGCACTAACTTTAAAAAAAAATTATATTTGGGACAAAATTGATGGTTGTGGTGAAAATTAGGAAGAAGAGGAAGAATTTAGAAAGAGTCTCTGACCAAATATCTCTCGTCATCTTTCATCTGGGGTGTGCGGATCAAGTGATTCTGCTCTCCTCTCCAGTCCCCAAACCGACGAAAAAAGTAATTGGAGAGGAAACGGTTAATGGGATCCCTGATGATGTTTATGTAGACAGGCTGTTCTATCCTAAACCTGAGAAAGAAAGAGAATGAGCACTGAATCCATCACTAATTTAACGGCAGCATAAAATGTGCGTCTTTATCTTGAACCTGATCAGATACATTCAGATAAATAATTCCTGATTTGCTTACCTTGTGAAATTGAGAAAGTGAACATGTCTGGTGTACAGAAAAGGCTGTGGAATAGTGCTAATGTTTCTCATCAAATCCACCTGGCAAAAAATCAACACAAATAAACCGAGATTAAAATGCATGTTACATAACCGTTCATGAGCATCTCTTCATTCAACAACACTGACAATTATGATAAATCAAAATAGCAGTGCGATGCAACAAGTTACAATTGCAGAACACAAAAAAAATCTATATTTTAACCACTAGAAGCATCGGTTGCACGACATGTAATTATATATACTTCCGGTCAAACAAATAAATAAAACACTAACAAACAAATGAATTACAGGGTATATTAATTAAAGCTGCTGTCTTCAGTGGCTATAAAACCTTCAGCCACAGCTGTGGATCTATTTAAAAAAATAAACCATAAACGTTATGCAAGTAGTTTCAAGTTTCAAAGTGAATTTTAGAATCGCAGACACATCTTTGTGGGGACTCTCCATAGACGTAATGTTTTTATACTGTACAAACTGTATTTTCTATCCCCATACACTAACCCTACCCCTAAACCTACCCATCCCAGAAAACTTTCTGCATTTTTACATTTTCAAAAAAAAAAACACATTCTGTATGAATCAAAAGCTTGTTTCCTCATGGGGACTTCAATTTAGGTCACCACAATGACACGAGTCCCCAATGAGGCGGTGTGCATTCAGGTTGAAGTCCCCACCGGGATAGAAAAACACACACAATGGTCTAAAACTCAAACTGGTCCTCACAAAGATAGTTGTACAAGTACACACACACACACACACACACACACACACACACACACACACACACACACACACACACGTCTGGTTCACTATCTTTGTGGGGACTCTCCATAGACTTAATGGTTTTTATACTGTACAAACTGCATCTTCTATCTCCTTACACTAACCCTACCCCTAAACCTACCCATCACACACAACTTTCTGCATTTTTACATTTCCAAAAAAACTCATTCTGTATGATTTATAAGCTTGTTTACCCATGGGGACCTCCGTTTAGGTCCCCACTGTGACACGAGTCCACATGAGTCTGTGTGCATTCCGGTTGAAGTCCCCACTGGGATAGAATAACATGAACACACACACACACACTCACACAAAACATTCTTTGCGTGGATGGTACGTGGTGCAGTGGAAAGAAGCTGACTTCTCATTACCTTAATGTTTCCTAATGAGGGCCATCTGGGGCCCCAGTCAGCCCTGATAGAGCCCATGTGTCTCTAAATGCATGTTACAGTCTCTACAAACATACCTACACAGGCATAAGGAGACTTAACAATCCCTATAACAGATCACCATACGAGGAGCGGGATGGCGTAATGCTGGTCCGGTGTGCCAGGACGGTATGTGTAGAGTGCAGCACTGGACAATAGGTTCCAGAAGTTTCTGGCTTGGAAAAGACCACCCTCAGAATTGAGATTTCATACCGAAATCGAAACCTCTTTATACCCCACATCTCCGTCAAACAGCTTACCACACTGTAACAAGTGCCCCACTTAAGCTTTAATCTTTTATCAAACGCTGCGTCAAAGCCAAAACACACATTCTGTAACAACCTGAGGAAATGACATCATCTTAATGAGATTTCCTGTGCTGTAAACGCTTATATGGGCACAGACATGGCCATGCAATGTACAGCTAAAGTAATGATATACGAGGTGTTGGCAGAACCACATCACAAGTAACACCTCAGGTTGTGTGACACTGGGTAAGCAGTCTGTGGTTTAGTGTTTTGAGGCGAATTAAAAATGTACAGCTTATTATAATGACATGCCAGAATAAACATGAGTGTGACCCGATGCTTTATTTTGCTTACTAATACACGGTTTAGGTCATTATAGTTTTTTTCTAAAATGTTTTAACCGTTAAATTATTTTGGTGGAAAAAGTATCATGGTTTCCACAAAAATATTAAGCAGCACAATAAAAGTAAGTAAAAATGCATAACAAAGTACATTTTTAATCTATATTGTGCTGCAACTTCTCATGTCAAGCGCAAGAACATTAGAAAGCACTGAAGATAGCAATGTGCTGAAACGTTTGCTTGCTGGTGTCTATTTCTTTTTAACTCACATGCACTTTGCACGATGCAATTTATAAAATAAAAAAAATGTTTTTGTAGACTTTTCCAGTCTTGAGTGGATCAGTGTGCGGTTAGCCACCCTTTTTGTTCATTGCGCAAGAACATTAACATTACGTATCTGGAATATATGACCACTGATGGTTAACAGCAGAGTCTTCAGAATTTTCATATTTGTTTGAATATGAAATACCCCTTAAATGACAAAACCTTGTTCTACACAATCACATTATGATGTGAACATAATGATTGTTTAATGGAGAGGAGGTTCATTCGTACTTGTCTCATTGAAAGCTCAGACTGAACATTCCCTTTATACACACACAAATAAACTTTCTTCTCTAAATGAGAGTTTTATGACCCTTATCCCGCAGAGTAATTTGCATTTGTTTAGGAGACTCTGCAGATGCTCCAACGCCACAAACAGGCCATCAATCACAATCACAGCTGTCAGCCAGAGCAAACAAGGACTGGAAATACACTTAACGCGCACAAAGAACGTTATGCTAATTATGGACAACTAATTATGGACGAAGCCGAGGGGTTAATTCTCCAAGCAAGGTCAATGGTCTATCAGATTATTAAACTTCACTTGTGCATAAATGATACACTTCAAAACTCTACATTAAACCCTTATTTTATTGAGTTAAGATTGGGCCAACCCATTAATTTATTATTATTATTATTATTATTATAATAATAAAATTATTTCCACATTTTAGAATACCAGTAATGTCATGCAAGCAATAAAATAAAACAAGTGGAAATATGGAAATTATGAAGTGACCAGAAGTATTAAACAAATCCAAACAATCTTATATTTTAGCTTCTTCAAATATAGCCACACTTTGTCTAGATAAATATAAATAGATTGATTTAAACATTGTATGTATGTGCCGGTGACTGAGTGCGGTCCCACTGGATCATACGGCACCTTCACACCTTCTTGTTTGCTCTTGCAGTAGTTTCACCAACCAGGTATGGACATTTGTTTATGTAAGATTCTAAGATAAATCATCAAACAGAACACAAAAGCAGATATTTCGAAGACCGGAGGGGGTCCAGATATCTTTCATTGTATGGACAAAAAGACATTTAGAAAATGTCTTCTTCTGCATTCCACAGAAGAAAGAGTCATTAAGGTTTGGAACGTCAGAGAACATTCTAAGAATATCTGATACACTGTGAATCACTTTCATTTGCTGTTTTCCCCTCTCTCTCTCTCTCATCTTTCTGAACACACACCACCGTTTAGGACAGTTGGTCGTTCTGATGGCAAAGAAACCTGTATGTGTTCTGAGCTTACCCCCTGTAAACACACACATTTAATATTAGCTTTGAGTATTTACCATACATCTAACCAGTTTACACATTTGAAAACCTATGAATAATGTATCACTCAGAAAAAAAACATTTTATTCTAGGGTTCTGGAAGGTCCCGTGCTGTCCAGAAAGAATTATGAGTGTACTCTGGGATATAGACAGATTTCCAGTCAGAAGTGTTCATTTTCACTTTTATTTCACTCTCCCACTCAACAAACGTATATGAGTGTTATTTAATCAGCTTATTTATTTGAGCTTTTCATAGGTTGAGTTTAGCTGTGTGGAGGTGTGGTGGCTTGACTCTACCCAAACGGGATGACAGAATATTTTCTTTTCCTCTCCGCAAAGGAAGAAAGTGTGTGTTTTTCTCCACAATGAGTGCCATTCGGATGTGTTTCATTGCCGCTGGCATTCAGTGAGCATTTCCCTTGGCAAACACCTTTATTTAATCACATCAGCAAGTTTTCACAGTATGCTTTTTATATTAGCATGCTTTACAACTTCTCTGAGACATTAGTTGCCTCAGACACACTCACCCATCCACTGACCTGCTCATGCTTTGTGAGTCTGGTTTTGTTATGGATGTCAGAGGACACCAGGTTAAACTGGTGCTTTTCTGCCAAAATCCTCAGCAGCAGAACGACTGTCCGACTTCCACACTTGCCAACCCTGTTGTAGATCACCTGACTTGGGAATGGCAGCTCCTAGAGACACAGACATTGAAATACATAGTTATTAGAAAGAAGTGGACGACTTTATGCAACCCTATCTTCTCTTCCATGTCAGTCTCTGACGCTGTTCATGATGAACACACAAAAAGCATTCTCGTTGCTTCATAAAATTAAGGCTGAACCACTGTAGTCACATGGACTATTTTAACGATGTCTTTACTACCTTTCTGGGCTTTGAAAGTGGTAATTGCATTGCAGTCTATGGCTGGTTCAGAAACCTCATGGATTTCATCAAAAAAAAACTTAATTTGTGTTCCCGAAGATGAACGAAAAGAAAGAAAGAAAGAAAGAAAGAAAGAAAGAAAGAAAGAAAGAAAGAAAGAAAGAAAGAAAGAAGAAAAAAAGAAAGAAAAAGAAAAAAGAAAAAAAAAAGAGAAAGAAAAAGAGAAAGGAAGAGAAAGAGAAAGAAAAAGAAGAGAAAGAAAGAGAAAGAAAGAAAGAAAAAGAAAAAGAAAAAGAAAAAGAGAAAGAAAGAAAGAGAAAGAGAAAGAAAGAAAGAAAAAGAAAGAAAGAAAGAAAGAGAAAGAAAGAAAGAATGAGAAAGAAAAAGAAAGAAAGAGAAAGAGAAAGAAAGACAAAGAAAGAAAGAGAAAGACAAAGAAAGAAAGAGAAAGAGAAAGAAAGAAAGACAAAGAAAGAAAGAAAGAAAGAGAGAAAGAAAGAGAGAAAGAGAAAGAAAGAAAGAAAGAGAAAGAAAAAGAAAGAAAGAAAGACAAAGAAAGAAAGAGAAAGAGAAAGAAAAAGAAAGAAAGAAGGACAAAGAAAGAAAGAAAGAAAGAAAGAAAGAGAAAGAAAGAAGGACAAAGAAAGAAAGAAAGAAAGAAAGAAAGAAAGAGAAAGAGAAAGAGAAAGAGAAAGAGAAAGAAAGAAAGAAAGAAAAAGAGAAAGAAAGAAAAAGAAAGAAAGAAAGAGAAAGAGAGAGAAGAAAGAAAGAAAGAGAAAAAGAGAGAGAAAAAAGAAAGAGAGAGAAAAAAGAAAGAAAGAAAGAAAGAAAGAAAGAAAGAAAGAAAGAAAGAAAGATAGATCAATAATTGAGCCACATTTAGTGCACACTGCACAGTGCCCCTGGAGTAAGCCGAGGTTAAGTGTTTCACTCAAGGACACAATGGTGATAGTTCAGGTTTGCCCCTTCAGGAACTCAAATCTAGAAGCTTCCAGTTTCCAGCTCAGATCTTTATTCACTACTCCAGACCACCATAAGATGTCTTTAAGAAAGAGTCAGAGGAATTGTTTTTACTCCTAGATGAACATGCAGTGTGGAAAGAAGAATGGAATTCCCTGCAGGTCAGCATCCTAGATGGAACTGGGTTTGGAGAGCTGCTCTGTCCCCTTTGTGTATGTAATTTGAGAAATGCTCCTAAGAACAAACATTTATGTCAGAAGCAGTCTGTGTGTTTATGTTTGAATGTGTGACATGATTTTCAACTTCAGGTCTGTAAACACACTCCCTTGTTCCAACCTAAATTCCTCTTGGGAGTCTCGGGACCCCTTCAAGCCTTTTATTATTTGGTCTCTCTCAGTCTCTCACTCCATAGTGTGGAACAGCGCTCTCTCCCAAAACAACAAATGCGTTCAAGTTCAGAGAGAATGCCCTCTTTTCTCCTCGCACACACATAAGAGGCCTTGTCTGAGCCCAGCTGCCTTGCCATTTCTCCCCCATCCTGTTTTCCTCCATTTCTCTCCCTCTCTCGACATTTACTCCTGTCTCACTCTTCTTCTTAGATAATCACGCTTCTATACATGTCCTTCCTACTCTAATGCAAAATAAATGCATCCTGCAATTTTTGGATTGTTCTGTTTCAGAAGCCTTTATAGATCCACTATATTACACTACAAAAGTCACAACACATTCAAAAGTTTGTGGTCAGTAATTAAAATAATAATAATAATAATAATAATAATAATAATAATAATACTTTTATTAAGCAAAGATGCATTACATTGATCAAAAGAACATTTTAAAAGATAATTGCGACTTTTTATCTCACAATTGCGAGTTTACATCTCGCAATTCTGACTTTATTTCTCAGAATTGCGAGATATAAAGTCAGAATTGGCGTGAAATAAAGTCGCAATTGCGTGTTATAAAGTCAGAATTGCGAGATATAAAGTCAGAATTACGAGATATAAAGTCAGAATTCTGACTTTTCTCGCAATTGCGACTTTATTTCACGCAATTCTGACTTTATAATACGCAATTGGGAGATATAAAGTCAGAATTGCATGATATAAAGTCGCAATTGCGTGTTATAAAGTCAGAATTGTTAAAAGAGGTAAAAAAAAAAAAGTGTCTTTTTTTTCCTTAGAATTGGACTTTATATCTCACAATTCTGAGAAAAGATGTCAGAATTGCGAGATATAAACTCGCAATTATGTGTTATAAAGTCAGAATTGCGAGATATAAAGTCAGAATTGCGTGATATAAAGTCAGAATTGCGAGATATAAAGTCAGAATTGCGTGATATAAAGTCGCAATTGCGAGAAAAAAAGTCAGAATTCTGACTTTATAACACGCAACTGCGACTTTATTTCACGCAATTCTGACTTTATATCTCGCAATTCTGAGAAATAAAGTCAGAATTGCGAGATGTAAACTCGCAATTGTGAGATAAAAAGTCGCAATTGTCTTTTAAAATGTTTTATTCTGCGGCGGAAACAAGCTTCCATATGAAGTAGTATTACTAGTAGTATACTGAAAAGTATTAAGCAGCACAACAGTTTTCAACATTGATAGTAATAAGAACATTTTCTTGAGCATCAAATCAGCATATTAGAATGTTTTTTGAAGCATCATGTGACACTGAAGACTGGAGTAATTATGCTGAAAATTCAGCTTTGCCATCACAGGAATAAATTACATAATATTACCAACATTTTTGCTCAAACACATGCAGGCCTTGTCCACACTAATACGTTTTAGTTCACTCTCCAACGTGGATACATTTGAAAACGCTGTTTTCACATTGTATAATAATAACAATTAAAAAATAATTATTAGGTCTAGCAAAGAAGGATTTTATCTTACAAAGCTATGAAATCCAGTGGTAAAATCACAGCTTTTTAAAAAAGAAAAAGGCAAGAAAGGATGACAGAGTCCGTTTCACCACCACCGAAGAGCAATTTTGACCCAGGAAAAACCCTGATTTTGTACCAATAGATATTCATGTTTATACCGTTATTGTGCCTGTTATGGGCTATTCACTTTCACACAGTTGCTAAAATATTTTTCTTTGCGCACTCTTCACATCACAATCCTGCAAAGACGACAGAATTTAAGACGACAGACAAAACATGAGAGCAGTCGCGTTTTAGACCAAACATATAATGGTGAGTGAGTGCGACCAGGCATCAGTGAATGCTGAGATATTTGGCTAAATAAAATGATCCTGCCAGAAGAAATGTGAGTTAACTTGTGAGGAACTTGTTTTATTCCATCTGTATCATCTCAGTGAGCTTTTATGAGGGTTTATCATAGACTGTAAAATAATATGGACGTGTTTCTGTTTCTGAAGACCGTTTTTGAAGCCTAAAGTGGGCGTGGCTGACCGTCGCCATCTTGGCAGCGCGTCACTCCCGAATTTATTTATTATTTACAGTCAGACAATGAGCTGAGGTAACGTGACGGCTAACAGACAGCAGACAAACGGCTAATGATGACTAATGACCACTGCAGCGGGAATCCACCTGTCACTCAAAAGTGGACACACCCTTAATTATGCAGAAATTTAAGGCTTAATATAATTTAAACGGATGAGTTATAAAAAAAAAAGTTTTTTCACAGTTGTCATGAAGGGCAAAATTAGCTGTATAGACCAAAGCCACTTTTTGCTCCAGGCTGTAAACATGTATGCTGTAAAGTTGGGCATTTCAACATGGGGGAGATGCAGATTTGCAGATTTGACTCAGCCTCAAGTGGCCAGTCGATGAATTGCCGTTTAATTCACTTCTGTGTTGGTTTCAAGAGAGAGACAGGGAGGTTGCCGCTTGGGGTTTACACATGCACAGTAAGGTGAATTTAGCGATTTCCGAAGGTTCAATCTTAAGAAATCTCAATCTCAAGAATCTTTTGGAAAATTCTAGTTTGAACAGAGCATTTTGAAATGAAAATGCATCCGGATTAATGTAGACGTAGCCATTAATGAGACATCTTTCAAATACATTAAAAAAAATATTACTGACCCTAAACTTCTGAACAGTAGTGTAGATTAATCCATTTAGCAGAAGCGTTAACCCAAAACAATTCCAATGCATTTGAGTTTGCATTTTAACAGTACAGGCACAGGATTCGAAGCCATGACCTTAATGTTGCTAGCGCCATACTTGACGAGTTGAGTTGCAGATGCTCATAAAGGCCTGTACACTGATGAGACAAGAGCTAACATACTTCGCTGTAGCATTTTTGTAGTATGTTTGTGTGTGTGTAAGTATGTTGAGTTCTTGTTAGATCTGTGAGCGTCTGTTCAGAGTTTGTGTGTTTTCCACAGCTGTGAGATGTTAAAACTGGTTGTTATTATTGCCGGCTTGAGGTCTTTTAGTAACTGTGGGGGTTTCAGCTACCAAAGACTTGACCAAACTAGACAGATCCACACAAAACATTATTACCTAGGAAAATAGGAAGATTTATAGACGGGTACACCTTTTTATAGTAAACAGAAGCGGTCCTGGTAGAAATATGATGATTTATACACATGCACACATTGAACTGGACTTTGATTACATTACTTTCTTATTCAGGAAGTCATATTTTCCAAATGTTTAACTTGGAGCTGTAAAATTTGATACATACATATATTATATTTATATATAGAAAGCACATGTGTGTGTGAGATTTCAATCACATTCTTGTGCACATCTGTCTCTATGGTAAGATATCTATTTTTAAATTTTAGGTTAACATTGCTTAAATTCACTTGTGATGTGATTATGGGAATCTGTTTTATAAGTTGATAAAGGCTGAATTAAATGGAAGAAATAGTGAGAGTAGTACGCTACTATGCTATTCTGAAGTTCTTAACCCTGAGTACAGCTCTGTTAGCCAAGCAAATCAGGTCAAAGCAAACATAGGTTGTCTCTAAATCAAATCAAGCTTGACCACTATAATTTAATATGTATGTTTGAGTCTCTTTCTATTTCAATCTCAGTCTTTGGACTGCTGCTGATGCACACAGTCTCAGGGTCAAGGATGAGCAATTTAAGGAGTCCACAGTCCAGTGAAGAAAATCATTCTTATCTTCATCCACCTTTACTTTTAATGTCTCTTATATATCTTGTAGACTTATGCAGGATTTTAGATAAGATTATTCAATATTAAATATAACTAGTCCAAATCGCTATTACTTGAACTATGGATTGTATAGACAAGATACTATAAAATATACTGTAAAATGTGCAATACTATCCCTTTGACATTGTTAATGTTACAACCAATTGTTTTGTATTCTCTCGTTTCTTTCTCTCTTTTGTTTTGGAAGTGTTTGTGTCCAGGTACGCTGCTGATTGGCTCCTGCAGGCTAATGACTGGCTCATCCTGATTGGTGCATTCGATTCCAGGCACACCTTAAAAGTCCTGATGTCACTTCCTTTGGGGGGGGGACATTGTGTTGTTGTGAGGACAGAATTTTTGGTTTTGGTGGCTGTGTATGTAATGTTCACGCATTGTTTGTTTGTTCTCTGAAAAGAATTACAGATTGTAAGTAGGAAACTGTTTGGTATTTCGACCCTATTGACTGTTACTGACAATGATTTGGATTTCCCTTTTAACACTGTTTGCTTGAGCTTGTAAATAGTTTGTCTATCATTGTAAATCTTGATGGTTTGGGAAAGTAAGGAGTTTGACGCCATTATAGTTTATTGTAAACCTTTTGATCTTTGTTTTGGCTAGGAAGTTAGGTTAATATATTGTACTTTTATTTTGGTTAGGTTTTAGGAAAGAGGTTAAAGTAAGAAAGTTTTGTCTGTTATTTTGGCCAGGTCAACTCCCGAAGAAAAGTTCCCTATTTATTTATTTTGACTTTTTTTTTTTGGTTTCATTAAACTCTTAAAAGATTCCTCGCTTCCACTCTCTCATTTCATGTTGCGTCCTTTACCCCCTAGATGGGGCGTAACAGTTAAACACTCTAAAACACAATTCGCTATGGGATATTTATCAGAATGTTTTAACAAATGTTACTGCTCTCAGGAGGCAGGTTATTGCATAAACTGTAAATAAAGACTTATTTTACAGAGGCATTGAGGCCTTTCAAGTGTATATTCAATACAGGAAATGTCAATACTTATCACAGAACAATCCCTCTGGTTAGAAACAATAAAACGTAGTTTGTACCATTTACATTTGTACAAGGCCATCGTTAAAATTCACAAGAGTATTTTTATGCACTGTAAACCCTAATGTTGTCTTTACTTAAACAATCAAGTGTACTTGACTAAACATTACTTTAAATTTTGCATTTTGGTCCTGTCACTCAAAAATATAAGTTCAAATAACTTGTTTACCTTCAAAATACATAAACTTAAGATTTCAAGTGCTGTGAGCTCAAAATCATGATTAATCCTTACAAAAGGTCATTTTCACAAATGTTGTTTTCTTGACATGATAATACATTCATACATGCTTTCTTCAAGGAGTGCAATGAGTCATTCTTATTTTGACAGAAAACATTTCATTATTTTACAATTATTGATCGTAATGGAAATTGATTTTTATTAAAAAAAAAAACTAAACTAAAAAAAACCCTGATACTTTAAACTTGATAAATAAACTTTAATACCCAAATACAAGTGTTTTTGTAATACTGGGGGTTGCAGTTTTCACTCAGTAGCCTTTTAATACAAGCTCATACATTTGTAACAAGCACGTGCACATATGCCACATGCCAAAATGCATGAAAAAGTTCCTCACAGCCACCGTCCAAGTCTCATTAAAAATATACAAAATAAGAGAAATACAGAGCGACGACACATTATGTTTAACGTTAAATCAAATTAATTTCAAATCGGTCTAATTAAAATGTCTCTCTCTGGTCTTCCTTTGATGCGATTGGCCACGCAAGCAGTTCTGCCTGGCAACAAGATAACTAATGCACTGATTGGTGGATTACAAAATTGGGGATTTTCGCATCTGTTGCTGACACCAGTGCAAATTTCAAGACGGTTACGGGAGTTTTTCTTTGTGCACCATTCTCGGTAAGTACAATTATTAAGCCATAAAGTTATTTTGTGTGACTTTTTAAAACTGAAATATGTTTATTTAAATCCTTGCACGGTTCTATAATAAAAGAGAACGCAGCCATAACTTTTATTACAATATATCCTGGTCAAACTTTGCCAACATAGCTGCTAACGTTTACGCGTTAACTATAACTGCGATATTATGTTCTTTATTTTATTAGTAATAGTTAGTTAAATATAAACTTAATCTTTGTGTAATCGTGTATTTCTCGGCAAAAGAACATGGCAGCTAAGTTCCTTGAGACCAGTTAACGTTAGTGATGTTTTTTTCCTGTCAAACTTTGACAACCTCGACATTAATTAACGATATTTTCTTCATGATTTTGTGATGGTATGATTATTGAAATGTCAACAGCTTATTTCTTTACCTGTGAGATACTATTTGATGATCTTTTTTTCTGTGCAAGAAAGAACATGGCAGCTACTGCTTAGACCATATGGGTTATTTTTCCCGGGCAAACTTTGTTAGTTTCACCAGTAATTGATAATATTTTCATGATACATTTCTGATTGATTAATTTGTGAGCAAGTGATGTGATGCTACAGTTCTCCAAATCTTTTCAGATGAAAAAAAAAAAAAAAAAAAAAAACTGCCCAAGTCTTCAAATTAATAAACTTATACGTATACTGCATAATTACAAAAAAGTATTGTCTTTGCTGGAAACATTTATATTTTCATAAAGTCAAATGCATACTTGTCCATTTAATTTGGGATTAGGGTTAGTGATTTGTGTTTTTAATAAATCTAGTGCACGTTCTGATAAACATGCATTGATAAACATTTGATTCCTGATAGCAATAATCCATTTATGCCTGTTTTTTCACTAGGTGTCTGATCATCGCAATTCCATCCTTGATGTGCCAGTGGGCATCTTATTTGAGGACACTGAACTCCAGCCCCCCAATTCCTTGCATTTAACTACTACGATTGGGATAATACTTGAAGGTCAAGTGTTGATGGAAAAAATGCAGGACCTCCCACAGGCTATGTGTCTCCTCTTCGGTTCTGATCTACGCACTAGACCTGAATTACCCAAAATCACTTGGCAACATGTTTGATTTCATCCAGCGTACGTGCTAATGTCAATGGGACAGAATTCTCCCAAGCCTAAATTGCAGTCTCTGGCAAACCAGCTTTTTGTTTAAAAAAGCATCACTGTGAGACTTTAACACCACTGTGAGAATGTTCTTCAAATGATTTGTAAGAAATAATATGGTATATCGTTACCATTGTTACTACCTCTTCAGTTTGTGACCCAGAAAATGTTTAAAAAAAGCCACTGTGAGACTTCGCTGACAATGTTTTGTTTTTTCCCCTCAATTTACTCCATTATCCATTTATGAAGGAAAAAATGGTTTAAATTGTTAAATGCTCAAAATTCTATAATTAATGTGCAGTAGTTAATTTAGTATTTTGTCACCATTGTTGCTACCTCTAGAGTGTGTCTGACAATATGCCAATTACAGTATAGTTTGTACTGTATAATAATATTGTGCAAATTTGGTCATTACATTAACACAAATGTGAGACTTAAGTGTAATGTTTAAGTGATCAGAGTTGTACAATTGATATAAGTTCACTACTTAATGTTGCACATTGTTGCCATCTTTAGAGTTATGCACAGGGTGTGACTCATTTCCATCTGACATTTTGGTCAATAAAGACTCAAAGGTTCAATATGTTGTTCATTGTTTTATTTAAGTGCAGTGTGCACAAAGCTTACAGTCAAAAATAATAACTTTAATTATTATTAATTAAATAACTAATTAAATAACTAAATTTAATTTTCAGTTAAATTTTCTTGTTGAGTTTACTTAAATATACAAGTACACTTGAAATTAACACTAAGTTAAGTGAACTTTATTGTTTAAGTACATTAAATAATCGTCAAGTTTGGTGAACTAAACAATTCAAGTCAAGTCTACATAAGCACCAAGTTAAGTAAACTTAAATATGCACGTTTTGGGAGAGCCCATTACTCAATTAAATTGAGGGAACGAGTTTACTCAAATCAATTGAGTTCAATCAACTTATTAGGGTTTTCAGTGTGGGCGGACCCCCTCTGCTGTTCTCTTCTGGACTCGTTTGTCATATACGAGTGCAATCACACACAGTACTATCAATGCATCATTCCAACATTCCAAAGTCTCTGAATCATTTGAACACATTTCATAGCAGAGACACAAAAAACCAAAAAGGAAAATAGCAGCGCAGAGAAATGAGTGTTACACTCCAGAGTTATTTTTGACCACAAAACACTGATTAGAACATTGAACATACAATTCCAGTTATAAATCATTTGAAAACATCGAACCAAGTTCATTCAGTCTCGAACATGTAACAAGTGCTTTTAGACTTGTCTTAAAACAACTGTGTCCAATAACACATAATGACTCCTTTTTCAACAAGTCTCTATAAAAACCATAGACAGACCACAGTGATGGCTTCAACCCTACTATTATGAAACAGACCCATCGTTCATCTTCTGAGCAAACCCAGCTGAAACTTTCACTGAGCTTAACCTCTTTTGCAGAGTGCGTGTAATGACACTCCTCTTAAATCAAGCTCGTTCTTTCCACTCATTCCATTTCACTCTCTCTCTCTCTAATCTGTGTGTCAACGATCAGAGTTGTCCTCTTTGTAGGAAGTGCTGATAAGATAAGTTGTCATGAGTGTGTGTGTTGAGTTAACTTTCACAACTGCTTGTTTCGCCCTTTTGTTGACAGTCACTATGTCGACCCAGAAAAATTCACTATGTCAGCTAAATGACAAGAAAGACCATATTTGGGGCTTTTAGGCCATGTCTGTTTTATGTTACCATACTCCAAAAGTTGACTAAATTAACTTTCAGCAGATATCAGGGCTCTAGAATAGTGGGAATATAGGCGGTGGGTGAACCAACTCCAGGGTAAGGCTAGATGCGCATCTTCTTTAACTCTTTCCCCGCCAGCGTTTTTGATCATTTTCACAAAGATTCATGCCCCAGATTATTTTGTTGTATGAATACTGTATGCAATATATCAAATGTATTCTTTCTTATCAACACTTGAATGTGGGTAAGTTTAATAAAAAAGCAACATTTTTGTTATGTGGATACAGAGATGAACCCAAGCGCAGACAAAATGCACTACACACAAGGTTTATTGATGACAAAGAATGGGGAAAACAAAACCCACGAGGGGGCAAAACACAGACAGGACAACGAGTGACTAAACTAGACTATGACTTGACATAACTAGACTACAAACAAACAGCAAATACAGAAACAGAACTTTCTCTTGACAGGGTACTCACAGAGAGGAAAGATAGCATGTAACAATGAACCGGCACAAGACAGCAAACACAAGGGGATTAAATAGGAAGACTAATGACAACACAACAGGTGACACAGGTAAAGCAATGAAGACAAAACGAGGATAACAAGGGCGGGGCAAGAGAACGAGACAACACAAGCACATGGTCCAAACACAAGGCCATGTGCTTGCACATAAAACATGGGTCTGTCATGATCCTGCCTCAGACTAGAAAAAGATAATGACAAGAGGGCAGAATCATGACAATTTTGAGCAAAAAGTTGAGAAAATAGCGTTTTTGTCAAAGACTACGCCTGGATTGGATTCAGAATGACGATCAAAACACAAATGGAGTAAATCGAGTCCATAAACACCCTTAATGCTTGCATAGACCTATAGCTCGTTCTGGATTGACATTTCATTCAGTAACATTAGACAGTTTTGATTCATATATACAGATCTTTTCAGGCTGTTGCTTCTAGGTTGTGGAATGACCTCCCACCTTCTATGCGCTCTATTGACTCTGTTGATGCCTTCAAATGCAGACTAAAGACTCATCTATTTGTTCAGGCTTTTAATTAGCTGCTTGTGGGTTGATATGATCATGTTCTGTCTATGCTTTTATTGTGTGTATTTTATGATATAAATGTTTTTGTTGTGAAGCACTTTGTGGCCTTATACCTGTGAAAGGTGCTATATAAATAAAACTTACTTACTTACTTACTTACTTACTATATGCTGATTAATGTTGGTGATCGCGTTATTTTACATATGCACATGATTACATATGAGATCGCTGGTTTCTGCATCTTCTTCGCATGTGTTTTGATCAGGAGACTCAGTACTCTTTCAGAAGATGCGTGATAGCACCCCCATACCGCTTAACAGTGAAAACACGGAAAGCCAGAAACTTCCTTCAATGGCAGGGAAGCATTTTCTCACAAATTACAGAAATGTCTGTCAGGGACAGAGTTAAAAACATTTAAATAGAATACTGCTAAACGCTGCAAATCACGTTGTAAATGGAAACCTTTGACGCTCTCAAGAGCACAAACACAGAATCTTTTTCAACAATATGCTATTAATATGGAGAAAACTGATCCTAGACCAGCAGTTGTGGGCAGCTCTTCCCTCTAAAAACAATCAGAAGCAGCAGCAGGCAGTGGTTTGAGTGAGAAAAGTCCACGCTAGTCTCAAGTCAGTGGCCAGGGGTTTGGCTCACCAGGTTTCTCACCCTTCACCAGCATATGATCATTAAAATCTTAGACACATCACTAGAGAACAGTTTACAATTCCTAAGTCCTGAGATCCACAAGTCAATAACAATTCCTTTGTAGTACAGCCAGATAAAGTTAATGAAAAGTCCATTTACAATATTTAAAGCTGTTCCAACCAATTTGTGTATGCAGTGGTGTGCGCAACTCCAATACTTTCTGCATGAACTAACAACTAGTCGCAAGCCCAAATTCTATTAATCGCACCTGTAACCAGTGACAGTGATTAAAGTAAATATCAAAGGCGTCCATGAAACTAGAAATGATCATCACATCATCGCTGATTAACCAACAGCAGTTTAAATGGAGAGTGAAGCACTGATCATTACTCTGTCTCTGTATGTTATGAAAATACACTAAACACACGAGACACGCTTGTGTGCAGCTCAGATCTTTTGCACCGTATGACATGACGGACAACTAGTTGTCCAGTCCGGTTCACACAGTGGGGATCAGTAATAAAATAATAATAGTAAAATATTATGCCCTTTAAAAAAAATGCATTAACAAAAAAAGTAAATAAGTAAAAAAATAACAATAAAAAAAGGCTCTTTGGTGAAAAATGTTCCCGACCCCTGCTCTAGACTAACATTTGGGAGCAGTAGCACGGGTATAGTTCTACAGATGAAGGCACCAGCACCTGATTTGGTGGCACTAAAAATAATTAGTGTCATAATATTACACTAATTGTAATAGTAATAATATACATTTTTAGTATTACTTACTTTGTTTCTTGGAAATGCACATTTGACAGTAATTTGAATTGACAGCAAAAGTAGTTTGAGCTGTTTTTGTTAATCAAAATAAATTTACATTTGTAAATAAAAAAAAATAAAAAAGAAACAATCTCATTTTACATGGTAAAATCTAAATATTCTGATTGAGTTAGAACTTAGTTAATAAGAGTTAGTTACTCTTATTAAAATTGGTCTTCCATAGTACCATACATTTGTAGATCATGATAAACAGGTAAAACCATGCATAGCACCTCAGTCATGCAAAAAGTAACTATATGGTTTCTATGCCTAGCCCGAACACATTTAGTATAAATAAAAATGCAAAGAAGGATAGGCTATATCTAACAAATACTGTAATTATATTCAATATCTTTAATACATTTAAAGCTACAATATGTAATTTTTTTCACCGCTAGGGCTCGCTAACCTCTTCCAATAACAAAGGCATAGGTTGATGACGCAAGTGAATAAGAATTTTAAAATTCTTGGAAACATTTAGGATAATGTAAGTACACAATTGAAAGAAATATGTAACACTCACTGTGCAAGTGGTTTTTGGATATTTTGATACAAAATTCTTAATTTTGTACCTTTAATACATGTGTTAATTAATAATAGGCCTATAATAAAATGCTATATAATAACATGTTTACAGTTAGCGTTACTACAGAAAATCCATGGTAAATGTTGGTGATTTGTGGATTGAAAAACCTTCTAACTGGATCATTTTGTTTTCCACATCAGTGTTGTTAAAAATGTCATTGCTGGTTCTTCTGGCTTTGAACTATAGTTTAATCACAGAGACATTCATGGTTTATATCAGAGAACTCTGCGGTGAACTTGAAAGCTGTTTAGTGGTGCCGTTATCGAGATGGCCAGTGAGTAGCTTGTGCTGCTCTTTCTTTTAGCCGAGCTGATAAATGGGCCATGTGACGCGGTTTAAATGAGTTGCACTGTTTTGACCCACAGTTGGCGTATTTACCATTTAACATTTCTCATACACAACAGAAATGGCACCACTTACCAGTTAAACAGATTGGTGGTGGCAACAGTGTGACCTCTAACAAATTTCAGCCGCACCGACAGAAAAACATTTAGTCGCAGTCTAGAGCCCTGAGAGCTCCCACACATAACCACAAAATAATAAATATTTTTCTTTCAAAGAAACTGACCAATACTGATACTGCAAGACCCAAGTGCATATAGAAATTTCTAGCATAAATAGCATGGTATTGCCAGGCTATGCTTTAAACTGATAGCAACTGGCTATTAATACAAAAAAAAAAAATCTATATATACACCACTCAAACTTCCTGTTTCATTAGGAAATACATCAACACAGGAAATAAAAATGCATTCGTCAAAACATTTTATGGGGTTGTTAAATGTGAATGTGTGGCTGTGTGTGTGTGTTTGACCTTACAGTCACCGCCAAGTCTTGAAATGTTTTCCTCTAGTGTGGGAAGGCCAAAATAACAGGACAAACGCAGACAGGGATGTTTTGTACAGTACATTTCGAACTGAAAGAAAACAAGGGAGAGAAAAAGAGTTTGATAATGCAAAAAAAACAACTTACCCTTGGTGTGGGAGGCCCGTGGTCGTCAACAAAAGTGGATTCTCCTGTGAAGAAAATAGAGTGTCAGAGTGAGCTGCTTACATGAAACATCTGTTATTTAGTAAATCATAAGTTTAGAGAACAATGCAGACAAAAATAAACTTTTTTAGCACATTCAGTGAAAAACTATATTTTGGAATAGAGCAGACTCAGCATCTGAGATGTATCTGCAATGAAATCAGCATGGGAGCCAGATGAAATCCACTGTGCGGAAACGGAAGAAGTGTGTTTTCGTGGGTGTTTGAGAGAGAAACAACGCCTTCTGTGATACAGTAGTGGCTAAGTAAAAAGGAGACACTCTTTCATCTCAAACAAGGGTCTACTCTTTAATCCCCACTCCAGATGGCATGCTGGAATCAGTGATGTTCTTCTTGTTAAAGGACAAGTTCGGTATTTTACACTTAAAGCCCTGTTTACAGATCGTGTCTGATGAAATAGAACGGTGAAGATTAAATTTTGGACAAATGCTGCTGTCCCGAGAATTTTAGGTTTCTTTCGCTTTCCCCCCCACCAGTAGACTGGGTGTATAGGTGCACTCGAACACTCCTTCCTAAAACACATTAAACTTTCGTTTACAAAGACGTGAAACTTACCGAGTGGTCAGGGGTGTCCACATGATATGCTCACACAAAAATCGCTGCAAAATATGCTTTCCAACAGGTGTTTTACCATTTGTTGTAAAACTGTGGACCTATTTTTCCAAACGCCTCACACCCGAACTTCTTCCGTTGAGAGCTTGAATAATAGACACTCCAGCCCAGTTGGTGGCGATAATGCACCTTTGCAAGCAAACCACTGGCATTTCATTGTTTGCGATCCGCCGTAAAAAAAAAAAAAACACGAAGAAGAAGAAGAAGAAAACAACCCCTGAACCCCATTTCAGTTTCCGGCGCGGAGTAATACCGTACCTCACAGCACATCCAATGCAAGTCAATGGAGGAGACAAAAACTACGATAAAACCTGTTGGAAAGCATCTTTTGCAGCGATTTTTGTGTGAGCATATCAGTGGACACCCCTGACCACTCAGTGAGCTTCACGTCTTTGTAAACGAAAGTTTAATGTGTTTTAGGAAGGAGTGTTCGAGTGCACCTATACACCCAGTCTACTGGTGTTTGGGAAAGCGAAAGAAACCTAAAATTCTCGGGACAGCAGCATTTGTCCAAAATTTAATCTTAACCGTTCTATTTCATCAGAAACGATCTGTAAACAGGGCTTTAAGTGTAAAATACCGAACTTGTCCTTTAAAGGGATCGTTCATTCAAAACATAATTCATCATTTACACACCCTCATGTCTTTTAAAACCCGCACGACTTACTTTCTTCTGTGGAACAAAAATTAAACATTTAGAACGTGCAAGCTGCTCTTTTCAATGAAAGTGAATGGTGACCAAGATTTTCATTGAATCAACATCATAAATTACATTTCGGTCAGTTCCTCACACAAACTATGGCCTCCAAAGACTTCAAAGTCATATAAAGTCCCTTTCACACAGCGCGATGATTCCGGTAAATTGCCGGTAAATTGCCAGAACGCCTCCTGTGTGAACGCAAATATTGGGATTGAAGCCGGCATCGATGCCGGGTTGGGGACCTAGTAACATTGCCGTGTTCAGTCCCGGAACACGCGCTGTGTGAACAAAAGCCGTAATAATGGCGTGTCGAAGTGATGACACTGAAGCTGGGATCGTTCGCCAGTACGTAATGCGCAAGTTTATGATCGAATCAGAGAAAAAAAATGCACAAGCGTGGCACAAGAAATCACAGCTCATAAGCAAACTTAAGACGCTGCTGAGACATTACAAGTCACATCGATGTCACGTGTCTTTACGGGATTTTTACGGGATGTGTGTGAATGCACTTTCTGATTCCGGAAAATCACTGGCAGTGTGAATGAACCAAAATCAAACGAACCCGGGTCAAATCCTGGGTCACTTTATCCGTGTATTTTCCGGAATCTCTGTGTGAAAGGGGCTTAAGTCATATGGTCATATGGACCACTGTTATTCTGCTTTTATGGTGTTTTTTTTTTTTTGGAGTTGGTCCCCATTCACTTTCATTGTGTTGAATAGAACAGCTCAGATATTTAGCTAACCGTTTCATTTTGTGCTGCATGCAAGAAAAACAGTCATTCAGGCTTGGACTGACATGAGGGTGAGTATTTTCATTTACACATTAAGGTGCACTGCTCCTTTAATGCTATCTGTTGCGCTCTGCCTGTGTCCGTCTGCTGAATAAATAACCTATCAAGCAACACAGAGCTGCTATACTTCTCAGCCTATCTTCAACTTTCTCAGTATGAGGCTGAGCTAAAGAATGAGATATTCATAGACAGAGATTGATGCGTTCTCATCCTCTGAGCAAAAAGTCATAAAGCTTGAATAGTTCTTCGGCACAGATAAATCACAAACAGAAGGAACAACAAAGAGAATGTACTGTTCTAGACTGATGGTGGCAGTAATGTAACATCTTTCAGCATGTGATACAGTACATGTAAATAAAAGTAAATATACTCTCTTGAGACATGATTCTTGTGCTTACCGAATTATATACACTACACTACTATTCAAAGGTTTGGGGTCAGTTTAACATCCCTACCTTTTATATGTCAAAAGAAAATTTGATTTCTCAATTCATGACCCCTTTAACAAATCGGATTAAAAATGCATGAAGTGACCAGGTGTAAACAAGCCCTGTGATGAAGTTCAGAAGAACATAATTTATTTGAAATAGAAATTTTTAAGTCATAAAGTCATTTTTTAGATCAATTTAATGTGTCCTTGCTGAATAAAAGTAATAATTACTGTTAAAAATAATCTCAGTTTCTGTGTAATCCATCAGAAGAATCCATCAGACCTCATGTTCCTCGTTTAGTGGCTGTCACTGAGATCGTGTTAACAGGACCATATGTCTTTAACCACGCATACTATGTGTACACTACACTTATGAACTCGTACGCCGCTGACACACAAGACATGACTAAGTTGATTCAGTCTAATTATCCACAGTCTATTCATTACAAATGCAATTTGTCAATTTAAAGCTGCAGTCCGTAGTTTATCCTCTTTGTCGCCATCTCTGTTTGAAATCTGCAATTGCAGTTATTCGCAGAATGATCAACTTTACGTGGGTTGTGCCTTGGGACGGCACTGTGCGGATGAATCCAATGTTTTGAGGAGAATGTGCGGCTGTCAGACACCGGTGCCGGTGTGGATGCTGTCATTCGCAATCACAGATTCTACTTTTTGGATTTAATATCCATTTTTGCTCTGACCAACTATGGGAAAAAAGCATTGCAGTAAATCACGCTGATTAAATCTAACGATCGCTGATCATATCACGTCAAACCGTGCAAATTATACTTTGTTCTCAAATTGTTAATGTTAACAACATCAGCATTGCGTGACTACATTTAATGCCCTTCCGATATTTATCCTGTTTTCGCATGGACCCGGTTGAAGTCTCTTTTTCTGTAGCCACTCCGGGGTCCGAAGTCTTTTGCATTTTACAACGGGTGAATCTCCAGTTGTCACTGGTGATTGTCGTTTGAACCTTTCTGGATCCGCCATCAAGTTGTTAAGTTTAATTATATCAAGTGCTGTGAGAAAAGGCTATAAATCTCCACCTCCAACATCCTCACACGCAACAAAGCCTACTTGCCGAGACTCCTTCTTTATGTGGACAGATGTGACCTAATGACATGCTCGAATTTCCTGCGGAAATCCACCTGTACCACTGGAATTAAAAACATTATTACAAGCTTAACGTTTTGAATCGAGCTAAGGCAAGCAGATAGTTTTGAACACTGGGTGGTTATGTACTGTCATGAGCTGGGTTTGTTCTCCCTCTCTCTCTCTCCCTCTCTATCTCTCCACCTGTTCATCGTTGCAATTAGCGTTCGCCGCTGCTTCTCTGTGACACCTGTAGTCTCATTACTTTCTCTCTACTTCTAGCATTTGTTCTCCTTGTTCTTTGTCGGATTATTACGTGTGTACATGAGTCATGGCTGTATTATATGTTATCTCCATGAAGATTTACCTTTTATTATCTTGTCTAGTCTAGAGTTGTGCTCGTCTTGTGTGCTTTCTCTGCCCTGTCACCCTGCTGCTTGTGGCCTTCTACCAAGGACTGTGTTACTGTCCTACGTGAATTACCAGCTCTGCAAACTATCACCAAGACAGGAGTCTTCCGTTTCTGCTGACCTACTGTAAAGTACACAGATTTAGAGTTTATTCCAGTTCTGTGTCGTTGCACGACAGAGTGCCTATGTTAATTCTTCATTAAAGACTATTGCAAGAACTTGCCTTTGCACGTGGATCCTCTGTTTCTTCTGACATGTACTTGCTCTAAGATGTATTTTGGATAATTTTTAACCCAAAAAAGTTACGGACTGCAGCTTTAAGTGAAATGCAGAATTATTTAAAAAAAATGTTTTAATATTTAAATGAAGTTAAAAAAGTAAATAAAGTTATTATTAAAAATAATAATAAAGTTATTTTTACTATATATTTATAATATAGTTATTATTATAAGTGTCTTTCAAATGGTTTGAGATAAATCCCAAAGGAAATAAAAAAAATGTGGTGAGCTTATAAATCTTGTACCGTTCTCTGGATTAATTGAACGATTGGTTGATGGCAATATAGTAAAATATCCTGTTTTAGAATAAAACCATCATGTAAATGTCAAGTGACAAACTCTTGATATAATTCGTGTTACATTTTCAGCATTGCAATGTCTCTGAAACTGAATAAAATTAGTCATGCTATACTGCTGTAAAAACTGGCCATTTAAGCCTCAGAATGACCTTGTCCTAAAATGTACTTGTCACTACTATAAGGATTAAGTCGTTTGTGGGGGGCTTGCTCAATTATCCACCGAAAGCCCAACTGCCCCGTTTACCCCCCATGCCGGCACCCTCGGACCAGGCTTTGGTCTGCATTGCACTTCATCTGATAATGGACCTTCATAACCCCTCAAAGCCAATTAGCACCTGCACTAACTACCCGTCCCGGCTGCAGTCGTCTGGGGTCAGATTCTCAGACTCCAGGCAAGTCATTCAGGTCGCCAGGCTTGGAAATAATTGGAGACCAACGCAGCAGAGATGCAAAACGTAAACAGAGGACTTCTGCAATGATTAGCATGGACCAGTTGCATGAAACAGAGAGTGGGCGAAGGCTGGAAAGAAATGAATCAGCAGTGCATTTCTGTCAACTATATTTATAGGTTGTGTTGAAGCTGGTTAAAAGCTTGCTTTGGTTATGAGAGGATCATTAATAACCTATAATTAAGACACAAAAAGTCATAATGACATTGATGGAAAAAGCCACTAACTTGGCATACTCAGACACTAAATTCCCCAGAAGGAACATTTAAAAACAAAATCAATCGTTCACATAAAGTATCCTTTTTTGGCTTTCACAAAGCAAAACATTCTCTAAAATGGAATTTTAGAAAAGCTGGCTTGGCTTAGGAATGCTGTTGTTGTGTCGGAATTCCATAAAAGTATGCTTTCGGCATGTAATGTTTAATTAGGAGTTATGAAATTGGTGACTCTTTAAAGTATGGTTTAGAGATGAGGAGAGCCAGAAATATTCCAGAGGCAGAACAGGAAGCCACACAGATTCGAAGTCTCGGTCGTGAGGTACACAAAACACAAAAGCCGCGGGCTATTTTCATCTAGTCTACATTTTCAAATCATATCCCGTAATAATCTGTGACCGCGCAGGTAGAACATTCTCGAGATGTTTGAGTACTAAAGGAGATTCTAAACATGAAGATTAAAGCAAAAAACATCTGGCTCTTGCTCAACATTCTTATGAAATCAAAGTTTGGTTTGATCTGATTTTAGGGAACAAGCAAGCCAACCATCCAAACAGTGTCAGCATGAACCTGTTGTCAACAGACGGCCCTCAATGAAATAAATGTATCTTCCATTATACAGTAGTCAACATTTGAAGTGGATCAAAACCTTTCATCAAAGTTATACAAACATTTTGAACAATACCCGTTCTTGTCTTAGGAGAACTTTGATTAACTTTTTTGATCCACTTCAAATGTTGACTACTATATATATATTTTTTTTCTTTTTCCTTTTTTTCCCCCTTCACGTATATGTGCATGCAGTCTTTTAAA
Source organism: Squalius cephalus (assembly GCF_949319135.1). Taxonomy (NCBI): domain Eukaryota; kingdom Metazoa; phylum Chordata; class Actinopteri; order Cypriniformes; family Leuciscidae; genus Squalius; species Squalius cephalus. The sequence continues at coordinate 5,101,972 of NC_137133.1, read as the reverse complement.
AAATGACTGTTCTTATTATATAATGTGCCCAGATGATCAAATTAAAAACATTGAAAAAAAATATAAGAAAAAAATAACAACAATTGAAGGGGAAAAAAGGGGGAAATAATGAAACAATTTCATAATTCACAAGGTAACAATACCTTGTATTAAAAGTTCTACACAAATTGCCTAACAATAAACTTTCCACTTTCCACACACCACATCAAAATTATGTCTTCAAGCCATTGCCTTTAATTGTGCTGTGGATTCTAAAAACTCGCAGTCACTCCTATAAGCCACTTTGGCGGGTTAAATTTTATATATAATATATACATTTTTCAATTGTAGTCTTTTAAAAAGGGCATCTGAAATAATTAACTAAGTGCAATGTAGTGTTGTCAAAAAGAAACATTTTCAATACATCGATACTGAAATATCTGAAATGCTTCCAATACTCGTTCTCTGCAGAATAGATACACGATACCAGCTGCGCTTTCTCGCTCTCTCAGTACTAAATTGAGTTCCTTTTCACTGCTTATTGCACTTGAACAGTCAAATACACAAAATAATACCAAAATGCCGGTCTTGGCGAGTATTCATGTATAAACAGTCAGTTATGTTTTAAGTGAACGTAAGCAGTTATGCATATGTAACAGTATAATGGGTCCGTGCGTCAGGCCTTAAAGTGACAGCAGCCTAATATACCTGCTGCCAAATTATGAGATAATATTAAAAATATCTTGATGCCAGTTTTCCTGCATGGTATCAGTAGTATCGATGTCAATTGTGGCTAGTGAAAATGCTGACTGGCTAGTAACTTTGGAAAAACCACAAGCCATTGTGGCTGTTGAGCAAAAAAAGTTAATGTAATTATTTGGCAAACCTTTTAACCCCTTATAACCCTTCCAGAACATTACACTCAGAGAATCAAAAACTACTTATAGTGCCTAGAACAAAACGCCTATATAAAGGCGATTGTGAAAGTGGAATGAGCTACCACTACCTATCAGGTCTGCCAAATCGCTGTCAATGTTTAAAGGTCCTGGTTGTGCACTTGGTTGTGTTTTAACAGTGCTATATAAATAAACAAGAACAAGAACAGGAACAAGAACAATGTCAAGCTCTGTCAATCATTAAGAAAACAAATTGCAAACTAATTAGTGCTGGGCAACGATTAATCGCATCCAAAATAAAAGTTTGTGTATACATAATAAATGTATGTGTACTGTGCATAATTATTTTGTTTATATAAATACACACACATGCATGTATATATTTAAGAAAAATGTGTTATTTATATATAAAATATTTATATATAATATAAATTATGTGTATATATATATATATATATATATATATATATATATATATATATATATATATATATATATATATACACAGTATATACAGTATATACATATTTGTTAAATATATACATGCATATGTGTGTATTTATATATACACAAAATAATTATGCACAGTACACATACATATATTATGTAAAAACGTTTATTTTGGATGCGATTAATCGTTGCCCAGCTCTAAAAATAATATAAACAAAAAGTTGTCATAGTGATTATTAACAAGACAAATTTTTTTATTTTTTTATTATCTCAAATTAGCTCCAAGTTATTGTTTCAGGTGGTTTATTTGCTTCAATCCTCAAGAACATACTTAAACTTCAACCTTACAAAAGTTTCAATTGATCCCACTGTCTTACACCTGCACTGCACTCAGTGAAGTAAGCGCTTTAGAGGGTGTGTGACAGACAGGCTGACAGCACACTTATGCACTCTCACACTCCTGCTGGTGTGTAGCATGGCTGAGACAAGAACATATGGCTGAGGGTAAGAGGGTCCTGAAATAATGACGTCTGGTTAAACACACCCTGTTTAAATAACATCAGAGACTTATTTCTTTATTTCAGACGCCAATTTCCCCCTACAGCATAAAGCAGTGTGCAGGTTTCTTATTCTGTTTGGTGACACAAGTACTCATAGCCGTATGTGGTCAGACTTCACTCAACCCTTTCATTTAGTATGTAGGAGTGGCCCAACATTAACCCATCAGTCTAATACGAGTGGGTGGTTTAAGAGTCTCCACCCAGGACTGTTATTCTATAGGTCTCAGCCTGCTACCACCTGCCAAGTGTGGTAGAGTTGATGGACATCTGCTTTCCTTTTTTATAAATAATTGCTAGGTCTTGTTGTTTTAGGAACCATCACCTAGTGAGGTCCAAGTTCTTGAAGGAGCCTAGAAAGCTGTGTCAGGATTTATAAGGTGGCTTGTGTCTAATGTTAGCATGGGCATGACTGGTTCAAGCTCTTCATTTGTGAGGTTTTGATTCAAAGGAACGCCACACTTATGCCATACATAATTTCTCCATGTAGTGTTCACTAGTCCCCACACACTGAGCAAGGGATCTTCATAATGCATTGCACTTGAGTCATGCTGATTATGAGTTAGGAGTACAATGGCATATACCTACTATCGGTAAGATTCATTTACAATGTTACAAAATATTTCTATTTCAAATGCTGTTCTTTTGAAATTACTATTCATCAAAGAATCCGGACAAAAAAACCTGTATCCACAAAAATATTAAGCAGCACAAAATCAGAATATTAGAATGACTTCTGAAGGATCATGTGACACTGAAGACTGGAGTAATGGTTGCTGAAATTCAGCTTTGCCATCACAAAAATATAAAAAGTATATTAAAAAAAAAACAACAACAAAAAAAGTCATTTTAAATTGTAATAATATTTCAAAATGTTACTTTTTTACTGTCTCCTGTTTAAATAAATGGAGCTTTGGTGAATATAAGAGATGCAAAGATGCTTTGGTGCATCTTTAAAAAAACAAAAAAAATCTTACTAACCCCAAACTTGTAAATGGTGTGTGTGTGTGTGTGTGTGTGTGTGTGTGTGTGTGTGTGTGTGTGTGTGTTACATTTAAAAATGATGACTGTTGCACTGAAAATAAACATTATTTGGATCAATTATAATATGCATATGTCTTTTTTGTAACCCACGGTCATGAGAGGAGGTAAAGGAGAGAAGTTAAGAAGCCAGAGTAAATCAGAATCAGAACTAGCTCAAAAGGAAATGTTATATAATAAAGAACAAGATCTTAAACAAGTAAATGATGTTACATTTACTCTGTTTGCTTTTACGGAAAATACAAAACCCAAAAATATGAACAAAAAAAAAAAATAAGTAGAACCAGAAAGAAAATGGCTGCTCAATATAAGGTTACATTTCTCAGATTAATAACGATAAATGAATCCAGTAAGGGTAACAGAAATTGGGTAGGGATCAAAAAGAATCCAGGACCATCTGGTTTTCATGTATGTTATTTCCTGTGGATCGGCTATACTGTACATACCTCTGCTCACCTGCTCTGGCCTTGGCCTTGCCTTACAGGAAGTGTGCATCGCTATGGCCACATAAAAAAGTTGCTGCCTTAAATTATTAAGTACAATCAACTTGGATGTTTAAGTCATTTCAACTTAAATTGCATTAAACTGACTTGAAAAAACAGCTGAAAACTGCTCAACTTGTTTTGATGAGTTAAAGTAATGTAAAAAAATATATGTGGTCATAACTTATTAATCATAATTCTTTCCCATATTTGCCTACAAAACAAGCCACATGAAATCACCATTTACAACTAGACCACTATTCAGGGATTTTAGGATGTGCTTAAGTGTAGTCCAGGAATGTCAAAAACTTCTTAGGCCTATTGGTTTAGTGGTTTTGTGCTTTTATGTATGATAACTAATGCTGGACATACACAGTATTTGAAAGTAGCTAAAATCTTAAATGACACGTTATCAATTCATACATTCACTAGTAAACAAACTCATAACAGTGGCTATGCAAACACTATGCTTTAGAAACACTAAACACAGTGCAACCATGTGAAATTTTACTGGAATTGCTATAGACTTCTAAAATGGTTTATGGTGACAAATGACAACCTTAAGTTTTTGCTTGTGTCGCACTTGAAGTGGTGCCCAGAGGTGCTATTCAGAAGAAAAACTGTGGCGAACCCCCTGTGAATACAGCACAGCATTGAACTGGAGCTTGAAACTCTTTTGTCTGTAAAACTTCCGAAGTAATAAAACTCTGAAGGAAGATCCCATTCAGAGATTTTCCTGTAGATTTGCTGCAGACTTTGTTGTTTTTATGACTGTGCAGAATAGAAACATTTGTAGCAAGTCCTCAAATCCAAATATCTCCATGTGCTTTTCTCATCACTGCCTCCCACACAGCACACTTTTCTGGGGTTGGCCAAGCACATTTGAGCACCTGGGATGAACCAGGAAAAGCCTGTTAAAAATGGTACACTTGAACGTGACCTTTGGCCTCTGATGCACAAACATCTATGGCTAACACATAGGCAGAAAACAAAAATAAAAATAAATCATTTCATCAGCAAGACAGTATTTAATAAGCACATGTGCAACTCAAGGTTTAATACCAAAAACTAGTGTATGAAACCCTAATGCACTCCGACAGGAGCCTCAAATGACATTAACACAAACGGCCGACACACATGCTAGTGTACTTACGCACATACACATGGCTTACTAAGTAATACCCGAAGGAAATGACCATGGGATTTGAGTGAGCTGTGGAGTAAACTGAATGAAACAGATCTATCCCCATAGACTCACAGTCACTTTCACCAGGGCTGCTACAAAACAGGATTGTGACATCCATTAACTACATGGTAAAGAGAAAATCAGTAGCGAGACAAAAACACAACATATGGTGGCAGAAGGAGCTGGAGGGTCTTTACTTTCCTAAGCAACAAGACACAAACAGTAACCTGGTTGCGTTTTTAACACGGAGGTATTTTCAATTCAGCAAGTCTACTGACAGTAAAAGGGTGGGTGTGGTGTGTATGCCTTTAAATGTGTCTTTAAATACATCTCCCTATGGCCAACATAGCCACAAGTTACAATACACTGCCACACACTGAGCAACACTTCCTCAAGTGCTTTATTCAAAGACACAATGGCAATTTACCCAAAGGCCTAGTAAGATTACATCATAAATATCTTAAATGATTATTTTGTCTAAATAAAGTAAAATAAACACTAACTAAAATCATTAACTGCTAAAAGCTACAAGTGAATTTAAGCATCACAACTTCTAATGTACATTAATGGATATTCATTATGACATTTGTAAAAGATTACATTTAACAGTATTCTTAAATTATTCATTCACTATTAAAATGAAAATTCTGTCATCATTTACTCACCCTCACTCGTTCCAAACCCAAAAGACTTTGGTTAATATTCGAAACACAAATTAAAATATTTTTAATGAAACTTGAGAGAGGTTTCTGTCCTTCTATTGAAAGTCCAGGTAACTAAAACTTAAAAGATCCAAAATAAGGCATCGTAAAAATGATCAATCCATGTCCTCCAACCCTCTACGGACACCTTGGCAATAGAAATCGCCATTAACCGATATCACCACACTGATATATATTATATATATATATATATATATATATAGCACTTCGTGCACAAAAAAACGAATGGGATTTGTTCTAGTGCAAAAACTCAGCTGACAGACACTCAACTACAGTCCAACGTTGGCCAACCGTCAGCTTATCCCGGCCTTAAGAAACGCATCCAATCATGTTCAGATACACATCCCTAGTGTTTTTTTCATAGTTTCCCACAGTTTCGGAAGGCATGGGAGACACATATGGAATTGACCAACCATGTGCTGGAATCTGTGAATGTCAAACAGAGCCGGCGTCAACACATGAAAACTCACTGGGGCACTGACAAAAATACTAAGAGACCATTGATAGATCAAGTAAACCTGTCAGCACTAGAAATTGTGATGTGATCCTGCAGGTCAATTGGGGTAGTTGTTCATACTTTGTGAAATGCATATTTTCAGCCTGGCGTTGAACCCAAGATTGAGTTTGGATGGCTTTACTTGCAAAATAACCTCTGATTGCAAGGAAAATATAATGGCACTGGGATTCAAAAGACAGCAGCAATGGCTTCACTCTCAATTTCCTGGTACTCAACACACAAGTCAGTTCCAAGTCTAGCTGACAAGACCCTGAAGACGGAAAGAGGGACATAGCAGCTCTGCCTCATTGTCATGACGAATGAGTCTTCGCTCATGAAACCAGGACACATGTGGTGGTGATTTGGATCTCTCTGTCACGTGCAGCTCAAAATCCCCCTCACAAAGTGCTTTAACTAATCAGACGAGCTCTGAAACAATTTCCTTCTCAACTATGTCCCTTTGTCATTAATATATGGTGTAATAGTGTGATGTTAAACGGCAACACTTATAAAGAGCTACTGCTGCGTCTGACACATCTGTATTCGTTTTTGAGGAAAATTTTGTGTTTGTTGTCTATGGAGCGGATCGAAATTGTGTTAAACATTGGTTTTGCTAGTATAGATTTATCATCATATGGGGAATATTCTACCCTGTGGCTGTAATGGCCCGTGGAGAAACTGTAAATGATTCAAATCCTTTTACAGTATGGCCAGTTGTGATTCAAAGGATGTGAAGTGTACCATGGGATCCATATATTTAGCACATACTGTATGAATTGTTGCCTATATTTTGAATTACGGTCGTCCTCTGTGGCTTATTATGCACAGAATGTGCTATGATGTTACACAGGGTTTAGTTGAAGTCTCTTTGACATTTCCTTCCGAGAAAGCAATTTATGCTTATAAGACTATGTGTCCAGAAGAGATGGGTGAGAAATACATGTTCAGCTCTTAAAATGACAGTTCTCAAGGGAAAATTGTTTTAGTTCAATAGGTCCCTACAACTGGTTCTCTCTCCTTTGTTTATGAGCTTGTATTTGCATTACAATGTTGGGTTGATAATGACTTCATCTGACAAAGTCTTCTAAGCCTGTTTTTCTTGACCACAGTGATTATCGACTATAAAGTAAATAGAATTAATATATAACTAAATAAGCTTATTTGAATCTGACATAATTTTAATATCAGTGCATCCCTAATAAAATGTTTACAGTGACTTCAAGAACCAAAGTAGAGAGTTTATTCGAGAAATAACAATCTATCTTAGCAGAACCATAAATGTATGCATTCTTCACTGAAACATGCTGGTCAATGTGTGTATAGTATATAAACATCATAAAACTAGAGTTTACACATAATTACATGGTGCAGTATGGCTTGGCGTTGACTTTGTGTGCAAATCTGTCTAGTACGTAAATAACATTTAACAAAACTATGAGTCCTGCTTTAAAAACGCACTTGTACATAACCAAACCCAGTGTCACTGCACTGTAGAGTGGCCTACAAAACAGACAGGGGGTTGATTGAAAGCCGCTGATGCAGGCCAACAGCAGTAAACAGGAAATTCATGTAAGAAAGAGTCCCGCTCTGGAATATGCATTCTCCCTCAGTGTCTCCCTCTCATATAGACACAGACAGCCACACACACCACTCCCTCCAGCTCTAAATAACATAGACTGCACATGTGCAGCACATGTGCATGTTTTCCTGCTCACTCTGTAATAACAAATATCACAGAATGAGTGAATAAAACAAATGCAACAGCTAATGGATCATTCCAAAGTGGAGGGCAACCAGACCCTCATACACAACAGAAATTACCTAAATCCACTAAACTAAGTGTATGATCTCTAAACCAAACAAACCAAATCCGTCTTAAATGTGTGGATGTGAACAGGAAACAAGAAAATTGGATGTACTTCCTGCTAAACGTTTTTCCCATTACTCGCTCTCAGCTATGCACTCAACTGCAACAGTATAAACAGTATTTGGATCATTTAATAATAGTTCAATTCAATTCAGTTCAATTCAATCAACTTTATTGATCCCACAAGGGGCAATTAGTTAAGAGCAGCATGTATACAACAGTACATAACACAAATCACACACATTATTCGCAACATGCAACCGTCAATCAATATGTGCACTTTTTACCTCTTTTTTTCCTTCCTTCCTTCCCCTTCTCTTTAAAAAAAAAAAAAAATCTATATATAATCAAGTTAAACTTGTGAAGAGCTTTAATATATTTATTAAACTCCCTACAAAACAATTCTATACGCTGATTTCACGCAGCCGCCATTTTGAAATCGAAAGTGAGGCTCCGGTGGGAAAAACCCCGGAAGTAAAGATAAACAACAATGCCTTTGGACTACCAACCTGAAGCTGCTGCCGCGATTTACACTATTGGATGTTAATAATCAATATAGGATATGTATATAGTTCATTCCTGCTTCTTTTTTTACTTTCTGAATTATATAAAAAAAATATTTTATTTATAAATGAATTTCACTGTATATAGTCTAAAGTATAAAATAAATGTATGTACAGTTTTAGAATTGACACAACATCATTAAACACAACAATACGCCATCGCATTCACGACTCTCCTGTGATTAAAGGCGACACTTCCGGTTTTCTTCCCACCGGAGCCTCGCTTTCGATTTCAAAATAACGGCTGCGTGAAATCAGCGTATTAAGGAACAAGTCATGAAACTCAATATCCTGCATAGTAAAAAAGAAAAAAAGAAAAGAAAGAAAAACAGGTTAGATACATTTTCATAGTTTTGACTAAAGAGTTTGAGGGATGTTTCACTTAAGTATCAACTTTGTCTCAGATGTTTCTGATAGAAATAGAGTAAATAGAATAGAAACAAATTAGACAATTGTGAAAATTGTGAAAAATAATTTGGGAATGAAGCATCCTCTTCAATATCCATGTTGGCTATCTCCCTGGAAACTATGACAGTAAAAAAAAAAACTTCCTCTTCTTGAGTTTCCAGGGAGAATTACATCATTACAAAAGATATCCAGTGTTATATCGGAGACTTCCTCAAACTCTCTGAGTGTAAGGCCTGCTTACAACAACTGAGACACTCTCAGGTCATCTGCCATCTTGTTATAGTACTACAGTACTATATATCTAAGGCACATTTTGCCTTGGTTTTGGAGCTGGAAATATACTGTACTTCACAAGTTCACATTCTAAAATGTTCTGCAAGAATGTCTTTGGTTGAACATTAAAAGTGCTTTGCTCAGCTCCAGATGTTCTTGATGGAGCAACAGCCATGTTTAATGTGGCAATAATTGACATCACTCTCTAGGAAAAAACAGCAGAACCCAAAATAGAGCAAAAAGTGTGTGTGTGTGTGTGTGTGCGCGCGTGTGTGCATGTGGAAAGCTGTTTCTAGGAATGCCAAAGAGTAAAACGAGGAAACAGTTAATTAGAGGCAATGAGGAAAAGAAATTAAGAAACTACGCTACTGGTTTGCTAAAAACACAGAGGTTTTTAATGCAATGATGACATTTATTATGCCAAAACTTCTAGCTTCTAACTATAACACAATGCAATGTTGTGTTACATGTTATTTCTAATGGTTTCATTCCAAACTAAATTAATAAGGAGAGACAAAAACAATGTGGGAATGTTCATCAACTACAAGAATTGCAGAAATTCTCTTACCAATTAGTCTCTCTCATTAGATTCACCTGAGGGAACTGAGTCATCATTAAATGCAGAGGAACAGAAAGCTCTAGAATTCAGCCAAGTTTCATGACACTGAAGCTGTTGCATGTCACTGAACTGTGAACACTATCAAGACTTTTCGTCACTCTGCGGTAATTACAACAAATGCATCTCTACTTGCTTCTTTTTTTTTTTACTTACACAAACTTTTTAGAGTTGACTAATTTACGACGGTAAGGTAAATGTAAAATCACCACTGATAGTAAATGTGGTCATCAGCAAAAAAAAAATTGCTTACTGTCTGCACTTTCTATTGTCTCATTATGACATCCAGTACAGCTGGGAAATGCAGAACTTACTGTAAGCAGTTCAAAGGAATTTTTTTAAACGAAAATGAAAAATCTGCAGTTCAAAACAAGTACAGCGCTTGTGATCCAATAAACTGACGCATAAAGTTAACGCATCATTAGTGCTTGTCACTAAACATAGAGTTATCATTTTTAACACACACACACACACACGTTGGGTTTCCATGTTTTAAGAGGGCTTTTTCCACAGACAATTATTTTTATACTGTACAAACTGTATGTTCTATCCCCTACCCCTAAACGCAACTCTCAAATATAAATGTCAGCATTTTTGCATTTTCAAAAGAACACATCATTCTGTATGATTTAGAAGCTTCATGGTGACAAAAAAATGTCCCAACAAGGTAAAACTTTACTATCTTTGGAGATTTACCAGGAACACACACACACGTACATAAATGTACCGATGTTCTATAGAAGAAACTCTTGCGGGGTAGAAGGAAAGATGGAAAAAATCAGGCAGAGGAAGAGCAGGGACATGGATCAGGGTAATGGGGCGTGTGACATTACAGTGATGAATAAGGTGATTCTGTTGTGTGTGAAGATGGAGGATAAAACGTGTTGGTATCCAACACAGATTTATATAATAATTTCTTTATTTCCACAGAAATATGGCATAATACATGCACACACACAAACTCAAAGTCAAGATACACTGACTTGATTTGTGCACTATTTGTAGCTCTTCCCTAAAATCCAGCAAATACAGTATGAGCCACAGTGTCTTTGCCATCTATCCTTTATTTCCAAGAAAAGAGAGAGAGGGGCACAGGAAATGGAGGGATCAAGTACAAAATACACTATTTACTCACCCATTTACAAATATGTCTGCAATGTCATAAATGTCCGTTCAGTTCGTTTTCATCTGTAATTCAGGATTCCTGACGTCCGTGTACAGTCAGGCTAAGAAGCCAAAGGTGTTTACCTGGCCCCAGGATGGTGCAGTATGCAGTGTGCATTCATGTCTGCATGTTTGAGGTGGTTTAAGACTCAAGAGAAACGTCTGGGCTACAGACCAAGTCCTCTCATGCCAACTTGCCGCCCCACTGGAGCTGCAGCGGTCTGGCCGAGGAGATATGACCACTTAAACAGGAGTTTCCGGTCAGTCTAGGTCATCTGTTTTCTATATTACACTCTTTTTTGGAAGGAGATTTATTCTACAGTTAGATGTTTCATTTACAGTATTAAGGATCTGACCCGTGTTTGGTCAGGTTAATGGTGGACTAATGCAAACCTTCACATGTTTCATGGAAGCTATGCTGTGGTTATGGATCAGGAGTCACAGCACAGCTGCACTGGAAAGACTTGTGCATTGAATTTCACACTTTTCCAGGCCGTTTGAGATAGAAAGATAATTCGGGGTGGACATTCGTATCAGAATCCGTGCTCAGTGGCTGTGCTGAAAAAGTCTCTGGATTCACCAGACACATTCTCACCCTAAAACACTTGTACTATGGGAGGACACAGAACAGACTGTACTCCACTGTCAGGAATGTCAGGAATGGTTTGTGAAAAACACGTGCCAAGCAACACAGAAACACAGACTGTGACACAAACACATAGACACAACTATTAAACTCAGATAGACCAAAGGATTTACACTGACATTCATAGCATATCACACACATATTCAGATGCTATGTATCCAAACCCCCTTATTTGGGCTGGGTGGTGTTGGGTATAAATAGTGGAGTGGTGTTACGGTGAAGGGCAAGAGGCCACAGAACTCCACCCTACCAGTCTCTTAAAAATACACACTCCCACTCTCTCTATAACCCTCTCTCCTCCATTAATTCTCTCTGATGTACCTGAGAGTATAACGACCTTCCTGAAGTGATTTGAGTTATTTCTGTTAACCGTTAAAGGGATGAATTTTGTCGTTGTATGACTTTCTTTTTTAGAGTATGAAACTAGATATTTTGAAGAATCTTAATGTGGCTCTTTGTCATACAGCTATAGTTCAGAGTGACCACAGCTGTTGAGCCACAAACATTAAAAGAAAATGCACCATAATAGTGGTCTATATGACTTATGCACTATATTCGAAGACTACTGAACTCATATAGTAACTTTGTGTGAGAAACAACTGAAATCACATCCCTTTTTCAATTACAATCTTCCCTTCCAGTGAACTATTAATTGGAGAACTGCTGTGAATTGAGTCACTGAGTTGAATGAATCATATTGCACAATTTGTGAAACTGACAATTCGGCTTAGGAATTGTTCATTCGTTTTTTTTTCCTCTTCACCTGACCGACAACCGATGCTCGTTAACTGATCATTAACCTTTAACCGACCAGAATAAATTAGATTGGATAAGTGTCTGTGGCCCATTAAAAATACCAAAATTAGTTTTCCAGGGGCTTAGTTTTACATTCGCAAATAACAGCATAAACAACAGAACATGAGGATTCACACATCGTCACATCATGAACTGAGAAAAACAGAATACAATGATGTATATAAAAGGAATAAATAGGCCTATACACAAAATATATTTCACACAATTAACAAAACTAAAGACAAAACTGTACAACAAGTAGAAGCATATATGCCAATTTTTGGGACACACTCCACAAACAAGTTCACGGAAAGAGATGGCAGAAAGCGTCATCCTGTTTGTTTTCTTTATTTTACCACATCACAATGTACAAAAAAAGTTTCAAATGATGTCTTACTCATTTTAGGTGATCATACAGGCTACTTAAATTTTTCATTCTTGTTTTGTTCTGAATTCTGTTCAATTTAAAGGACTTGTTGTGGAGTGAGGTGAACTATTTCGCTTAATTACCGATATTTTACATTATTTCTGAACGTATTAATGGTTAACCAGTTAATTATGAGCATCCCTAATCTGGCTGTAATAATATTTCACAATTTTACTGTTTTTAATGTATTTTTGATCAATAAATACAGCCTTCGTGTTTCAAAAATCTTACCGATCACAAACTTTTGAACAATAGTGCATGTTCTCCTTGAGTAAATGTCATAATTTTTATTTTTGGGGGGTGAACCATCCCTTTAAACATTTACATGTGACTTCTTACCTCACACTTCTTTTTCTCCCTTAATTTCACCTACTCCTCGAACCACCTCATTTTCCATTTCTCTGTCCTTAATGTCATCTCTCATTTACATGTCTAACTGACAATTACAAATTAGTAGCAACTGAAAAGTGACAAGCCCATCATTTCTCCACAGGATTGTTTTTTTTTCATACATTCCTCAGTATATGCAGCATAAAGAACTACAATGTTGCTAAAGTGGGTTCAAAATGCAGACAGGCAAATGACAACCTGAAATACAAGAAAGGGTAAACTAAAAATACCTCAAAATGATTGAACTCAGGCCTCAAGTCTCCCCCCTCAGTGATGTGAAAGCTCTTATTGTCTTCAGTGAACTGGACTCTGTACTTTTCTTGGATGGACTGAAGCGCCCTACCGACATTCAAAAATAAATGCTCTTCAATGATTCTTTGCAGCTCTTCAGATTTAGCAAAGACCCCTCGTCTTACCACTGTTTTGGGTCGTTGAGTTGCTTATTATAGGTTCTTCAGATTAGATTATTTGTTTTATGTTTCAGTACATTAACTGTGCAATTCATTTCTTTCATGAGACGGTTTCTCTGGAGAAAACGAATGAGATTTTGCACAACATTAATCTAAACCATCAACGTTCTCCCATCCACACACATTTATACAGTTACACAAACTGAGCCAGAAACATGTTGTCCATCTGCTCTGAGATGCAAATGTTACTATGCCATCCAGGAAACGTTTTAACAGTAAACGACTGCCAAAAGACGCCATGAGACACGAGTGAAGACACAAGTGAAGTCATTCATTCAAATCTGACTGGCGTAATCTCACTCCCAGATAAAACATCTGAAACTTGGATACAAACAGAGAAACAGCCTTCCAACTGCTTCTAGAACTTCAGGCAGAGACATGTCTTTTGTTACAGTAAGAATAACCCACAACCTGCAGCAGAAAACTGTTCTGGAACCTTGATGACATTTTAATGATCAGCAGAAAACACTTTCAGATTTTATCAGCACATATCAGTGAGTAACCCAGGCAAGAAAACCACTTCCGCAATGCATATATTTATCAGCTCTTTCGAGAAACCCTGCACCTGCTAATTCAGCAGATCTAACAAGGAAAAAAAACATGATAACTCTATTGGGCTACATATACATAAATCTAAGAAATCTAATGGGTAAATACTTATAGAAAGAAAAATCACATGAGCAAGAGAGCTGTTCTGAATATCAATAATAGGTAATTGCATATTTAGTGTGATCGTAGTGTGATATGCTAATCAATTAACATCAAGTAACTAATCATTTTAAAAACAAATTATGACCAGTTCATAAATTCAGAAACTAGAGGACTGGAACTAACTGTCGTAACACTAATTATTAAGCTGATTATTTAATTTCAGTTGCACATTCCTTGACGTGCCAATGTTTTAAATTCTCTTGTTTCCTATTTCTCTTATTCTTTCACATTGTATTTCTAGAATGTATTTCTGTTTTCTTATTTCATTTATTCACCTTTAAGAAGGTTCAACATAGTATCTTGAATGACCTTGGTAAAAGGCTCCAAACATCCCACGACCCAGGTCAGATGAATATGAGACGAAGAGGCCAACAGCAGTGAGAATCTCTCCAGAGATCTGAGACTCAGAAGGAATTGGATCACAGCCTCTCCACTCTCGCCCTCCTGTACCTTTCTGGGCTGAAGTTCATTCTCGGTCCAAAATCTCTTTTTCTTGGAACAGAAAGCTACTTTTTTTCCCCTGAAGCCAAATTCATTTTGGACCAGAGCACAGAGGATATTCAAGTCCAGCTGCTGTATACGGCGGGTCTGTACTGGACCTAAAAGCAGGATTACAACTTAATGAGCAGGTTTCTATAGGCCCAGAGTACACTGGCAGACTGTCAAACGTGACTCTCATTTAGCATTTACAGTAACCCAGCATACCTCTGGATCTTTACCAGTACTTATGGATTTAGTCAATAATGAAAGAAAGGTTACAACTTAACTTTCAATTGATCCAATTTGTTTCTCCTCCAAATCATACCTTTGTCTGAGGTTTGGGAAACGCACATAAAAGTGATGTCCAAATGAGCAAGCAAACAACTGAACCAAAGAAAGCTAAAGACAAGAGTTTTACAAAGTATGCAGTAACCTCAGGTTCAGTTTAGTTCCAGTTCCATTATTGCTGCACTATTTGCACTACTTTTTAATTGCTGGTTTAATTGCTATTTATACGTCAATAATTTACTATTTTATTTTATTTTTTTGCGTCCCACACCATGAGTTTTGCATTAGAAGTTTTAAGGTAAAATATTAACAATTAAAAACAAAAGTCTCAGAAAAAGAAGCTTGAAGATGCATCCAAAAATTCCTGAGTTCTGTTGCATTCCCATCCAAAAATTAAAGGGTTAGTTCACCCAAAAATTAAAATTCTGTCAGTAATTACTCACCCTCATGTTGTTCCAACCGCGTAAGACCTTCGTTCATCTTCGGAACACAAATTAAGATATTTTTGATGAAATCTGAGCCATGTTTCACTCCTCCATAGGCTTCCAGTGTGACCGAA
This sequence comes from Squalius cephalus, assembly GCF_949319135.1. Lineage (NCBI taxonomy): Eukaryota > Metazoa > Chordata > Actinopteri > Cypriniformes > Leuciscidae > Squalius > Squalius cephalus. The sequence goes on along the minus strand of NC_137133.1, from coordinate 5,086,506 downwards.
ACTTGCTGGCCCAGAAAAGTTATTAAAGAGATCGTTAATATAGTCCAAGTGACTCCAGTGGCTCAATCTTAAGTATATCAAGCGACGAGAATACTTTTTGTGCGCAAAAACAAACAAAAATAACGACTTTATTCCACTATTCATTTCCTTCTCTCTGGATGTCTAGTTGGTTCGCGTAGTGTTTTTGCGCAGCGCGTCTGTGTTACACGTCACCACGTAGGCTCACTATTGGCCGACGCCAGTCATGTGTGTGTTGCGTGATGACGTGCAACACAGACGCGCAGCGCAAAAACACTACGAGGCCCAGATAGAAGGAAATGAAAAGTGGAATAAAGTCGTTATTTTTGTTTGTTTTTGCGCACAAAAAGTATTCTCGTCGCATGATAAACTTAATGTAGTGCCACTGTAGTTACTTGGACTATTTTAACGATGTTTTAATAACTATTCTGGGCCGGTGAGTTTCGGTCACACTGGAAGCCTATGGAGGAGTCAAAATTCTGTCAGATTTCATCAAAAATATCTTAATTTGTGTTCCGAAGATGAACGAAAGACTTACATGGTTGGAACAACATGAGGGTGAGTAATTACTGACAGAATTTTCATTTTTGGGTGAACTAACCCTTTAATGTCATCCTCAATCTTTGTTGTGGCTTCAGAGTTCTTCCCTGCAGGATCCCAAATGTCTGACATCTGCTTTTTAAACTAAACGGAAGCAAATGTACGAACGACACGATTCTCAAAATCCCACATTTTTGAATCTGCCTACCCTACTTAGAGGATCATGATTGGAATTGCAATAAAAAAAATAATATACCAACATTACGCATACTATATAAAATACTGCAAAACAAAAACAACACAAAACAACTAGTCTCCACTAGGCACACAACCCAATGCGAGTAGTATAACATTACAACTCCAGATGAAACTAAAGCTGTTGTTTTCAGTGGGACACAAACAAGCATGAAGAAAACAAAATAAAGCTATATTTCATAAGCCAAAAAACGGTGCAGACCAGGCATCGGATATGGAGTCATGAACAAGGGCTTATCTTACTTGTTGGCATCTTTACAGCCCATAAAAAAGCCAAGAGTCATGAAAAGTAAAACAAAGAGTGGACCGGCCTGCGGGCTTGGAGATGAGACCGGCAGTGTGGGTGGTTTGGGATCTGGGACTCCTCTTTTATATCGAAGTTATTAAAGCCTGTAAATGAGTCTATGTGGAGATGTTGTCAAAACTATTTATGGAAGGTTAGCTGTAACTATGTTGAAGTCAAAGCTCATATACATCTGGAGATTGACAATAACTTTTACATTTAAATTGTGGAACAGCGCTGAACCAAAACCCAACGGCACACCACCAGAGCATCAAAATGGGCCATTAAAAATCATATGAAAGGTGGAGAAAGACGCAGAGAGAGAGAAAGTAAAGGGTGTGACTTGGATCGAGCAGAAGAAAACAGTGGAAAAAGCAGACACATGTTTGGAAGAGAATGTATAAACAAAAACGGTCTCATCATGGCATGATTTCCTTCAGAAATATCCGTCAAAACTTTCCTCCAGGTATTTCATTCTTTTCCACGTTACTATTGTCTGATTTTTCTAATTCATCCTACGTTCATTAATCATATCCGTGCTCCTATACGTGCGTGCCAGGAGTCCAAAAGTAACGTTTTTTTCTCTCACACAAATTTTCAGACACTACAAACACTTTCTGGTACACTGTTTCCTGATTTTTGCAGACATGTCCTGTCAACTCATTTATACACACACGCATACAAACAAGGAAAAATTACAAGTTTATTGCAGAAACTTCTATGAATAAAGTAATCAGCTATGTACTAATCACCTCCAAGTCATGTGACACACATAAGCACAGCCTCACGTGACACAGATCAAACACGATGAAGCTCATTCCTATACATTAAAGGGAATGTCTGCTAGGGCAACAGATTGGCAAGCCCCAAAAATTATAAAAATCACACAAGTATGATATATTTTTGTTGCGGTCCATATCACTTATGTGCTGCATTCCAAGTCTTCTGAAGTATAGCTTTAAGTGAAAAACAGACAGAAAATGACATTATTAGCTTATAAACTTTCCTCTACCATAGCTCTCAGATCTTTATTTTTATGATATTTTGCCTGGGTTTTTATGATATTTTGTTGGTCCTGGACAGCCCCAATAGCCATCATGTAAAGAAAATCATACAGATTTGATGAATAGTAAATGAATGTTTAATTGGATGAACTGTTTCTTAATTCTTAGTGCAACTGCTATGACATTACATGAATAGAGCTGTTCAGTCACAAAGGATGTAAAATCATTATATAATCCCTCTAGACTTTATGGGTAAACTATGGTCTGTCCTGTGGTTAATATTACTTGAAGATCCTTCCACAAGTATGTACGTTTATAATATATGCTTGACGTATCGGACAACCATTGTAGTCCCTATGTAACTTGATAGTAACTTACATTTTAAAAGCAACACAGCGGCTTTGACATTTAGGTTTGAGGTATGACTAGATGTAATTACTTTTGCAGAACGCAGGCAAGTCTCTTAAGTAATGCTAACCACAGAGCTTTTGTGTGTGTATATACACTTCTAGCACATAAAAGTGAGCAAAAAAAGTTTTGCAGTCTGCAGATAACAAAATATTGCTGCAAATGTGCTTGATTTTTTGCACAGAAAGAAAGATCATTATCCTTGAGAACGTGTCAGATATTTTGTGGTGTTTAATAATCTGTATCTGCAGTAGTAGCCTACGTGTTCCACATAATCAATATTGCTCAATATCAGAGTGATGTGGAAAACTATACAGTAATGCAGTCCATCCCTGAGTCATCTCTTAAGAAACATGCTCTTTAAAGAATGAAAGACGATGTCACCTATATGAACAATGTTAACCGCGCATTCCCTGGAATAGCCAGTGACGAAAACCCAGAAATTTCACAGACATGTTGTTAAAAGTAATGACAGATGCCATGGTTTGGAGCTGATGACTCTTTAAAGACTGACATGAGTGAGTTTTTTTTTTTTTTTAAAGAAATTATTACTTTTATTCATCAAAAAAACAAAAAACACACACAAAAAAAAAAACAGTTTCAACAAAAATATTATTCATAAAAACTGTTTCTTGAGCACCAAAACAGAATATTAGAATGATTTCTGAAGGATCATAAAGGCTGGAGTAATGGCTGCTGAAAATTCAGCTTTGCCATCAAATAAGTAAAAAAAATATTTCAAAAACATTTTAAAAATCTTACCGACCTCAAACTTTTATATGACAGGAAAGTAGGGGTGATGAGAGACTTGAACCTGAGCCAACAGCTCTTGCATATCTTGAGCATGTTTACAAGCTTGTCCAAACTGATCTGATCCTCTCTAAATTGAATACAGATGAGTGTCAATGCATGTTTTACATTTAGCATTGTTTTTTCATTGCTGTCCGTCAGCATACCAGTCGAAAACCATAGAACATGGCAAACGCGAGGCATGCAGGAACTGACGGCAATGATTGAACTAAATTACTCTGAATGCGAGCTGGCACTGTGGAAAACCTGAAAAGTTGAAAAACAACCAACTTAATGCCGCTTACATTGCTCGGCCTACATAAAACATGAAAGCTCAGCGCTGTGCACACACACAACACAGACACGTACACGTTCCCCAACAAGCGTACAGCGGTTACACACAAAGGGTCGGGCATGGCTGCCATATCTGCCCAGCATATACTTAAGGTTGCTATTTTAGAGCGGGTACTTCTGTTCTTTCACAAGCAGTAAATTAGTAAAACAGAGCTGGCTTGCAAATTGTAATGCAGGACAGACAAGATATAGTGATCTGCCAGAACACTTCATCTTCATAACCCTTTTAATGAACAATCAGACTGAAGATGGCTATCATAAAACACCTTTGTCTGGCTCCCTTAAATAGCATTAACAAAGAAAGACAAGCTCATATGGAAACACTTGGAAGGAAGTTTGCGGATTATGTTCTCAGGATGAAGCTGGAAAGATCAGAGGATGACATAACTTGTGGAATGTTCTCCATCCTGGGGTAAGAAGGGTTCTTCCAAATTGCATCATTGGGGAGATCAATGACCCAGACCAAACGGCAAGATTTAGTACTTAAATTCTAAATGCTCTTCAAATAAAGAGAAAACAGTAGACAAGAAACAGTTGACACACAACACAAAAGGACCATAGGTTCTTGGGGGCCAGGAAGCACAAGGGACGTAAGGAATGAATTTCCACTCCAAACAAGAAAGTTTTCAGGAATTATCTTCAATTGCGGATTTAATGGCACTGGTAACTGTGCCCCACCCAAAATACCACTGACTGTGCCACCCACATGTTTGTGCCAATGCCAGCTGTGCCCTCATCAACCCTTTGCAAGGAAAACAGTTGGGAAAAAGGCGCAAGTTTTTTAGTTTGAGTTTGTGTCTCATTAGAGTTCATAATAGTAATGCATCAAATTTTAAAGTGGCCAGATCGCTACTTCAAAATTTGATGCATTATCATTAACTCCATTGTGGCTTCCTCAGCATCTGGTTAGAGTGAGAGAATCACAGTTTGAAAATGCGTTTTTACAGATTTGCGAGATGTTCTTCCCAGAGAAGGAATCTGTGCAGATGTGAAATACCACACCTAGCATATCCCCCTCACCCAAAAGATCCTCGCCGTCAGACCACTGCCAAAATATGCGACTGTCCTTTCCGACCTCAACACTTGAGCTGAGCTCCAAAAGTCATAACAAAGAGTTACAGAATCACAACACTGCTTCTGGTGTTTCAATGTTGTCAGTGATATTTCAGCACATTTTGACTCAATAAAATCACTTATGCCAAGAATTGATGTTTAAAGTGGACATTTTTGCCACTGAGAATATAATAGTAATGAACAGTAGAGTACAGTAAAAGTAAAGAGTAGTGATGCAATGGATCACAAAACTCACGGTTTGGGTGATATTACAGTATTTGAGTCTCGGATCAGAAAAAAAAAAAAAAAAAAAATTGGGGTAGGGGGCAAATGTCACTTTGCTTTCCATTTATTACTTAAAGCACACTAAGTACGATACCACAGTAAAAACTACTAGCCTGACTAAAGTTCAAACATTAAAGGCAAGTGAAAAGTCAGTAATAAAATAAAAACAATACACAAATTACAAGCATAGATAAATACAATAGAACAAAGTTACAAATAAAGTAAGGTCTAAATAGTAGTATACAGGAACAGAAATGTAATAGGCCTAATTACATGTAAAATAACACTATAGTGTTCACTGTATAAATTAAATACAGATTAATCTTTGTTAAAGCTGTGTTTTGTTGTTTGATTAACATTAATGACAGCAGCAGGGATTTATAGGCTTCTGTCACTTTAGGACCGAATGCACGGATCCAATACAATAATACACATCTGATTTCCTCATCAGCGTTGTGTTGTATGCGCTCTGCTACGACAAGACGACAACAGATGACAAGAAACCTTGTTGTGTAGAGCGAGCTTGCCCTAAGACTTAACGGACTGTTTACGAGAATTCTTGCTGGGACAGGTATTTTGACATAATTTTGTGTGTTTGTGTCAGTTCCAGGCTAGCACAAGGGGATGCGAAAGAGGAATCAATTCTGCGTTCACGCGATGTCTGAAACAGGCCTGTCTGTGTGTGTACGCACAGATAGCGGCACACACAAGTAGCAAAACTTTAATGACTTTGGGGTTTCATTAATAATTAGGTGCTGTAATTGAACTAATTGTGTAATTTTGTAGTATGGGAAAGAGGGTAAATGGTCCAAACCGCAACTTCAACAATTGTCTACTTTATGTTTGCAGTTTGGTTTGGACCATTTATTCTTTTTCTCAACCTGTGAAATTCCAACATGTGTTCAATAGCTAAAAGGTAATTGACTGAAATTAAGTTTACCACTATTAATTTAACTGTGTTTGTGTGAAGGTTTCAACTACACATATCTGAACTGATACAAGTAGGATTTGAAAGAAAGACATCTGTATATGCAAGAGAAAATGAAGGAACTCTGATCTTACAAAGGCTATTTGTGCTAGTCAAACATTCAGGAAACCACTTCGGCAGGAGAGCCTCCCTCCGTCTATGCACATATTTCACTGAAAGTTCAAATGTCAAATAATAGATCCACATTGTCTGCTGTCCAGTCCATTCAGAGTCTATAAACTCCTTTCTGTTTTTCCACTCTCATAGGATAACATTCAGTAATGTGGGATTTTAATGCTCACACAAGTCAACAATCTGACAACCGTATGTCCACCAACAACTTACACTGTTTACATTAAATGCCCAGCAAAATATGACTGACAGCTCAGCACACTCATTTCCTGCTGCAAAAGCTCCCACCTGCACCCCTCTGGAGGAGTTGCGAGTTTAAGAGAGTCACCGCATAAATCTGTCAAACGGGGGAGAGTGAGATGAATAAATGAAATAAAATGAGAATCAATCCCTCATTTCTTTAGCTGGCCACTGGAAGCTGTATAGTGCAACGATGGGACCTGCCAAAAATCACAAGTACATGAGTGGAGCAGAGACTCGCATCGCCGTGCCGCTAAATGAGGATTATATGCTTGTTTGTGCGTCTGCTTTTATGTAACATTACTCACAATTCCTATTTTTGCGATTATGAACCCCAAAGACTGTGAAGCAAAAGCGTTTTGCCAATTTTTTTTGCGCCTGCGATTAATTTGCAGTGCATGTCTAATTGTTCCAGGGTGACTGTCATATGCATCTGGCAAAACTCAAATGTGCTGCTCCTATAGCTTTGTGCCATTAGTCTTTTTTTCCTTTAAATGGTCCAGTAAATGGGTCAAGGCATGCTCTTGTACACACTGCTCATACACTCTCATCACACAGTAGCCCTGCTTTAGAAATACAGGCTGATAACAGCGGAAACAGTGGAAAAGAGAGACATTCAATGGAATAAGAGTGTAACAAATGTGGAGGGATATGTGTCCACATGAAATTGGCCCCATTTACTTTAAGAGGACCTACTGTGCTTTTTTATATTTTCATCTTTCTTTAGTGTGTGATGTTGCTGTCTGAGCACAAAAAAAGTATGCAAAGCACAATGTCCACTCCAAAGCTATTCTCTATATCAGTGGTCCTCAAGCAGGAGGCCGGGGCCTACTAGGGGGCCTCAACAAACTTCCAGGGGGGCCTCAAGATGACTTATAAGACAAAACAAGCATTAAACTTAGCTAAAATAACTTGTGAGTCATGCCAAGCTCTAAAATATTTATTGAAATTGAGAAGGGGGGGGGGGGGGACTCCATGAAACACCTATTTTCTTCCAGGAAAGTACACTTCACAACATTCACAAAAAAATTAATTAATAGTGTTTAAACTCACGGTTATGGTTAGGGATGCACCGATTGACCTGCAATCGTCTTTGTGTATTTTTTCGGCCGATTTGTCCGGAAGTGAGCCCGCGTGCACAGACTTGGATGCACTTTTGAAAAGCTAGAAGTAAACGTCAGTTCTGTATAGGATGATCATTTTTATTTTACCTTAACATTACATTGACTTAATTTGATTTAAAAAGCACCTGATGTAGCATCTTTGTTTTACTGGTTTTATTTAGTATTACTGGTAAAACCCTTTTTCTTTACACCGAATTTAAAAACAAAAACAAATGCTGATTGAATAGCCAATCATCTTTGTTTGGATTGTTGAATGTGTGTTGATTGTGTTGTGAACTATGCAGTTGTTGCCTTTAATTTCACAAGGCTACAGTTAATGTTTTAATTTAAGGCCAGTTTTATGTAGTTTCAAGTTCAACCCAATTTAAAAAACAAAAGCTAAATGCTGATGCTAAATGTTGTATTGAATGTGCTTACTGCGCAGTTACTGCCGTTAATTTCAGATGGTTCAGTTATTGTTTTTAACAGCCAAAAGCCAGTTTGGCCTGTTAAATACCAAATAAAAATCTTGTTTTGCTTGTTTACTTATATTCTTTCTTGTTTGTTGCTTAAAGAAGAAAAAAGAAGAGAACAGAAATAGGTATCGGAATTGGCTAGTTTGCTTGTAAAAAACAGTGTCGGAATCGGCCATGAAAAATCATGATTGGTGCATCTCTAGTTATGGTAAGAGGCGTGACATTTTGAAATAGTTGACCAATCAAAGCACATTGCGCTTTTCAGAAGGAGGAGCGTCACAGAGACAGGAACTAAACAGAGCGTTACAGACAGACTTGGAAGAGAGGTACTACAACAATGTAAATTATGTGAAAAATAATATGTTTTTTGAACATTTAAGCATGAAAAGTGAAACCTATTCTAGTAGACCCATTTCATTTTCCACTGATGTTACTTTGGCCATGTATGATATTAGAGAAGATGTTTGTAGCCAAATATCTCAGCAAATGTGCACTCAATCTGGCTTCAGTATTTATGGCCGCACATTTTTGCTTGTTGAATATGTTGTTTCAGTATTTTTCATTTTTAGTATGGTTTTTTTTTTATTATTTAAAACTTATTTAAATTATTTAACATTTTTATGATTTAATTAATTATTAGCTTTTAATAAACTCATTCTTGAACCGCAGGGGGATAGCAAACCTCAGTTGAGATAAACAGACAGCACAGAGGAAATGGGAAATTGTTGAGGCGAGAGAAGGGGAATGGGCTTGAACAGCCAAAATCGAACCTGCGAGCCATTTCCTAACAATCAGCTCACGTTAACATAGGTGATGTGAACATGTGAGCTGATTGTTAGGAAATGGCTCGGACAGACAGAAGCACTTTGATGAATCTAGATATTTTGAGTTTAAACTGCATTTCTCTTCAAACCTTAGAGGTCATATCAGTGCAAAGAGTTCATACAGATCTTTACAAGCAGGATGGATTACGACCCTACAATAAATCACAAACTTAAGATCAAGATCATCTCTTAAAGAGTGTTAATGTGTGTGTCTGCGGTGGCCTTCCAACATTCCACTAATTCATATTGAGCCAGAGATCCTTCTGTAAGTTGGCTGGTTTGTTCAATCATAAAACCCTCTCAGCAGCAGCAGTTATTTCTGTGTGTATGTGTGTGATATTATAGTCTAAGAGGGTCTGAAAGCCAAGGCAACATAAATCACGATTAATAGCACAAACACACCCAGTGTTTCTATGAGCCGCTATTAGTCACACAGAACTGCCGAACTGCCATAAACTCCTCAGACAGCAACACAAACACGTGCCACTCACATCCGCTGTTAACACGGTCCTCCCTCTTTCAGTTTGACCAAACATTCCTGTTCTATTCAATATACCTTCAAAAGTTTGTGCGGGGAACATTCAACAGTGTTTAACAGTAACATTGTGAAATATTATTACAATTTAAACTTGCTTTTTTATATATTTTAAAATGCAATTAATTCCTGTGATGGCAATGCTGTAGTTTTTTTATTACGGTTTTCACATGATCCTTCAGAAATCATTCTGATTTGACGCTCAAGACACATTTCTTCTTATCAACGTTAAACACAGTTGTGCTGCTTCATTGTTTTGTTGGTCAATTGAATGCATCCTTGCTGAATAAAAGTATCAATTTCCTTCAAAAGTTTTTTTGAACAGTAGCGTATAAACATGTACAAACACTACACTTTAAACTTTGCAGCACAGATCTGAAAACCACATATCATCGTCAAAAACAAAGTGAAAGGTAAAGATGTACCGCTGGAGTGGAGAGACTGATTACCATTCTGAACTTCCTCACGCTAGTTGAGATACAAAACAACGTTGCACTTGAGCACCGTCCAAGATGGTGACTTAACACACAAGTGTTCGCTTAGTGTACACACACCGAATCAGCCCAGTCAAAAGTAACACCTGCTCTTAAAGTAAATAGGACAGATGCTCATCCTCCTGCTTAAAGAGAGAGAGAGAGAGAGAGAGAGAGAGAGAGAGAGAGAGAGAGAGAGAGAGAGAGAAACACACTCAGTGACCCCCTCTCATACCCTGCAAACCTCTCTCTCTCTCTCTCTCTGATCTGAAGCTTCAGCCTTGATATTTCACTAACTCCTATACCTATATTACTGACACTCCAGACCAGAACAATGCTGTCACACTAATTAAAAATCACAACGAAAACAAAACAATTACACTACTTACTATTCAACGGTTTGAGGTCAGTCATTTTTTCTTTGAAAGAACTGAAGATACTTTTACTCAGCAAAGACGCACAAAAAAAATGCATAAAAAGTGACAGTAATAATGTTACAAAAGATTTATATTTCAAATCAATTCTGTTCTTTTGAACTTTTCATTCATCAAAGAATCCTGAAAAAAAAATAATTCTCACGGTTTCCACAAAAATATTAACAGCAACTTTTTTCAACATTAATAATAATAATAAGAAATGTTTCTACAGCAGCAAATCAGCATATTAGATTGATTTCTGAAGGATCATGTGAAACTGAAGACAAGAGTAATGATGCTGAAAATTCAGTTTTTCCATCACAGGAATAAATTAGATTCAAAAATTTTTTTAAATAGAAAACAGTTCTTTTAAATTGTAATAATATTTAACAATAATATTACCATTTTAACTATTTTTTTTAATCAAATATATGCAGCCTTGGTGGTGAGAAAAAGAGGCAAGAACATTAATAACGGTAGTGTATCAAAAGTAAAATGCAATACTCTCTTGCCCAAAAAGACATGGCACCTAAAAAATATACCATGCAAATACTGAGATTCATCCTTAACAAGGTACAGACTGAGAAGACCGTGTCCATCAAAGCCATACAGAGTCGCACAGGCATCCAGGAGAGGTTTTATCACAAAATTAGGTAACTCTATATTTTGATGGTCCACTTTTAGACATTCTACTATAACTATAAGTAACTTTGCAACTACATGTCAACTAGCAGTCATTAGAGAATTAGTAGACTGTCTGCTTAAAATCTGCTAATGCTTTATTGTAATGCTCCCCCAACAGACATTCTATTGACTATACAGCAAGTAACTTAGTTTTCAACTACATGTAAACTTATTCCACTAACCCGAACCTGAACTGTTAACAGTCTACTAATACTCTAATGAAAGTTGGTTGACTTGTACTTGTAAAGTTACAGTAGGATGTCTAAAGTGGACCATCAAAATAAAGTGTAACCCCAAATTATATACATCAATGCACCGAACATTTAATAATGTATGAAACAATGAAACTGTGTCTTATGAGGGGAACACTAATAAGGACTGTGACAGCATGAGTCTGTCACCACAGTATGAGGGTCAGTGAGTGATCTGACTGGAGTCTGTGTCTCCATCACTAAACACAAGCTCATTATCAATGTTTTTGGCACAGTTAGTCTTATTCTCCATTCTTTCTTAATGACTGGCTCAAGAAATATTAATTCTTACATTTTTTCTTCTTTGTTTACTTTCGGTTTTCTTAGTTTACATTAGTTCACATTATTTTATCAACTATAATTTACTTTTATTTTTGTTACTATTACTTGATCATTTGTACTGTTTTTTGTTTTGTTTTTGTTACTCGTTTTATGCAAAAGCTCTGGCGATACCAATGTAAAGAGCATTTCATTCTAACAAAGCACACTGAATTTGAAAATTGAAGTGCTTTTCTGTGGGCAAAACAAATTTGACCCTGTGTCTTCCTGCAGAGAATGATAGTTTTCCTTTGCCTGGGTTTCTGAGAGCTGCACATCCCTGGCTGTCCACAGCTCATTTGTTCATTCATTTCCTACAGCCAGAATACGCTACATCTACTCTGCAACAGGTTTGCCATGTATATACACACAAAGCCAAAGACATGTCAACAGTTATGTTCCGCACTGGCGGCGAGGAAGACAGCTGTTGTCCACCATTTAAAGGCAGGGAAGCTGATTTGTTTCAGAATTTTTTTTTGTTATGCTGATTGAAAGTCTCTTCACATCCCGATAGCAATCACTAAGTTAAGTGGTCGAAATGTATTTATTTGTAGGGTGCAACATGGCTAAAGGCATAGCTTAAGAAAAATGTTCTTTTCACTATTCCCATAGTGTATGATTGCAGAAAAATGGTTTGTATTGAACATTGATGGAAAAATTATAAAAGTGGTTTACTTTGTTTAAAAATCGTATAAATGTGTGAGGTGGCAAGGTGGGGTAAAATGCTCATCATTTAACAAATACTTTAGGTAAAATAATATGTTTTAAATAATGTCTAAGTTAATACTTGTTCAAAACAACCACTTCAGCAAAGTTTGTACTATGTTATATTTATTTTGATAAATAAAAGAATTCATTGTTGTTCAATAAATATAATTGTTAAATATAATAAATCATAATTACCTTGAACAAAATTGAAAATCATTAACAGGACCTTTGTCTCAAAATATATTCAATAATTTTAGCGATTCTTGTTTCCTACTTAAATATATACAGAAAACATCAAATATTAGATCAAATTAGCACAGAATCAACTTTGCTATGATTGCGTCACGGATCAGCCAAATTTCCAAGTGCATCTTGAAAAGCTGGTGTTTTTGAAAGTGCTGTGGCAAGTTTGTGCCATTTTTACCCCCGTGAACCTTTAGCCCCATTGTATACCATCTGTGGAAGGTGTAGGACCATAAAATGTTCGGTCCAAATGTAATGGTATCAACATATTTATCGTACAGTATTTCCATACCTCCGTGCACCCTGCTCGCGCAGACATCACACGTTATCAGCGCGTTTCATGATATGTAGAGTTAGACAGACGTCAGTCACAGAGCACCGCAACCGAAACAGCAACCACCTTTTACAGTTCCTCCTGAACCAAAACACGAGCTTATGCTGCGTTCATGTCAAGTCAAGTCAAGCCATCTTCATTTATATAGCACTTTTAACAATGCGCACATTGTTCCAAAGCGGCTTTACAGTGATAATAGGAAATTAAAGTATCAGAGATTGTTTTGGCTTTATAATAGCTCTAGAATAAAGTCATTGTCCAGGTAAAGTTAGTTTTGATTGATTGATTCACTTCCGTCACAACGATCATTAGTTATTAACTTAGGGGCCGCTAACACGACGCCGTTTTAACAGAAAACTCGTAAGTTCTCTCTGAGCAAACTTTAAAATCGCAAACCTGTGAGAACGCTGATGGCGTGCACATGCGTATTATGAGTTCAGTCTATAGGTATGCGCATATGCCATAACTACTGTAATTTGGAAGAGATGGAAACCAGTGACGTTATACTCATAGCGGTTCATGACGCACATTTATGCATTTCAATGGCAAAACTATCAACGCCGAAATGAATCTGCAGCAGTCAGGTGGTACAGTCAGTGCTCTTTAAGCGGTTTATGTTCATTATTGTTGTAATGTTAGTTTAACGTCGTCTCTCATCTCGTGACACTTTATAAACTCTGCTTTGTGCATTCATGCATTTTGGAGATTCTCTGAAGAGAGGGGGGGGGGGGGGGGTGGTGTCATGCTTTAAAAAAGCTAGCTTGCTATTGCTAGCTGCTCCAGAAATTGCATCCTCTACCTTTAATTTGATTGAGGATGGTCGATGTTTTACGAATTGAAGTTTAAAGAATTGCGATCTCTCTACATGCACATGTGGCTGTAACATTACAAAGCTTCTGCACCTCCCTCTAGCAGTGTACAAGGCTGGCTCTGTGTAGTGTGTTTTGGGGGAGTTTAGGAGCTGACTGGCAACCGTGGGCGCTCCTGCTGAAGGTGTTGATGGTAAAGGGTGAGGCTTGAACAGATCAAAGTGTATGAGAAACCACTTAGCAGTCACTTGGAAAAAGCTCTAGTATACCTTAAGAATGCATCACTGACTTTGCTTAAAGGAATAGTTCACCAATAAAAATGAAAGTTCATGCATAATTTATTCACCCTCTTGTTGTTACTCTGTATAGTTTTTTTTTTTCTATCCGTGGAATACAAAAGGAGATGTTAGGCAGCCAGGAATAGTAAATGATGGTGGAGTAAATGATAATCAAGTAAACTTAAGTTGCATCAGTCCAGTAAATGTTCGTCTTGAGGCTGGACAACATTTTTAGAAGTATACTAGGCCTTTTATTTACTTAAAAAAGTATATGAACTATCTAACAGATGGTAGAAGTCATGAAGGCAAGATTGTGTACAACAGGTTTTTCAGCAAAGTTTTGATCATGTTGATAAAAAGGTCTTAGAAATGCATGTATTAAATATGAAACAGCCTTTATAGGGTTAGATGACCTGACAGATTATAGATGTAAGTAATCTAACACTGACCCCTCTTCACAAACACTCTAGCAGAACGAAAGCAAGCATGCACTGCTCATGCTAATGTTATTCTCGATTTCATACCAACACAATGACACAGACTTCTCTTTACGACTACACTTGATGACCCATATGTTCTGCATCGCTCTCTCTCTAATAGACCTCCTGAACTGAACAGCTGAACATACCTAAATTCAAGTGCAGAAATAGGCTGTAACTAGTCATTTGTTTCTTTTGTCCCAATGGAACATACAGCAAAAATTAAACAATAAAAAATGGAATTATAAAAAGTCTCTTTATTGCATGTGAGACAACTAGACCTGATCTTGTCTATATGTATGGACTACAAATAGGCTATATTGCCAAAACTCAAATCAAAGGTTTAAGCTTGTATCAAAACGTTTTCTTGACTTATCAAGGCAGACAAAGACTTCACTAACCTCTGAATAGCCTTTAGCAAACTATAGTGCAAGTGTTAAACACATACAGATCATACATAAAAGTATCTCAGATCATACATACACAAAAAAGATATAGCTATCTAGAAATAACACACACAAGTTGATGCCTGTTGAATTAAAGATGCAGCAAAAAAATGGGTTGGATTGCTTTGACAGAGTGAACATGATTAGTGCTTTATATCAGATGGCATATTCTATAGTGCTTGTGAATAGACAAAACTGCATAAAGACTGAATATGGAAAACAAACAGTTCTTCTATCTATGTTAGGCTATTAGAAGTTAAATGGATAGTTCACCCCCATAAAAGTTTGCCATCATTTACTTACCCTCATGTTATTCTAAATGTGTATGACTTTCTTCAAGTGACAAGTTTCCCAGTGCCAATTATCTTTCATTTGTTGGGAAAAAAGATGGCAAGTTAATGGTGAATGTCATTCTGAATAACATCGTGTTCCAAAGAAAGAAAGAAATCATACAGGGTTGGAACACCATGTGGGTGAGTTTTTTTTTTTTTTTTAAAACAACTCTCTCTTTAAAATGTATTAAACATACATGTAAATACCCCCCAAAAAAGGTCTGATTCCACACGCGTTTTCCTTTGAGTCGCCAAAAAGTGAGGACGCGGAAAAGCAAACCTGTCCGAACACGTCTATTCAAGAAAACGCACAGAAACCCGTGGGAATCCAACATCTGCCTCGGCGACACACAGAGGAAATGTTGGATACTTTAATGCCGCGACGAGACAGCAGTCGGTACAAGTATCCAAACACGGGGGAAAGCGAGAGGAAGAGCGCGAATCTTACCGAGATACTGCCTGATCTCCAGCAGAACTTTAGGGGGTCCTCCGTTCAGCTGGTAAAACAGTGAGCCGAGACAGAAGAGCAGCAGTGTGGCCATGCAGAAAGCATAATCGCGCAGGGAGAAGCGAAGCCTGAGAGCCGATAACCAGAATCCCTTTCTGCTGTTGCGATCTGTGCTGTGACTCGCGCTGTGATTGTTTAGACGGGGACTGCTGCTGTAATTCTTCATCGTCTCCTCACATGGAAGCGCCGAGAATGGTCGTCACCCATCCGCCTCTTTAGATAAAAACTTTTCAGCCAACATTTAAACAAAAACTGAAGCCGCTTCACAGATTAAATGCGCGCGCGAACGGAGGCGTTCAGATGTTCGTCCCCTGCTCGGCCGTGTTTTCTCGTCTGCTCTTGCTGAGCTATTTTTGCGAATGAAGTTGGGAATCCATCCTCTGCTTTTTGGGGTTAGTGTCGGTGTCAGATTACCGAATGTGGAGGAAAAAGTTCAACCGAATTCCCGCTCACGCGCTGCCGTGTGCAGCTCAGCACCACCAGGCGGAAGACGCGTGAAAGCGCTCGAGAGCCGACACCATCATGCATCACCATCAAATCCACTAATTATTCGATCAATTACAAATATTTTAATCAAAATGCATCTTTCATAAAAAAAAAAAGACTAACAAATAATTTTGCAAACAACAAAATCTATCCATCTATCTATCTATCTATCTATCTATCTATCTATCTATCTATCTATCTATCTATCTATCTATCTACAGTAGTCAACATTTGAAGTGGATCAAAAAAGTTCATCAAAGTAGTCCTCCTAAGACAAGAACGGTATATTTCCAAATTCATGTATAACTTTGATGAAAGGTTTTGATCCACTTCAAATGTTTATCTATCTATCTATCTATCTATCTATCTATCTATCTATCTATCTATCTATCTATCTATCTATCTATCTATCTATCTATCTATCTATCTATCTATCTATCTATCATGAAAGAGTGGCATTTGTCAGAGTGGCAGAAGGCTTCAGTGTAAAAACGAGGCACATTTCCAGGTCATTATTGTTAAGGCACAAAGATAGAAACCATTTTAATTAAATATTCAGCCAAGAGTAAGGTTTATGAGTGAGCAGTTTTTGACCATTTGAACGAAAATTTGACTCTTTCAGGCATGTAAGTAAGTGTTAGAAGAATGATAAAAGCAGTCTGTCTCACAATGGTTTTATTTATAGTGCAACACTATATCTTTTATTTCACTGAAGCATTGTAAATCAAATGAAATAATGTCTTTATTTAACCCACCCGGAATATCATCATGTCTGGTGATTGCCAAATCAAAGGGTGGACAATGGTAAAATTGCAAAGTCTTAAGCAGCGTTTGCTTTTAACTATTTTATCAAAAGAAAGCAAAATTATAAAATAAAGATTAGTTTACATGTTCTCAAATTACGACGTTTATTTGTAGCCAACTGTTGAAGCTATTTGTACTTTGAAAATAAATGATATTGGGTACGCACATGGGTATATAATTGTAAATGTTAAAAGCATGAAGACTTTGATATTTTTTTTAAAATGTTGGTGAAGTCTTAAAATTAGAGAAATAGGGTTGTCTCACTGACCTTTTGTATCAGACCTGTGTCAGACAGGCTGAGAAGAAATATACACTATATACTGGTCAAAAGTTTGTGGTCAATATATTTTTCAAAGAATCTTTTAAAAAACAACGTATCATGATTTCTATAAAAACACTCATTCTAATAAGGAATGTGTCTTAGAATGATTTCTGAAGGATCATGTGACACTGAAGACACACACAGACACAGTAAGGAAGAGCAGTCAGTGTGTATGATATTCTTTTTTTATTACACCTCAAAGGGACAAATATTTTAAGACATTTTTGTTTGTAAATACACAAGCAAAACCTTTATGGACAATCATTAGCGAACTGAAACCAGATAAAATCATTTTTATACATGTATTTTACAATGGTCACTGAAGCATGTCACTTGCTAACTATAGGTGAAAGAGTATTGCTCTATGATGTATAATACAGCTAATAATTACATTTGATGTAAAAGCAAAAATAAGTTATTTAAATATCAATTACATATACAGAATGTGCAACCACAGTTAATCATTTCATATATGTAATTAAGACCCAGTTTTATATCATTTAAGTTGAAATAATTAACTGGTCATGGTTAGTTCTGTAATGAATTAACAAGTGATTATATTTTTTAACAGATTTGATATTTAAACAGCTCAACTCAACCATCAACATTTGACCTGAAAACAAACATCTTAAAAAAAAAAAAAAAAGAGAGAGAGAGAGAGAAACTGTAAAAGTGTTGATTTGTAATCTCATTTTCTCCACAATGGAATTAAAAAAAATTCATTCTTTAATAAAGTGCTTTTTTTTTTTTTACAGTAACATTTCATGAAATATATTTTCGATTTTAAATACATAAAAAGCCTCATTGTTATCAAATCACTCATCTGATAGCAATCTGAAGGCAACCATTCTGATATAAAGGAATCTAGCGATTCTCTACGGCAATTTAAAATGTTCATTAAATTCTTGAGCGTTATGGTCTATAAATTGTGCTGCAGTACACATACAAGAGAAAATGACATGAGGGAGAAGTACAATTCAAAAAGACACCATTTCATAAAACTGCAAGGCCTTGGGGAAGCATGACCGGTGTCTTTCCGTAAGATCTTTAGAAGCATCTGCATGTACTGAAACAAGCTGAATTCTCAATCAAAAACCACCTGAGAGTGATTGAACGAGAAACTCTCTTCATTGTGCTTAATTTGGAGCAATGTAATGCTTCAAATCTGTCAGCTGTGATGATACGCTAATGCCTAAATGACGTCACGCACGTCTGTCGGCTAACCTTGTACTTCAAGCTCTGCCAGAATGCTGTCTGTCCTTTTTAAGTAAAGTTATGTCCATCCCCAGTTACCTCATAACACCTTATTCTCCCTGAAAAACACACACACAAACGTCATTTGCAATGTGTTCTGAATGGCAAACAAAAGAATCAAAAATAATTGTAAATCAAGCATCCTTTTTTCCCTCACAAACAAAAACAACACAATTATGTGGTTATGTGACTGGCTTTCACTTGAAAAATCAAAACATAAATAACGCTTCATGGGTCTTTCTTCCTAATTTTGAAATCATGGCTGAAGCCCCAGTTTGTGAAGGTCACTAGTGTCAGAACGCTCCTCCAAGCTATTCATTATCAGTTTTGATTTGATGGACTTATTTTAAGGCTAAGACTGTGTGCTTTCAAGAGCTTGAGGCTTTTTCTAAGATTCTTCAACACCCCAGTCAAAGTGCAAGGCAATCTGGGGCGTAAGAAAAAGAAGATAAACACCTGTACACATTTCACTCCAGCAAGAAAACTACAGCTGTGTGATGCATCAGTCGCATCAGAGATGAGTATGATGAGAGATGCACGAGTATAATTTTCAAGATAACGGGCAACATAAATCCATACAGTAATAAACTTTGATATGCCGCAACAGCCGAGTACGTGATGCATATTGTGTGAATATTGTGTGTTTAGAAGACTGGGAAGATTAAATGTGCTGTAAATATAAAGTATTATATTAAGCGTAATACAAGGAGTGATGCTAAAATGTAACCACGAAGAAAGAAACAAATGCAACGGTTTGTACAACATAGTACATACTTGCTAAAACCGTGACCAACTATTGGCCTGAAATCAAAATGTGCATTGCTCGGAATATCCCCATATGGCAACTTCATGCTTTTGGGAATTTTAGAAACACCCTTTACTTTGATATACTGTATGCTTTGAGAGATAAAGTAATATTCTATGAATGAAATGACATTGCTTTGGCCAGGTGACATACTCTTGATATTCACGTGCTTCAATAAGCACAAAACCTTTTTTCCTTTACAGTTTTTTTTTTTTTTCTAAATAAATCTCGAAAAAGCGAGAAAGGGTTTCAAAACAGTCTTTAAATTCATACAAAAGCATACATTTTCAGAAAAAAAGTGTGCTTTCTTTCGACAGACGGTCCTTTCAGGCCCAATCTAGGTGTTTCTATGGAAACATCTGTTGACAGGCCCACAATAACAGTCCTTGGAAGGCAGATCAGCCATTTCTGTTTCTGTAAATGCCAAAAGGCTTGAGATTATAAGACGAAAAAATTGGGGGAAAATTCGGCAGCTGTTGTCCAGGTCCGTCCCTTCGACCTGGCAGAAGAGTCTGATCCATTTATTCTAGTTCATAATAGCTCATTTTAGTATTATGACTGCCCTGAGCTGCTGGCTGTGACTAGTTGGGCTTCGCTGAGAAGAATACGTATGTGATGGTCCTCCTTCAAGCCAGCTTCCCTCGCTCTTGTCTCGTTTAAGGATGACACACGACCCAGCGTGTCAAAGCCTGCAGCCAATAGAGGGGCAGAATACATGGGCATTCCGATCGACACGAGCCAATCAGACACAGAGCTCAAATGAACAGGAGACGCTGGCTTCCGACACATGTCAGTCAAACCTCCCGAGGGAATCTGCAGAGAGAAAGAAAACACAAAGACCAAATGTCAGTGCTAATGCGGTCAAGTAAATAAGAGTATCATGATCTAATTTGACTCACATGAATGTGCTAAATAAATCTGCGAAAGTAACTCACAGCCATGCGGTGCTCCTTACGGAGTTGTTTAACTCTGATCTGATCCAGACTGGACGCCACGTCCTTCACTGGTTGCTGGAAGTCCTCCGAGTACCTCTGTACTAAGAGCTGAGGAATACCACAACGGCCGTGCTAAGAAACAGAGAGAAAGGGAAAGATTAGCCAGGATAACAAGATCTAGCGGAGTTCGTCACCTCGGTTAAACGACTGGAAATCACCTCTAGAAACTTTACAACCCCTAAGAGACACACAAGTCCGGTCTTCAAAATATAACAAATATGAGGAGAATTTTCTTTGCTAACACTGCATTGAGTCAAGCTAAGCTGTGATTAGCGCTCAGCTAATGTGAGCGGAGCAACGTTCGTCTCAGGCTGTGGACTCAATAACAACAGAAATTATCAGATCATAAACTTCACTTCATGTGGCTTTTTAATTGATTTTACGGGTGGTAGAGACCGAGCATACTTGGAAATGGAGGTTGACTCACAAACAAGCAAACTTTATGTGGCAATTATAGCATTACAAGGAGAGCGAGCCTAAATTGTTTGTTTAATGTGAGATTCAGCGCTTTAAAGCTAACATCACCCTGTGTGGCGTAACAGATCCAGTTTAATCCTTTCCTGGATGTCTTTGTTAGCACGCCAAATGACCATCTTGGTTCTCTAAAATAAACAGTGTGGCTTTATAATATTGCAAACCAATCAGGTTTTTAATTGTAGTAAATCTCAATAATGGAAATACTCGGCCATTCACTTTGTGAACTAAATCAACAATCCAATAGCACATGAGAGCCACAGTGTTAACACTCCTCGGGGAAATCAAACAATGAACAGCAAACAAGCTGCGAGAGGAGACTGTGTATATACAACTTATAAGCATCTTGTTAACTGAGGGATTAATTCAAAATCTACTCAAAGAGATTCAAAAATTTCTTGTGCCCAATATGGGATATATCTGATAGGCTGTGGGTCCAGGCATAATTGGATTGGCTGCCAATAAAAAGCACTAAAACTCCAGGCAGTCTGTGCGGTCTGAAACCTCAAGCTGCTCCAGTGTTTTTACTTCAGAAAGGGGACATTTTTCACCTCTTGTTCACCTTTTTGTTTGTGATAACCTCAAAGAAGTGATTTGGAATCAGGTTTGTTGATGGACGTGCAGTGGACACCAAGGACTCAAGAATATGTACCTGATTTGAGATGTTCTATGAATACTAAACTTATAAATTATACAAAAAGCTAGCTAGTCTTCCAATCCTTCCACTTTTCCACTGCTATTGCTGGCATGACTGAAAGGACTTTTTTTAAGGATACAGGATATGTGATAGTTATGTCTGTCCTAAGTCATGCATTTTTAGCAATTAAAAAAATAGCTAAAGAAAAGGAGGACAATTAATTGTACAGAGACCTATAGGTGCTATACGGATGTCTTGAAAGTTAATGAGTGGAAATTAGTGTTTGGATGAGCACTGATTAAAATGTATGCTTCTTTCCGTTTCTCTTGACACTTGCAAAAGAACTTCCAGCAGTAAATGGAAGGAAAAAATAAACCGGCCATGACTTTCCAGGGACAGTGGCATGGTTGAGTCAAGCCTCCAACTGGTAATCATTGTGTTTCTGTTTAGACTGCTAAACTGCTATAGTGCCACCATTTCCCACACCATTTTCTCCATATGACGCATTTTATAAAAACTTGCGGTCACTTGAACATGAAGTCCATAAGCAGGGTTCCTCAAATCCCTAAAGAGTTCTTCACGGTCCTGAAGAGTGTAGCTCCAAGCACAATCAAAGACATCTGAGCAAGCCAATCAAGGTCTTCAGAGTTACTAGAAAATAACAGGTATTCTTTGAGCTAAATTAGAGCTATTCTTCTTCGCCTTCCAGGAAAGGATTTGAGGAACCCTGTCATACGGTGTCCCATTTGGCATTTTAAGATTTCGAAAAGTGAACACAGCATTACTTACTTTATCGGAGTATGGCTCTTCAGTGAGGTCAATCCCTTCCGAGCGCATCCTGTCCTCCAGCAGAGTCTCGAGGTCAACCATTTTGCCATGGGAGATCTTCCTGCTAAGGGCGACTTTAGCACCGTGGATCTGACGACATGCTGATTCAGGCAGGTCAGACAGCCAGGGTGGACTCAGAGCAGCGGGAGATTCACCTGGTGATACTGGAGAACTCTCGGAGGGAGTAGTTGGGGTGTATATGGGTTTTGGGGGTAGGGTTGGGGTATTTGGCACCGAACCAGAAAGCACCAGTGGAGGGTGGCGCAGACCATTTGGCAGATGTTCTTTGGACTTTTTAGCAGGCACAGGAGGTGGGACAGGTGGCTTTTTAGGGTGAGTCCGTGGAGCCGGGCTAGTCGGGGCAGAGACAGGTTGGCGGTTTGAGATCTGAGCAGCAGGCAATTGACTGACCAGACTGAGAGGAAGCTGTGTGGGAACCATAGGTCTCTGCAGCGAGCCTGTCTCTCTTCCAACACAACTCTGGTCCTGTTTTGATTCTGTATTCACTGTATTTGTTTTTCTCTCCGGTCTGCCTCTATCCTCACTGCCACGCTGGTCCTTCCTCTGATCGAAGGCCTGCTCCCAGTGTATATCCCCCAGAGAATGAGAGCGCTTCCAAGACTCAGGGGTCTCCTGGGAGCCGTCCAACTCCTCACAGCTTCGGCTGACCAGTATGCGGGAGGTTTGTGCTGCTTTGGAGCCCTTCTTGAGGCCGAGGCTTCGCAGGTTGAAGCTCTTTATGGGCCGGGGTAGAAAGGTCTTCGGGAACTTGCGTTCCTTCTTGGCCTGCTGCTGAAGAGCTTCGGTGGAGTGAGTCATGGGAAGAGTGGGATAGTCTGTAGATTTTACACCCCCACAATCAAATCCAGATGAACCACGGCTGTGGTGCGACGACTTGCGGCTCTTACCTGAAACAGAGATTCGTGCTTTCACATAAATTAATTAAATCACATACAATTCCCCAAAGGCTTCAGAAGGTACCTCATGTTTTTCTGTTTTTTTTTTTTGGGGGGGGGGGGGGGGGGTGTCTAAGTATAACCCTGATGTCATAATAATTATGAAAAGGAAGAGATAGTATTGTAGCAATTTGTTTTCACACATGAGTACAGCTCTTCCACTTTCTCATTGATGCTTTAGTCAAACCAATAATGCACACTATTATTGGTTTGGTTCATGCATTAATGAGTATTATCATGATTAAAAACAAACTACTACAATCTGAAATGTATACTGTCAGAAAATAAATGCAAAAAATTACACCTTTAGGTAGTATCTTCCAAGGTATCTTATCTACCCCCAACGGATGGCTATTATTACCTTAAGGGTACATATCAGCAAATTGTAGTACTAAAATGCACACTTTAGGAGTACATACATAAAAGTCACTTGAATTTAAAAACTGTATAACTTATGTGAAACATTAAATAAAATATATATTTTATTTAATGTCTCAATGTTTTAGTCTGCAGAAAAAAGTATGTCATAAAGGTTTAGAGCAACATGAGGGTGAGTAAATGATGACATTTTCATTATTTGGTGAACTACACTTTTAACAAGCAAGAAGAACAGAACAAGCATCTAATAAAGGAAGTAAAGGTATGAGAAAATACAAATGTTTACTAAACAGGTTAGTGGTAACATTGTTTAGCAGGCAACCAGAGGCATAATTCAATTCACACTTCAATGTTTAGTGAATATGTAAGGGTTAGTTTCAAGTTAAAGATTACGGGAGTGTTAAATGTGACTGTTAAGGCATTAAGTGATAAAAAACACAAATTCAGATCATATTTATTTTGAAAGTGGCATCTTTTCTGTCAATTTTCCCACATCAAGTGTACTTAATATGCTGAGTATAGAGTTAGTGACAGTCAAGCTATTTAAGATTCCCAGAGGCACAACATTTTGTATATTAAAATAATAATATATAATAAATTGATAAATGAGCATTTATATCCAGGGATCTTAAAGATAAATGTAAATAACAAACAAACAAATGATTATGCCATGGTTGAGAAAAGATGCAAAGAATCTGGAAAGGAGAGAAAGGAGCCTTCAAGGCTGCATTTAAAGCATTTATTCCCTGGGCCATTAGTCATACTTTAACAGAACCAATGACTCAAAAAACTGATTGGTGACAAAGCAGCACATGCTCCAATATTGAATATACTGTAATAAGCTCTGTACTGCTGCTCTTAAAAGAAATGAATGGAAAAGTAATCAGCACAGAAAAAATTATGTCAGGAGGTGAAAAGAGATGAAAAAAGCAAGCTGACCAGAATGCTAGAGATCAAAGAATGGATTTATTTTCCACATTGGCAAATTGCACATATTTTCTGATCCGTTCTAAACACTCAAGACTTGGCTCAACACACACACATACATACATACGCAGACTCATACTCTTGGCATACATAACAGGAGGAGGGATCAGTCAGTGTTTTAAGATGCCAGTATAAGGTTAAAAAGGCATCAAAAGAGTGAAACCCTTAAACACTGAATTTCTCTGGAAATACAGAATGAGACACGGTTCTCTCACTTACATAAAATCCTCTAAAAATAGACTTAGTAGGTTAGCTCCTACTTTTACACAATCTACATAAAATATCAGCTTCCAACCGTATGTAGCTTCTATGCAGCCACAATATTTTGCATTTATAAAGTCTATTCTTTTTTAGGCACATAAGAACTTGTGCAATATGACCACACCAAACACCACACACACAAATATGGAGTGATATTTCTTGAAATGGCAAAGGGAGGGAGAAAGAGATGTTTAATAGAGTTTGAAATGAGTCTGAGGTGGTTCTGCCATGGAGAACATTCTCAAAATCGTCCTGTGTGTAAGTCCTGCTGTGAGTTTCTGTCGGTCTCTCTTTAGATTTCTCTGAAGCAGCGGATGTATTTTGATTAGTTAGCGATGGCAAGAGTGGCTGCTGCTTTTGGAAATGTTGATTTCTAACAGAATGGAAGCAAGCAATAGCAGAAGTCTGTGTAGGCTGGATAAGAGAGTTAAAAGAAAGGGATGATGATAGAGCGCCTCTGGAAAAGAGCAGCAGAAAGAGAACAGGGCACAGCAGATGTGACAGACAGACAGGCTTGGGTTAAATCCAGATGTGATGACAGGTTCTCATTGGCTGTTAGGACACTGAGTCATGGCAGAGGCCCAGAGGTGAGAGGATGATGTCATGGCGTTGCTATACTAGGCTGGACATGGTGATGCGGTTGGTATGGAGATGCTAGACAAGCGCCTGGTTACCATTCTCTAGGTTTTCGTTGCTTTCGTAGCAGCCAGAGTCCCGTGGGGAGTCAGCCATGAGGCCACGCCCCTCACAGAGGAGTTTCTCCTGAGAGCCAGAGAGGGCGCTACGCTCCGGATCACTGCTGCCTAGAACACAGACACACAAAGTTAGGAAATACATACATACTTGTTTTAATAAACAAGTGAAAAAGTGGATGGTCCTGTCATCTGATTAACTGTCATAGCTAATGGATGCTAATGCTAACATATGGCTATGATCATGAATTATAGACATTTGTTGTTTAGATAAACATTTAATATAGAGTGCATTTAGTAAATCCATGTGTCCGCTACTTTTCAAAAACTAGGGGTCATTAAGAATTTTTTAAAAAGAAATGAATACTTAATCTTGAAAAAAAAAAAAGTACAGTGTAGTCAAAAATATTAAGCAGCACAACTGTTTTTAACATGGAAAATAAATGTTTCTTGAGCAGCAAATTGGCATAATAGAATGATTTCTGAAAATTCAGCTTTACCATTACAGGAATAAATTACATTTTAAAGCACATTAAAAACAGTGAACGGAAATTTAAAAATTGTAATAATGTTTCACAATATTACTGTTTTTACAGTATTTTTGATCTGCAGCCTAATGAGCCCAATAGACCCTAAACTTCTGAACAGTGGTGTGATGTACAGTATCTCACAAAAGTGAGTACACCCCTCACATTTCAGCAAACATTTTAGTATATCTTCTCAAGGGACAATACTATAGAAATGAAACTTGGATATATTTTAGAGTAGTGAATGTGCTGCTTGTACAGCAGTATATATTTACTGTCCTCTGAAAATAACTCAACATGCAGCCATTAGTGTCAAAATAGCTGGCAACAAAAGTGAGTACACCCTAAGTGAAAATGTCAAAACTGTCCAAAGTGTCAATATTTTGTGTGAGCACCATTGTTATCTAGCACTGCCTTAATCCTCCTGGAATTCACCAGAGCAGCACAGGTTGTTGCTGGGATCCTCTTCCACTCCTCCATAATGACATAATGGAGCTGCTGGATGTTATGGCGCTTTTCCACTGCATGGGACGTCTCGGTTCGGTTCAACGGGTGCTACAGCGTTGGATGTTGTCTACTGGCTATTTAAATCTAGCGGGTTTAGTGTCTCGTGTCACAAATACAATGGCGCTGGTAGTGATGATTCTGTCTGACCAATCAGTGATCTGCAGTGTTTTCACGTCACATTTTAGTATCGGTACGGTACGCTTGGAACCTCAACAGAGGTGGTACCATTTAAAGCGAGCCGTACTGTACCATGCAGTGGAAATGCGACATAAGTGAGCCGCACCGAACCGAGCCGTACCGTACCGTACCATGCAGTGGAAAAGCGCCATTATACACATGGCGCCTCTCCACCTTCCGCTTGAGGACGCCCCACAGGTGCTCAGTAGGGATCAGGTCTGGAGACATACTTGGCCACTCCATCACCTTCACCTTCAGCTTCCTCAGCAAGGCAGTTTCTGAAGCGAGGGCATCATGTTCTGCTTCAGAATGTCATAGTACATGTTGCTCTCACCACCATGCTCGACTATAAACACTTGGTACTCCTTACCAGGGCGTCGCCACACATGCTGGACACCATCTGAGCCAAACAAGTTCATCTTATGGCGCTTTTCCACTACACAGTACCAGCTCGACTCGACTCGGTTTGGTTTTCCACTGTGTAAAAGTTGTACCTGTACCTGCTTCCAGGTACTTTTTTTCGTATCACCTCCGGCGAGGTTCTGAGCCAGCTGAGGCGATACTAAAATGTGACGTGAAAACACGGCAGACTGCTGATTGGTCAGAGAGAATCGTCACTATTCACTGCGTCATCATTGCACGCGCCAGACGGAGTATCCTGAATAACCCCGCCATTTTTAAATGGTTTGGCCAGAGATTGCATGATATACCC
Organism: Squalius cephalus; assembly: GCF_949319135.1. NCBI lineage: Eukaryota > Metazoa > Chordata > Actinopteri > Cypriniformes > Leuciscidae > Squalius > Squalius cephalus. The sequence continues at coordinate 5,059,159 of NC_137133.1, read as the reverse complement.
ATTACAAATATTATGGCAACTCGGAAGAATCCGTTTGTCCCGTGTGTGTGGGTAGCAGGTTTGTGTCGCGTAGAAGATTACGTCACGGCAGTTTCCTGCGGCGTCGCTATGACGACCAGGTACTATTGTGGAGGTACTATCTGCAATGGAAAACGGAGCGAAAAGCAAGCCGAGTCGAGCTGGTACTGGTAATGGAAAAGCACCATTAGTCTCATCAGGCCACAGGACATGGTTCCAGTAATTCATGCTCTTGGACAGGTTGCTTTCAGCAAACTGTTTGCGGGCTTTCTTGTGAGCCAGCTTCAGAAGAGTGTGTGGTGTATGGTCTGAGCACTGACAAGCTGACCTTCTGCTTCTGCAACCTCTAAGCAATGCTGACAGCACTCATGCGTCTGTCAGTTGAAGCCAGCTTCTGCACCTGACGCACATCAAGAGGACTCAACTTCTTTGATTGACCCTTGCGAGGCCTGTTCCGAGTGGAACCCGTCTTGGAAAACCTCTGTATGACCCTGGCCTGTACTGTAACTCAGTTTCAGGGTGTTACCAATCTTCTTATAGCCTAGGTCAACTTTGTGGAGAGCAACAATTCTAATTCTCAAATCCTTAAGAGTTCTTTGCCATGAGGTGCCATGTTGAACATGTATGTGAGAATTGTACTCAAAGCACACATTTTAACTGCTCTTATACACAGGGGTGCAAACACATGTATGGTCAAAAAAGAGAGAGGTAATCGAAGCCCTCGTCCCGCGGCAAATATCCAGATACTACATTGCCACCATCCCCAACCCACCCCTATAGGCACATAGAGTCAAATGAAATTTAGAAAAACTATCTTGCACTTCTTCTTGCTTTACTGCTACTTCCTGAAAATAATTTCACCTGATGATTTGAATAGCTCTTTTTGTAAAGAATTAATAATTCTAGGATGATTGGGGTAAATGTGTAGGGTAGGCCTAGTGCATCTGCATAGAAACTAATAAACAAAATACAAATATAAATACAATAAAACACAAATACACGAGAAATAAAGCAGTGCTTTGTTTTTCAGGTAAATTAACTGTATTAAGTATTAATACAGTTTATCTTTTGACAAAACGTGATTTTTCTCTTTCTCTTTTGTTGTTTGATTAACTTTGGTGACACAAACAGCTGCAGCTATATTGGGTGCTGTCCCTTTAAGACGAATGCACATATCTAATACCGGTAATGACACGCATCCGTTTTATTTTGACTGCGTTTACGGGGAAACTCGTTGAGACGGACACTGGCTTATTTTTTCGTGCACATGTCTGTTCAAACACAAATAGATAAGAAAGAAAAGGGAATTCGGTATTCACGAACTTCACGTGCTGTCTGCGACTGCGTGGCTCTGTGCGCCGACAGACCATCTACATTTGGATGTTAAACATAATATATATAGCCTGATACAGCAAAGACAACGTCGGCAGTATTGACGGCAAAATAGGCTACAGAATATTTTGTTCTGTAGGCCTATTGACAGGGGCAATATTTGAAAATCGATAATTAGGCCTATTTTTTAAATTACAATTATATATGCATTTGTCAAAACCGAGAGACTTTCAAGCTTCAAAATGTAATTTATTAGTATTTGCGCCTTCTATTTTGTCTGAAAACTTCCAACACTCTTGCGTGTCACGTGAAAAATAGGCGTCGGTTGCGGTTCTATTTCTAGCACGCGGTTTCGGCGCGGCTCGAGAAGTGTGTGTGTCACGCAGGCATTGGGCTCTAACACAAGCTCTAACCAGTTAACATGAGAGCCGACATAAAAACGGACACTGCACGCCACGCAGAGAGAAATGTGATGCAGTGGCAGATCCAGAGTGAGACAGAAACACTAGTGGTTCACGCTTGTGCACATTGCTGGTTTGGCGTGCAGTGTTCTGATTCGCTTATTTCCTATTTACTTGTTGGTGGACGCAATCCAGAATTACTGTTTAATAACAGTAAAATTAACGGTTAAATTATAATCAGACCCTCTCAACACCCCCCCTCCTCCCCCTCCTCCCCCTCCTCCCCCTCCCTCCTTAAAAAAAAAAACTCTTCGGATCTGCACGATTCACACAAGTCACCCAAACTGACGTGAAAAAAGCGGGAGGCGCCGAAAAGCGCGCTGTTTGCACCCCTGTATACAAGATACAACAATTTGTATGGTACTGTCAAGCAGACAAAAACATGAAAATGATGAATAGGACGTGTGGCTTTGCATGGTTAAACGACGTACAGCTATTACCACTTAGGGTGCACTCACTTTTGTTGTCAGCTATATTGACAATAATGGCTGTATATTGAGTTATTTTCAGAGGACAGTAAATATATACTGCTATTCAAGCAGCACATTCACTACTCTAAAATATATCCAAGTTTCATTTCTATAGTATTGTCCCTTGAAAAGATATACTAAAATGTTTGCTGTGAGGGGTGTACTCACTTTCGTGAGATACTGTATATGTGTGTGTGCGTACTCACTGTCATAATCCTGCAGTAGCTCTACAGCAGTCATCAGTACGGCGCGATGTTGGGGGTCTTTGATGTTGAGCTCATCTAGATCTTCTTCCTCCAGTAACTTAAACGTGTCCAGGTCTTCATAGCCATTAAATAGGAACGTTGGCATGTGCTCCTAAAATATACACACACACACACACACACAGATTAAACACCCTGTAGAGAAGTAGCACTATGTAGGACCCCTACAGCTAAAAATACCCCACTCCACCCTAGTGGTTCAACTATTTATGTGTGGGAATGTTTCCAGACTTCAAACTCTATTGTGACAGCCAACTATCATTATAGTCCATTAACACACTAAGAAACAACACAATGAGGCTTTAAATGTGTCCTGGTGTCTATTGTGTGTAGCCGTAAGGTCTGTAATGTGATGTTATTTAGAGACGTAATAATCCAGGAGCTTGTGGGAGGTCTGAAGGGTGTGTATGTCTCTGTGTTTAAATAAAAAATTTAAATGGCACCTCATCCCACATTCTCATAGTCTCACCAACATCATCCACTTTTTTATTTTCACATCTCTCCCCACCCCACTCTTACATTCTGTCAGTAAAGATTAAAGATGAGCCGCACACTCAGATTTATGTTAGATGATTATAGATATGCCAGTCAAAATTTAAACATGTACATAATTCATAATTCAATAAAAACGGTTGTGTGTGGTCTTTTTCTCACCTTCATGTTGATCCTCTCCAGTAGCTCCTCAACAGAGCTGGGTTTGGGCGGCCTGCCCTTCCTCCTCCGAACCGCTCGTTTGGGCTTCTCCACTTCTTCAGCCAGCACATCCACATAGATGAACTTAAACGTGCCCACCTTGTTATTGAGCAGACCCATCCAGGTGCCCATGGGTGGCTTACTGATGATATCTATAACATCTCCTCTCTTAACAGGAAAAACAGAGAAATTGAGTGAGTTCCATTAAATAAAAGTTTTTATTAAAAAAAAAAAAAAAAACTAAAATAATTAAGCCTGAAACAAAAAACAAATTTCCAAAATGAAATAAAAATAACCATAGTATTAATGTCTCGTATCACCCTAAAGCATCTTCCTTCTCATATAATTAAAATGATTTAAACTCAATATTTATTTATTTACTAAGTAGCTATGTAATAAGGTCTAAAGGTCTAATTTAAAAATAATGAGTATTAAACACAAATTAATTTGAAATGAGTGATTAATCTCCTGTGTGTGTTCAGTACCTTGAGCTTGAGTGAGTCTGTATCATATGGACTCGGTGTGAAGTCAGTGTGAACTCTTGCTCTGCCGCAGAATGGGCCTCTGTACGGAGGCTCTTCATCATCACCATCCTCACTCCTCACACTCTCTCTGTTGCTGGCTGATGAGTCTGTGGTGCTCACAGTCTGTCCACCTGTGAGAGGACCAATGCAATCATCAGAAAAACATCTGCATGATTTGAGGCATCATTCATGTCCGTAGCACAAATATTAAAAGTTGCGATGAAATAGTAGACAGATTATCGAAAAAGGAAAAATGTAGGCAGGGACTTGGTTCTATCCATCGGTTGTTAATTGGACAGAGGCAGATCAGAATGCAAGCTTGCAGTCGATTGGCGGACTAAATGATTGGAGAAATCCGGCATGAGTCACCATAGAGAAGTCTATAGTTGTCACCAGTATGGCAAGCCGTTTTAGCTTAAATTGTACCCAGCGTTACTCGTCGTAATTGCATTTTACTAGTAAGAATTGAATTAGAGAGCTCTACAATTCAATTCTTACTAGTAACAATTCCAATTAGAGAGCTCTACAATTCAATTCTTACTAGTAGCAAATACAATTAGAGAGCTCTCTTATTCAATTATTACTAGTAAGAATTACATTTACAGAGCTCTCTAATTCAATTCTTACTAGTAACAATTCCAATTAGAGAGCTCTACAAATGAATTTATACTAGTCATATGTCTCCATTGACTTCCATTCATTTTTAATTTCGGAGCTCTACAATTGAATTGTTACTAGTAAGAATGCAATTACAGAGCTCTCTAATTGAATTTTACTAGTAAAAAAAACGAATTAAAGATATGTATAATTGCAGAGCTCTGAAATTGAATTAAAGAACTGCAATTGCATTCTTACTAGTAACAACTGAATTAAAGAGCTCTGTAATTGTAATTTTTACTAGTAATAATTTAATAAGAGAGCTCTCTAATTGTAATTGCTACTAGTAAGAATTCAATTGTAGAGCTCTCTAATTGAATTCTTACTAGTAAAAATGTAATTACGACGAGTAACGCTGGGTACAATTTAAGCTAAAACGGCTTGCCATACACCAGAACATTGAGTTACGACATTTTGATTAAAAATTACGACGCCAAAGTACAATTATAAATTAGGGTAAAAGAAAGAATGAGCAATAGTGATGCTTGCCTTAGCAAAGAACAAAAAACACACTTACTCATGGAGCTCTGTCCACTGAGGGAGCTGCGGAGACTCTCTACAGACCCTCCTGCCTTGAGTTTGGGCTTCTCTAGAGAGTCTGTGTCTGGCTGAGGAGACTGAGGACAACTGGGTGTCCCATCTGTACTGGACTATACAAAGAAAGAACGAGAGAAATTAAAGTGTATCATTATTTATAAAACAAATCAAGAAAGATAGACAGCAGATGATGGACATAATATAAAGCTCACAAAATGGACATTTGCTGCAGTGCTGTAAGATCATTCTTTAGTGTGACAGTAATTCCTCTACGTCACCACTAGGTGGGACTACAACATAACATATGATTAGAGGGAGCAAAATATGAAGAACAAATGTGCTGTGCTGACACATCAAATTCTCTCATGAAATGAGCTAACACACACAGATCTACATTAAACATGCTAAAAGAGACGAGACACGTCATATAAATGTGAACGCTTTGCCTAATGGTAACTAAAACCTAATGAGCTTGTGCATGTGAATACAGGCAGTGAGTGTGTATTCAACACCACTCGGGAGTTAGGGTGTTAAATTGGATGAGCTTGTATCAGGCTCCAGGCTACATAAAGTGATGTTTGACCCTAGTTTGAAACAGAAAGTGGGGCACACATGTGCTACTTTCCCCTGGAGTAAAGACAGGGTCTCACCTCTGAACAAGCCTGCTCTATAGCACATAACTCAGCACGGTCAAAGCAAGCGCACAAGCATCTGTGTGTGTACCTGTTCAGAGAGAGACCCGGTGTATTTCTTGGACATGCGTTTCCTCATAGTCTCTTTGACAGACTTGACTTTCTTCCCTAGGGAGATGCGGGATGTGGTGGGAGATTTCACAGCATCCCTGTATAAAGCCTCCTGCTCCTTATGCCAGAGAGAGAGACAGAAAGAGAGCGATTAAGCACACTGAAAGCCAGCTGAACAACACAACTGAATCACAAACAACACAGCTGCGTATGAGAGCTGAGACCATGAAGAAGCGAAAGAGAGAGAGTATGTGTACTCACGCTGGGCTCGGTCGTGTTGACCACATGGAGAGAACGATTAGACAGGTCAAATCCTCCAAAGCTACACGTTCTCTGCAGAAAAATGAAATATCAAATGAATATATTGAGAGAGAGTCATTTAAAACGATTCACAGAGTCTCAATGATTCATGCTACTCTTTACAATGGAAACCACACATATTCAAATGACGAACTGCTGAAAGAAATAATTCATGGTGTGACCTGATTTCCTATTTAACTCGGAATAAAATCTTTCAGCAGTTGTTTAACATTATGTAAATAAACCGGTGCTTTCTTGTAAAACCTTGAATGAACTGAAAATTTAAACTGATAAAATAATAAGAAATAAAGCACAAATGTCAACTGAATTTACAGCAACATCTTACACTGCTTAAACTCAAGCGATGCATTACATTTAAATGAACTGGCTTTTTTAATTTCATTACATTTTGTTGAAATGTTCTACAAAAGCAGCAGAGATCAGAAATATCCTGTTCAAAATGAATAGATAAAGATCAAAAGGTATAGTATGAGAAGCTGTTTCATGTTCCATGGAATAACATCATGCACTTTAAAAAAGAATAGCACATAAAAAAATCCATCAAATTTAGCATTCATGCCCAGGCTGAGAGAGGCATTTCCAACCCAAAATGGATGAAAAAGTTCACTGATGAAGATCACGGTCATGTTCACATTCACTATGAATGACGGCGAGGATCCACAGACGGCAGACTCTACAAAGCTGCAGAAGGAATTCTATATGATTTATTTTTCTTCTTTTTCTAGCACTCTCCACTATCTCACAAGGACTGCGAGTTTCAATTATGATCTGATACACATGACTGACTACAAGAGAAATGAAAGGAGAGAAGCTCAGGATGAGGAAAGATAAAACTTTCAGTATTATCACATACTGTTTCTCTTCTATACATTTCTCAGATCATGAAGTTTTGACTCAATACTACAGTAATCTGAGTCTACAGTAATGAAAAGAGCTGACAGTCTAGGGATCTCTAACTTCTAACTAATAATCGACACAGACATGGGTGAATTTTTTTTTGTGTGCATTTTATGACACCACAGTCTGTAGTCACAGTCTCTGTCTTGAAATATAGCTCAAGTTCGTCTAAATTGTGCCCTACAGAAATTCTCTTTAGCAGCTTTGTAGCAGCCTGTTCCTCCAGTGCAGCAGGGGGCACTGTAGATCTGCTCTTCTGGCACACTCACAGACTTCTGCTGAATGCGTAAGAGTACACGCTTGGTGCAACGATCCATGCTGGACGCCCACTTCCTGTTTGCGTCTCTTTCGTCCTCCAGGAGCCAACGCCTATCTGCTTTACTCAGCGTGACGGGCCTAACCAGCCCGGTCCAGTTCAAGTGGCCATACAGGCTGCGTTCCACCACGTACGTGATGTTGAGCTCGCTAACTGCAGTCCTTCCCTTCAGACGCCTTGGTGGAAACAGCCAGCTGCCCACTACTCCGCTCCCACAGCTCTTCCCCTTCTCCCTGGCCAACGGAAGCTCACGAGTGGGAGGGGAGGCAGGCAAGGTGGAGGACGGTGCGATGGTTTTCTGAGCGTTGCAGGAACGTTGGTAGAGCAGGTGCTTGGTGGAATACGCATAATTTGGGTCTGGCTTATTGCGTTGCCACATGGAGACGGGCGGCCGCTTGGTGCTGTTAATGTCATCTAAAGACACCAAAAGGGGGTGTGGCTTTGGGCGGGGCCTAGTGAGGCCGTAAAAAGCGTAGACGCTGTCAGTACTTACCCCGTGAGATAGAGATAAGGCCTTCCGCATCTCTCCGTCTGTAGCCGAGCGGGAGACTTTAGCATTGTCGTCTCCCAAACCCTCCAATTCAGAGAAAGAGGAGCCACTACCCCCCACAACACCCAGTCCGGATCCGGCGCTACTCTTCCGTGGAGGGCGAATCAGGCCGTGAGGATGTGCGCCGGGGGTCTTCACTAACTTGTGTGCAGGTTTCCAGGCATCAAGGCTGCTGGTGGAGGGTGAAGTGTTTAAGCTATCCGTGTCCTCATCCAGAGAGAGCTGCTCTTGGGCAAGAGAGGACAAAGAGGAGTCTGTGCACTGGGTCGGCTTCTTGTGGATTTCTGCATACAGTGCGTTTATGTCATCACATAAAGGAGCTGCATCTAGACTGAGCGAATCTGAAAAGAAGAAAAGGAAGATCAAACTAAAACTTCCATAAACTGCAATATAATGACTTTGAATACACTGAATGATCTCTATCCTACAGCAGATATTAAAATTTTGTCTAAATACCATTTGAGTTCTAGCTAAAAGTTTGAGGTCAGTAAAAAAATTATGTTTTTGAAAGTCTTTCATTTACATGTTTCTTTCAGGATTTTTTGATGAATAAAGTTCAAATTAACAGAATTTATTTTAAATAAAAAATCTTTTATAACATTAAATGTCTTTACTCTCCTTTTTCGATCAATTTAATGTATCCTACCAGAATAAAAATATACATTTATTAAAATGTTAGTGTACATCAAATGTTTTAAATGCTACCACTGAATTTTAGGCGTCACAACAGTGTAATGTACACCATGAAAAACGGATATACATTGAGACTTGCTAAAAATGACATTGAACAGTATCATTAAATTAAAACATTTCAGTTTTAAGAATATTCTCATAATAAACATCAGTCAATGCCAGATAAACAATATTCTCCTCCAGCTACCTTGTGAGCCATGTCTTTTGCTGTCATCCACTTTGATGAGTTTCTTACGAACACGTCGAGTCGAGTTGACCAGCTTGTGAAGCCTCTTGAATTTCACAGAGTCTTCCTGCTCATCATCTGACTGCTCCACAGACTAGAAAGGGAAAAGTCAGCTTCAATTTTAAATCACCCCCTAGAAAAATGCAACATCTCTTCAATATAGACATACACAAAAAAAGAAAATGATGGTTTCAAGTGGTATGAACAGATTATGACAAGTTTAGGATGGGCTCTTGCTATTAAGGACTTATGAAAACAACGCAGTATGGAGTTACGTGTTAAGAAGTTGTGAGACCAAGAAACACACACAAGTCCTGTTTTTGGACATAACAGATGAGTATGAGAGATCATTTGTGGTGGAATAAATAAATTTGATCTGAAATGAATATTTGTTGAGATGATGTATGACTCCCTCCCCCAGCCTAAAAAATATAACAAGAAAAATAACATTAAAAAAATAACACATCTGACAGTTAACACAGAATGGGAATAATTTATGATACTGAAACCTCTCATCCACAAAGACAAAGCCTCTTTAATCCTTTTTACCCAAGTCCCAGACTAGCATATTGCAAACTCAAAATACATTTTGTTCTCTGCAAAAGTACACCACATTATGGGATGACATGGTATTATTTTGACTAACAGGATATAATCGGTGATAACCACAGACTGTTTTTAAATAACCAGGAGAGATTGAGCTGTTTTGACCAAAATTAATGATTGGCAAATATATCTGGTCATCCTAACAATCCACACACTTACGTGCTCAACTGAGATGTTGAGGTTGAAAGGGATCTTTTACTGGAAACCTAAAGCTCACCCACATAAACACAAAATCTCACTGGTTTACCATTGGCATTGAATAATCTTTCCTAATTATTCAAGGCCACAATGGCCACCAGCCAAAAGGAAGAGTCATCGATCGTGATGGACACGAAACTTTGGAAAATTTGGACAAACAACAGCCCGAATCAAAGAGCACAAAGTGTATTCTGTGATGCAAAACTACAATGTCCTCTGCTCAAATCCAGTCACCAGCAAGTTTACTAAACCATATTTCAAACAAGAGCAAAGGACAAAAGAAAGGAGAAAGAAATGTGTCCAGTGTTCCTACCAGCAGTAGTTTCCTCTAGGACAGATGTTAGCAACACCATCTCAGACCAAGATGAATACAAACTGTAAACAGATTTTTTGAAGAAAACTCTGCAATATCTGGAGGCAGGGGCAAAAGGCGTGAGCTTGGGCGTCCGGAAACACAGCGAGGTCTCCCATATGACCCCTGAACATCCTTAATGGTCTTCAGAGGAGAGAAGGAATGTGGGCCAGAGAGAAGAAAGGCTGGCCTGGTTGCAGTCCATTCATATAGAGATACAGTACATCCTCTGTGATAGTGGATGCTGGCGCTGATCCCACATCAGCTTACTCTGGCGGAGCTGTGATGGGTCACTATATTGAGTGCAGTTGACACTGATCTCATGACAGGGGAACCCTGCAGACACACAGTGAGCTCTGGGTGTTCTGATTAGTGTTAAACTGAGCTCAGATCAGCGGGATGCCCAGAGAGAGTTGTGCCCATCGGTTTAACCGTTAGCAGACTAGCGCTGACCTATTTCCATTTATAAATAGGAGATCATCCACCCAGAGGCCAAGATTCCTACAGAGATCCACTTTCCCATTCAGACGCTGAGATTCAATTTGCACATGCTTATGTGTGCCAATGACAGACAGGAGGAAGTGTGTGTGCGCGTTTCAGAAACAGCCTTGGGGGTTCAGAGATACAGGGTCTTTTTATGAATAAGACTTTCTTACCTCATTTCCTTTCCTTTTGCAATCACGAGTAAAACGGTACAATGGGAGAATCTCAAGAATAAATGTCATCATATTTCACCCCAATAAAATAATAATAAATTACTTTTGCATATTTAATATTATACTTTTATGTACATTATATATATTGTGTAAGATATTATACTATTATGTATGTGTGTGTGTGTGTGTGTGTGGGGATATATACAACACAGACAGACATACAAAGATTTATCTATAATTTGAAAGTTTAATGTGCATTAAAATACTGTCAAAACCAAAAAATCTAAGTATTGTTTTGGTGTTTATTGATTTTGGCGTTAAATAAATCCTGGACATTTCTTGACACACAGATGCACAGAAAGCGCGGCAGCAGGGACGGGCAGTGACTTCTCTGAGCGGACAAGGATTTGCTGGGCGAGTGAGTCATTCTGTAGCTGTAAGCGCTGAGCGAAGCAGTGCTGTGGTTTGTTAACATCAAAAAGCATTGCAAAAACAGCTTAGCTGTTGACCATTAGGACAGGAGGTATATGTTTACTTGCAGAGGCTGGAAGCTGCTCAAAGTTTCCATGATAACTATGTGTGTATTAGTGTACTGGAAGCTTATTTCTCGAAAAGGGAAAACTAAATCCACCAAACCTTTCAAGGTTTTAACCAAGAACACATTCATGCAGAGCTTGGGACGGCCCTGTGCGCAGGCACGCACATACACCATATACAAAGCAGTAACTGGAACCAAAATAGTGCGACATCTCAAACTGATTGCAGTGGTTTGTTGGTTTCAAAGCAGAAGAAAAAGCCAGGAGGCAAAAAAACACACAAAAAAAAAACACATATTACCCTTCACTTAAGACGCACATTATGACCTCTTTGAATAAGGGATGTTTAGTGTGCCAGCTCCCCATGCCAAGTAGAAATGACATCATTACTAGGGGACTTACAGTGAGCCGCCAGTGCCAGATGCTCATTACAACTGAGCCATTACAACATCAGCGGTTCCTCGTGAACACACATGACATATCAGCTTTTCAGATCATTCTTTAGTTGATTCAATGGTTTATAATTTCTGATTAAAGATGCACTCAGTAAATTTCCTACATTCAAAAACCGTTACCTCTACAGAAATTAATAGTATTGTAAAAATGTGGTTAAAATGATGTACATGAGACTATATGAGAATTCATCATATCAGCTTTTTTACATTTTTTAAGTTTATTTTACTTAAGAGTTGGTCATCATGTTAGGATCACATGACCAACCTAATAATACTCATGGCTGACTGCAGGTAAAACATTTTGATAGTAAAATCACAAACCAAAAACTTTTTTGTGTGATACAACATTCACAATCCTAAGTATGGATATAAATTCATAAATACTACCATATTTGCCTGATCAGATCAGTATACATTCTGAGTGCACTTTTAATGTATGATGACTACAAAGCATCCTAAGCTTTGTACATCCTAATGTTTCCAACAAATGAAAGTGTGTGTTCAGTGTGGTTAAAGCAGAAATGGGGATGAACTGGGTTGACGTACAGACTGCCACTGCATGAGTTTATAAACCACAATGTCACTAGTCTGAAGAGATTTAACTCCACACACACCAATATATAGTCAGTACAGTGAGAGACATTACTAACACTTACTGATGGGGGAAAATAAACTTTGATGTGACTGAATGAGGTTATGTTATAAACACACCCACTCAGGTCTACAGTCTGGGTGGTTGGGTATAGTACTTACATTGCAGGCGGAGGAGAGGTTAACAGTGGGACTGGATCCATCAGTCCACTCTGCTGTGTCTGTACTGCTGCTCAACTGTCTGTTCCTTTCATATTCCTTTAACTATGGAGAACAAGAGGTCAAAGAGAGCCGCCCCCTCGCCCTCAAACTCACACACCCTATCTGTTACAGAAATACAGTCTGAGAATACCCCACGCAAGCATGTATACACACACACACAAAAACAAGCACATATGAAGGCATCATGTCCATTCAAACAGAGTTTTTTTTTTTTTTTTTAAATGTATTAATCATTAGTATTTATTTAAACAAATCAAAAGTTTGGGGTCAGTGAGAATTTTATTTTATTTTTTAGAAGAAATGTATAATTTCGTACGACCCCTAACTTTTGAAAGGCTGTGTATTTATAGCCATACGTACATAAATACAATAAAATGCGTTAAATATTTTTTTTAATATATAATTAAAATTAATTATTTCGGTTAAAACAAGCATGATTAAATCCCACCCTTAAGTCACCCCAATTTAATTTTTTTCCCACTGTAACAATGTCAAAGCTTCCATTTTTCATACAACGAAAATGCATTATGATCATTGGCTGATCCCAGGTCCATTTTCATGCTTCACAAACACTGCACCACTAGACTTTCCTATCTTAAACTCATTAAAAAATAAATAGGTGCATGATGCCCAAGGACACACAGAAATAAACTATAAAAAGACAGAACACAGAACAAGTAAAGCAACATTAATAAAAAAAATAATAATAATAAAATAAAAAGACAAATTTGCATTCAAACAAACACACACAGACAAAAGACAGACACATATTCCAGCATGCTTACATCCAGTATGATGTCAACTATCCACAAAGGCTCAGCATTGATTCAAGCTTTGGATCCAATCATTCAATACTGCTCATAACAGAGATAAATCAACTACCAGCCCAAAGGAAGAAAATGTGAAGCAGAAGAGAATTTAAAGATTATAGAAAACACAGTTGGTTAAAGGAATCAATGTCAGCCTTGTGGAGAGAAGAAAGCCAGATGCTACAATAATCTATTAGGTTCATTATCAGATAATAATTAATCATTATCATGTTCTCAAAACACAATAACAGAAAGAAAAAGAGACCAACAATCAACCAAACACATCTGAACAAATGAGGAAGAACAGACGAGATCTATCCAACCAACCCCAGCTAAACCAACTTCAGAAATTAGACACCAAAGACCCTCCTTCATCTCAACATGAGTTGCACTAAGGAATCTACTGAAGCCATAAATTCCAGTGTCAGTGCGCATGTGTTTAAATGCATGTGAGTGTGTGTAAGAGTGTGTGTTTTAGAGGAAGGAAGGAGCAGGGCGGACTCAGTCCGGGTGAGTAAAGTTAGTACACATGAATGTAAGCAAGGGATGCTCATTTGCATTATTGTTGGGGGTTAATGGGGCTTTACCCGCGCCAGCGCCTCCTCCACTGTGATCATCTTCTCTTTCACCATCATCATCAGCTGGATCCGTTCCTCATCGCTCATAGTGATCTCACTGGCCACATAGCCAATGTCCTCACCTGCAGGGAGGTCAAAGGTGAGTAACAAGAACAAGGGACATTGTTCATCATATTGATCATCTGTTTGTCAAGATCAAGTTTCAATAACATTTCAAATCAGCAATAATATCAGATAACCGTGCCACCATAAATTCACAAGTTAATTTTTCATAGTCAAATTCTAGTTCTCATTCTAGAGTAAACAAATACTAACAAAAACCAAACAGACTTTTTAAGTGATAGAGGGAACTAAAGCTGCCATATTTAGCGTTATTCCTTCTTCCATTTATATTTCTGAGTGGGCTGTCTCCCCTCCTTTACAGTGCCTCTGAACAATAAAAACAAGTGAGTAAAATAGTTATGAAGGAAGCGAATGAGAAAATAGAATGAGTTTGTTTTTTTTACCTTTTGCCGTTTGCCTTGTGACCCCTTTCTGCGACTTTCGGAAGTTCTGCCAGAAGGATTTGTTTTTCTTCTTGTTGTCCCATTTTCCTGTATGTGAAAATAGGAGAAAGCCATCAGGACCATCAAACTCATGACTATTTGTATAACATGTACAACTCTGAAAAACCTAAAAATAATGCTTTACAAAAATACATTTACTCCACATCTTTTATCTAGCATCTATGTGTTTGTCCATCTACAAGACGGAATGCCTTTTAGCGTAACCTATGTGTCACCAGAACATTCCAGTTTGGAATAATCCAAAATTAATTCCAATTGAATTTACCCAAAACCACCAAAGGTTCATCATAATAACAGTTGAATAGTTTTCAGAATGAGAAACAAACCTGATCCATCCTCAGAGCTGGATTTGTGCAGAGGAATTCTGATGAAAAATACATAATAAATACAAGAATTAAGACATGTTTAATAAAAAACCCTCAACATCTCATTACTGAACATTACTTATATCAGATATGCCCTTATCTACTGGATTTGGAGAGTGATTAATACAGCCAGAAGAGGGCAGTGTGGAGCTGTTCACAGAGCACATGTCAGGCTCCTGAGGCTCACAGGGCACAGATGAGACGCTCCTCAGATGCAGCCAAACGAGACGAGGAAGACAGAAAGTGAGAGGGAGAAAAAGGGAACGAGAGCCACCACAGGACAGACACTGCCTGTTTATATTTCCACTTCGCTCCTCTGGGGCACGGTGCCCTTGGAAAATAACAAAATAACATAAATCTAACACAAACAGACCAGCACTCCTTTATGGAGTCAATGGATAAACGTACAGCACTAAGATTACACAGATATCATATTGATAATGACAGAATTTTATTTGGTCTATTTAGACCATTTTGGGTATTTGCAAACAGTGATAGTGTTTTTTGTTGGCGGAGCCTTCCTGGTGGCAGAAAATGACAGTTCTGCCATTGCATTAAATGAAAGCAACAGAATAAAAAAGGTAATTTCGAGTTTATATCACAATCTACAATTGTGACTTTATATCTGACAATTATGAAAAAAGAAATCAAAATATAAAATCGTTATTCTGTCTTTCTTCCTCAGAATTGCGATTTTATATCCAGCAATTCTGACTTCTTTCCCTCAGAATTGTGATGTAAGCTCACGACTGCAGGAAAAAAACATATTTGTGAGATAAAAATACTGTGTTTAAATGTTATCTATGTAAAATGTTATAGGTTTGAATATTAGAGACAGTGCTGGGTAGATTACTTTTTTAAAAAGGAAAATTTTAAAGACAAAATTAGGAGAATTAGGGAGAATCATTGAATTATGGATAATTTACTGCCATTTTTCGAAAATCAAGTAATTATGTAATAAATAAAGTAACTGTAGTTCGATTACTTCATTTGATGGCAATATATCTTTACTGTCCCTTTTTATCAATTTTGCTGAAGAAATAAAACTTTTGATACATTTTGTGCCCTTGCTGAATAAAAGTCCTTTTTCATAAATATATAAATACATAAAAAACCCAAACTTTTTTTATATATATATATATATAATATTTTTTTAACAAAGCATGTTTGTAGAAAAAAGTAGGAAAATTATAGCCTAACAAAATTATTATTTTCATATAGAACAACTGGACATACCATCCTGATTTTGGAAAATATCCAGTGTTTACATTCCCATTATCCACGTGACAGACTGTCAACAGAACCCGAAACACAGAGGCAGAAGAAAAAAAATCTCAAAAGTGTTTGTTCTGCAGACGAGAACATGAACGCAAGTATGCAAGTGTTGTGGTTTTCTCATCCGAGTGGATTCTTGCTCATCCTTGGGTTAAGAAAACAATCTCAACCTAGTCTGCACTAAAGTAAACAGTGAAAGTCATATAAGCATGTGCACCTCTGCGCTCCAGTCTGGTTTTCTCCACAGGAAGACAGTGTTTTTGCCAGTCACTTGTGCTTAAATCATCACGGGTGCACGCGTGTCTGCGTTTCATCTGTTCTCCATGTGTCCCAAATACATAATGACATCCTCACTGCTAAAGCTATCAGTATCTACACACACTCAAGAGAGTCAGACAATACATGTTATTACAAAGGCTGTGAAAATCTTTCTGCATATTTCAGGACGTCCATTGCACTCTGACCAAACGAATACGTCAGCAGTGATCTTTTACCCAAGTGACACAGGGCATGACGGAGGCCTCCCTGAATTATCATATCATTATGCTGCCATGGAAGCACAAACTTTCTCTGTTTAACCTCTCATTCACCCCGCACGGAATCCAAAGGGAGTCTCCTGCTTATATGCTAACTGCATCCCATGCTAAAAGGCCCTATTGAAGAGCAGCTCAGTAAATTAGGCTCCATTCAGGATTTCTGCTATTGACAGTTGTATGTGTGCTAGTACTGTGTGACCAGAATACAATAAAAGCGTGTTACAGTCCGTCAGTTAGGTTCTTTCTTTTCACAGAGTGCCTTGTGTCTTTACTGGTGTGTGTCTAGCAGAATATAAGCCCTCCGAGCTGCATTCCTTCACTGCGAGTAACTGTCATGTTCACTAACTCTGAAACAGAGTAATCCCTGGCTTGCTGAGATTGTTATTCAGAGAATGTGATGAAAGAACATTTCACACAGAAATATTTGCACTCTACTCTCTCAATTTTAATATGCGGCATGTCTGGGATTGACAACCATATTTACTACCAGTATTGACTCAAATTAACAGGTTTGGACTGAATAACGTCTGTATGAAAAGTAAACCAAAGTCAATAACTACGCCTGAGGATTGTATTCTGCTGGTGTGAATGTGGCCATCTTTTTTCAAGTGTTTGCATGATCGGAAATGATCAGAAAATGGCCTTCCAGAGTGTGAGATCAGTCATATTACTGCGCCAACAGTGTCATCACTGTTAAATTAAGAGGAACATCATGTTGTTCTCATCAGTCATGTATCACTACAGTGATGCATGTTCACTGCTCTTTCAAAGCTAGGAGTGGGCTAACTTCCTTTTTCCTCTCGTTAAACTGCTGATGAAGAAGGAACACTTCTATCCCAGGGTGCACCTGGTGTCCTGCGATTGGTTGGTTTGCTTCCTTACACCTGGCGTTGGAGTTCAACGCACGTATACGATCAAGCACAAAAACGCATACAAAGATCGCAAAGGAAATGTCCAGGAAATGACCTTCACTAGAGGTCATGGTAAATGGGGCTTGAGGGATTTCCTTAAAGCCACACACACACACACACACACACACACACACACACACACACACACACACACACACACACACTATTCCGTTATGTTTCTATCACCTAATTAGCCTGGTTAAAACCAGACCATTCTCAGTAGTAACTGAGTTATGGTCTGGCAAAGCTTCTTTAATAACTCATTTCCAAAGGGGCGTCACCAACGGACGTCGCTCAAATGCCTCTGGGCGCAATTGGATAGACCTAAAACTCCTAAAACCAATCAGAGCGATCGGCATCGTGTAAAGCCATATGCTGTGTCCCAATTCGCCTAAGTTACACTACGCCATAAAAGTATGTACTCTTTTTGTGAAGAAAATGTATTTACTTTTGAATGTGTAACAAAAAAGTAGGCAAGCTTTGGGACATACTACTTCGTCATCTTTATCGGACGGATCTGTCGCGTGCATCCTGTCACTTAAACTGCCCTGTCAATCATTGTGTCACAGTTAAAATCCTCTATTAAATCTAATTTAATTTCCTACCGTTTCGGAGAGAAATGTAGTAGCACGTTCATCTGCCAGTGGGTCTTTCATGGAGACTGTCCTCATGTGTTTGCAATTTGAATATAATAATGCATTTAAAAGTTGGTGCGCTTCACCAACGGAGTGGACGTCGCTCAAATGCCTCTGGGCGCAATTGGATAGGCTAGACCTAAAACCAATCAGAGCGATCGTCATTGTGTAAAGCCCGCCTCAACGTTTCTGATTGGTGCCGCGATTTCGACGGCATGGAAATGGGCTTGAATGAGCTCTTTGCCAGACTACTTGCAGAGCAAATCTGAATTTGCCGGAAGTTGTCTGGGTTTTCCCAGGCTATCACCTAATTATGTGGGGAAATAATTCAGTAAAAAGAAATTAAAATCTACTTACTATTATAGCTATTACGAATACTTAATTTAAACAGATGTACACTAACGTTCAAATGTTTAGGGTTGGCAACACTTCTGCTCACCAAGGCTGCATTAAAAAATACAGTAAAAACAGTAATATCACGAAATTATTTAAATATATTTTAAATTATAATTTATTCAAGTGACGGCGAAGCTGAATTTTCTACTTCAGTTTTGTGTCACATGATCCTTCAGAAATCATTTTAATATGCTGATTTGGTGCTCAAGAAACATTTCTGATCTATTTTGAATAGATCTGTGCTGAACAGAAGTTGTGCTGCCTAATAATTTCGTAGTAACGGTAATACTTTTTTCAGGACTCTGAAGAATAGACAGTTCAAAAGAACAGCATTTATTTTAAATAGAAATCTTTTGAACATTACAAATGGCATTGCTGTCATTGTTCATAAACTTAATGCATCCTTGCTGAATAAAAGAATTAATTTCTTTAAAAAAAAACTTTTGAATGGTAGTGTGTATTAGGAGGAAGACTAAACTAACACATACACATGTCTCTCACTGTCATCAGGTTCTTTCTGGAGGCCAAGGCTTCTTTCCTTCTAATCATACAGACAGGAAATCGGGGTAATCTGGCAACGACTCTTTTGTTGAGAATGGCATTGCGCTGATATCACAGACAACTCTTCTGAAGAGTAGGATAAAATCATACTGAGATTATTATGACAAATATTATGATAATGATTTGAACTGCGACATGACAAACATCTAACATGTTACTTCTGCTTAGATACAAAGACTGAAAGAATAAATAGGCATAAAAGCTCTCACAGAATACTATATACCACTATAAATGGAAATAGAGGATCTTTTCTTCTGAAAAATATTTTCTTTCATTTCAAATGATATTTTAAAAATGAAAATTGCATGGATGAATTGTTCACAATAAGATCTCTAATATGCATTTAGAAAGTAGGTAGGATGAATTTTAATTTCATGCCTTTAAACGGATAGTTCTTTAACTCATCACCATGTCATTCAAAAACTATGACTTTCTTTCTTCCGTGGAACATAAAAAAGTTGTTTTGAGAAACGTATCAAGCGTTGTTGTTTTTTTTGTTTTTTTCATACAATAAGTCAATGGGCTCCAGTGTTGTTTGGTTCCCAATGCACTTCAAAATATATTTTGTGTTCCACATAAGAAAGAAATCATACAGGTTTGGAACGACATGTGAGTGAGAAAATTATGACAATTAAAATATTTGATTGATCCAAGTTCAGACCATTCAAACAGGTCAAAATGTTAATTATTTTTGCACAGAGTTAAGTCATATTATGCAACTGTAAAAATGAACAAGTTGAAAAAAAGTTGCTTTTGTCAATCAAAGTTAGTGTCACAACATCACAAAGCAGAGTACCAGTCAAACCCAGCAACATGTGTGTAGGACCACAGAGACGTATAATTGATGAAAGATGTGTCAGCTCCATATGGTTTACATTCATCTAAGCATACTACTACACTCCAGAGAGTGTGGATGACGGAGGTAGAATTAAATCTTTCCCATGGCACGTGGACTGCTCATCCCCAAAGAAACAGACCATCAACAGGAAAGATTCATGGAGACACAACCCTGTTTGTGCACTGACATCATTCATTTAAAATCAATTCATTTTCACAAAAACACTAGCACTTTCCGAGAGTCGCTATACGACTAAAATCAGAGTCTCACTTCACTTAAGTCTGAATTTCTGTCTGTCTTCCTCTCTCTATAATCAGCGAGTTTCATCTTAAACATCTAAGAACAATAGACGGAAGGAAGGAAGCCTGGAAGCACCAAGATGTGAAGAAGTAAAACGGAGGAATTCACACCCACTCAAACACACACACACTTACACTCAGGGGTAAATGGGGGTAGAGAGCAGACCTGAGTGACGTGTGTGTGATCATACATCCAAGAGGTCAGCAGTCATATACGGTTTAAGATATTAAAAACTACCATGGGCCTGATTCATTAGTTTCGTTCACATTTGTAGAAGATTCTACAACCAGCAACTAAACATAACTGAGTGCACCGAGTTGCAGCTAGTTGAAATTTTCTTACTTTCTCTCAGCCTCTGGAGTAGACACCTCACTGCTGAATCCAAACGACTCCTGTGGACAAAGACAACACTGCGGTTAATTACTGACACACACACACATACATACTTTAATCACTGATAATAAACAAATCAGTGTAATTTGAGCATGCAGTCAGCTGATTTATCACTGAGGGGTCGTGAATGAAAGTGTGTTGTGTTGTAACAGTGTGTTATAGTGATGGCTGCAGGTGTGCGAAGGTCTGAAAGCAGATATGCACCGCATTGTGGGTCGACTGACCTGGATGTCTGAACTAAGCTCTGAAGAGTTGATGCTGGTGTCTGCTTTTTCCTGGAAAACACACCAAAAAAGGAGGGGGGGTTAGGAACAAGGAACACAAACTGCCAATAATAAAGGGCCACACGGCCATATGCCAGGAGCTTGCTTGTCATAAAGAAGGACACACCCTCTGCCTCCTGCACACACACATCACCTGAGGTGCACCGAACTCGCCAGTCCTGTGCAGCTGCACAAATCAACATGTGGACTGAGCCAAACCTACTGGAAATACAGCATTCAATGAACCCTGTTACAAACCAAAAAGCCTCAGTCAACACCTTACCATTATACAAAAATAATCCGAGGACTGCAAAACACTTATATGCATCTTATCTTTTCATTAAGATCTCTTTTGGTCACATTTGTTCTGTACATTTGATCTAGGTTTAAGTGTTTTTTGCACTTTATACACGCCACAATAAATAAATACATTCTTGTTAAAAATTTTACATTGTTGTGAAAGATGTGTAATTACTGTAGATAAATACATTTGACCTAGAATAATAAATTAATAAACATAAATAATCTCAGTCACTGATATTTTTAACACTGACTTTAATGTGATATAGAATTAGAACATTTTGGTTGAGATATTTTTTGACCACTTATGTTCTCTAAACCAGATCTGATATTAAGTTATTTCTCTTTTATAAAAATAAAAATAATAATAATAATAATTAAAACTAATTTTAACAGTTGTCAAATGATGTGATTAGATAAATACACAGGATCTTGGATAAAAAAGTATGCCGTCAATTGTGTTAAGTTCAAATAAATATTTTTAGAGGGGTAACAAGCCTGTAAATCAAGAAAAACGTGCACTTCACATGCAACCTCATTGTGTAGGAATCTTGCCACCCCAGGATGTTTGCTTGCTTTTTTACTGGCCACAGTCTTTGAAGCTACAGGCCTGGTAAGTGCCCTGGCACAATGGCATAATCGAGCAGAGGTTAAGCTCGTCTTTTTTTAACAACCCTGAAGTATTGTATAGCGTATAAGCCACACTATAACTATCAGCGCAGGCTGATGTGAACTAAGGGAAAATCTATTGTGTTTCCAGTATATACTCTTTATCACTGTTTACTCATTCACAATGCTCACTTCTCAAATCCAAGACTTCTGCTCATGCCCTGACCTGTGAAAGTGTGTGCATCAGCAGTTTAAAAAAAGTTCCTAACAGCTCCAGGGTTTCTGTAAAATGAACTGTGTTGTGCTCAATTTGGAGATTCCTCGTTTAGTCAATAATAAACTTGACTTTTAATATATCAGGATCATATCATAAAATAAAAATTAGCATGGGAGAATCAGAAAAGGTTGCTGGATATAGTTCAGAAAGCATTATGGTAGTTTGGATGGAAGAGGCCCTCTAACACAACCACCTGGATCTGATCACATATGGCCTAAGGCTTACTGTCTGTGTTTGTGGATGGTGGACAGCACTTTGGAAAATTTGTGTCCAGACTCTCAGTTATCACAGTAGCAATCTTCAAGCCTCTTTTCCTGCAAGTGAAGCACTGTTTTAGGCCAGGAAGGCTGTTTGTGTGTGTTTTGTCTCTATGCCACTCCATCCGTCTGCTTTAGCGCTCAGTGGTGTGTTGGTAAAGTCCGGAAGTTTCTTAAGTAGTAAATCAGACTTTGTGCTGTAAAAGTGGACACATCCAGAAAAAAAGAAGAATTCACTCACTCAAACACACAGTGGTCAAGTTGAAGTTATTCCTATATAAACACACACACACACACGTCTGTGTTCTGTATCATCAGCAGCATGGCATCACCAACTGCCCCATACCAACTGGGCACATGCTTACATTGGCACACACTGAATCATGTGTACACACTGCTGCTGCCCGTGTCATCCAAAACACATATCCACACAACACGACACACAAAGAGATGCTCTGTGTCTGTGTGCACTCACTGACACAGTACTAAAACACATCCTTCACAACAGCACGCATAATAGCACAGTTCTACACTAGACAGACACTGTACCTCTTGACATAGTTTAGTTCAATGTGTGTCAATGTTTATACCACTATATATGGTATACGTCTAAGTGTAGAGCTAAAAGACAATCACTTAACGACTGGCTATATAAAGTATGTTGTGAGGCACAGCAGCTGGTGGTTGATAAGTGACTGTGTGTGTCTGTGATTGTCTAGGCATGACTGGATTTGACCTTATGCACACTGAAGATGAATTTGATTTAATAGGCAGCACACTGTCACTACTGTATACACTCACACCCATATACAGATTAACAGAGTGCACGCTCACGCAAACACATGTAGTTATGAGATGTTGAAGCATAATAATGCAGCCACTACCTAAACCAATAAATTATTTGACAGTAAAAAAAGGTTTGCTGTTCTTGTTTGCAGGGCTGCACACTTTGTCCAAAAAGTTTGCGATTATATATCCATAAAACTATACAATAATAATCTTTTTTTTTTATAATTTTGTTATTTAAAAAATATAATTTATAAATTATTATTATTATTATTATATAAAAATTAACAAAATTAGAAATATACAACTGTGAGATTTCACTGAAGAAAAAAAAAAAAAGTATTTAAGAAAAACAATAGAAAAGAATAACTATTGAGCATGGAACAGCATTTGCTGCAGTCTGATCAGAGACACTGAAAATACCAGACAAGTGTCCCAAAAAAAAAAAAAAAAAAAGTATCATGCTTTACTTTAAAAGTATCATGCATTTAAAAATCTTGAAATTTTGTGATTTTTATTTTATTTTGATTAATCGTGCAGATGAATAAGGTAGTTGCCTATGTATATGCAGGCAGGTCGATCATTAGGTTTTGGAACAGCTATTTGTCAGAGAACGAGATATAGACAGAGATGTGGCAGGCTGGCTGGCACAGAAGCATTGGGGGATATAAACAAACCAAAGGAGGCTAATGAGGTGTTTTACACACATTCATACAGAGTCTCTGTGTGCAGGGCAGGACACACACAGTCAGGCTGGCAGCAAAAAGGCCTGTGTGGTCAGCTCATGGGGAAAGCCTTGGCTCTTATTGCCCAATCAGGTTGAGTAGCAGGTAGAGAAAGTTTCCTTGTAGAACCAGACCAACCATTCCTACTGCCGTAACACAAACAAAACACACACATATAACTCACAGTGTGTGAAGCTTTGTGGGGACAATATTCCATCATTCCAGCTACGTGGTTTCTACCTGGAAATACCAGTCAGGGGGAGGAAAAAAAAACACTTTTAAAACAGGTTAGTGTAGTCTGTGTCGAGAAAGAATTGGGCAACAGAGAGCTCCATGTCTATGCACATCACCTGGCGTTCGGTGTGTGTGTACATGGGTTCCCCCTTAAACAAAGGTTCACTTCCATAACATGACCTACTTTCAGACCAACAGGAATTAAATCAAATTGCCACAACATGCCTTTGAGTAAGCCACAGCAAGTCTGAGCCTGAGAAAGAGAATAGACAGAAAAGCTAAAAATCATTAAAACAAAGGGTGTGTGTCAGAGTCTTGATTGAAATGAGTCATAAGAGCAATTATGAAATTAGCTTGTTGAAGTAGTACTCCCCCAAACCTTATCAAGCTCAAGCTACTTGCATGTGACGTGTTGTGCAGTAACCTGCAGTAGCAACGCTTCTAAGTTAAGTTTTTAGTAGCATGACAGCCGCTCAGCTGTTTGCGCTTTGATCGATGAGATTGTTAAAATGCAATATTTTGAAATATTATTTAAAATAACTGTTTTCTATTTTAATATATTTTAAAATGTTATTTATTCCTGTCATGGCAAAGCTGAATTTTCAGCAGCCATTTCTTCAGTCTTCAGTGTCACATGATCCTTCATTTAGAAATAATTATAATATTCTGATTTGCAGCTCAAGAAACATTTCTTAATATCAATGTTGCAAACAGTTGCACTGCTTAATATTTTTGTGAAAACCATGATACATTTGTAGGATTCTTTTATGAATAGAAAGTTGAAAATAACAGCATTTATGTAAAAAAAGTCTTTACTTTCACGTTTGATCAATTTATTGTGTCTTTGCTGAATAAAAAGTACTGATCTCAAACGTTTTGAATAGTGTATATGCAAATTATATAAATAATATTAGTAAAAAATATATATATATGAATACAGTAATTATAAATACATTTTAAAAAACCTGATAGCTTCAGTATAATTAGGACATTTTTGTTCTTAGCTGGTAGTGTAACTTAACTGTTGCATGACTTACTCTTATTACTCATATTAATGGTTAATATTGTCTAAAGTTTAAATCTACCAAGAGAAACATTCAGCCTGATGTTTTCTGTTATTATTCCTTCACAACTGATGCTCAGGCTAAGACCCAATAAAACACACTGCCTTCCACAGCACAGTTGTGTGGCTAAGAGACTCTGTCTGGCAAGTGTCTCTGTAGGAATGGCTAAAAAGAAACATGGCGAAATTGCAGCATGGTTACTTTGTTCTATGTAAAATGGGGGTTTATCCATTCAACACATTCAGTAGAGGATGTTTTCTTAACTCATTGTTATCAGGGTAGCTCTTATAAAAGCAGAGAGAGATAGAGGAAGAGCGCTGAGCAAATGTGGAAGCCCAAAACGACCCAGTCAGCTCTGTTGAGATATCTGAGGAAACGAAACCGATATCAAACCTCAAATTGAACTTGGGAATGTCTAGGGCATTTGAGAATGCCTCAAACTAAACCAGAGAAAAGAAACAGAGAAGAGAAAGTAACAGACAGCTTCAAATAGCATATGGACTTCACCTCTGTCAGAAAGGAAGAGGATGGCAGTGAAGGGGAAACCATGGGCCTCATTTGATGCCGTTCAGGATAATAGTCCTTCACTGTGGATTCTTGCATGTGCTTAGAGATTCGTTCTGTCTAAGTATGAATAGGCCACAACATTCATGCCTCACTCACAATAGCCTTCAGTGTTGCCTCTGGTTAAAACCGGTGACCTTTCCCCTCTCTTGGATTGAGGGGAGAAAGCGAGGGCCCATCGCCAACTTGGCCTCTAATACAGGGTTACATGCCTTTGGAAGAGAGGTTAGTTGGGTGACAGTGTTTATGGAAATTAGTGAGAGGATACGAGGAAGATAAACAACCAGAAAGAACAGAGAAGAGACTGAAAGACAGGCAGTAATTTACTTTTTGAAGCCTCAAAAATGTCAAAGGTCACGTAAACGTCATGTCTCTCAAGACAAAGCTGAAATATCAAGCCATTAATATGGCCTTTAAACTACCAAACAGAAAGAGGATAATCACCTGTTACTGCCCCGAGACAGGACAGCAGCCACACTGCTTGAAACACAATGAGTCTACTTTTTTCTTTCACAACTTTTATTTTTTCCCAATCGATTTAGCCCAGACATAGTGTCATAGTAGGCTAGGAGCTGTGTACATATGAAAAGAAATTGTTCCAAATTCCAATAAATAAAGGAATAACAGCACATACGGAAGGACATGATATTGAGTAGATGACAGAGTTTCCAAAATCATCCGCATTACTAAACAAAACAGTTCAACTTGTGTTGAGCCCCAAACAAACATGTTTTCCTCGCACATGGAATGCAAAACACCTCCCAGAGAATTCCCACAATTATTCATATCAACCCTCTTCTCATTAACTGAATCTCCCACCAACCAGCTGCTACTCCTCCAATGTCCCCATTTACTTTCCACGATACTGTCGAGAATGGCACAAGACCAACAACACTAAATACATAAAGCAATGACCTACTTGGCCCACTTGACACTTCCTTCGGCCCCATTAGCCTCGGATTAAAGCCTCCTTTGACAGACAACACCCTCTGCTCGGGATCTATCGCAACGTCCTTTGATATATCATTCAAAGTCAGAATGTGGAGACCTATTTTTGAACTCAATTCATAGTGAGATCAGATTCCCACCGCATGAACTTTATCTTGAGCCTTTGTTGGCAGCTATCTTAAGTTTGAGCTAATTAAAGGGGCAGAGATATTAATGTAAACATAAACTTAAAAAGCAGCAATTTAATAATAGAAGAAACATATTCATTCATCACTAAAAGAACACTAGCACTGAAGAGGAATGAATCATGATTACTAAATAAACACAGCCGAACCCCACAATGCTGATTTAGGTGGGACAGTACAGCCAGGTTTTGTTCTGTGCTCAGCCATGTATTAACCAGCTTTAGCTTTAGTAAGATTTACACAGGGCAGGGTGTGGAGCCGGATACTGGATTAGACAAGATGGATAAAACCGAGAAAATAATTTAGAAAGGTAGACTTCACCTAAAATGATAATTCTGTCATTGTTCAAAAATGATTTCAAACTCATTTGTAGATATTTTTTCAGTGGAACACAAAAGTATACATACTTGGACTTTTACTTAGCTTTTTCCATATAACAATGAGAAGGGGGGAAAAAAAGACAAAAGAAAAAAATGCTGTCACGATTCCTCGATTAAATTCGAGAACTCGATTTTGAAAAAAATCCTTGATTGCAATTTGTCAGTGTTGATTAAACGGCAAAACACCGGAAGTGGCACATTGCACAGAGAAGAAATTCATGAACCACTTTCAAAGACTGCGCGATATATTAAAAGCACTAAAAAATCATAATATAGCATAGTGTAATAGACATTAAGTAGCCCCGTCCCTTTTCAGCGCTGCTCTCATTGTCTTTTGACTTCAGGTCTGTATTTTCAAAGCGATTTTCCGTGTTTATTAATGAACGGCTTGTTTTAAAATCTTCCCGGTCGACTGAGATTTGTTAAGTAATCTGCTTTAAACATTACAGCCCTCATGATAACTTTCGTTAACTTTACATGAAGTAAATCCACTTCAAAAGCTAATTACTCCTGGACAGCAGCGCCATAGAAATATACAGAGCGACCGCAAAACGCAAGTTAAAAGACAATATTCTAAAGATGGCGGTGCCCTCGTTTCTCTGGCGCATAAGGTCTATTGTGAAATCATATAGGCTGTGTTTCAGTTTAATAAATATATGCGCTGCGGGTTTCAGGGAGCAGGTTACGTGTTTCTCAGAGCTGCCCTGTTCAGAGTTTGTTTGGGTTTCCAGGAACACGCAGTGTTGCGCTGTTATCATTTAAATGCGTGGAGTGTGTCTCAGCAGCTCGGCTAACAAACTCCATCTCTGCATATGCTGCGAGTTTGGGTTTCTTATAGCGTTCATCAGGGTACACAACGTGTTCATCGTGATTTCAAAAATATTATTTTAATTAAAGCTACACGGTGTAGGATTTTCTCCCATCTAGCGGTGAAATTGTTTATGACTACCAACTGAATATTACTTTCTAGCCCCTCCCATTCCGAGGGCGTTTTAACTCCTACGGTGGCCGTTTTACTTCAAATCTGCCGGCAGTCGCGAGTAATCTCCCCCTCGCATTCGTCACGGTGCCACTGAGTGTCAAAACGCGAAAGGCGAAGCTTGAATTTCCAGGAAAGTCCCTCTTTGTCTAATGTATTTTCAAGATGGAGGCGCAACATGGCTTCCGCCATTGGGCCGACTCGCTCGTATGTATTCTAAATGGCAGATTCTACGCTTACGAGAATACTTGATTAGTTGGTAGAAGTAATTACACATTAATGAGTACATATCATTTTGAAAAAAGTGTTTTTTTGCTAAGAATCAACTTAAAAAATTACACAGTGTAGCTGTTTTGAGATGTTTTGCAGTAAGGGAATGCTAATTCCATATAAGTAACAGGTGATTCTGGACACAGTGTGCAGTGGAATTTTGTATCATTCATTTCAGAATTGAGAAAGAATCCATCAAAATAATTCAACACAATAGCGTACCTAATGTTCTCTAAACCTTGAGAATGACTGGTTCCTGTCTGAGGCCAGTACCACAGCTGAGCATGACTTTCAGTTGTTTTCTTTATTTTTCTCAAAAGCCCCTCACTGGACAGTGCCAACCCCAGCTGCATGTCATATTGAGTCCGCTGGTTTCTTAGCAACCCTGGGTGGCCCACTACCCTACATCCCTGAGAACAGAGACGCTTTGAGATGCAGACGAGAAATGCAGGGCACTGACAGAACCGCAGACAATCCAAACACGTATGGAGAGAGGGCAGGGGGTGAACACATTTGTCTTCATTTTGTAATGGTTTAAGACAAGCGTTTCCTTCTATTAGCTCATAGGTTTACAATAGCCATTCTGCAGCACCAAGTGATGAAAGAAATAACTGAATTTTGCTATTAGCTGTGCTTGTGGTTCATTGTCCATGGAAAATAAATGGAACGGAAACTATTGTTCTAGTTTATGACTAAAACAACTGTTGATGCAATAACATGCATGCCATACAGAGGCAATACCTTTAGCATTTAATATTCTTATTTATTAAGGCCAGACTCAAGTGTATAATATATATATATTAAAAAGTATGGGCCAGATCATTTGAACTTTAAATGCCACTTTGAAAGCATAAACATAACTTCTGCAGAAAACGTTTCAGTACATTACAATTGTCAAAGGCACACACTTTAGTTTTGTTTATGTTGCTCTGGTCAATATGGTAGTCAGTTGATCATGTGACTCCAATGGCGGCCCTCATGAGGTTACCGCTCAATGTCAACAAGGGCTACTGATAGGACTGGAGTTTTCGTCTCATTTGAGATTACATTATTTCAAACATCTATCAAAAGTATTATTCATTTCTTTAAGGGTAAAACATTTTTAAATGAGGAAATAAAAACTTTAATACTCGCAAACTCCACTCCACGAAAACGTGTTTAACTGTGCTGATGACTGCCAGATTAACTCATCTGGCTTCAAATGCTGAGTGAGTAAACACGCCAAGATGAATTAACTCCATGGTGAAAGCATGTAAACAATTCTTACGAATTATTTAGTGACACAGAGATTTAATGGAATTGTTGGTCATTCTAAAAACCAAACACATCCACAGCTGTAGAGATGCGGGTGTACAATTAAGACTGAAATGTGCAGGAAACCTTTTAGGCTGAACATACCATGTCTAGCTCTTGAGAGACTTGCCGCTTGCGTAGTTCCTCCATCCGATCGCTGACGTCACTGAAGTATGTGTTGTAGTACTCCGAGTACTCCTGTGCCAGGTCATCTATATTACCCAGAGAGCCATCCTGCACAAACAGAGATATAAGTTAGACAAACTTTGATGGCTTTTCATTTAAAAAAATAATAATAATAATTAAAAAGACAATTTTAAATCATATGCTTTGAAATAAATTCCATCTCTCATTATTAAGCCTCCCTTCCCACACAGCCTCAGAAACACAAACAAACACGAGTGGGGCTGTAGGAGAGCTTCATTAAAAACCTGTCACTGGAACGTGATTTTAATTACGATCGCAAAAACGGCGCCAGCCATGAAGGACTTGACACACTCAGAACACATTGCACACATCTGCTGCGACAAGTCGCAAACGGTCACACACAAGCTGAACTAAACATCTAGCCCTCACATTCCATTATTTTCACTCCACATACAATACTCTCACTCCCCACATAATTTGTGGGGTTATAATTTCCAAGCTATTGGTTTACAGTGAAGTTGTCAGTTTGTTGTGATGGGTTTCCTGTGCCAAGTATATGGGCCAAGGACAGCCCAATCTCATAAAGCATTCAGTAATGGTACACATTGTATGCAATCATTTTCACAGAAAAAAAAGTTAATTTATAATCCGTATTTATTTTTATATACCAATTATTTAATGTAATATTAAATAAAATAACATTTGTTTTTTTACAACAAAGTTTTGTTTTTATTTTTGTAAAGAAAATATAAGACAACCCTCTACAATGAGAGAAAATCACTCGCATATGCGACCAAATGTCACGAGAGGCGACTAAAAAATGTATTTAATTAGCCAATGGCAAGTAAATTGTACAATTATAGTCGCCTGTAATTGAGTTCGAGACAAAAAATAAGTATAGCGCAAAGCCGCACATGTAAGTTCATTGCCTGCTGAGCTTTATGCACCCTGTACATTTTCTCTCACACACACGCACTCACAGTGAGAGAAAGAGAAGCCCGCTGACTGAACTTTAGCTGCCCCGATCGGACCAGTGCTGCATCGTCATGAAAGTTTATCATTTGCATGCGTTTTTAAAGGATTTGTTCACCTCAAAATGAAAATTTCCTGATAATTTACTCACCCTAATGCCATCCAAGATGTTCATGTCTTTCTTTCTTCAGTGGAAAATAAATTAAGTATTTTGAGGAAAACATTTCAGGATTTTTCTCCACAAGTTCAAATCAAAGCCGTTTCAAAGGGCTTTGAAGTGCTTCAACGGGCTCTGCACGATCCCAGTCGAGAAATAAGGGTCTTGTCTAGCGAAACAATCGGTCATTTTCTAAAAAAATAAAATAAAATTGTATATACTTTTTAACCACAATTGTTCATCTTGTGCTGGTCTGCGATGCGCCACGTATTATGTCATCACATTGGAAAGGTCACAAAAAAAAAGAATAAAATAATAAAAACAAAGATGTTGGATGATTTTGAAGTTGGAAGAGAAAATGAGATGGAATTTTTCGCCCTTCCCTACCTTTTTGAACCGGAGTACACAGACAAATAACTTAGAAAGATGACGTGACGCGTGACCTTTCCAACGTGATGACGCAATGCGTGGCACGTCGCAGACCAGCACAAAACAAACAATTGTGGTTAAAAAGTATATTATTTATTTATTTATTTTTAGAAAATGACCGATTGTTTCGCAAGATAAGACTCCATATTCCTCAGCTAGGATCGTGCAGAGCCCTTTGAAACTGCATTGATTTGAACTTCAACATTCTGGTTGCCATTGAAGTCCATTGAGTGTAGAAAAATCCTGAAATGTTTTCCTCAAAAAACTTAATTTATTTTCCACTGAAGAAAGAAAGACATGGACATCTTGGATGGCATTTGGGTGAGTAAATTATCAGGAAATTTTCATTTTGAGGTGAACTAATCCTTTAAGCACGCTGTTAGAATTTTTGAGTGTGAAAACTGAACATCCGAAGCACATTTATACTAATCTCTTTAAGGTCTTGCACTTGCACAGACAATTCCACACAAACTTGTCAAAATGTCCATCTTGGCAAGTATTCTAGAAAACATGTACACTGCAGTTTCAGTAAACAAACAACAGATTCGCTGCAATAATTGACTGAATAACTTTTGTAACTTCAACAAGGATTCATCTCTATTTAATTTAGACAGTGAAGACTATGCAGTGTTATTTTACATTTGATTAGGGTACTTTATTCAATTTCTGCACCTAATCTACCTAATCTTTAAAGCCTGGAAAGCACTGCTTATTTGATTAGCATCTTTGTTCTATTGTGTTTATTTGAGCTTTTGCTTGTAGTTTGATTATTTGTTCTGTGTTTGAAATTTATATTTTATATTTATCTTCTATATTTATGTAGAATTTTTTTCACTTGCATTGTTCTTGCATTCCATGTAAGAAGTCTGGTGAGTAAAATAAAAGAAAAAATACTAGCCAAGGGCGACTCGAGCTTCAGTGTGTCCGTAGAGGGTTTTAAGATTTAAGAAAAAAATAGCGCACAAGCCCTCTCTTACTGACCAGCCCTTACAACCTTCTCTGACATTTGTAGCTGTCTTGTTGTGAGTGCGGATATTCATTTGTGGTGCAGCCTGGCTCTGACTTCAGCATGTGGGTGCATTCTATTTTTCTACGAGCTTGTGACACACACGTAACAGCGAATTACCTCAGACTGCTGCAAAAAGAGCACATAAAACAGGAAGGTCCTTCACTCAAAACCAGAGATTAGCTTCTTTAGAAAACTATCAATACCCCAGCAGCTGCAGGTGGCATGGTTTCTTTTCCTAAATGGAAGGAGTTTGTTACATTTATGACCGTGTTTGTTGTATTTCAGTTCTGGGCTAGGCTGGATCTCTCCTGCTGCTGTACTAGATGCCCTTTAAAGTCCTAATGAATGAAAAGTCAAGCACAAAGGACTTCTTCCTGCTCAGGAGCATGCTGACAAACACATACATCCTGTCATTGTGTGTATAGGCCAGAGCTAGGAAAACCAGGGCCTCACACACATACTGATTGGTAAAATTTGAATTTACAGACATGGACTGATGCAATTAGGGCTGTGTTAAAATCTATCAGAATAGTGCTGAAAATAAGTTGGGAGTTTCACGTTTTATGAATAATATAACAGAATTAGACGTAAAATAGATTTTTTGCTCTTTATAAAATGTCTCTTAACCAATCCGTTCCAACAGAACTCCAAACAGATGATCTCAGAATACTGAGACTCCCAACGGAACGCTGCTCTCGGTGAGAAATTCCAGCTTTTGCATTCCAATATGCTGGCCTTCAGAGTCCCTCCAGCTTTTAGACAAAACATGATATGAATATGTGAGATTTATGTTGTTGGATGCGCAAAAAAACAATTTCTGTCAGATTGTTTTAACCAACACAGACACATTCTCCTTACTCTAAGCCATTTGATAAAGAGAGATACTAAGACTAAATAAAAACTTTACAAGAGCAACTAGGCCACATGCTTTTTGCTGTTGCCATTAGACAGATTTTCTCAAGTACGTACTGTTGGTTGGGGTGGTGAGTCTAGCAGCTTGCTGTAATGACAGGTCAGAGGCTGTGCGGAGCTCTGAGTGATGGGTGGAAGGGCCAAAACTTTCATCCAAGAACATATTTTAATCTTAAAATGGACTCATAGCTTTATATAATTTTATTATATAGAAGGCAAAAACAAGCATGAATTAAAGAAAAAAAAAGATGCACAGAGGCAGACATTTTTTCTTCATTTACAGAACTATAAAAATAAATAAACATTTTAACTAACCAAACCTGTCATTGTGTAACAATAACAACTAAGGAAAGAAAATGTATGCATGCATGCATGATATATATAATACTGTATTTTAGATATAATTTTGTAAGATCCTAATAAGCTTTACATATTTTTATTGAAAAGGGTTTAAACAATGTTTTTCATGCTTGAAAAACACTGAACCATAAACAATTATTGTACATGCAGCTGTGGAACAGTCCTTGGGTTGTTGCTCCAAACTCGTAAGCCTTTCGTTCATCTTTGAAACACAAATGAAGATATTTTAATGAATTCTGGGAGATTTCTGACCCTCTATTGACGGTCCACACAGTTACAACTTTGACGTTTCAAAAAAGTTCATGAAGAGATCTCAAACTAATCCATATGAAATGACTGAGTGGTCAAGTCCACATTTTTCTTAAGAGATATGCTTTATAAGATGAACAGCTTTAATTTTGGCTTTTATTTGCATATAAACATTCATCAACGCACACATCAGATATGGTAAACGGAAGCTCAAGCATGTTCGCTTGATGTATGAGAACAAATGAGGTTTACTCCTGTGCGTTTTCATTTTTTTCATTTAACAGATTACAAGTGGTTGGCAATTAAGGTCACAGCTCCAAAACTTCAAGAGACACTCAAGAGACCTTTCGACTGACTGTGAAAAACACCAGGAGAAAGATACCCAGGGTCCCTGATTATCTGCGTGAACATGCCATAGTCCTGCTGCATGTAGGCATGAGGGATCAGAGCAATACACTGCAATGTCCGTAATGCAAGAAGCCTAAAATTGCTCCAGCCAAACATTTGAGAGCAGTAGCAAAGGTGCGACTAAGTTCCACTGTTTTGCATTAAAAAGTGCAGTAGCTAATAATATGACATGTTTATCTCTTGGAAATGCACATTTGACTGTAAAGCACTGAGCTTGAATTGAGATACAGATCAAATTAACTTTTAACAACAGTAACATGTAAAATCCTTATTTTTATAGGGATTTTTTTTTTTTTCACATTAAATATAACCATCGGATAACATTTTGAGCTTTGAAGAGCTGGAAAAAGTGCGAAGCACTGGAAAGTCCTTGAAAAGTGTTTGGATTTCACTCTCAAAAGGTTGTACGAACCCCTATAATGAATAAATGTAATAACATTCGACTATTTTTGCCACAATACCATGGTTACAGTTAGCGCTACTACATTAAATCCATGGAGAATGTGACTTGTGGACTGAAAACCCTTCTATAACTTTGCTCATGGCTCAATGTTTCTCCTGGTTTCCACACCAGCACTGTTTGATCTGATATCTGTGGTCTGCGCTGTCAAATACTGGTCTGAGCTCATAAACTGTCTGCGCAGCGCAGCTTAAACGAGAAGCACAGTTTTGTTTCGTTTGATGTTTTTCATATGCAGCAGAAATGGCAGCTCTTAGTTGTCTTAGTCAATGTGGTGGTCCCACCAGTGCGACCTCTAAAAAAAGTCGCTCTGACAAGAAAAAAGGTTGCAAAATGCTACCATTTGGTCGCAGTCTGGAGCCCTGTCTAAGACAGTGCTAGAGGGAGACAGGAAGGACAGCTGATTGTCCTCGCAGTGCCAAACCACATTTAAACATATTCCCCCCAGATGTGTTTGAGAATTTGCAAGAGCCTTGGTGGAAGAGTGGGGCAACATCTCACAGCAAGAACTGACCAATCTTGTGCAGTCCATGAGCAGGAGATGCACTGTACTACTTGCAGCTGGTGGTCACACCAGATGCTGACAGTTGTTGAATCTTTATGTTCATACAAATATTTACACGTTAAGAAATTTGCTGAGAAATTTGCTGAAAGTGAGAGGATGTTTAGTTTTTGCTGAGTTTATATGAGGACCAGGCCATCTATCTTCAGACTGGAACTGAGCCTATCAGCACTGAGAGAAGCAGTGGCCCTTGATCTGAATTAGTTCAGTTCCATCTGTACAGCACATGCCTTCCATATTCTTATCATTCCACACATTCCAGGCCTCCAGTGAGGTAATGCTGCAATACTTTAGTCTTAAAGTGAGTGAGTGTGGGTCTGCTGCTTCCAGCTGGGCATTTAACTGAAGGACTAATTCAAAGCTCATGCGTCATCTGTCTGTATCTGTAAGAGGATGTAGGCTAGATGACAGAAAATGTTTGCCTCACATGAACGTAGCTTCACATGAGCTGAGAACTCTAAAAAAGAAGGGAATGAGTCTTATTTAGCTGACATGAATCACTGAGCACACAAACAGCACCACCCAAACTCTGCTGTCCAGCCCGAAAAGCCAAACATTTAAAGCCCCCAAAGCTACCCGTTTGACTGTAACTGGAGCTCTATGGTGAACAATTTCCAAACACAAACTAATGCAGACCTCTTCATACAGTCAGAAGATACTAACCTTAATCCAACACAGAGTGTGGCTGTTTTACTAACCCAGTAATGTACATCTATCTGAACTTTTTTTTTTTTTTTTGGTAGTTTTTTAAACTACCTTTTTTAAACTTTTTGGGACTGGAACTTGTTTGACAAGAGGACACAGGTTTTTTAACACAGTAAAAGGCACAACCCGAAAAATTATTTTGAGCATGTGCATTAGGGCTGCACGATTTGGGAAAAATGTCATATTGCGATAATTGAGGTCAATATTGCGATTTGCGATATAATAAAAAAATGGTTTCATGAGTCAACTTGCTTGGTTCTCAAGGAAAATAAATGCACACACAGATTAGTGATAATCAGCCTAAAGAAAAAAGTTCTTTAGTTAAGAGCAGTGAGTGTTTTTCTCTGTTCCCTTTAGTGACAGATTTTTTTTTATTGCATTTTAACAAGAACAAAACATAATTTACATACAAAAGTACATATAACCATACATGTCAGGGGTAAAGAAAAATAATAATAATAAAAAAAAAGAAAAAAAAAAGAAAAAAAGATGAACTTTAGGACAGATGTAATTAGTGGCTACTGTGTACTGTCCCTTTAAGACCAGCCGCTGTCAGAGACGCGGATCTCACACGCGCCTCATTCTTTCACGAGTCATCACAACTCTTCATGTTCATCATAAGACTACTCTTATGTTATTAAGACACTCGACAAAAAGACATTTTGGCATAATTGTGTGTGTTATTGTTCGTTCAAGCTCGAAAAAGAACTGTATTCTGTCATGCTGTTTTGTGCGCACGCACGATATTAGCGCGAGTCTTTCTGTCTGTCACTGTCAGGACGTTCACAGGCAGCGCGTTCATTTTGGCATACATGTGTGTTGTTCGTTCTACCGCGAAAGAGAATTTGATACTGGCGCGCGTCTATCTGTGTGTGTGTGTGTGTGTGTGTGTGTGTGTGTCAGGAGGACATTCACAGGCAGCTCGTTCTTTTATGTCTTATCGCGCATGAATGGTTTAAAAGCATTTGCTATAAGTGCGTTAACAGCGCTAATTTGTTTATTTATTATAAAATCGCAGCATTTTGCGTCATATAATCGCGTAGGCTTGACATCGCGATTGCGATTGCGATACGATTAATCGTGCAGCACTAATGTGCATGAATGAATGATATTTGAAAGCTACAGTCAATTAAAAATTAAATTTATTTTTGAAAAAAAAGAAAAAAAGAAAAATGGTAAGCTGCAAATTTACAGACTAAGTTCTAAAGCTCCTCAGACTTTGGCTCTTAGCAGGTGTAGCTCGCCAGCTCTTATGTTTATGAAGTCCAGCTAGAACTACATTCATTGGCTGATATTATCATTACTAAAATGTTTGCTCTTTTGGGTTGACTCTAGTTGGTAAAAGGAAGTAAGATATCCATCACTGTAGCACACAGCAGGAGACACTTCAGTTCTATAGCGCTTGAGTCATTTTTTAATCACTATTGACTTCTCAAAAGTCCCCTAAAAAAAATCTGTGCTTTTTTTAATAAAAAACTTGATTTACGATTCGATTGGGTTTCCATGGGTTTACACAATTTGTTTGTCTGTTACAATAGTCACTGTGTCAGATTACACGATTTTGACTCCTAAAAATGACTTTCCGACCAGTCATCGCGAGCCGTCTCACACACACTCATTCACTCGCACATATAGCCTACACAAGCTCACTTAGCCTACACACACACACACTCGGTCACTCACTCGCACACACTCACATACACGCACTCTCTCTCTCTCACACACACACACTCGCGCACACACACAGTCACACAATCTCGCTCACTCACTCACTCGTGAACACACACTCTCACTCACTCTAGCGCGCTGTCGTCGTGGAGGACCGTTAAAAAAATTGTGTCGTGAAGCATCGAGGGCTGCGCCGAAGGGAGCGTGCTACGGAACCCCTGAAGGAAGATTTGGCGAATGCAAAATGTATTGTACACTATACTGAAGAGGGGGAGAAAAAAAATCTAAAAAATCGATTTTTTTAACATATGAATCGATTTGACCTACCAACTCGATTTTTAAATCAAATCGATTTTTTTCCCAGCCCTACTCAAAAGTATACATCATCCAATTACAGTTCAGGTGTCCAGAATCTGCTAACTTCAACACTACTCGAGGTCCTGAGCCTCCCACAACATGGACCAAACTCAACATATTGTGTAATGACTAGCAACAACATTCTTTCTCAAGAAAGAGGAGGAACAGGTCACAGCGACTGGAAGCGAGACATATCCCACATTAAGAAAAAGAACATGACCTTTTTACAATAAAATGCATCAAATATGAGAAACTGTCTGTTCAAAGAAGCCAACCACAAATTC
The DNA here is from genome assembly GCF_949319135.1 of Squalius cephalus. Taxonomy (NCBI): domain Eukaryota; kingdom Metazoa; phylum Chordata; class Actinopteri; order Cypriniformes; family Leuciscidae; genus Squalius; species Squalius cephalus. Next base: position 5,020,866 of record NC_137133.1, on the reverse strand, counting down.
ACACTTCCCTCAGATGAAGCAGCAGCCATTGAGCAAAGCCACAAAGATTTGATGTGGACATTGTGCCGTGAGACAGCTATGCTGTGTATATGTTGAAGAAGAAAAAAAAAACAAGGAAAGAAAAGAGTGATTGAGCAAAATACAGAGAAAGAGAAACAAAAAAGAAAGATGATGATGCATTTTCCTCTGACAGCAATGGACTCGTGCTAATCAATTAACCTACACAATCATATCTTTCATTTGCTCAGCCCACCTGCTCAGAAACAGCTTTATGGGACACAAAGGTCCTCAGAGGGTAAAGACATATTTGATTACCCTTCTACACAAATGAGAAAAAAACGTAACCTACTCCAACATGCAAAATTAGGCTTTCCCCCCTGTTAACTCTCTTAATGAGAGAGGAAACTTTTTCTTAGGAAAAATCTTTCATTCTTTACTGACCTAAAACAAAACAGCGCAACCGCATTCATACAGAGAATCCAGTGTGAAATGAGTGAGCATATCTGATAAGAGTTCTGTTCTTTTCAGTGCTCAAATCAAAGGAAACACATTTCATTCTGAATGCAGTGCAAAGAGTAGAAAGCCATTAGATGTTTGGACAAAGCCCTGAATCCAATGCTTCTGCACTGTGACAAATATGTGACTAATTCCAGGAATTCAAGAGAAGCATGCACTCCTTGAGGATTAAACAACACAGCCGCAGCATCATTTTAAATAGAATCTAGATTTCCTCTTTGATGTCAAATATTTTCTTGAAGTACCCACTATGTTTAAATGAATAAACATTGCCACATGGCAAGCAAATTATTATTATTATTTAATTAAATCCCTCGCAGTTCCCTCACAAATGTTTGGGAAACCCTGAAATAGGGCATCCAATGTCACCACATCACATCAACAATGTATTTCTAAACTATGTTAAAAATACCTTGTTTTTATTATAAATTATTATAGATAGAGATGCAGCACCAATACTAAATTTCTCAGCCGATACCGATAGCCGATTATTCAGAATGATTTTCCTTAAGGAAAAAAAAATCTATATCTAATCTGTCTAATCTGCTTGTCATGTTTTCAAAAAGTCCCTTTGGATAAATGCATCAGCTAAATTAGGAATCTGCAGGTTGTCACAAATATAATTCAAAATGCATTAAAACAACTAAAGTAAATAGAAAGTTAAGGCTGAACTGAGGTTTTCTTTTGGGGAAGAAGTTTATTCGGTTGCGATTCTGTGCAAATGTAGATTGCATAATATGTCTGCTTTTATAGCTGATCCCAGAAAAATGAGTAACACAGCAAACCACAAAACAGGTTTAGTGCATCAACCTTCAGAAACAGAACATCACAAGTCTGCTTTTGTTTTCCTAGAACTTCTCATCATAAATGTTAATGCCCACGATCCCTAAACATGTCATGACAATTACTGTATACAGAATACCGCCTGATTTTTTAACCACGCAGATACGCACATTAGGGGTGGGACAAAATATAGATAGGGCAATTAATTGTTGTCCTTCTCCGTGCGATACGAAAATTGATACGCTAATGGCAAATATTTATATTTTAATTAATAAAATAAGGCGCTTTAAATAGATTTCCTTGCTCCCAACGTTGCTACTTCATGGCTCCTCAAGGTGGCGCTCAACACATGAATAAGCGAAATGTGGCCATAAGAAAATAGGTTTTTAACAGGATGGCGGACAGCAGTGTGAGTAAAAGAATAGATGCCCCAGCCACATTTAAGTCCAAAGTCTGGAAAACCTGCACTTAACCTTTTGACGGGCATTTTGTATCGTGATATTATCGGTATCGTGAGCCATGTATCGTGTATTGTATCGTATCGTGAGGTACCCTGTAATTCCCACCCCTATCACACGTGCGCATTGAATTTGTTTTACTCTAATTAGTTGTTCCACAAGGTGGCAACACTGGCCCAGCCCGTTGTTCTACAGTAGAAAACAAAACTCAAGAGACGAATAACAGCAACAACAAAATACCAGAGACTGCAACAACAACAGACACCCGCATTGACAAGAGGGTTATGAGAGAGCCTCAAAAATAGCGCAGACTGGACAAAGATGAAACTTTCTAAAGCGCATGTGTCGACCACCTGCGCTCGCATATGCTATCAAATTATGTATACTTTGAGAGGGTATGCATTCGGTAAAAAACGAAGTATACTTTGAACTTTAATGGCCTTATACTATAAAGTAAGATTACCAAACAAATGGAAATGACTCACACTCTTCAAAGCAATGGGGGAATGGGAAGTTGATTGACGAGATGTGTGGCGCCGCCCTGGAGGGGAGAAGTGGACATGGGCCGTATTTGAGTTGGAGAGGATGTGAGACAGAAGTTGGTCAGGGGGTCCTGGCGCACCCTCATTAGGGCGGCTTCCTCAGGATATCCACAGAGGCAAAGGAAAGAGGGCTGACGGAAGCATAATGAAGGAAGAAGGGAGATGAAAAGAGAGAAAGGGAGAGAGAGAGAAACGCCTGTGCTGCGCTGGGTGGAGAAGTTGTTACATTAACTGGAATCAGAGGAGGGGAGCAATGGCTCATCCAAAATTTAGATCAGTTACTGTCAAGATGCTCAAGTACTGCGGATATGAGCAGCCACTCTCACACTCATTGTCTAAGGTCCACTGGTGAAGCAAATATATAAATTCTGAATACTGCTGTCACATGCATATTGTGTGTTTGGCATTCTTTACAGTTCGAATTAAGTAATATGCTTCTCAAATGCTCAGTGTTTACTGCATGTTGAAGTGCAAAAACTATTGCATTTAATGCAAATACCGTAACTCAAGCTTCAACAAAGTTGCTCCTATTTTAGAAATATGCCATGAGGCGAACAATTTACTGTATTTCACAGATCATTTTCTCTCTAAAACATTCACAACCACAACAAAACAAATCCGAGAGGCGGCTGAAATGAGGGTGGCAAGCTGTTAATTGACTTTGAAGCGAATTTACATGTGTGGAACCACATATAAACGGTGTTTGCGTACACAGATATCACTTCAATGACAGGCAGACAGAGGTATTCTCATTAGGAGAGATCTATGAGCTTGGCATGCACTATGGTAAACCTCAGAATGTGGCTCTAACCCTTAATACGTTTCTCGGTAGCCGCTAATTCTACAAATGCAGTTTATAAACATTAGCAATAAGATAGTAAACCTTAAAGCCGCAAATAAAGCAATATACATACTTCAGAAAGCAAAAACTATCTTACAACTTCAAAAATCTACATCACGTTATAATAAAATCTTACTTTTATAGACCGAATGCCCATCAAAACAACATTTCATAAGACTTGTAAAAGTTGGAAGTAAACCCGGACTGTCTAATGATCATCTTAAAACCAAGAACTATTTTTTAACGCAGAAAAAGAAAAAATATTTCCCCTATTTATTACAAGGCTCTCTGGAATACTTGACTCTGACGGGTCAATCATGGTGTATGTAAACTGTGTATTTTACCATTGTCCCATTGAACCAATTTTCTACACAGCTGTAGTTTTAATCTGTAGCAGCCTGTCTCCCCCCCTCCTCCCTGTATAATAAAAAGGTTAACATAAATCATCTAGTCATTATTGCAAAATAAAAGCAGTGCAAATGCACATCTCTCTATTTGTTTGAGAATCAAACAACAGTAAAGCAGAGTGTAAATTCTTCAAACCTCCACTATGGATGAAGGCCATGGCGAGTTGCTATAAAGCCAAAAGATAGAGGATTCAATTAAAGAGGAGTTTGTTGGGGGTTGGGTGAAGCAAAGGCGAGAACACCTTCAGGTGCTACTTCTGCAACTTTCCCCCACACAACTGCTTCATGGAAGTAAAGATTTAACCTGCTGCATGAGCAATGTGGTTTAAGTCAGATGAGGAGAGACCACTGCAGGGCTATTTGTAACAAGAGGAGTAGGCTATACATGAGATATATTCCAAGGAAAGAAAAAAAGACTCATCCTCTATTAGTAACATCACAGAATAAAATAAGCCTGAGGGAGGAAGAGAGGTGTGCAACGTAAAGGCAATTAATCACTCATATGTGTCAGTGAGTAATACAGTTTATCTCCTTGGATTTAACAGAAACAACTGGGAGTAGTATATCTTTTCTCATTAAGTAATCTCACTTTTCTAGACACAAAAGCAATACACACACTTCTTCAGACGCCAAATTAACACCACCGCCATCAAAAGGCAAAGCCATTTTCACTGGAAATGGGTGTCACACCTTTATCTCTTTCATCTGGGTGTTTCACAACAGGCACATTAAGGCTCTGACAAAGTCCCAGGGAATAATTCTATGTAAATGTCCAGTTTACCCAATGTCTTACACAGCACTAACAATTAAAGATCCTATTAAAACCAAAAAGGGACTGAGAAACCAAGACCAAGTCCATTTGAGGTGATCTCAATAGAAACACGAGCACTCTGAGACAACCAGGAGAATTTTTCCCCACACTCAGACTTATTTGATTTAAACACACACACACACACACACACACACACACACACAAACAGTTATATTGTGAAATAGTATTGCAATTTAAAATAGTGGTTTTCTATTTTTATATACTTTAAAATATAATTTATTTCTGTGATGGCAAAGCTGATTTTTCATCAGCCATTACTCCAGTCTTCAGTGTCACGTGATCTCTCAGAAACCATTCTAATATACTGATTTATTATCAATGTTGGAAACAGTTGTGCTACTTAATATATTTTTTATGATCTGAAATACTTTTTTCATGATTCTTTGATAAGTAAAAAAAAAAGAACATTTCTATTTTGAATAAATGCTGTTTTTTATTATTATTATTAATCATCAATGAATACCTGAAAAAAGTATCACAGATTCCAAAAAGCAGCACAACTGTTTCCAACATTGATAACCGTATCAAATCAACATTTTTAAACGATTTCTGAAGGATAATGTTTCCAAACTTTTGACCGGGATGTTACTGTATAACCGCATGAGAAGAAAACAATAGAAATAGGCTACCCCAAATGTATAGGCCTTGATATGTTACATTTCAGTTAAAAATATTAACCAGCCCAGAGAAAATACATGGAATATCGATTAATAATATAGCCTATACAATGCCATATAATATTATTGCAGTGTTTGTTTTGTTACTAGGCCGATAGTTCTCAAAGTTGCCATGCTAGACTGCTTTGTGAACGATTTAAACTAACTTGCACGTAAGATAACACGCCAGTTTCAACGCCAAACCACTATTTCGTGTCCATATATTATTAACATGAAACATGTAGAGTTCAAGTGACAGACGGAAAACACATCTAGTTTCTGCGCTCTGTTTGAAATACGTTGCGTATCGGACTGCGCACGTGCGCCACTGAACCTGCGGAGCGTATAATAATAAACACTTCAGTTACATACCATGTGATACGATTCCCTGGAGATTTCTAAACTTCTCACTGCCTCTCAACAGACCAAATCACACAGCTTCAAAACTCATGTTCACCACGAGTGTGAGCTGAAGTTGTCCAGAATCTCCTGTTGGCTGCTTTAACATGCGCTTGGCATCAAAGCACAAGCAAGCACTACACACACAATGAGCTCCAATAAATTAAGCCCCTTGGGTTGAAGGTCTTTTCTCAAGTTGCCTTCCTGTGACACCCCTCCCCCAATCCCAAACTTACCAGCATCCCCATCACGTCCGACCAGAGCTGGGAGAAACTGTCCGATGATGCGGCGCTGACCGCCTGCGGCTCCTCGACATTAGACACTTGATCCTCCTCCATTGTCAAACACTGATGGATTTACAGTTTAAAATTTCAAGTTGATGAATGTTAATCCCAAAACCATAAAATACGTCCCGAAGTCTTTTTAAATCTGATTTAGTATTTCACTTTTCCGTGGTGCGTATTCAAAAGTCGATGCAAAGTATTCCATTAAAGTACAGAAATACATAATCATCAAGGTCGCTGATATGTTTTCCATTTGAATCCAGCTGAGCGCACGGCACAGAATAACACAACAACTTCAACTCAAGTAGTCTATAGCCGGACAGTTCCAGTGATTCACTTGGCACTTTGTCGGTGCGAACCAACCAAAACTTTAAGGAGTTAGCTTTAGAGTGCAATATACACAGATTTAACCACTACAATCCGTGTATAAAATAAAAATCAACCCCAGCGAGACAAACAACCATGCGAAGTGCCCTCGAAAGCACCATTCGGCAACAACAGTAACGAATACGCCCGAAGCGGATTTTTTCACTTGTTGAGTCTCCAGCCTCCCCCTCTCCGACCCAATGGTTTACTCCGCCCAAACAACACGGCTCTCCCGCTTCACTGCCACAAACTAGACAAACCGATCCTTCCTCACTAAAACTTCACGAACCTATGACGACACACAGAGACCTTTGGAGAAGGGCATCTCTCCTTTCGCTTTTCCAGCAATACTTTCCCCGCTATAAACAGACACAAAGGAACAAAGCGACATTTTGCGCACAATGCATTCAAAAACAAAAGCCTATGAGAAAATTATTTTAGAAGCATGACGCTATCCATTCTCTATTCATACAACTTCAAAGCACGCCTAAAAGTTTCACATACAGTCTGCATCTTTTTCTTTTTCTTACTAATTAACCCCAAAACTCCCACCAATAAGGTAGAAATAGCCTATTCATTCGCTGACAGCAAAACATATAGCATTATCAGTAATATTAGTCACTTTCATGAAAAATAAAATAATTAACACACATTGTTTTATTTACTTAAACTCTTTTTTTATCTTAAAAGTACATGGATATGGCGAGGTACAATAGTAAACTCTAAGTAGGGTTATTATAACTAAACAAAACCATAACATTGTGTGCCTTCAGTCACAAAGCTAATAAGTAAAACACAATCCGTAATTTCATCCTCATGTAACACAATCTGTGACATCATGTTCTTTCATGAAGTTCTTGTAATGTGGCATCTGACCATTGTGGATGTCCTAAAGGGACACAGGGGTTTCACTAATCTAACTAACCTCTGAGCTCCTGTGTAATCTGAGCCGCAGTAAGCCAGGCATCAGGAGAGAATTGAAGAATTGTGTATGTTCAAAGCACATGCCGTGATATTTCTCATGTCACAAAGAAGCGGCTATACATGTCTGTTCTTCTTCTTTTTACTTTGCTTCCCAGAGACACATTACCAAAAGCAGCAACAGCTGTCCAGTCTTGTGACAGATGCCAGAACAGCCTGAGAGAGAGAGAGAGAGAGAGAGAGAGAGAGAGAGACATAGGGGAAGAGAGAGCAAGTCCCTCTTGTTCTATTGTGAGAATTCCTGCATTAGTCATACAGGGGCAGAGAGAAGACCATCCATCCATGTGATGATGTAGATCACACATAAACATCTGTGCAATACTGACGCAAAAGAAAATGCTTGAGTCTCAATAAAAATCGTACTTTTAGTGGTCTACACAGTTGTTTTGTAAGCACCATCTACATTATCCCAACTCACGCACAAAGACAAATGCACACAGTTCTCAAAGAAATGAATGCAGGTCTGAGGTAAAGGAGGAATGACTTTCACAGACAGGGCCTCAAAACAGCTGCTAAACAGGCTTAGTGTTTATAGCCTAAACATATAAAACACACGCTCAACTCTCTTTCAGTGCGTATACACACACACACAAAATCTTTAATTATCACATAATCGTACCCAAATTTCAAATGGAAGTCTCTGATTGTCTGGTAGTGCTATACCTGATGTCTGCTCCTGTATGTGTGATTAGCACAATGTTTGCTTAAAAAGTGTCAGTCAATCAATTTGGGGGAAAGAGGTCCAGAAGGGGTCAAAGCTTCAGGTCACTGTGTATTTGTAAGGGAGTTCCCTGCTGAGTAAACAGAGTTCCTAACAGCACTGAAAAGTAGAGCAAAGGTAATGATCTATTGTTGAGACAGCATCCGGGTTCAAACCAAAGTGTGTTGTTAAACTAAAGGGCCTCTTTCACCTGTAACCTACAGGAATTGCAAAAAAAACATTTCACACAATACTTCAAGAAACACTTAATTCAACGGCGGGTTGCAGGGGGTCAACAGAGCATATAGATCTTGAGGAAGGAAAGTCAACACAGCTGCACCCGATTCACACCACCCAAATATAACCAACATCAAATATGGGAAAGCGACTCTAAGCTAAAAACATGGGTTAGGGTTAGGTGTTATGATTTGTTATGATCTGCAATGAGATCATAACAAACGCTCTGACAGGCATATAGAGCAGATAAGACTGTTTTGATCTGTAAAATAGGGTTGTCCCATGCAAACTTATGTTTACTTTTTTTATCAAAATTATTGAATGCTTCAAAAATAGCTTCTTATGTAAATTGAGACTATTGTGTCTTATAACACCATTAGCATTAATATTTCTGTATTTGATATTTGGGGAAAAGTCATTTGTTTCTGTTTTCTGCTCATGTCTCTCTCTGCACCTGTGGTGCTGATGGTGATGCTGTTGCGTAAGACACACACAGTGGTTCTCTTGCAGGGCTGTGATTGGTATTCCAGTGATCTACATACTCAGTGGCAGGAACTACAGGCCAGTTTGGCTAGGCTCACTGGATCTGTTTATGTGGAAAGTGCCAAAACGCTGGCCACCTGCAGACTCTGGTTCTGTGGACAGCAAAACATTCACTGTTCTGCTGTGATAAGCTACCCTAACTAAAGCTATGAAGTATGGACCACCGAGCACAGGGTAGCATTTACAGCTTCATCCCGAGAGCCCACGGTAACGCTGGACGTTTTGGATCTGCTGAAGCTGAGGATGAAGGAAACATAAAATAAGGATACTTAAAGATGATAAACTACTGTTCAAAAGTTTGGGGTCACTATGATTTATTTATTTAAAAAAAAAATATATATATTTTATTCAGAAATTATTAATTTAATTGAAGAGTAAAGGCATTTGTAATGTTAAAAAGGATGTTACAAAATAATACAAAAGAAAAAAGAATTATTTTCAACACAAACAGAAACCAATTATTTAAAATTTCACAATATTACTGTTTATGTATTTTTGGTCAAATAAATGCAGTCTTGGTGAGCAAAAATGTTCTTGTAAAACCATTTGTAAAAATCTTACTGACCTCAAACATCTGAACAAAAGAGAAGGAAACAAATATGAGATCAAAAAGTGGTTGACCTTATCCTAATGTGATTGATCAAACCAGGCCACTTTCATGAGGGATATTTGGGTGATAAAATACACTTGCATTCATAAGATACACTTATAGATAAGATACAACAGGATATGAGCCATCACTTTAATGAAACTGTATATTTATGAGTGTGTATTCATATGATTGAATCTATACAAAACAAGCACTTTAAAACCAACGTTTGCAGACTTTGCACACAATCCTAAAATTTATAATCAATCCAAGAATTATAAATGAAAACAATTGTGTTTAATTTGTAAATCAAATGTGACGCAATATGCATATTCTATAGTTTCCAGAAATCATGTTAGTAATAGTATTTCATCCCAGTGAGTTTCAACCAATGATTCACAGCATTGTCCAGTTCAGGAAAGTGTCATGTTACTGCAGGATCAGTCATAATACGGGTGGCTTTTCAACAGCAGCCAGTGCTAACTTCAAACAGAATACTCTCAGAAGTGTGTATGTGTGTTTTCTGGTTCATGCTGGTAGTGGGAGGGCTTCACTTCAGCTGCACTGCACAACACACTGCTCAAAGATAACCTAAATAAATAAATAAAAACACACAAATGTGCTATACTCTGTGTGATAGTTGTGTGATAGTTTCAGATCTTGAGGCGAGATGAGCATTCTGCTGTCTAGGAGAGTTTATCCTGAATGTGTCTTCATGCTATGGTGGCAAAAACACAAAACACAGTAATCTTGCACTTCATCCATTCCCCAGACACGAGAATTAAACGAAAAGATAAAAACCATTATGTAAAATAAAGCAGCTTTTATTAGTGTGTACATGATTTGGAACCTTTTTTGTATATCGTGCATGCTAATATCTTTTATGCTTGACAAACTTATTTGCATAAACTTGGTATCTCCCCTGTAAATGGGTCACTAAGGTGTTTCAGAGAAACACTTGCTTTTGTCATTATATCTCTAAACTCTTTGGGCGCTCCAGGCACTGAAGGGTACTGAAATGCAGGGATCATTTATCCCTGTTTGGCTGTGTTGCTCCATGACTGAGTAAACAGCTATTAGCTGGAGTGTTTCTTTTAGCTGCATTAGTCTGGCACACTGGAACTCAGCATCTGAGCCATCCAGCAACCGGCCGTCCATGTGCAACCACATTTGTCTGGAGATTTGGCACTGTGTGCACTTTAATCATGGTACGGTTGCTAACTGGTACGGTGCGAAGAAAAGCACAATGAGACGCGAACGCACATGCACATTATATTGACAAAAAAATGTGATTAGTGAGCATTCTGCAATGGACAATCTGCAAATATATCAAATAATAAACCATCAATCAAACCATTTCTGATCCTGCAATGTCTGTCCACATGATGACACTATAACACTGCTATGTGTCTGTTAAATTTGTCATCCTAGGATTCATTTCTCTCTCTGGAAACTTAGTGTAGGACAAATAATGTGCACAGCCACCAGTGCACCCAATGTAATCACAGTGTGAGCTATTCATTTCCAAATAGAGCCCCCTGGTGGTTGTCATCATAACTGCAGGGTAAATGTATGTGGAAAAGTACTAAGATTAGTCAGAATGAAGATGAAACCATCAAATCCTAATAACAAAGGCTTTGCACTAAAGGTATATGCTAATAAAAAAAAATAAAAAAAATACTGACAAACTTTTGAATGGAAGTGTAAACTCTCTGATCTTTAATGTCTTGGCAATAGCGGTAATGCTGAACATGTCGACTATGCTATGAGGGAGATAAGAAACATGTTTTCCACTGACTTCATCTTTTCACTGAGTTTCCCACAGCAAGTCATAATGAGAACTGCACAGACCCATAGCAATTAATAGAAGCCTGACAGAATCTTTCACATCCTCATTGAAGACCCAGATGCACGATAACAAACAGCTGTTCCCCACACATCGGACTTAGCATACAGCACATAACACAACATTTTCTTCCATTGAGCTGGTGTTAAAAGAATATTTCCGGTTCAGTATGTTCAGCGACAGCACTTGTAGCATAATGTTGATTACCACAGTCTCTTAAAAAAAATAAAAATCTGGGTTACCGTGAGGCACTTACAATGGAAGTGAAAGGGAGCAAACTGTTAGCGTTACAATACTCACCGTTTCAATAGTATAGCCACAAGATGTGAACAATATGGCTTACTAACCATTTCTATGACATTTATAATCAACTTTGTTGCCATTATCAACCAACATGTCATGCAATACACCCTAAAGCAACTGCAAATATGATTTAAACCGCTCAAATAGTGAAGACTTTTAAACAGAAAATCAACGTGATATTATTTTAAAATAAGATTATAGGCCTCACATTTCTGTTTTTAAATCCTCCAAAATTTGCCTCATTCACTTCCTTGTGGTAATCAACAATATGCCACAAACGCTGCCTATTGAGTTTAACTTTTTATTCTTTTAAATTCAATTTAGTTTAAAAATGGCTCAAAGGCACAATGAATACAAATGCCTGTCCTTGACATGCTATGCAGGGTTGCGCCACACCATCGTGGAAGAGAGGCCAGTCCACCAGATGCTGGTGTTTGTCAGTCTCTGCTTCCCACCCACAACAAACAGGCCTGTCGCCATAGCAACCAATCCACTGGAGAGTGAAGTTACATTCAAGAAAAATGTTGTACTGATTGGAGCTTCACACACGGCCAATCTGTCACACCGACAGGCATATTAATATTCATAAACATACACTTTGGAACAACACACAATCGCGGTTTCAGAGGAACGCAGTTGACTTACACTAAAGAACAATGGAAATATCAGGATAAGAAAACAGAAACACATTTGTGGATATACAGATAAACTAAAGAATTGAGGGTAAATATGCTTAATACAATATTTAGCTGCTGTATAAATTGTAAAAAAAATGAAATGGATATATCTGAGAAAGTGTTTGTTTCTCAGTATGGTTGGGTTGTAGAAAAATTCGAAAGCAGAAAGTAGACAATGCGAGTATTTTAGGCTTAAGCAATCTCCTAAAAACCACTTAGACTATAGAGCAACTACGCATTTGACCATCATCTCTTAATCCTCCTTTTCTACAGAGAAAATGAAGAGAGGAAGAAGAAAAGAAGGAGGCGAGGTAGGGAGACGCAGAATCAGCAGGCGAGAAATTGAGTTGACTACCTGCCAAACACAAGCAGAGGGGAGGAGGACACAGGAGGGGTGGAGGGCAGGACACCGCTGGCCTGAGGCGCTTGGCTCAGGTTTGTTAGCATGTCTACAGTAGAGTGGGGGAGTGAGGAGTGCTCGCTGAGGCCACTGGCCATTGACTGTCATGAAAACATGCCAGGGATATACAAACTCTATGCCATGGGTACCTGTGTGTTTGAGTGTGGGTTGGACAGATCTGCTCTTTGCCTCAACCACAAGGGACAGACCACAGCTGATTTCTATGGAAACAGAAATAATATTTCAGCCATGGGTTATGAACACTGAGTTCCACAGTGAGGTTGATTACTCACTGACAAAAACTCACTGGGACATGCTCCACAATGATAGATAGATAGATAGATAGATAGATAGATGGATAGATGGATAGATGGATAGATGGATAGATGGATAGATGGATAGATGGATAGATGGATAGATGGATAGATGGATAGATGGATAGATGGATAGATGGATAGATGGATAGATAGATAGATGGATAGATGGATAGATGGATAGATGGATAGATGGATAGATGGATAGATGGATAGATAGATGGATAGATGGATAGATAGATGGATAGATGGATAGATGGATGGATAGATGGATAGATGGATAGATGGATAGATGGATAGATAGATAGACAGATAGACAGATAGATAGATAGATAGATAGATAGATAGATAGATAGATAGATAGATAGATAGATGGATAGATGGATAGATGGATAGATAGATCTATTGGTCCTATTGCTTTCTTGATAATATGTTCAGAAGTGCAGTTTGCACTTGTAAGGAAACAGCTCCCCCTGGGGTCATGAATGCACACCCAGAGAAAACACACACATACACACACACACACCGTGCTGAGAATGTGGTATATGTGTCATTTTCCCAATTTTTCACCAACAAAATCAACAACTTAAAACACAAAATGTCTTTACCAGGCTGACCATAAAATCTCTCTGAGTTTAAACAAGGGTTTTACTGGTTACAACCATCATTTAAAATAAAACAGACTCTACTCACATAAAATAAGACACAGTTGTTATTTCTAACAATTTCACAGACAGATTAAACTGGGGTCCTTAAGTTTGTGGTTAGGGAACATGAACACTCAAATATGGGCTGCTGCAATGAATTATTTGAGGTCAGACGCACACACACATTTGCATTTGTGAAACTCATTGCCCTTAAGCCAGAAGAGGAGAATCTGTGTTATGAAACATAGTTTTGACTTTAATTTCTGATTGGATGAGGCTCACTCAAAGCCAGGGTAAAATGCAGATAAACAAACATCTCTGACCACACATTCTACCTGAGGGGGAACAGGTAACTATTACTGAATATGAAACTATGTATTTAACAATGATGTCTTTAATCAAGGTGCTGTAACTGTCATTATATCAAATGAATGCTTTGCAGCATTTGCTTACTTGTGGTGACACAAACTGCCTCTCATATCTTAAGTTACATTACTTTTATCTCTAGCCTTTTCTTAAATAAAAAGCCTGAAAACTAAAACAACTTAATCTCTTGTTTTAAATGAATGATCACTACAACTAAACAAAATTAAAGGCAGGGTAGGTGATTTGTTTTTTTGTTTTTTTGTTATGCTGGTTGAAAGTCTCTTTACATCCTGATAGCAATCAAAAAGTTATGCAAATCGAAATGTATTTATATGTATATATCATCTGTGCAAGGTGTAGGACCATAAAATGTTCGTCCATGCTTGCTCCGAGGGCAATAATACGATGTCCTTCCTGCCTGTCAGTGTATGTATTTCCATACCTCCGTGAAGACGTCAGTCACAGATGACCGCAGCCAAAACAGCAGCCACCTTTTACAGCTCCTCCTGAACCAAAACAACAAGCTTGTGCTACTTTCATGCCATAACTACTGTAATTTGGAAGATATGGAAAACCGTGACATGATCCTCGGAGCGCCTCGTGACTCGAAATTATGCGTTTCAATGATAACACTATCAACGCCGAAATGAACCTGCAGCAGTCTGATGGTACAGGTCAGTGGGTCTCATTCAATTATTTTGTTTTAGTATGCACATAACTTCTCATGAAAACTGAGCACACTGAGTCCGAAATTCGCATCCGAAATTTTCGCATGTTAAAAAATAAATACGTTATGTCAATCACGCTTGCACACTGCCTCCGAAACTTTCGTTCGTCATAAAAATTTTCGAATCAGGTTCGATTTTCTGCATTTATTGCATCCGTAGCAAGCATTTTAATGGTGTTTTGACATTTCAGAGCCACCGAATCACGAATACGAAAAAAAGCATGCGACAATTTCGGACTCAGTGTGCAAGGACCTTAATTCACAACACATTCGTACACACATGAATTTGTTCTTAACATAGTTCTGATGTTAGTTAATTTGGAGTATTCTAAATGAGTGGCCGCGTGCACGAGGTTAGTCATTTGCATAAAACACGCCCAAATCATCTCCAAATATGGGCTTTCCGCACACGCTTTCCGCACAGCCTTTAATTACTCTCGTCAAGCTTGCCGCTGTTTGCATACAAGCTCTCGCCCGAACCTTGAGCAATGCCAAGTGAGCCATTCTCACCAGTTCTCACAATAAACACCTTTTATACAGACCCAGATTATAGACCTCTCATTTGCCAGATGTACATTCACGTTTATCTGTGTTATTCAGAGAAACCTCGCAACTAAACATAGAACACAGCTTTTCTAACTCTTTAACTGTATGATTGAATGTATTTAAAGCTGCAGTCCGTAGCTTTTTTTGGGTTAAAAATTATCCAAAATAATTTTTTGAGGAAGTACATAACCAGCCAGTGTTCAAAACTATCTGCTTGCTGAAGCTCGATTCAAAATGGTAAACTTGTAATAATGTTTTTAATTCCAGTGGTACTGGTGGATTTCTGCGGGAAATTCGAGCATGTCTTTGCGTCATTACATCACATCTGTCCACATAAAGAAGGGGTCTCGGCTAGTAGGCTTTGTTGTGTGTGAGGATGTTGGAGGTGGAGATTTATAGCCTTTTCTCACAGCACTTGATATAATTAAACTTATCAATTTGATGGCAGATCCAGAAAGGTTCAAACGACAATCACCAGTGACAACTGGAGATTCATCCGTTGTAAAATGCAAAAGACTTCGGAGAAAAAAAGAGACTGCAACCAGCCCATGCGAAAACAAGGGCATTAAATGTAGTCACGCAATGCTGATGTTGTTAACATTAACAATTTGAGAACAAAGTATAATTTGCACGGTTTGACGTGATATGATCAGCGATCGTTAGATTTAATCAGCGCGATTTACTGCAATGCTTTTTTCCCCTTAGTTGGTCAGAACAAAAGTGGATGTTACTTACTTGTTCAGACGACATTTTCCGGTGAAAATTCTTATGTTGGTCATACTTCCAAAAAGTAGAATTTGTGATTGCGAATGAGAGTATCCACACGAGCGCGGTGATTGACAGCCGCACATTCTCCTCAAAACATTGGATTCATTCCTCCCACAAAAAGTTGATAATTCCGCGAATAACTGCAACTGCAGATTTTGAACAGAGATGGCGACAAAGAGGAAAAACTGCGGACTGCAGCTTTAAGATGATCTTTAATTGTATTATTAATAATTTTATTATATAATTTTATATATGGATTATATAATACAATTAATGCAACATACTTCAATATAATAATAGTTCGTAATAATACGATAAACAATATAATTATAAACTTCGTAACACGATTATAAGGCCATACAGAGTACCTGCTTTTTACCTACGTGTGGTTTCAGTATTTCCTATATTTTTTCCGCAAATTTAGCATACATTTTTTAAATATTTGGTAAATCATGATTTTGCTCTTAAAATCATGCGTACATGTTTTTGTTCATTATTATTGTAATGTTATGTGCTTTGAGTCATGGGGTACTTTAACGCTGTCTCTCGTGTTTTTAAGAAGGCGTGGCTTTGGAGACACTCTGAAGGGAGGGTGGGATATTATGCTTTGAAAGCTAGCTTGCTATTGCTAGACTCTCTGAAAATTGCCTACCCTACCTTAGAGTAATTTGACTTTCATATAGGTTTTAGCTTTATGTGCTCAGCTATCATTCCTGCCAACACACGCACACGCACACACACACACACGCACACACACACACACGCACACACACACACACACACACACACACACACACACACACACACACACACACACACACACACACACTCATTCTAAAGATTGGGGTTTGTACCAACAATGCATTTATTTGATCGAAAAATAGTAAAAACTATACAATTGTGAAATATTACAATTTTAAATAACTGATTCCTATTTTAATATATTTTTTAATTACTCCAATTGCAGTATGCAGTGTCACATGATCCTTTATAAATCATTCTAATATGCTGATTTGGATCTTATGAAACATTTGTTATTACTATCAATGTTAAAACATGCTGCTTAATATTTTTGTGGAAAACTTGATACATATTTTTAGGATTATTCGATTAACAGAAAGTACAAAAACAGCATTTATTTTTCTAACAACGTAAAACAAAAAGTCCTTGCTGATACTTTTGCTCCCTGAATAGACGCAGAAGTATTTTTTTTTAAAACTGACCCAAACTTTTGAACAGTAGTGTAGGTGTAAAAAAGTTGTTAACATGAGAAACACACATTACACTGGAGAGAATACAAAATCCTAAAATGATTCTCCTCCACTGCACTTTCCTGCTTTTGTGCTAGTTGGCATCATCAGAAAGCTCCTGCTCTATTTACTCAGGCAGACACCCTCTGAGCGTTTGATAATGCCTAGGGGAGAGACAGAGATGGGTTGGGCTTTGATTGCTTCTGGCTGCCTTTAAAAGCGTGCAGTGCAGGGCAGTTCAAGAGATCACAATCTATTCCACAATAAATCATCTGAACAGTGAGCCAGCCAAGATCAACTCAAGACCTTTCTTATTAACTCAGTGCCAATGCTGATGTCAACTATGGATCAATTATGTTAAAGGTGAAGTGTGCATTTTTTATATATATAATAAATGCTTTCTCATATCTCAGTCAATATGCTGAGACAACCAAGTAAGCAATTTATAGATTGATTTACCAGAACAGTCTCAACCAGTGGACTACTTGGTTGTCAAGTGATGGAAATCGGGCTGTGTTTAAGGAAAACTGTCTGGAAATGTATTTTTTAATATCTACATTATCACTGTTTCAGTAGTATTAGTTCAGTCTAACAGACATTTTAAGCTCTTAAAACAGATACAATGTGAACTGGATTTCATGATGTGTAAAGTAAACAGTAGCCGGGCGGTGAAAGTGAATGCTGTATGTGTTTGGACTCCTGCTGCTGTGGGTAAGAAAAGAGGAAAACGAAAAACAACTCTTTTAATGGGCTGTTTCAATCTCCGCTCCCAAAACACCTATTCCCCCTCAGGTAGTCTTCCTCTATTAATATACTACTGTGGTCAGACGCCAACAAACACACACACACACTGCAGCCTACTTAACTCGCCGCTGGGGGTGGAGGATGAAAGGGAAAATAGTATATAGGTACAACTCCGCTGGCACTGATCAGGATGGGCTTGACTTTATTGGCCCCATTATCCAGGTTTTTAATGTGGGACTGATTTTCATAAACACATCAAACTCAGCGGGAGCTTTCAGACACACAATTAGACTTGGCTGTTACAGCAGGCAGCAAAATAACAATCATTAGTCCACAGGGATGTAGATGCTGTGTCAACATATTTGCAGCTACATGTGGTCCCACCTTGTGTGTGTGTGTGTGTGTGGATAAGCAACAAAGTATCTGTCTTTTTACTGGAAAAATCTAGGTATCATCAAAACACTTCTCTGCCAGATTACACAAAGTCTAAACTCCGTCAAATAAACGAACACTGTGTGTTATGTCTTCAAGGTCTTAGCAGAAAGAGCACATTTCAACATGTCTTTTATTTTGAGTCTCTCTGGCAGGACTAAAGAGAACTCACAGTATTGTGGGTGTCCTTATTTTATCTTGTTTCAGTGTTTCCTGTATTGATTTTTTTTTTTTTTTTTTAGCAAAACTGTCCTCACAGAAATCCAGTGTGTCCAGTGTAATCTGATTCATGAGAAAATGACTCTTATGAACAGATTCTTTTAATGAATCATTTAAGACGAGCTCAGAAGGTACCAATCTGAATCGGGATGGCAAATGACAAAAACTCACTGAATGCATCAGAACGGTTACTAATCAACATCTCAATATCCATCTATCGTCCTATCTTTCAGTCTATGTATCTTTCTGTCTATGTATCTATTTGTCTGTATACCTGTCTGTCAGTTTATCTAAAGTATTTATTGTAATAAATATAGTTTACTACACATTAGGCTCATAGAGAGATAGATGTTTGAGGTCCACACTGAGACAGCGTTTTTATTAACGAAAACTAAGCTTTTTGAAAACGCTCTCCAAAGTGGATACATTTGAAAACGCCGTAGAGTGGGGACTGTCAAATTGAGGTATCTGAAACCGATAAAGCATGTTTAGTCACGTGACGCATATTGTACTGATAGATATTCATGTTTATACCGTTATTGTGCCTGTTGTGGGCTATTCACTTTCACACAGTTGCTAAAATATGTTACTTTGCGCACTCTTCACATCACAATCCTGCAAAGATGACAGAATTTACTCGCATTTCTTGTCCTGCGGAAAAACATGAGAGCCGTCGCGTTTTAGACCAAACATATAATGGTGAGTGAGTGCGACCAGGACGCATCATACAGTGCCAGAAGAATTGCGTGAATAAATAACTTTATTATATCTTGTTCCGTCTCTATCATCTCAGTGAGCTTTTATGAGGGTTTAAGCATGCGTGGACGAGAAACTTTCGTGTGGACAGAGCGTTTTGAAATGAAAATGCCGTTTTTCAAATGTACCCGGATTAATGTAGTAGACGTAGCCTCAGTGTGTCTGTCAATCTGTATACACAGTTTTTGACCATACAGTTTTTCTTGTAATAAATATAGTGTATTGAACATTATAGATAGACAGAGATAATGAGACATGAAAACTGGCCCTATAACTAAATTGTACAGTTCAGGGAGGCAGGGCGATCTCTGCTGGCATCACAGAGGCAGACAGATTCAGCATGGACCATTTAGAAAGCAAATTTTTCAGGTTTAATCCACACACACACACACCTGTGATGCATATTATAAACACATATGCAAAGAGTGTGGAAAAAAATGGGAGTCCAGAATCAGACCTTAAGAATAAAATACATCTGCTAACAATACGATCCTGACATCACTAATGCTTTCCCGATCTCTTTATCCTTTTGTTTTTAAAAAATACACATATATTTGGCTTATTCTGAAATTATTTTGTTTCGTTATCTTTCTAATATCCAGTAGTTATGCTATAAAAAAAGCACTGCAACCGTTGAACTGACACTGCATGGTGTCCTCCATTGTATTTTTTATCATAAAATCTGTTGAAATAATTTGTGATAACCTGACACAACATATTACATTCTGTCCACCCCCATGGTTTGCCTGTGTAAGATGAAGGGATGTGTCTGTGTGTGCGTGCTTGTGTGTGTGTGTGTGTGTGTGTGTGTGTGTGTGTGTGGTGCTGGTACAGGCCTGTGTGCTTGACTGCCACTACATGACACTGTTGTTGTGGCATGAGCTCATTATTGAACAGCATTTCTGTCAGTGAACAAAACAAAAGACAGTCCTGTCTCTCTCATTCTACACACACATGTTCACTCATATGGGCAGCATCAGAGCATTAGTGTGTGTGTGTGTGTGTGTGTGTGTGTGTGTGTGTGTGTGTGTGTGTGTTTGTGTGTTTGTGTGTGTGTGTGTGTGTTTGTGTGTTTGTGTGTGTTGTGTGTGTGTGTGTGTGTGTGTGTGTGTGTGTGTGTGTGTGTGTGTGTGTGTGTGTGTGTGTGTGTGTGTGTGTGTGGTGAATGCTGTCAGTGTGTAAAAGGGTGGCCAGCAGGAGAATGGGAGTGTCACACTTCATTGTCTTCACACACATGTACAAGAGACGTGACTATACAGCACACATGCAACCAGTTTGTGATGTGATCGTATGAGTTCATGAATATTAAAACATCACTTTCACACCATTTGGTAAAAACAATGCATAGATGTTATGTTGTGGTTCAAAATAAAAATATAAGTAAAAAAAATAAGAAATAATCTTACCTCCCCTAAACTTTTAAAGGTAGTATATAATTAAACATATATGCTTAATTATACTTTTATTTCCCCCCACAAAACTCTTATGTAAGGCTTACAATTTGAAGTGCTAATAGTGAAGTGCTTAATTTGTAAACAAAGAGATTATAGTATGTCCCCATCTAAGTATCTTAGTAAATGTACGTGTATGTGAAGAGAGAAAGGAGTGTTTCTTGTTCAGTGGGAGAGAGAAGCTTTAGTTCACTGAATAGAGTTTCAAAACTGTGTCATTCTCCAGATGTGTGGTGACCTCATTCAAACTTAACATCATGCTCAAACAGCAGGGAAACACACTGGCTTATAAACACACATCCTAGTGTGTGCTGTGTTGCTGAAATTCTTTGCTGGCATATTAGTGACTTTGTTATCTGCACTATTTTACAGTAAGAGTATCTTCTAGTGTTTGTCATTGGACTGTAAGCCAATCATATCGCTTCATTTCACATCAGTGATGTACATGGGTGTTTCTGTTCTGCAGTGGTGGCACACCATAAAGCCATGTAATTGTGCATGTGAGGGTGTGTATGTGTGACTTCATTCAGACGTGCATAAGTAAAACATACAGTACAGTACAGCCGACGTTAGGTTTTAACATGTTAGCCCATCATATTCCAAAAACATTGTCAATTTTTCAATCTTGATTATATCAAACACATACAGAAAATGAAAACAAATACCCCTTGTACACTGTAAAAAAAAATATGTTCAATAAGTTAAGACATGTTTTTACATTGCTTTAACTCACCAATAAGTTAAGCAATTTGCAACTTTTTTACAAAGTTGTATAGATTTAACTAATTTTTAAAGTCAGTTTAATGTAATTTAAGTTGAAATTACTTAAACATCCAAAATGATTGTACGTTTAGGATCAAAAATACAATGCAAATACAATGTTTTCTGTTTTAATATTAGTTCAAATGTAATACACACACACATATACGTTGGGTTTTCTTGTTTTATGGGGACATTTAATAAGCATAATATTTTTTATACTGTCCTAACCCCTAACCCTAAGCCTACCCATCACAGAAAACTATTTTAAAATGTAATTTATTCCTGTGATGACAAAGCTGAATTTCAGCATCATTACTTCAGTCTTCAGTGTCACATGATCCTTCAGAAATCATTCCAATATGCTGATTTGATGCTCAAGAAACATTTCTTATTATTATCAATGTTGAAAACAGTTGTGCTGCTTTATATTTTGTGGAAACCATGATATATTTTTTCTAATATTATTTGGTTAATAAAGAGTTCAGATGAACAGTTTTTCTAAAATAGAAATGTAACATTGTAAATGTATTTAATGTCAATTTTGATCATTTTAATGCATCATTGCTGAGTAAAAAGTATTAATTTTAATCTAAAAAAAAGCGATTTTTGCAGTCAGACAGACAGACAGATAGACAGATAGATAGATAGATAGATAGATAGATAGATAGATAGATAGATAGATAGATAGATAGATGTCAGAATTATTTGCCCCCTTGGTAAAGATGATCAAAGATGGCTGTAAAAAAAAAAAAAAAAAAAAAAAAAATTCTGCATTGTTTATCCTTTTTATATTATATTTAAAAAAAATGCAAAAATCGAACCTTTTATTGAAGTAAAATAATTGAAAGTGGGGGGAAAATCACATTATGAAATAAATGTTTTTCTCCAAAACACATTGGGAACAATTATTTGCCCACTCTGCTGTCTCCTTAATGCTGTGGGCCTAATTTTCTGCCAGAGGTCCTGGACATCTTGTTCAGATACATGGCATCATGGATTCGATCAAATACCAACAGATATAAAATCAAAACCTGACAGCCTGTGCTAGAGATCTTATAATGGGCCATGTTCGGATCTTCCAACAGGACAGTGATCCAAAAACAAACAAAAAAATCAAAACAAAAATGGGTCACTGAGCACAAAACCAAGCATCTGCAATGGCCATCCCAGTCCCCAGACCTGAACCCTATATGAGTGACCAACATGGATCTGGGAATCTGAAGGATCTGGAGAGATTCTGTATGGAGGAATGGTCTCTGATCTCTCGTCAGGTGTTCTCCCATCTCATCAGGCATTATAGAAGACTCAGAGCTGTTATCTTGGAAAAAGGAGGTTGCAATAAGTATTTAATAAAGGGGGGCAAATAATTGTTCCCAACGTGTTTTGGAGAAAAACATTTATTTCATAATGTGATTTTTCCCCCACTTTCAATTCTTTAACTTCAATGAAAGGTTTGATTTTTGCTAATTTTTGGAATAAAATATCAAAAGGATTAACAATGCAGATTTATTTTTTACAGCCATCTTTGATCATATTTACCAAGGGGGCAAATAATTCTGACCAGCACTGTAGATATGACATTATGTCCCCGCAGGACCACACACACTTTTCCCAAAACATCCCTAAAATAATCCATAAATATGGTCCGCTCTGTTTGCGTGTGTGTGTGTGTGTGTGTGTGTCATGTCTACAGCAGAGGAGGATCGGAGGCTTGATTATACGTTGTCTGCCACTCCGGTATTATTGGAAATGACATCATCAGGCTGATGTTTCGGTTAAAACACAATATCTACAATGTATAATTACAAAAAAAAAGTAAAGCTAAGAATATAACTACAGCCATGTGGGAAAATCACACAGGCACCCATGCAAGAGTTGCCAAGAGTGGCTGACAGCAGGTTGCTATGTGGTTGCTAGGGTGTTCTGGGTAGTTGCTATTTCGCTTCTTGCCCAAGAAGAGTGCAGAACGCAGCCCCAAGATATTCTAGATTCGACTCATGTCCTTTCAAAGTTTGTGTGTATGTGTAGCTGTTGTAGAGAAAATTGTAAGTCAATGATTTAGAAAAGTAATAGCACTCCTCTTCTCAAAAAGCCACACAATTTGAGGTATCTTTTAAGTCACAAACATTGTGGGATGTACTGAATTGCAATACTTAGGATTAGAGATTTGTCCAAATCCTTAACCATAAGTATGGGCAATAATAACAGTGATGATTGCTGTAGCAAACCCCACTAATAAACATTCATGCACATGACTCTGACAAGCTGTCATCAAGCTGTGTACTTTACTCCAGCTTTGAAGACACAGACACAGGTAATCAGTAATGCAAACACAGATACGCTGCTTCCTCAGGCCACGTGCACATGTCTCTGCATGCAGAACAATAAATCCCAACACATTCAAAAGAGGAGACTGCACAATGGACCATAGCAGGGAACAGCCGGCGAGCAGGTACTGGCTCGTATCGTCATGGCAACACACAGCTCTGATCAGGATGGGATAGCAGTTATGATGATTTTACTGATGAAACTACCAGCAGTTAAAGCAAATCACTGTCACTCTCTCTCTCACTTGATGTAGTTTGCGGAGTGTTTCTGACTTCTGCAAGCTATTTGATTCGTCTCTCCCTCCCAAAGTCTCTCTTTCTATTTTAATCCTGAATTGATCCAGATGCTGTTGGACGTCTTCCAGACAGGAAGTCAAACACAAGAGGCTTTGTATATGTGTGTGTGTGTGTGTGTGTGTGTGTCTGAATGCTTGTTAGTGAAATTTTATTGTTGGTGCAAGAGCTGTCGTCACAACACAAACAAAACTCATTGTCTAACTTCCTTTCCAGTTTGAATCCTAACTGCTGGGTAATCACGCGTGGCTATACATGGGTGTGTGTCCGTTCCTGTGCTCTGCCTTTGCTTCTGCTAGATGTTCCTGTGTGTCAACAGTGAAAATCAAATTCATATTTGTAAGGGTTCTTACTTGTGCAGCAAATGACACTATGGGCCCTATTTTAACGATCTGAAACGCAAGTATCAAACGCGAAACGCAAGTAACTTTGTGGGCGGGTCTTGGGCGCTGTTGCTATTATACCGGCGGGATAAATGACTCTTGCGCCCGACGCAAATCTAAAATGGGTTGGTCTGAAGTAGCTTCATTATTCATAGGTGTGGTTTGGGCGTAACGTGAAATAAGCCAATCAGAGCGACATCTCACATTCCCTTTAAGAGCAGGCGCACTTGTTCCATGGCGGATTGCTATTATAACGGCGGATTTGCCAGACGCGCGCCAGGAGCGGTTCACAGCCGAGGAGACCGACGTTCTCTTCAGGGCCGTAAAACACAGAGAAGTGACATTGTATTGGGGATGGAGAAACACACCCAAATTAGCTTCGGTTAAACAGGCGTATAATAATTTGGGTAAATGTGTAAGCTAGATTTATGCCTATTTTTTCACATCTTCATAGACACAACAATGATTTCCCTCGTGTGTTAATATTTTTCCTTGTAATAATGTATGGTTTTCTAAAAATGAGAACTGCTGCTTCTGTGTGTAGATGAGATAAGCAAAGTGCATGCGCGTTGTGCACACGCTACATTGATTATGGCATATGAATAACATGTGCAACGCGCCACTGACTTTAGACTAGGTTTTTCCTGGTCAGTGGCGGAATTGTTTTCTAAACCTGCAAAACAGCACCAGGGAACGTTAGCGCCGGAACACGCCTCCTCTTTTCGCTGAACCGCCTCCGGGAGCTCAAGTTCATTATTTACCGGCGTGCGTCTGTGGAGGGAAAAGTCCGCTGTGCGCGGGTGCAAAATAGGAAGGATACATGCGTCGGTGTACAAAGTCAATTGCGCTGGGTGCAAGATAGGGCACTATGTATCTTTTTCTGTCTGTGTATCTTGATCTGTTTGTGTTGTACTTTATGAAAAGCTTTTGTTGCTTGTAACGAAATGAGATCACGATATGAATTAAGTTTTTTGTTGGTCAAACATCCATTCCTCATAATTCTTTTACTTTCATTCATACACACTACTGTTCAAAAGTTTGGGGTCGGTAATATTATTTAACGTTTTGAAAGAAGTCTTTTATCCTAACCAATTTAATTTATGAAATGTAATTTATTCAAATGATGACAAAGCTAAATCTTATTATTATTATTAATGTCGAAAACAGTTGTGCTGCTTAATATATTGTGAAAACAGTTTTTGATGAAAGAAATGTGGAATAGAACAGCATTTATTACAACTAGATTTTTGTTGTGAAAATGTAAAAGCCTTTCCTTTCAATGCAATGCATCTTTGCTGAATAAATGTATTTCTTTCTTTCTTTCAAAAATCATACTGACTCCAAACTTTTCACATAGATGTCTGTATGTTTGCTATGTATCCTACCGGCCAAAAATAAAAAATAAAAACAAATTCAAGAATTGTTAAAAGAATGTTCCTGATTAAATATAAATAGACCTACCACATAATTTTATTTTGTCCCGTAGTTTCGAAAAACAATGGAAATCCATGGGACAGTTTTAGTACCTTTGCCCCATAGACTTTCATTGTAAGCATGTAACTGTCAACATTACTTTTAATTACCAACTGAAGGATGAGAACAGAATTTAACATTTTCTGTGGCAATTGACAATATGCAACAGGTATTGTTCATAGAACTTGTCTTTGTATCTTCAATAAGAGACACAGCTAATGACAGAGTGAGAGATGGATCACACCACTACATCAGTGAACTTCATTTTGCTGCACTGAATATAACTCACACATAGACAAAATGCAAACAAACTGAAATACATTGTATGACATGCGAGAGTAAAACTCTCAAACTTTCTACGACTCTCTGTTGTTCTCCAAACTATGAATGTTAGCAGCCTACTATTATATTTGCCAGAGTGCTGCAACTCTACTTGAAAGTTAATCTCTTGAGAATATTCAAATATTAATATTAAACACAAACTGCAAACGTTTCCACTGGAGTTTAAGAAGGACTCACCGGTATAATTGAGATCCTTGCTGTAATGTCACTCAGAATAGACAGGTCTCCCTCCTTCTTTCTTTGTCTTTCTTTATTTCTTTTTCTGTTCTATCGCTCTCTAAACCTCCCTCCTCTTTTCCAAGTTCCCTCCTCCCTCAGTACAGCTTCCTCCACGCCTGCTCTCTCTCTCTCTCTCTCAGTACAGTGGGGAATATAGAACAATGCATGGCAGCAGAGGACAGCTGGAATCAGGGTGACCATACATAAGCCACCACAGAATCATCCTCTCAGGTTATCAACATATCAGCACATACATAACACAGTTCTCAGCTGCAATGGGTCTTAAAGTTGTAACAATAAGTATGCACACACACACACACACACACATCCATACAGACCGCAGCTGTGTTCCCAATGGAAAGAGCGCTGCAGCGAAACATCTCTGGCTGGAGTGGAGTGTAACTGGGTTCAGTTGGGCTAGTGCTGATTGGCTCCAGTGGGATGACTGGCGTTTCCTGTTACTGTTAACCACTGCCAGCATCCTCCCTCAAACTTTAGAACACAGCCCAAAGGCAAACACACACACACACACACACACACACACACACACACACACACACACACACACACACACACACACACACACACACACACACACACACACACACACACACACATCTCTCTTTCTCACTGAAGAATTCTCATGTATACATGACCCACATACAGAGAACGGTAATAGTAAGGGAAAGTATGATATTTCAAGCAGGAAAAACAGCAGTTGCCGAAGTGAGTCAATGAACGGTTTCTTCAATGTAAAATAATGAGTAAATGTGCTGTTAAAATATAAAAAAAAATGTAAATAAATAAACAAGAAAGACAAGATATTAATGAAATCTTTCAAATCATTTGGTCTACTTTTCTAAACAATTTCACTTGGTGGATGCTCTAATGAGTAGAAAAATACCATAGACCCAAGCCATTCATAGCGGCCAGAATATCATAGATTCTTGGGGATGTGCTCTTTCTAACACTCTAGCAACTGAGCTGTGTGTATGTTTATCACACATACACTCAGGTCATTGCTTGGTGGTTGCTACTATATATATAATTTAGATTTTTTTTCCTCCTTGCTCGGCCACCCACTGAGACACTGATTGATGGTTATTTCGAACATTTCAGATAATATGAGAGAATGACTACGTCTATCATGCAATCTTGGTCCCGTGCCATGAGTAAACCTATTTATTAGGAAATAACATAAAATGTATAAAATGAGATGAAATTATCCAATAATGATCCAATTGACAGAATCAAAGAACTTTAATCACATCTTATCTGCTTTCTATCAGCTTTTCTGAAGAACATTTGCTTGTCCTGGATGATTTGAAGAAGCTCCAGTAAACCAGCCAGAAAAAAAAGTGAGCATTTTGTGTAATTGCAAGGAAAGAGAACAGTGGTTTCGAGTAATCCGGCCAAGAGAAAAGCTTGCTCTTTCAAGGAATGCTAAGAGTCATCCCATGAATTATGGGTAATAATAGCATTTCTATGCTCTAGTTTAGATTTAAACCTCTGTTCCAGTCTGGTATTAAGATGCTCTACATTCAGTCCTGGCTCCTCTATGTCTACAGATCCAAACAGAAACAGCACAGAACAATACTAACATTAGCATCTAATCTGACTTAACTGAGCGCTGCTGTTGAACTATCAGTTGGACGATATACAGCTCGAGTCGTCACAATAAGCTATAGTCCAATCAAATCAATAAAAACTAAATGGGAATGGTGATAAATAACATTAATTAGATATGCAAGCATATGAATACAGATTATACAGGGACATACAATACCATACGACCAGTGAAAGAGGATATTCAGGCACAAAGTTTACTTTGCTTTCTTAGTGGGGACATACAATAGATTTCTATTGTTTTATAGTTCTATATTGATTCTATGGTCTTACATATGGTATTATTTAATGGAGTTTTTTCCCCCAACTAAGGCTGTCCTTAAATGTCCCCAAACTATTGCCAAGAACACACACATATACACACTGAATCTCAGAGTGTATTCATTCGATACCCCTGTGTTTTCAGTCCGCATTTGAACAAAAGCTCTCATCAAATTTAAACAAGCTCTTTCCTCTGTCCTACTTACTGCAATTTATATGTAAATGAGTGTGTGTGTGTGTGTGTGTGTGTGTGTGTGTGTGTGTGTGTGTGTGTGTGTGTGTGTGTGTGTGTGTGTGTGTGTGTGTGTGTGTGTGCGTGCTTGATCGGAAGAATGTGGCTAGGTTAGGTTTGACAAACTGGATGTGTGGTAATTGTGTTCATTCTGCAGTGTGTACCTAAGTGTCTATGTGAGGGATATGTAAACACTGATGTTAATGTGTGCATGTGTGAGATCCCTGACTGCACCAACACGGTCCTCTCCACTCGTCTCTCTATAACGACAAGCACTGATTGGCTTTTGTGCCAAACAGCAGGAGTAGTGCAGATGACTGAAAGATGGAGAGAGAGAGATAAAGAGAGAAAAATGTGACACTAGGTGGCAGCAGAGTATTATGAAAATGAGGACACAAAGTTAAAAGACTAACACATATATCCTCCTAACATACCTTTGATCATGAATTCAAACCAGCACTCAAACATTTCCTAAAGCTGTTGTTTACCATACTGTCATATATATTATAAAGCGCATACAATAATACATAAACATTATGCCTGATGAACATAAAGAGGACAGAATTTATGGATCACTGGTTTAACAAATATATATATATATAAAGTGACAAATGACTACCAATCAATATATCTGACTGCTGACATTTCACACAAACTTTGACCTCAGACAAAGTGTGACCTATCTAGACATGACAAGTTTCCCAGAGCAATTGGTTTGTTCACACTGAACACAAAACTGCTGTGTGAAAGTGACGATCACAGACAATAAGAAGATCGGATCGGATCGATGTTTAATGTAAGGTTATGAGGAACAGGGTTTCGGACTAACACACTGGATTGAGATTTTCGGGTACAATGTTGCACAAACAGAAACCCAGTAAACGGTTGTTTTTGGTTAAGTAGGACAGGTTAGAGATTGTCTCACCTAATTAACAGTAATAAACACTACCTAAAATATAATAATAATAAATAAATGTTAAATGACCATGTACTGTGTGAGCTACTCATGTGATACATTTTTGAGTTTGAACTGAATGCTTTCTGTTCTCAGACAGCGTTAGAAGAGACAGAGCAAGACAAAGTGAGATAAAGTGAGAGAGAGACCGGGTAAGAAGTATTGCCATCTGTCTCAACCTGTCTGTGATTACCAGAAGCAGGCAGACAGGAGAGATCTCCAGAGGGATTGGACGATGGATAGAAGAAGAATTGCGAGGTAAAGGGTGAGAGTCAGGGGAAGAATAAAGGACTGAAATGAAGTGAGGGATGATTTAGAGAGGCGTGAGAGAGAGAGAGAGAGAGAGACTCTCCTGAGGATAAGTGTGGATGGTCTATCAGTCAGACTGGAGGAAGAGAGAGAAGGATCGTGAGAGAGAAGACATCAGTTAAACTTAAACTTAAAGTCTCAGGCTCAACCCCAAGTGTATTAACTGGCCAATATAGTATGCAAGATTAATAAGATCCTCCTAAACCATTGTCCAGTCAAAATAGTATGTCAAAGATGTCCAGATGCCGAGTTCACACTGAGCGATTTTAGGCCCGATTTTCGCTCGCCGACTGGTTTTGGTGAGATATTTGGCATGCTAAATATCTGGACCTATCGGCGATTCAAAATCTGAGTGAATGTGTTCTGACTGAAAACTACATCGGCGATGACCTACAGCCAATGAGAGAGCAAGAAACAGGACATCGGGATGTTCGGGGAGGAGTTATAGACCAGAATATCAGTATTTTAATAGATATATTTACAATTATATCAAACAGAAACAAAGCACAAACATTTGCTTGACCAGCAACAACAGCAGCACATTGCAAAATGATTTATTTACCACCAACTCTCGTCGCAGAAACACAGTCCTTGCTCCCCTCGTCTCCCCAACCATTTCCTCCAGCATAATCTTTTTTTTTTCTCTCCTTTTCGCTGCAAATCAGCACACAGACAATTTGGATCATTTTTACTAACAATTTCAGTCTCACGCACGCGTGATCTTGCATTATTTCCTTGCGTGTTTGGTTGTGAAACGTAGTTTGCGGACCAGACAGAAGTTGTCAGCGATTCTTTCTTTTGTAAAGTCATGCAGTGTGAAACCTCCTGTCGCCGATCCATCGTGCAGTGTGAACACAGCAGCAACTGAATGTTACCCCGGATAGTCGACTACTTTGAAAATCGTGCCGTGTAAACTCGGCATTACTCTGTAAGCAGGAGTTTGTGACAGTTGTGCTTTAAATCTTCCAGTTGAATTTAAGACTGAAGCTGCTCATTGCAAGCTGAAGCATGCAATGTTTTTATGTTAAAACACACTACCGTTCAAAAGTTTAGGGTCAGTACGTTTTGTCAATACTTTTATTTATTGATACTTTTTATTCAGCAAGGATGCATTAAATTGATAAAAAAAAATACAGTTTTACAAAATATTTAAAATGTAACTGTTCTTTTGAACTTTTTTATTCATCCAAAAAAAATCTGAAAAAAATGCATAGAAAAAATATTAATTAGCACAACATTGATAAAAATAAATATTTCTACACCAAATCAGTGTATTAGAATAATTTTTGAAGAATGACACTGAAGACTGGAGTAATGCTGCTGGAAACTCAGCTTTGCCATCAAATTTTAAAATGTCTTTTTTAATAATAAATGATTTTTAATAATAATATTTCACAATATTACTGTATCTACTGTAGTTTTGATCAAATCATTGCAGCCTTGGTGAGCATAACATCTTTTTTTTTTTTTTTTATGTAATCCTACCAAACAGTAGTGTACTTTCTACCAGCAATATATGTAACAATTGAGCTATACCATAAATAAACCATTTATATCAATGGCTTAACCAATGCTGTGTTGGTTTTCTGTTTGGCTGACCAATGAAAGGTGGAGGGGCGTGCCTGGGAACCCGGTTTCAAAACTCACTTTCTTATTATAAACTCAGTGACCTTTACAACTTGGAAAAAATGTGAAAGGCCCAAAATCTCTCAGAAAGACAGAACGAGAAAAAGAATGAAAAGTGATTCCAGATTTTATAACATTTCTTCAGAAATCAGAATTACAGTATAATCAAACACACACACGCACACGCACACGCACACACGCACACGCACACACACACACACACACACACACACACACACACACACACACACACACACACACACACACACACACACACACACACACACACAATCTTATCTAGGTCCTTGAAAGTGACAGTTTTGTCAAAAACCCAATTTCAGGTTGGATGATAAAAATAAATTCCATCAAATGAGTGTGGGAGTGTGTGTGTGTGTGTGTGTGTGTGTGTTAAGAGCGGCTCAGACTGTAATTGTAGGTGTTGTGTGTGTGTGTGTGTGTGTGTGTGTGTGTGTGTGTGTGTGTGTGTGTGTGTGTGTGTGTGTGTGTATGTGTGTGTGTGTGTGTGTGTCTGTGTGTGTGATAAAATATGGATGCCATTGTTCAGCGGTGGTGGTGTTCTCCATGAGTGATTTTAATTACAGATGGAGGGATAAACTGGCCTGAAAGACTGGACTCTAGTGCATGCACACACACACACACACACACACACACACACACACACACACACACACACACACACACACACACACACTCGCACACACACACACACACACACACACACACACACACACACACACACACACACACACACACACACACACACACACACACTACTAGCCAACATGATGATAGATGACATGACATTAAAACGAGTCAGGGCTAAAGCCTCTTTCAGGGTGAAAAAAAAATGAATGAAAAGGTAAGCCTTGGGTTAAGAAAAAAAAGAAAAGAAAACAATACCAATATAGAATTATTATAGTCTTCTCACTATATAAAGGCATGGGGGTGTGCGCATCTGGGGTTTCTCTACTAATTAATGAAAATCTTGTTCGTTTTGAAAATGTTTTTATAATAAAGCCTTAAGCAACTCAGTGGCCCAGAAATTCCAATTAATAGAGACTCTCTCTCCTTCTATTTTTCCCTTTACTGACAGACTTGCTGTTTTTCATTCAATGAGCAATGAAAACTACTACTAGGAAGAAAACAGATTTACAGTTAATGTATAGGTCTATATTATTTTTACCCTCACATAAATACCACAAACACACAGCCAAATATTCATTGATTTAGACCTATGTATGTCATGATGTTAAAGAAATGCAACACACCTCAGTGAGACTCAACCTTTTTGTTGGCTCTCATCAGAAACTAAACTCAGCTCCAGATATGAAAGCAGGGCCTTTATTAGATGTGTGACACTGGAGCCGAGCATGACAGCCCTGTCAGTGGTAAAACCATTAGGCTGACTGACAGCGAAATGAGACTATATTTCAGAAGCACATCATTTAAATCAAGTGTAGTCTATGGTTCCCACAATGCTTTGCGTCAGCAATTCCTAATGTACAAGGATTTTACCCATCATAATAACTAAGGGCTTACTAGTAGCCCAGGGAAAAGAGCAGATTCAGAAATGCAGAAAAACATAATTTCTTCAGTTTCTTCACTACTTAACACAGAGTAGTGTTTATTAAAAGAGCATACACAAGAGTTTATCTAGTACTTATCATAGTCAGACATAAATGAAAACATTTTCATGATCATAAAACACAAGAAAAGGTGTCTGTGTTTTTATGCCTGCCAGACACTCATAATGAGACCCTGAGGACACACACACACACACTTGTTTTTTGGCCATAATGAAATCCAGTGAACCTCTATGTTCCCATCATCATTGCAACTTACAAAGGTCGAATGCATTTCAGAACAAAATGATGTGTTCAAATAGTTTAATCCAAGCTAATCTATCAATGTGGCTTAAAAAGATGTATAGAATATCATAGATATCACACAAAACTATAAATTATTCATACTAGATACTACCTTTTAAAAGTTTGTGGTCAGTAAGTGGTTTTTTTTAATCAAAACTTTTATTCAGCAAGGATCCATTAAATTGATCAAAAGTGACAGTAAATACATTAATGTTACAAAAGATTTCTAGTTCAAATAAATGATGTTAAAAAATCATCACGTTCCACAAAAATCAGCAACTGTTTTCAACATTGATAATAATAAGAAATATGTCTTGAGCAGCAAATCAGCATATTGGAATGATTTCTGAAGGGTCACGTGACA
The DNA here is from genome assembly GCF_949319135.1 of Squalius cephalus. NCBI lineage: Eukaryota > Metazoa > Chordata > Actinopteri > Cypriniformes > Leuciscidae > Squalius > Squalius cephalus. The sequence goes on along the minus strand of NC_137133.1, from coordinate 4,987,224 downwards.
CTGAAAACTGGAGTAAAAAATGTATCTTTACCATCACAGGAATAAATAGCATTTTTTTAAATATATTGACAGGAATAAATTGCATTTTAAAATATATTAAAACAGAAAACCCCTTTTTTAAATTGTAATAATATTTCACAATATTACTGTTTTACTGTAGATTAAATAAGTGCATCCTAGCCGAGCACAAGAGACTTCTTTCAAAAACATTAAAGGGTTAGTTCACCCAAAAATGAAAATTCCGTCAGTAATTACTCACCCTCATGTTGTTCCAACCCCGTAAGACCTTCGTTCATCTTCGGAACACAAATGAAGATATTTTTGATTAAATCTGAGTGCTGGATCACTCCTCCATAGGCTTCTAAGGGACTGAAACTTGCTGGCCCAGAAAATGTATTAAAGACATCGTTAATATAGTCCAAGTGACTCCAGTGGCTCAATCTTAAGTTTATCAAGCGATGAAAATACTTTTTGTGCGCAAAAACAAACAAAAATAATGACTTTATTCCACTTTTCATTTCCTTCTCTCTGGGCCTCGAGTCTTTTCACGTAGTGTTTTTGCGCAGCGCGTCTGTGTTGCACGTCACCACGTAGGCTCACTATTGGCCGACGCTGGTCGTGTGATACGTGGTGACGTGCAACACAGACGCGCTCTCTTAAACACTACGTGAAAAGACTCGAGGCCCAGAGAGAAGGAAATGAAAAGTGGAATAAAGTCGTTATTTTTGTTTGTTTTTGCGCACAAAAAGTATTCTCGTCGCTTTATAAACTTAAGATCGAGCCACTGGAGTCACTTGGACTATATTAACGATGTCTTTAATACATTTTCTGGGCCAGCAAGTTTCAGTCCCTTAGAAGCCTATGGAGGAGTGAGCCAGCTCTCAGATTTAATCAAAAATATCTTAATTTGTGTTCCGAAGATGAAGGTCTTACGGGGTTGGAACAACATGAGGGTGAGTAATTACTGACAGAATTTTCATTTTTGGGTGAACTAACCCTTGAAACAAATTCCAACCCCAAACTTTCGCATGTGCTGAAGATGCTGGATCTGGCTTTCTCAAATTGTGCCCTGCTCTAACCCAGCTTCAGTACAACACAAACACCTGTAATGAGGAAATGAAGTAAAACCGGGATAATCATCCTGCTCTTGTAAATGTATCCTCAAGTGACAGCCTATTAATGTAGCATTCACAAGCCCATTAATCTTGATTTAGAGAGGCAGACAGAAGTCACTGGCTCCCTGCTGACTACATTATGCTTGTTTCATGTCTGCCTGAGTGATTATTTTAAACACTGCATCCTGTAATAGTGTGACTGTAAGAAAGTGCATTGTAATGGCTCTTTTTGTGGACAGTGTCACAATGCTGAGCGTTTCAGATGGAGGATGAAGCTCTGCATCAAATGTACTACTAGAACAAATCAGTTCACATTTTTTTATGCCTGCTTCCTTTATTGTTTCCAGACATGTGTACAAAGACACAAAAATACATGCACAGACATGCATTCACACAAGGCATATCCAAATGGGCCTTTCATGCTGTAATTCTGGGTTTAAAATCCAATCATCAGAGTGCATGGTGAAATATGTTAAATAGAGCTGGCATATAATGAAAAAAAAAAAAACAATAAATAAATTTGATGCTTCTGTACAACCAAATCAGTGACCACCGTGTAAAATCTCAAAAACAACTTAAAGGGCAACAAATCGCTGTCATCAAAAAATTTGTAGGCATTATTCTTTGCAGTAGCAATATGACATTCATGCTAAAATATCATATTACACATCACAAATAGCAAACACAATTTGCAGCTACAATAGGCTTCAATTATTACAGTGTTGGTATCCATGCATATTTGTGTGTCCATTCAGACTAACACTGAGGGACTGATTGGCATGAATTACCCACAATGCTTTTTCACAGCCAAAATGCTTTTTGCTCCCGTTATCACAAGCACTGTTTCATTAATTCTTAAACCCTTTTCTTTACTTCTGCCCTCTTCAACCTCTTCAATCCTACAATATACTTATATAGTATACATCAACAAGCACTTAATATTTGTCATATTTCAGATGATGCAACAACTGAGCCTTTAAATGAGTGTGCCCTCTCTGAACAAAGGGCAGATGTTCATTAACAATCACATAGACCTACATGTTATGGAATGCTATGGTTTCTATGGAGTAGTTTAATATATTTATGTACCCTGTGGGGCATCTCATCATCTACTTTATACTAATTAAACCGTATATCAAACGAATGGCATTTGAAAGTGCTCGTTTTCAGCTAGTTTAAGTAATTAGCCTTAGTTAGCACACGTCAGATCTTATAGATGTTTGACCTTCAGGCTATTAGAGCATATAATCGATGACTGAAACATCTGAAAGTCTGTTAAAGGTTCACTAGGATTTGCATCTTAATCTCGTTTTTCAGTAAGAATATCCAAATATCATATGCATATCATTCAAAGAAGAGAGATTCACTTAAGAAACAAAATTGCATATTATATTCATAATAATATATATTAATATGCATAATAAATATGAATTATATTACATTCACATGCATAATACATTGTATACAATATTTTCAGAGAATATATCTTGAATTAATTTATTGTTCTTACTCCATTTAATTTATTCATTTATTTATCTGAAAAGTTTACATAATTATTTACAGATTTGCTTTGCAAGCAATGCTAATATATTTTTATTAGAAAGCAAAACTATTTGATTTTTATTTGCAGTGTGAAACAAGCTTTTCTCATACACAAATCTGTCTGCAATCAGTCTTTCTGAATAGGAAAAAAACTGGTGTTTAATAATTTGTTTAGCATGAGCTTTCTTATTTACCAGGAAAAGACACTGCTCTTTTCAGAACCCAAAGGACAAAGTACAGAAGCCTTCTCGTGAGTGAGTTCATTATACCAAAATATCATCCATGCTACATGGCCTGTGTTAGGATTCCTCAGCAGATAATGAGATGAAACATAGCCTATAAAGAGTAAACAGTGGTGTTGAATCAATGACCACCTCATATATTTCTTTCAGTAACTTACAGTGCATGCATATGCTACCAAGAGGACAAAGATATTGCAACTCTTGTTATATTACAGATAGATACTCTCAGATATTGCTCTTGGGCATCTTAAAATTTCATTTAGTGTTGTTTTATGATCCTGAAAAGGTCAGTTTGTGCTATTTTCAATAAGATTTCTTGTTATTGCTCCAGATGGTGTCATTTTCCAGAGCGCACTTTTGTTTTTCAGCATCCGCTGGTGGCAAGACATGGACTTATATTTAGCACTATACAGTTCTTATTAATGTATTCATCATCCAAGGAGGGAGCGATCACCTCTCCAGACCTGAAACAATCATACAAGCTGTCATCTAACATGATTTATAATAAATGACCGTTCTAAAGCAAAGTCTGATTCTTTAGGTTTGAAAGAGTTCCACTTGCACTGGTTTGCACCTTTAACACTTCCTTACCATCAAAGGCCCAGATTCATTTGATGCTCAGAATGATACATATACTGCTCATCCACCATTTTAAATAATATTCCTATTTAAATGCATGAACAATGTTTAGCTTCGGGCAGGTTAACCCAGTCCCTCCGTCTCTCTATCTCAATACTGTATATATTTCTCATGCTCTCTTTTTCTTTCTATAACACACATTCATGCCAAAAGAAATATTATAGTATTGGTTGCTTGTTGATAAGTGTGAAGTAAATGGAGCTCCATATGTTTAAACCTGGAAACTCACTCTCTCTGTCTCTCTTGATAAATGTTGGGAAATGTTATAGAATAACAATTTCATACTATCTTGCCTCTGTAAATTGTGAGTGTCTTTTTTCTTTTCTCTCTCAGCTGCTTTGGATGACAAACAGCTACTGGTCCCCGTCCAGTTGTGAAACAGTGCCTTCCAGCACGAGATGCCCGAGACATCCTCAGCTTTAAGCCTAGTCTATCTAACAGGATTAAGTGGATGGGTTCTGCAGCTGGAAGGAAACGCTCTCAAGAACAAATGAAGAGATCAGATTACAGAAAACAAAAATAAACGAAATACGAAAAGATCACTTTATATACACTACACTACATCATATAATAGTGGGGGAAACATTATTTAGTATATAAATACCAAGGAAAATTAGGTAGCATAAAATAAAAAGAATAACAGAGAGAGAGAGAGAGAGAGAGAGAGAGAGAGAGAGAGAGAGAGAGAGAGAGAGAGAGAGAGAGAGAGAGAGAGAGAGAGAGAGAGAGAGAGAGAGAGAGAGTTTTGCTCTAGTGGACACATGCATAATTCATTCATTCATTCATTCATTCATTTTTCAGTGAGGCTGGATAAAGTCATGGACCTATAGCTCACACTTGGCTTGTCCTATAGCTTAGACTTCCACAGTCTGTGAAGCCTGCAAAACTACACTGTCAGACAAAAACTGTGTGTGTGCAGCATGCTAAACCACTCACTCTGCTTCATTTCTGCCCAGTGTACATCTCTGTGTGGTATCCTACATGCATCCTTGAATGTTGACAATGCATACATAACTACATAACGCATCACAGCACAGAATACAAAATATGAAGCTTATTACCTTGTATGTAGAAAACTATCCCTTTAACCTCCAAACCTTACACAGATGTTGTAACTCACAATATATATTCAATACAACATAAATTACTAAGATATTTTGAATATATATACGTCCAGTGCATGCTTCATAGCACACACTGGTATGTGAGCACATGTTCAGACAGCAGACGTATGTTAGAGACGTGACACACATATGGTCTATCGCTTCACCTTTAACCTCAAGTGTAACCGTCATATCAAACATATGGCCAGTGTGTGTGTGTGTGTGTGTGTGTGTCTGTATCTGAGGAATGTTGTACCTGTGGAGTGAAGAATCAGGTTGCACAGTGAGAGTGTGTGTGTGTGTGTGTGTGTGTGTGTGTGTGTGTGTGTGTGTGTGTGTGTGTGTGCGTGTATGTGTGTGTGTGTGTGTGTGTGTGTGTGTGTGTGTGTGTGTGTGTGTATTTCCAAGTAGAGAAAGCCATCCAAGGTCAATGTGACCCATAACTTGAGTTCTGACACACAATCTCAAAGAGGACATAAGATGATTATGTATTTCTACATGGTAAAAATCACAAATGCATCTTAACAATAGATGCTTGAATCATATCATAAGTCTGAGGCCATATTAATAGTCACTAATAAAATCAGATTTGAAGTTTGTACTCTTTGTACATACTTGTGGATTTCATGCCAGAGAGAAATAGCATTTTGATGTGTACAGTAATTATAAATTCTGAGCCGTTTATCACTCCATAATCATGCCGTGTTTATCTTCCATGCTTTAATGTGATGCACGTAACACACATCACACACCTTTTTCTGATATGTATGTCTCATTCAGTCCCCTCAAGGTGATATTTCAACAAATGTATGATCGTGACCCCTGTGAAGTGTCATCTGAAGAGGATCTCTTCTTGAATCCCACAGCTTTATGACAGTCTGGTCACAGAAGATTTATGTAGCTCTACTGACATATGAAACTCATATATAGACATTCAGAAGTGTAGGATAACATGAAAAGGTCAATCTAAAATATCACTGTCATCTCACAATGTCTGTTTCCGATTCTGTCAAATCTTCACGTGTTCATTAGCACATGCATGACTGAGCTTACATCGAGACACCAGAGCGGACTCCTCCTCATATTAAATTCGGGGATATTGCTCAATCTTCCATGAAATGTACCATGACTTGCAAATTAGACACTTGGGATTCATAAACTCTAGAGAACCTACTATGTGTTCATGTTGAAGACAAATAGCTTAAAGAAAAGAAAATGTACAATTGACACAATTTGCAGGTAGCCACCTGTTCTATCCGAATACATTTTTATCAGGGTTTTTTTTTTTTTTTTTTCAGTGGAATTTTGTATTTTTTCCTTAACCCATTAGCATTTTAAGCATAAACCTCAGTAAATTTGATTGTTAAACTAAGAGAAATAGGGTAAGAAAAACTGGTCTAATATTTTACACAGTTTTGCTTTTCAGTTAAAGGTTGTTGTTTTTTTCTTTTTTTTTGTATGGATGACTTAATATTTTTACAATAAAATAAGACAAAAATACTGATAAAGAAAAATATTTTTGCAGTTTACTCTACTGTTTAAAAGTTTGGGGTCAGTAAGATTTGAAATTAATACTTAATACTTTTATTTGTATGCATTAAATTGATCAAATTTATAAAGTTACAAAGGATTTCTATTTACAAAAAAATTATATAAAATTTCAATTCATCAAAGAAAAAGTAAAAACTGTTCTTACCAACCTAGAATTCTTTTACAATAGTGTAGATGTTTATCTTATTGGTATATGTAGATGTTTATCCTAGTAAGACACTATTGTACTAATGAGAAGATATATGATCAAATCATAAAAATAAAAAAATATAGAAAATGTCTTGCAAACGGAATTGCTTCATACTTTGACTGGGGATGCAAAAATGCACAAGTAACCAGACACACAAACACACAGAGATGCAGGTTTATGCAAGCCTATTCAATGTATTTGAAAATGTATGCATTATATCAATATATCGCAGCAAAGATGCTCTCTCTCTATCACACACACACACACACACACACACACACACACACACACACACACACACACACACGTCTCCTGCTGTGTGTAGACTCATCATTACCATGGAAATAAATGTTTCAGCAGGTGATACTGCTGCTGATGACAGGTGCATATGAAGACTTGTGTGTCAGCCTTTTCACATATAAACATTGCACAATTTACATTTATTATTTTCCATTTTCAAACTGTACAAGTGAATTTGAAGTTTTAATTACCTTGCCTTGGAAGCCTTGGACTACTTTACTGTGCTCAATAAACATATTACTTTGCGTAAAAACAGCTCGTGACAATAACGAACATCCCACTAAAGTATACAGACCGAGTGAGAGACCTTTCTTCTAGATTGGTCAGTGTTTTCTGTGTTGACACAAAGGCAAAAGTGCTTGCTGGGAAGACTTCATCTCAGACAAGAGATGAAAGGATCCTTAGGTTATGTCTCTACATCAAATAGACACACACACACACACACACACACACACACACACACACACACACACACACACACACACACACACACACACACACAAAAAGGAGAAAAGAAGACGAGTATGAGCAAAGGTACTTTGATTTCTGATGTCCTCATTGACATGTCGGCGAGACAAGTATTTGGATTTTTTTGCTTTGCTATTTGTAAAGTGGAAGAAAAGAATTATATCAAACAACATTTTCAAATAAGCTCTTGCATGACACTTGCGTCTTGATATATAATCCACAATTCCCCCACTGCAGTACAGTATAGAGATGTGAGGAATGCAAATGAAACATAGGCTGAATTTTAAATACATTTTTCATTTCTGCCCAAAATCTCCGAACTAGACAGAGTGTGTTTCTTTCTGCTTGCACTGAAATTTTTATTTTCAGCATATTGAGGCATATCTTTGATCTGACTTCTCCACTGGTGTGAACTTACACTAAAGGCCTGACGCTGAAGGAATGGCACAGTACATGCAAAAATGCCACATGACAAGCAAGCCCAAAAATAAGCTGTGAGGAACACACAAACAAACCCAAACAGAATGGTTAATCAAACAGAATCTGAAATAAGGGACCCAGCCAATCTTCAGCTTTGAATCACAATTTTTTTTTATCATATGTGTAAAGATGATGAATATGCTGCTGTAAACTACTGCACTGTTGTATGACGTCCCTCATCAGGTGGGGAAACAATGGACAGGTCCTTGGTCACCCAATAACCCACCACAGGATCTCCTGTGCTCCAACATTGCATAAACATTAAGCTGTGCATTTGATTTATAGGAAAACAGCACAAAATGGCTATAAACTATGCAGTTATGAAAATGATCCTATCTTCTATTCACCATCCTTGATAGGCATGATCTCTGGTGCTGAAGCAATCTCTAATTATTTGATATAAACATACAATTTAGTCATTAGACATTAACAATCAAAAACGAACAGTAGAATATGTGCTCATTACCAAAACGTCAAGAAGCCCCAATCTTAAATCAAACAATTAGAGAAATGAAACCCCAGGAGCTGTCATAGGATAAACGCAGCAATTACCACACTATTTCTGTAAGTCTAACAGATCCTGATCTTGAAGAAACATTAAATAGATAATACATGTGATAAAGATGTGGGCACTGCAGAACAATTCAATTCTATTATTAATTACCTGAGGTGTGATCATGTCTTTCCAACAATAACACATAAACCTTACAAAACCACCACATGATTTCACTTAATGTTAAAATTGTGTCTAAAGCTGTGAATATCACTCTAAACAATATATACTGTAAATCATCCACAGTATGACGTGCCTTTAGCCAGGAGACGTAACAGCTGTGAGAATCTCAGAAGGATGCAGGGATCGTGTGGCTGAACGCCACAAAACACACACAATAAAAGTCAGAACGGACAGCACAGAAAACACTTATTATTGCTGAGTTTTGAGAATGGATTTTAGCATATTATAGCTGTACACTTAGTGTATATTTTCATATTGTTACAGTACTTTTTTTATGTAAGTACATAGTAGTTAAGAACACCTAATATAAAGTATGGCTGACTAAAGTAAGATGAAGTGACAATGCAACACAGATCATCAAGCCATCCTTATTGTTGAGCCCTGAACTGTATAAAATTCACTTAGACATTTTAAACAGGATCTTTAAACAGCAAAGGTTTTTTTTTTTAAAGACAGGGCAAGTGGTTTTTAAAAAGTCTATGTAGAATTCTTCTAGAACATCCTTCTGCTGCCAACTGGCTATGCCTGATATTTCAGAGAAACGTAGCAACCAGAAACAAGTCAAAGAAAATCTCAGCATATGAATTTCAGGAAGGAAAAAAGCAAACCTGCAATTTGCAATTTATCCTCCCCTAAATTTACTAACCAGTGTCTGTATGTGGTCTGCGCAGTGTTTAAATTCCACTCCAGCACTGACGTCTATCACACTGTTCTAAGGCAAACGAGTGCATCTTGACAAGGTCGCGGGTTTAGTAACCGGTTAACCAGAGTTAGAGTGATATTTGCCGCTGTCCGTCTGAGAGTGGCTGCTCCCCAGACCGAGAACTGACCACAGATCAGAGATAATCACAGGCTGCAGTGGCCAAACCCTTATAACCAGTGGAAAATTCTGCACTGAATCACACTGCATGGCATGGGCTGACTTGATGAAGTGCAGTTTGATTAATAAAGAGAAATAAACCAAAATGTCGTCATTTGGGGATGACTACTCTACTTTGTGTCATGCTTAAGAATGCAACGGTTAGGGGTACACCGATTTTAGCCGATAATTATTTTAATGTTATGGCAGATAACAATAAATGGCTAATATGAAAATTCTATACTACTTTGTCTAAATAAATAATCAAATTAATTAAAAAAAAATAATAAAAAATGATAAAGAATTTAATAAATATTGATATTAATTGATATTATTTTTGAGATTTGCTACAGATTACATTTAACAGCATTATTAAATAATTATTTTTTAAAGCATTAATCTTTAATAAAAAAAACGGAGGAAATAAGCATGCACAATTAAATATCCAATACTGATTGATACATAAAATAGTGTTCGATAACTGATATAAAGCTTGTTGTGAACATTGAGAACATAGAATATTGTGCATCCCCAATAGGAGTGGCACTTCATATCTTCTGCTAATATTCAAAGTTAAAATAAAATATAATAAAATAAAAGATATCAAGGACCTGAGCTGCTGAATTTGGGGGGGGGGGGGGGGGGGGGCTCTGTGTGGGGGGATCTGAGTCTGAACCTTTGCTAATGTGCTTGAGCAGCAGATTCAGTTAGGAACCCTGTTTGCAGGGGGTATTCTGCACATCTGAACGACACAACAATCTAGTCCAGAACACAATGAAAGGAAGAAAAGTGGAACACTAAGTCCTGTAGTACCAAACATAGCCAAGTGCATAACTATACATAAGCTACTCACCAAACAGGTAAAACAGGGAGGATGTAAGCTTCACACTTACCTAAGAAGAGAAGAAAAGAGAAAATTGGAATTAACTCAAAGAATATTGATAACTATTAGAACCATAACACGGATAAACAATAAAACATAACAATGCATACACATATTAATTAATTAATGGATTAAAACAGACAGACTTTCTTAAACTTCTTAAGCTTGTATTGACATTTGAAATAGTTTTAGCCAGAAGAGCGTTCACAGAATAATGGGACCAGAATGACAGATTCAGCTTCAAGCGGTTTATCTAAAATTTGAAACCCACATCTCAGGTTATTTTAGTGAACAACAGCCGGATAGAAAGGCCCAAAAGGGCACTTTACCCAAAACAGTTCCCCATCTACCAGCAGACAGAAATTAATAAGCAGAGTCTATAATAACAACCACACTTATATTCATAAATCCACATATGTAATTTAGGCTGAACTACTGATGCCAACATAGAACAACACAGCCATGATCCAACAAACACACAATGCATTATTCATAAACCTACAGCATATAGTTTCTTTAAGAATAATACACAGTTTCAAGCATTAACGATTATTAGGAAACCAGTGTTAGCAATTGGTTTAATTAATGGTTAGCAATTGGTCTAAGGTCAGTGGAGAGGTCTGCAAGCCCGTCGGGACCCGACACGCTAAGCCCATTCGGGCCGGGCTCAGGCCTTTTTTTTTTTTTTACAGATCGGGTTCGGGTCGGACTCGGGCTTATTTAGCTTCTCTCCTTTCATTGTGCCTATAATATATGCGTCACTCACGTGCATTAACAGGTGACAGTTGACCATGCAGAGGATCAGGGAGAAGTTGGATTTTTATTTTTTTATTAATATTATTTAACATTAGCCAGTTGGCGAAGAGTTCTTCATTTTTGAACATTGTTCTGAACATTGTTCTTCAGTTACATAAAAGCAAAGAAAGGTAGGCCGTTTATTTACTTATTTTTGCGGTTAGATCCCGTAGCGCTATATTCTCTACTGCATGCTTATGCTTCTCTCTAATGGACAGTCTGTTCAATATTTGTGGGCATGATTGGGCATGATGTTTCAGGCCTATAATAAAAGTTTACCTTTTAGTAGCGTGTGATGTGCGTGTGTTTGCGTGTAGCAGAGACAGCGCGCGTCAGAGAGAGCTTAAAGTGATATTGATGTTGGTCTCGGGTCGAGTCGGGTCAGGTCGGGTTCGGGCTGAAAAATTGCAGCCGTTGTCGGGCTGGGGCCGGGTAGGGCTTGAACACCACGGGCCAGGGCCGGGTTAGGGCTGGAGTTTTTGGCCCGTGCAGGGCTCTACAGTGGATATTTGGGGCTTTAGCCCAAACTAAAATTGGGTATTTTTATTTAAAGAATTAATTAATTATAAAAGCGATTTAAGGGAATAAAGAAAAAGAAAGCCTTATTGTATTAGTGAAATAATTGTAACTATTTGCAAATAATATTTTATTTTTAATTATGCATGCATTCTCTCTAAATGAATCAAGGAAATTATAGCATATTTTCAATTAAAAAAGGCAAAATTTGATAAATAAATAAAAAAAGTTGAGTAATTTGCGTCACCGGATACTGTCGGTAGTTGAACATTTCTATTATAAAACAGTCAAATATTAAATGTTTATCTACTTATATTTTACCAGGCATTCGTTCACTTCTTTAATCATTTTGACATTGATGAGCTAGACCGCTGAACTTTCAGTCATCCTAACAACAAACAGAGCGGTGTGTAATGGAGTGCATCAGAGCAGCATCAAGAATGTCAAATATATTGTAGTGAATCTCTTATTTGCATCTTAAGTTTATTGCCAATAATAATGACAGGTTTGCGAAAGTGCAGAACTCGGTGAGCTCGCGCAAAACACATCTTCAGCACAGCGACTCATTTAAACACCTCTGATTGGCCGATGCGTTCAACAGACATGTCTGTGATTGGCTACAATGCTCAACGCTGCAAAAGCACGTCGTAAGTACCTAAGGGAAAAATATAAATAAAACTGTAATATGCACTTTTCATGATTAGGTAATCGCGGCTGCTGTAATCTTATTCACATTTGTTTTTCTGATTAATTGTTTTGCTCTATGAGAAAGACAAGGTAACAAAACATTCGGGGCTTAAGCCCCCTTAGCCCAGCCCTAGCGCCGCCCCTGATCCTGAGAGTTAAACCATTTTGATGCAGCTTGAGCTGTTCACAACCATGTTCATATTTTCTTTCCTATTGTCTCATCGGTATTCATCCATCTCTCGGTTGAACCCTTCATTGGCCTTTTGCAGGATCAATACATTTGGAACAAATGCTGTGCCTGTGGCACTGAAAATCAGCACACAGCTACAAGAGAAATGTGACAGACCTGTGGTGAACACACACAAATGCATATACACATTGAACCTTTGCAAGTCACTATATTTGACAGAGGTTGAGGTTTGTGGAGCAAGCAGGCCTACAGTATACTGAGGGCTAAAGTCACTACACTAGGGGTGCAACGGATCATAGTTAATCCGTGATCTGTACGGACCAGGACCCACAGTTTGGCATGCATGTGATTCGCGGATTAATTGCTAAGTTTAACCATCATAGAGTGAACGTTTATCATTTGCACGTGTTTTTCCTTGACAATTTACACATGTAAACGATTTTAAACCATTCAAGCGCAAGACGACACAAAAGAGAACTCGATCGCGCAATGTTTTCTGTGCACACAGCCGCACACACCCGAAGGGCACACAGAGGCTATAGTGTTCTTATGTAAATGTAATAGATGTAAAAGTTATTTTACATTTAATGATTACATTTCAATACTACTGTTGGACCTTAGTTTATTTGTAACTTTGTAATATTGTATTTATCTATGCTTGTAGATTTGTGTATTTGTTCTTATTTTATTACTGACTGTTCACTTGCCGTTAACAATGTTTAATTATTAAAAACTAGATTTTTGCTGTGGTATCAAAGTACTTATAAAGTGGGCTTTTTAAGTAATAAATTAAAAGAAAAGCTACATTTTTCTCAGTGCAAATACAACCTTTCTATGTAAATTAGACTTATTATATAAAAAGTCGGTAAGATTTTTTTTTTCAGCAAGGGTGCATTGATCCAAAGTTATAGTAAATACATTTATAATGTTACAAAAAAAATCCAAATTAGTTCATAAATAATAATAATAATAAGAAATGTTTCTTGAGCAACAAATGAGCATATCAGAATGATTTCTGAAGGATTATGTGACACTGAAGACTGGAGTAATGGCTGATGAAAATTCAAAATATAGTAAAATTGACAACCCATTAAACAGACATCCAGTTGGCGTTAATGGGAAAATCAAATAAATAAATAAATGAGATATAAAAGGCCAGATTTTAGGTCATTAAATAAGCTGGAATTACCAGGCAGGGTTTTCCTATTATACTGGTTTAACGAGGCTTTTCACACAAGAGCTACTGAGATCTTCACAGCCCGGTAAGAAGGCACCAAACTCTCAGTGAAGATGTCCTTCATTGTCCTTTATTCCTCAACCCAAATACTGAAGCAAATCACAATCCTCTCTGCTCTCTGCTCCTTTTAATCAAGGTGGTAAAAATAAGACTATGAGCTGAATTCTCCATTAAGCCTCTTTTGTTAGTTCTGAATAGCTTTTTCTGTGTGCTGATTCTATTGTGCCTGTGAAGGCGTGCAGCCGAGAGAATATTCATGGCCTCGCAGCATATTGTGATCGACTCAGCTGTTCATTCAGCAGGCGTTCAAAGGAACTGATCAACAGTCACCATCAAAAATGGCCTAGGTTCATTTTTGTGTGCAGGTTCATTTTTATGTGCAGAGCAGATCCGAACCCAAGAGATGACGGGGTGAACATAAACCCAGCTTTGAATCTTATTTGGTAATCGTTCATTTTCAGATGTCTTTTATGAGGTGCGAATATGCTGTGTTTACAGTGCAGAGACACAGATGTGTGATGAGCTACATAATTGGACAGTATTCATGTGCCAAAAAAAGTTGAGAGCAACAGTAGGGAAAAGAGGTGAAAGCCAAGGTTTTAGCCTTGTTAGAATTCTGACAGCAAGGTGCACTTCATTGGCCGCGACGATAATTCCGCAGAGCTACTTCATGCATATTCTTATGTGAGACCTCTCTCACCCTCTACTGCATCACTGCAATAAGAATAAAATCTGGTGAAATCCCAGGAGAAGGATGATGAAAAAGAGAGATACATGAGGCAACAACAGAGAAAGAAAGTATGCATAAATTAAAGAAATAGTTCATCCAAATGAGAATCTATCATCAGCTTAGTGTCGATCTGTGTAGTCTCTTCTTTCTTCCCAAAATGAGATATTGGACAGAATGTGCGCGCTGTTCTTTTCCATACAATGATTGGTGTGTGTGTGTGCCAAAAAAAATAAATAAATAAAATAATAATTGTTCACATGACTTGTGTGCTTTATTCTAATTCTTCTGACAGAAAGTTTTGTGTGAAACAGATCAAGCGCAAGTCATCATTCACTGATATCTTCCCCTCTGGCATAGCTCCCGAATGCAGGTTCATCCTGATAAATGTGAACCAAGTGTTTTTGGTGTCAATAATGGAGACTGTAAAAATCACAGACACACACACACACTATTTTAGAGGAAGTTCTGGGTGGTTTCAACAAGACTGCCTAAAGCACTACCACTAATAAAGGAATTATACTCAGTGTGTTTGAATAAAATACATAATAAACTTCGAGCTAACTGAATTAAGATCTTTTTCATTGCTGTACCAAAATAAACAGACCGTGCTAAAGATGTCTCAATTGGAGCATGTCTCATGTCATAAGTGAGAGCTGAAAGCCTATTTGATCTGAAGAAAGTTTCAGAGAGCTCTCTCTGTCAGAGCTTTGCAAAACTCTTTTAGGCTTCAGCCGTCAAACTCTGCGAACAAAAGTGACGCCTTTGAAAGGCGGTGTTACACTGGCACATTCCATACCTGCTTTTGAAAACCCAGCCACACGCACACACTCCCAAATTTTAATAACAAAGCGCCATTCAAGCAGACTTGGCAGCAGCAGCAGAAGCAGCATTTTCCATTTCGAGACATGACTGCAGATGTGATAGTTCCTGTGTGGCTGTCAGCAAGTGCAGTACAATTGTTATGGAATGCTGTACCTTCTCAAATCCCCATAGTGCATTAAATATACATGATTATATTACACAGTCAAAGCATGTAGGGCAGGCCATGCAATTTATTATATAATTCATAATTAAATCACATGAAACAATAAAAAGGTAAACATCTTAATCACAATTTAATGTTTTGACTCATTATAGCTTTTAACTGTGTGTTAGAAGTTTAAATTAGATATTGAGATGTGATATAGATATAATACAAAAACAGACAACTCAAAGGATTTTGTAAACGCACAAAGAACAAAATTGCTTATTATACTAAAGCAGTACCAAAGGTGCGTGCCTGCCAATATTATCCAATGTGCAGTCTCCAAGCACAACAATAAATGTCTCAGTTCATTTTAATCTAGTGATTTTGACCTTATTTTCTCTCCAGTACAATATATCTGAATAAATCAGCACGCTCTGTAATGCTTTTACATTAAAGTGCATTTAATTAGAAAGAAACTCCCTGAGGATCATTCTCTGTGCATAACTCAGCTAATACATATTTAATGGGAAAACTGCATGTCACTCTCTTAATGGGTTTTCAACAATCATTGGATTCATGATATTATACTAAAATAGTCATTCAAAGCCTGTGTGTGTGTGTGTGTTTGCAGTGTAAAAACATATTTAAAGCTATTTAATGGAGATACACAAGCAAAAACCTGTCTTTCTTAGTATGAGAGATATTTTTAAGTCGTTTTGGTACATATCAAAGTATGAAATCAGCTGTGAAATTCAGCAGAAGACTTTGACCTTGGGGAAACAGGCCTACTTGGTCTAAACAATTACGTGTTTATTGTGCGTTATGTTTCAATTCCAATTAAAAGACATCGATGCGGTTCTGTGATTCACTAATACAAACTGCCAGAAGAGAATTCAGCTTTAATTTCCTTGGTGAGCTCAATTCTATGAAACCAGTATCACATATCGCTATTTAATGTTAATACAGCAACATGGGGAAACTCCATTACAATTTCTGAGCCTCCCATACAAACATCAATTAGGTTGTCTGGTCTCATTTCCCCCAAACCAAATGATGAGTAAGACAGCTTGAATCAGCAGCTCTGATAACGTATGAGCTTCCTCTCAGCCAAAGTCGAACCCAAACCCAAGAGGCATCATCGTACACAGAGATATGTTGCTCATGAATAACTAATCATATTAAATGAATAATCAGTATCACATAATGAGCACAGATAAATATTCATTAACCCTGAGACAAGGAAGTGATTGGAGACTGCATTGGTTTCTCAGGCGGTGTCGAGCCAAAACAACATCAAAGTGAAAGTTTAACTGAAAGAAAACGTCCTATGGTAAAACACAACTACGCTGCACAGTTGCATTGCTTTCTTCAGTAATCTCTCGCTGTCTCTATCCCTCCCTTTTTCCCAGTCTCATTAGCTTGTAAAGCCTGTAGAAATATTGCACTGAGACTGACCTATAAATCTGATATTGCAGAAATAGGATGATGCCTGTTTAAAATTATTACTCTACTTCTGAAAAAGAAAGGAGGACTCATGTGACAGCGATGTTGGGCATGCTCATAATTACTTCCTGGTGAGAGGTCAGCTAAAAAAGATTTAATGGCCAACAGGTCAAAGAGATTCCAACTGGTTGGATGTTCATTCCTTTAGCACTGCTTAACATTTGCATTTTTGCAAATTGCGATGATTAATTTTCAGTATCGCAAGTATGTAGAATACCAAGCAATTTGTGCCCTCTATTAACACAGTAATTTGTTATTGGTACACACTAAGATGATGGTTGGAATAGAATTCTATTGAGGCTTTAACAGATGGCATTGGATTATTAACAGAGCAACAACAAAAAGCCTTAAATTAGCATCTAGCGCAAGGGAATTCGCTGCAGTTTTACATGGGTTTAAGTATTTTACACCAGTTTTTCCAAATCTTTTTTGTCTCCCAAATCCTCACAGCCCCATCAGTTAGGCTCAATTGTATTTCATATAATCTAATCATGCTTCTTCCTAAGGTTAAAGCTACTTTACACAACTTTTTTGTTTGACAATTATTACCTTTTTTTAAAAACAGGAGCAAATGATAGATATAAACTGCTTTGAGCACTAACTGGAGAAAAGGTTCATTAAATGTAGGTTCATTCCTGGAATGAAACCAAGCCTGAAGGAAGAATCTCTCGTCACTTCAAAACAAAAGAGATTATTGAAAAAAACTGGAGGAAAAGCTCTGCTTATCCCTCCTTTCTCCCTGAAGGTTTCTTTAATTATTTTCATCCATTCCTCTAAATCCTCTGGTGATTTGTGCCTGGTGACATCATGCAAAATGGATGAGAGCAGTCGAGGTGGCATGCTAAGCACTTATTCAGTTTCCACAGGAAAATCACATTCATGTCAAATGATGATGTATTACAGATGAGGGATGCTGGAGAACAAGCGATGGGGACCACTGAGTATTGTTACATGTTAAACAATGTGTTTATTGCTGGAGCAGGGTGTTAGGATTGTAAGTCAGCAACTGATATAACCTAAACAATGTAAACATTCAGAAAATCAGCATGGCTAGATGTAGGACTGAAAATTTTATGAAAACCAAGTGTCCGTGATATAAGTAAAGGTGAACCAGCATTATAAAGGGGCCTCCTGCAAGCTTACATGAAGCTTTTAGACAGCCCACTGACTAACCGATTTTCAAAATGTGCATCTAATTGAAGTAACTAATTACATGAAGGGCCCTATTTTAACAATCTAAGCACATGGTCTAAAGCGCACGGAACAAGTTCACTTAGGGCGTGTCTGAATCCACTATTGCTAGTTTAACAACGGGAAAAATGGTCGGCGCCTCAGGCGCATGGTCTAAAAGGGTTGTCCCTATTCTCATAATGAGTAATGGGTGTGTTTTGGGATTTACGTGTGTTAAACCAACCAGAGTCTCATCTTCCATTCCCTTTAAATGCCAGTTGGGCTCGCGCCATGGCAGATTCGCTATTTACATGACGGAATTTGATAGTGGAAAGACCGAACGCGTCTCCAGAGCACAAACGGATCTGCTCGTGCGCGAGGTAAAAGTGCACAAGCAGATCATCTACGGGACAAGCCGGATTCCACCATATCTTTATGTGCACAATAATAATCTTTTACATTGTAATCCTTTTATTTTAAATATTTGGCATGTTTGTGTGCTGCTGTGCGTTTAATAAGCAGAGTGTACGCGCATTTTGGACCCGCCTATAGGCGCACAATACTAACACGCTCTTTAAATAACAAAAAAAACAAATATTGCACCATTGACTTTAGACCAGGTTTCAGTTGGTCAATGGCGCAGTCTATTTCTGTTGTCTCAAAATAGCAACACGCCAACAATGCGCCAGAACCTAACCATAACCAGCATGTCCATGGGCGCACAAATGCATTTGCTATTTAAACAACGTGGCGCAGGACGTGAAAATGACAACTGTGTTGGACTGAAACTAGCAAAAAACACTTGCGTTGCGCTTGGCGCTGCATTGTGCCGGGTGTAAGATAGGGCCCGAAGTGTATTTCATATTTTAGACACACATCATAATAATGGCATCTACATCCCCCCTATTAAGCAAGGATGCATTAAATTGATCAAAAGTATATAAATCACAAAATATTACGCAGAAAAACTGTTTTCAACATCCATAATAATAAGAATTGTTTCCTGACCGAATCAGCATATTAGAATGATTTCTGAAGGATCATGTGACACTGAAAACTGGTGTGACAGTTATATTAAAATAGAAAACCATTCTTTAAAATTTGAAATATTTCACAAAATTACTGTTCTTTGTCAAATAAATTAGTAAATACATTCAATTTACAAATGTATTATTTACTGAATTTACTAATAAATAAGTAAAGACAGTAAATCAGCCACTGTACTATTTATTTATCTTGTAAATTAAACAACAATTGTACAGGATTTGTGTATATTCATTTGTAAATACATTCCTTTGGGAGAGAGTATCTCTGTGGAGTCTTAATAGCATTTTTGTGTGTGTTATGCAAGTACACACTTGTCTGTATTTGTCTGCGCTCCCCTGTGGTGTGGACGAAGGGGGACTGAGAAGAGGACACACGGATCACACGGTCAGTTTAGTGCTAGCGTGTTAATGTGAAGCAGCATGCGGTTACAGCTATCAGAAACAGTTGAAGAACAGTCTAGGGCTCTGGATCTCTCTTTCAGATCAATAATTAAACAGCAGACATGCACTAATGAGGCCCTGATGTTATTTAGGAGATAACACTTCTGCTTGGGAAAGATGCTCAAACATACAGACTAACATAGCTTTTGCTAAAATCTCTCCATGTCTAACACGTTTTCAATCGCATTTTCTTTTTAATGCCCACCTCTTTCTCTCTCTCCCCCCCTCCTGTTTGCAACCCATTCCTCTTTGAAGCTTGCCAGTCTTTGTCTTTGTAATTCTCTCTCCACACTTTCTTCTTGAGGACTGAATTGCTTTTGAAGGCTCTTAAAATCCTGTTATACTCTCCAAGGACAGATTATCACTACAGAATATTGCTATTGGCAAACGTGCAGGAAAAAATAGGTCATATTCATCGTAACTAAAAGTATAATAATAAATGTAGACTATTAACAGACATAAGTAATAATATTTTTCTGCCAGCTTCTGCATGCATAATGAATCTGGAAAGCAGCAGATAACGTATTGATATGTCTTCTAAAGTAGGAAGTTGACCACAGCAATAAGGAAGGTTACTGACCACATCCATCACGCCACAAGGCCTCTCTCTCTCCTCCTCCTCGGTTTAATGGGACTCGTTAATCAGACTGGAGTCCCATCCATGACAAAGATCTGTCTGACACTGACAAATTCACCCTTACAACTGAAAATAATGACACAGCAAGTGTTCATAGATACGCATGGCAGCCTATGATATGTCATGTATATTATGACAAGCCATTGTAATAGACTGCAATAGTTGATTGACGGCACACAGGAGCGTTTTTATCCTAAGTTGTTGCTTAAGAAATATTCTCACATAGCAAAAGGCTTTTGTGACGACTGAAAACCATCTATCAAGACAAATGTAAACGGGTGTTTCTTCACCTAGAGCACTTTGAAAATGTGGACTTTTCTATTCACCAACTACATCTTGAGTTTGATAGCATTCTGTGGTGGAAGTGACATTTGCTTTAAAAAAAACACCATCTTTGTCCTGACTATTTTAAGAATTATAAATAAATACAATAAATCATGGTATCACATCTTCACATCAGCATAATTTGACACTGGAATTACAGTTTGGAAACGGAGCACAATAAAAATATTCTGTTGTGATATTTATCTGGAATATTTTTTTTTTCTTTACCCATATTATACATATTTCATCCGGCTACTCTTTACTCACACAACTATTTTCCATAGTCAAACATGAAAAAAATGGCAACTTTAACATAATAAAGATATTAGCAATCGCCATCGCAGGTGATGGGTGCATGGGAGAATAGACCAAATAAGTCAGGTCAAAAATCTGAGATGTGATCATTTTAAATGTGCTTGAGTTTGAATAGTACAATTGTATATGCATGATGAAGGTCATGAGACCGAAACATTGTTTTTTTTTTAAACAAAAGATTTTAATAAAGATATAAATGATTCTGATTATTTGACACTTAATTAAGACTGTGATAATTTAAATAGTTTCAAAATGCAATAATTCATATTTTTAGGATGTATTCTGATATTTTGAGGCTGAAGTTCTGGGACTGAGACAAGCGTGCAACAATAAAATCATAGGGCCTATATAATTTGAAAAGTAGTAAAAAGGAAAGCATGGCAAAAAAAAATCCTAAGACTTTTAAGTGACCTTCAAATAACAAAAAAGTTTAAATGTGCATGCGTTTTACTACAAATCAACCCCTGGGATAAAATAGTGTGGATAGTAGCTGAAGAAACACCGCAAAACAGCACAATTCATAACAGAATATCATCAATCACTGCATGAAAATGTGCGAGAAGAATGGGAGGAGAAAAAGACTAATCTTGTCTCATATTGGTCCAGCATCTGTAGTGAAGCATTAATGGTGTGGGATTAGCAGGGCTTTACTGTCATACTCCCAGATTCAGCTCCTGTCTGACAGAAATACACACACATACAGCAGAACAGCTAGATAAGCTTATCAGAAATCACCACAACCCTGAAGTTAATCTCATTCAGACCGCAAACCGACTGCAACTTGTATATCCGAAACAGAGATTGCTAGAGTCGTTTGGGCTGAGTGAAAATCTCCTGGGGATGTTACTGAACCCGTCAACCTGAGTAGCAATACAGACTGAGACTGTATTCAAGCATGTAGTGCATGGATGACCCACAGTGGCAATCAAAATCCATATTTATAACATACACACACCTCTATACACACATTTCCCTTCATTTCTCATATCCATAATTTATCTCACTCCATTTCCTTGCATCGACTGTCTCATGCAATTTCATACAAAAACTTGCAAAACACACAACTCTCGAATACCAAATTTTCATCATTCTTACATGGATAAATGAGAGTGACAGTAACTGTTACTTTAACAACAGCAAAGCAGCCTGTCCTTTGAGTTGTACGTGTTTTATCTGTCCTGAGTCCAGATAATTGCATCTGGTTCCGTATGTTAGATAAACTGGAAGATGATGGTAGGGATACTGAACATCAGCTCTTTGGGAAAAGGTAATTACAGGTCTTGCTGTGTTCTCCTGTGATTTCACTAGCCCTCTAAGCATACAGATGTACACACACACACACACACACACAAAAACCATCTATGATGTAGGTGCACTTAACTTGTTTAATAACATCATGTGTCTTTTAGCTCAGTGGTTTACTGTCAGGATCCAAGGGTTGCCATGATATAGATATACAGTATATATATATATATATATATATATATATATATATATTCACTGCCCAGCCAAACAAAAAAAAAAAGGTTGCAGTGCTTATTATGTTTCTAGCATGATATATGTTTGGCAACAGTTCTTCTAAGCCTAATTGATGGAGTGTGTAGTTTTTCATTTCTTAAACAGCCATGTAGAAAGACACATTATGGCCATATTCCAGGATAACAATGTCAAGATTCATCAGGCTCAAATTGTGAAAGAATGTTTGGGAGGGAGGATTAAGAGTCATTTTTTCACATGCATTGGCACCTCCAGACCTTAAATTCATTGAAAGTCTTTGGGATGTGCTGGAGTAGACTTTACAGAGTGCTTGACACTTGCATTGTCAATACAAGATCTTGACCAAAAAATATATGCACCTCTTGATGGAAAGAAATGAAGAGTTTGGTTCCAAAAAAGATTTAGTTCTCGCAAAAATCAGTATTGTATAGGGTTGGTTATTGAAAAGTCAATTTAAAATGTTATGTAAAATGCGATATCCGCCGTGTTATTCTGTCATGTTTTCTCCCTTTCTTTCCAAACCGAGACAAACACCAGTCTCCTTTCTCTGCAGAATGCGATAAATCCGCTCAACCAATCACAGCGCACCATTCCACGCATTGTAAACAGTAACGGCGGTGCTTTGAATACACCCGGCATCCTAGTTTTTCCTATCTACTTTGTAATTTTTGATCAACAAACAAACAAAAAAAATGATAATTTTGACGGCATTGATGAACCTGTGGTGGTTTCTGCTGTAGGGAAGAAACGTAAGCCATCGAAATCTAATCATTTACGTGAGGAGATTAAAAAGATGAGGCACTCGGGAGGAGGAAAAATGGCGACTGTTGCTTGTTCTCACACGACAGCATCAAATTTCAGTCACGCTGACACGTTGACCCCAGGGGATCTTTTGAAAAACTTTCAATTATTTTACTCAAAGTCAACGGAAACCGAGCAGGACCAAGCCATTTTACAGCTGATCGCCGTCAAAAAAGTTCAGGAAGTATTTCCTTGCGATGGCTGATTGAATGTATTTTTAGTCCAGTGCCTGTATAAGATATTGACCGAGTTCAGAGGCTGTCATATGTGGATCAACTTACTTTGTTTTGTATTTTCAACAGTTTCAATATGAAAAATAACTTTCATATAGATTCAATGGATTAATTGCATTTTGAAAAAAAAAAGTGTCATCAATTTATTGCATTTTGGGGAAAAAATAATCGGTTTTTATAATAAATCTTTGAAAATCAAAATCTGGATTTGAATTTTTAATGTTATTATAACCTAAAGATGCTATGTGAAAGTTTGAAACAGAAAATTATGGTTTTCATCTTGCCACTTTCTTGGTAAAGAAAACACATTTTTACTCAAATTAATCAAAATGGATTTATCGCGTTTTGGAACCAAACTCGTCAAATGTTACGATGTTATGTCCATCAAGAAGCTAAAAGTGTAGTGGTATTAGCTGTATTAAAAAGTGAATAATTCAAATAGTGTTGTTACTTTTATGTAGTAAAATGTTTTTGTTTTTTATGTTTTTTGTTTTGATTTTATTGTAATTATGTCTATAGGTGGAGGCGTTAAATAAGCCCAGTTGGGGTTTTTTGCCTCTTCCTGCACATCATTAAATTGATAATATTTGTCTTAGTTCTGTTCATATATTTTATGTTTTGTTATTATTTTTGTCATTTTGTATTTTAAGGTGCAAATATAAATAAATAAAATAAATAAATAAAATAAAAATAGTGCCATCTGATTGATTGCACAGCCTTTAATGTCAACAAACGATATAGAAGTATTTTGCCCTCCTTTTAAAAATCACATAAGACTATTTATTTTATGATTCTTACTATGCATGACTACATGGTGAGTTGCATTTTAATTGCATTTAGATTCAGAATGGACCTACAACCCACTTTTTGGCTGGTGACCAAAAGAGATCCAGTGCCTTAGCTTGTCCTACTGTATTTTACTGAGAGAGAGAATGAGAGAGGCGAAGATGTGTATGATATGATGTGATATATTACACTAGACAAATAGTGGAGGTCACTCCAATATACCTTTCAAAAGAAGTGGGAAATGACTTTCTATTCTGCTAATATAGAGGCCTGGCAAGGATATTATCCACTTCTAGGTACTGTAGAAATGAGCACTGCTGCAGGGACAGCAAACGATATTTCACACTTAAGATCCAAAGCCACCAGCGGACATATCACTACTCTCTCTCTAACCTTTAGTGTTATTGCTGAGAGGCTTTTATGTTGTGCTGACTTAAGCTGTCAAAGATTCTTGTTCACTGTGGTCTTGGTCACTCTCAGGACATCTGCCTAGTGCATGCAAGCATGAGTACAAGAGTATCTGTGCATGTGGCACAGCCTTACTGACTTCTGTTGGTCTCATTTTTTTATGTAGCACTTTGATGTATGTTAGGCAAAATAACAAATAGGCAAAATAACACACACACACACGTACTATATTATATTATATATAGGTATAATGTATACTCCGCTTTATTAAGTAAGTGATTGCCTAATTATACATAAATATATATTTAGTAATTTGTAATTATTTTCAAACAGGTTTGAATTCTCAATTTGAGGTTGCAGGACACACACACACACACACACACAGAGAGAGAGAGGTTGAGTGTTAAACAGTGCACAAGATTTCTCACACTCTTCCCTCACTCCCTCTCTCATTTAAAAACACAGGCTGTACTCATGCGGGTGACAAGCCAAGCCTTGGCTGTCAAAACACTCCCGGCAGGGGACGAGCCCAGCTGAGACAAACAAAACCACACGGGCCGCGCTCGGTCACCATTCACAGTCTGAGGGTGAAATATTTAGACAGCTTGTTGCATATTAGCTCACAAAAAAACATTTTTGTTTAGCGGACAACATAGCAAATTATGATGAAAGGTTGTCTTGTAATTTGTCCACTTTAGGCATTCACATTGATCACTCGTCAGTAATGCAAATGCTGCTTTATTGTTTGGGTGGTTTAAAGGTCATCTTATTAAATATAAACTAATAGCCTATTTGAATTTACAGGAGAGTTTCTTGTGATAACCTTTAGAAGGCGAGTGAACTACAGGCCTCAGATTTCTAAATTTTATAAAAATTTTGGCATAAAAATGGGTCAACTTTTAAATTTTCAGATGCTAAATAATTTATTCAGTTAGTTGCCTGTTGTTCAGAGAGAAAAAAATCTGCACTGGGCTTGTTAATATGATTGACCAATAGTTTCACCCCTTTTGAAAAAATAATTTCCATGACTTACTGTTTACTGAACAGGTATTTAAAAAAAAAAAAAACAAAAAAAAAAACCTTTTCTTATATAGGCTACCATAAGATAGTGAAGAATAACAAATTTTAAGAATTTATTTCAAATATGCTTCCATACATAACATCACGGTAAAGAATATTGTATTTAGCTTTTAAGGCTGCTCAGCAAAGTTGCAATTCCTGTTTTCTCCTTATTGTCTTTAATGGCTCTTGGAGTCCCAGTTTCACTCAGACTGATGGGATTAGCACACGAATGATTCACTGAGAATCTCAACTATTGTTCTGCAAATGGCTCTTGGAGCCAAAGTCCCAGCTCCAGACGTTGTATCGTTAGGCTGATTAGATTAGCACATATGTGTTTGAATGGTTATGCTGATTGGATTGAGACTGGTAACACGCTGGAGTCTGGGGCAGGTTCCTTAACCTGTATACTCATTTACATGCTTTGTTTGAATTTGTCTCCACCTTCAAAAGTCCCTCCTCCTAAAATGCCTATAAGAATCCATGTAAAGTTACGTTATTTTAGATTGTTGGATGACTGCAACCACGTACAGCGAAGTTCTCAATAAAGAATAACTTCTGTTTGAACGCGATCCCAACGTCTCCTGGTCTGCTTTGAAGAAGGAAAAATGTCTGTGCTCAGAATATCGATACGACAATACATCGTCATGAACTCCTGATACTGTCGTGCTTTTGAATGTATGCAATTCAGGGCTTGAATTTCGGCGTGGGATTGCGTGTATTGCACATTGTTCTAATCATTCCCACAGGACTTTCTGCAAGACGCAATTTCACAAACAGCGTGAGTGTTCAGCGGTGCCACGTCTTCTCTCTTTCTGTCTCTCAAAATGGGTTGCTCAAGGCAAGCGTCACACGCGCTGAAGGCGTCGATACAAGACTCTTGCGTTTAGGAGTCGGGACATGACGGAATATTCACTTGCACAACCGGGCCAGCATTGCATCGTGACTAAAGTTTACCATTTGCACGTCTTTTTAAGTCTTACCAGTTTAAACATTCAAGCGATTTTAAACTATTCAGTACTCGCATGCTCTCTGAGTGATAGTTTTCTCTGTGTGCATACGAGTAAAGCCGCCTCACAAACAGCTCGCGAGTAACAAAAGTTATTTTTTGCGGATTATATCGCTTTTACAGACAAAAACACAAATAAGCATTAAATAAGTCTTAAATAAGCATAAAATGCATGTGACATTATAATGAAAACAGGATCCATGCACTAGCTCTTAAAGTGACAGCAGCCATATGTGTCTGTCATTAATTTTGTTGTCAAAACAAAAGATAGCTTTAATTTGAAGGAATCTGGATTAATTGCCTATGTATTTAATTTAGTCAGGACTAAAATACTACCCAGTGTTATTTTACATTTGATTACTTTATTAAGTTTCTGTAGTATTTCTGAATACTAGTGCTAGACCTATTCAAAAACTTTTCTCTTTATTGGTAGGCTTTCTTTATTTTATTGTATTTATTAGTTTAAAATGATTTCAACGTAGCTGAGCAGAAATAAATCATTTTAGTTTGATTTATAGTTTCGCTTGGTCCCCTCAAAGGTGAGTTTGATTTTCTCCTTAGCGTAAAGGTTGAGAGGTTCATCTATCACTGTTTTCCATGTTCATAGAGTTAGTTCGTGGAGTAAATGTATAGGCTGTGTACACGTTTTTTTTTTAAATGGTGGGTGCTGTTGAAACAACTGTTGTTTCACGTGTGTTCGACCAATCAGCGTACACTAACGTCACTGGTAGTTCCTATTGTGCTAGGTTCTCTGTGAGAGGCGAATCATGACTACTTCAAAGTAACATGTTCTAAACACACCTCTTAAGCAAGCAGATTAATGTAAATGGACCTTTTTTTTGTAATCGCGGCTTTGAACGATTACGAAATCGTGGCATCCGTAATCGTAATCGCGATTAGAAATTTGATTAATTGTGCAGCCCCTACTATAAGCAAAACTTTCTTTCTTGTATACACTCACACATACTCAATACCCAAGATTTCATGCTTGTCCACATTAATGTCTTGACACTATTTGTAAGCTGCAGGACAGCAGTTCAAAAGTTGTGGAGTCATGAGCTCACACATGATTCACACAACCCCTGTTTGAACCTGACCGCACACACTGTATTCACTGCAGCATGCCACAGGGACAAGCTTGACAATAATAAACAAGTCTGATGGACACTCACAAACCGGCACATTTAAACACCCCCCACAAGAAAAAAACTGTTGTGGCGCAATGTCAACATCCCCGTAGTGACATTTTAGCCGGGACAAACTTCCTTAGAGACACCAATCTGGCAGTGAAGCCTAAATGTTACGCTTGGCTTGCCTTCTCCGCTGACCTGTAAATAACAATGCTGGTATAAAGAGCTTGTGCTTCCCGGTGTCTTGCCCGGGTCTCAACCCTAATCACAAAGTCACAACAAACACACAAACAGACTAAAAATGCACAAAAAAGTCCATACTGTCAATGATGTTTGCTAGCATTCAAAGCTAAAAGAAGACATGCCTGAATGAGAGACCTCCAGAAAACAAAACAAATCTAGCAGTGCAGAAGGTTCACAACTAAAACACTGTAAGCTCATTCAATTCATTCTTAAACATTCAGTAAGAATTTTTTCTCTAGTGAGGGGAGTTTAACAGGGAGTGGGAGTGAAAATGATGGTGTGCTGCTGTTCACACTTGAATGCTTCTGAACTTTATAATTGACTCCATTAATTTACTCTTACCTGAGCCAAACAGTTTCACAGCAATTTCTGCATGACTGCATGGCAAGTGCCAAGCACTCTAAATTCTCAGAGCTGGCAAAACCAACATCGTCAAAGCAAAAGCTGTTATTGGGCCTGATTTGTTCTTGTTATTTCTATACAAATTATATTAGCAAATAAAAAAATAAAAAAAATAGATATCTAATTGTAAATATGAAGACCAACACAGGTTCTACCTTCATTTTTACAACACTCCAAAACTATACAATTCACTGCAGTTTTCAGCTAAAATGAACACTTTTATTCCTTTTCACACAAATTATGCTTACACAATTTACACCTGGTCACATAAATGTGTTTTCGCAAAACGGATATAAATCAGATCTTCAATTCCCACGCTATATGCAGATTTAATGGAGTTCACGTCACCGAAAGCAACAGATATGAGCTGCATTTAATTGATAATCAGCTAATTTCGAAATCAAAGACCGCAATAGGAGAGAGCAGCAACAGTCCTGGTAAGATCATTTCATTTCTTTACTTTTAATGAAGATGATTGTGTGTTAAGCATCTGCGACTTACTTTCACTTTGATTTGCGTTAGTTTGCGCGTTGGCTTGATGAATAGATGCTCATCTGCAGTGATGCGTGTTGCAGTAGCGCCGTCATTTCTGGCTTTATGTTATAAAGCCTATAACACGCTGTCACACGTTTATTTTTTAGCATTGTTGGGAAGAGTAAAATTTACAACCAGATGAATTTACACTTGTCCAGTTTCGTCTGGAATGCGGCCCAGACCTCCTCCTGATGTGATTTAAATTGGTCTCGAATGCATTTCGGAGGGCATTTACACCTGGTCTTTTCACGATCACATAGCTATCCCATCTGAGAAAACGCATGAAGTGGCCAGGTGTAAACAGCCCCTAAGATGGCAAAATCTGGTCCAATTATTCTACAGAAGCTGTGAAAAGCTCTGGGCTGTGTCAGCACTAGTGATATATAAATCATTATTTGTGGGTGATGTGTATATATATATATCAGAGTTCCCCAATAACTACAACTAAACACTCATTTTTCCATTAGCACTCTTCTCAACCGAGACAAGATCACACTCTGGAGACAAAGCTGAAGGTCACTGGGGGTTGATGAAGTTCACCCTGAGCATGACAATGACGGATTGGGAAGATAGAGAAAGAGCTTAAGGGCAGTGGGAAAAAAATGCTTGTTGAAGCATCTGGAGATGACTTGTGTCAGCAGTCATGACACCTGATGGACCTCCCATCATTCCAGGAATTCACATGGAAAGATCTAATCCCCCGTATATTATCCTTTGATTTCCTCAAAAGTGCACAGCTGAATTTCTTATAGTATATAAGCCTGCAGGAATGAATAGTTTTCTAAACTAGCCAGACTCTCTGTACTGATAGATATTTATATAAAATAAAATAAAAAATAGATGGATGTATAATAAACCTTCTTATACTTACAATAATGCTGTAAAGCAGGACAGGAAGAGACTAATATTACATGCTGTTCACAGTCACACAAAACAAATAATGATTTTTTGCTTTACTAGCATGTGAGAGACAGGAAGCAGTCAAAAGGATGCTTTTATACATCTGAATCTGACTCTCTCTCACACAAAAACAAATTGGCCTCATTGGCAGCCAAATCATTTGCTGTTCTACTTACAGCCTCTTTTATCACAGTTTGGCTTCCACGTGTCGTACACACTCACTCACTCACTCATTCGCACAGACTGTCTTTTCTCCCCAAAGCATCTGATCAGTGGGGTGAATCGGTTAATGTGATGCAGACACACTCGTTGAGTTCCTCTCAAACTCTTTGAATGAGTGTTGTAGGGTGAATCGCTCGCGCTAGAAGTAAAGCAGAGCTGCCGTTTTCATGCATTTCAACCTCTCTTTTGTTAACAGAGGCTCTTTTCCTCCCAAAAGCCCCCATTTAATCAAACACCCACAGCCTGTGATATAATCCCAATATGAACTCTCTATCACCCTTCACAAATACAGTACACTTTCAAGCTCTTCAAGCAACTATAACTTACTATAACCTGCTTAATGATAAAGAGAATGAATGTGACAAGAAAACAGTCTCTTTATCCGCCCCTGCAGCATTCCACATCATTTAAAGGATTACTTCACCAATAAATTAAAATATAAATAAAATCATACTATTTACTCAACCACACATCATTCCAAACCTGCATGATTTTATTCTGCAACAAATATAAAGACAGAGAGATGAGGGTGAGTAAATAATGATCATTTTTATTTTTGGGTGCACTCTCCCTTTTAAAGGATATAACCAATTATGATACAAGTAGTGGAAACTCTACTTTATTTAACTTTGAGGTTTAAAGTTGCAGTCATTAGAGCTTTACGTCTGACTATGTGTCTTTATGTCTTGCTAATAGCAGAGAACATGCATGCCTTGTTCTCAAATTCTCACATGCAAACGGATGAGAATTACTATTTCGCATTTCAGCAGCACCCAAATCTACATAAACCCTCTCAACAAGCATTTCATTTTCAAAAGAGAATATGAATAATATAAAGAGAACTAAACTAAATCAGTATGAAAAACACACTGAAAGCTATAAAAAAAACCTGTGGGGGACCAAGCAATCAAACCAAGTTTGGTCAGCAGATGTCATTTTGTTTGACATAAGAGATACACACACACACACACACACACACACACCTGCAAAAAACACTCACATCCAGGCCTGTTTCCAGAGGTAGTACAAGAAGATGACATCGAAACACGATCATGTTGTAAAACCACTTCCCACTGACAGAAATGCCAGTGCTTTGACACATCATCCACAGATGCACATCGACACAAACATTTGCAGACATCACAATGTGAGAAAGGCCACAATGACACAAGGCAACACACTTCAGAAAAAGTGGACAAAAAGGCAGAAAACATGTACAACAAAATGATCAAATAAATAAACAAATAAAAGGTGACATGTTTTACTTGTTCCTGTTAAAAATGCAAACATAATAAATGCAGGGGGATGCATGTTATATTCCAGATTTATGAGTGGGTGTGCACTGATTTCTGGGCTGATGTCATTTTCAGATTTGGCAGACATATCATGCTCTGACCTCGGAGCATTTTTACTTATAAGCAAAGCACACAGTCATTTGACCTTGGTGATATTAAGTAGACTATGCCTAACATAGCCAGTTTGTTTGGAAATAAATGAAGCATACGTGTCACACACTTCATAAGACGCTTTATCCTGCCAAAGCAGTCACTATCATACCCACGAAAAAGCCAGAGGTTGACAACAGCTGGCACACTATCATTACGAGACACATTTGTGGGTGTACAAATCTTGTGCAGCGTCCGAAATCGAATACTTCACTACGATATAGTATGCGAAAAACAGTAAGCCAATAGAGTAGAATGTCTGAATACATAGCATTTGAAGGACACTTTACTATCCCATGAGGCCACGGGTGAGTATTTATTAATGGAGGTGAAGCGATGCAAATGACGCTGGTACGTCACATGATAATGTCAACATGGTGGATGTAGTATGTCCGGATTACACTCATACTACACTCATTCATACTATATAGAAAATACTTTTTTTAACGGTCGCAAAGTAAGTTCAATTGTTCAGTACACAATTTTGAACATACCGTTTGCTTTTGCATTAGACCTTCTTTATGCTTAGCAATAAATCCCAGAACAATGGCAACTTAAAATGTTTTTCAAGATAATGGTTTGACTGATGTGGCATAATAATTGATTGGTGTGTTTTAATGCAATTTTGACGTGCGTTCATAAAGTTGCTTAGAAAAACCGACCAGTTAAAAGCTAGTGAAGGCTAAGGTACAGATATATTAGTCCATGTCAATATGATGAATAGTTGTATAAAGTTAGTAACAAGTGTACTGGAGGGTCACAGATGTGGTTCGGAGACAATCTGATTTACACAGTGAGATTGGACTCACTGCAGTGGTGAGGGCATCTAGATTAAAAAAGGCCAACCAGAGTGTTTCAATGAACCAGCAAGATTAACTGCTAATTCAAATCAATGAACAGTAAATACCCATGACATAAAGGGACAGTCCTCAGCTAACCAAAGCAATGAAAAAAGTTTGAGGTCTGTGAATTTTTTTTAAATGTTTTTGAAAGAAGTCTTTTGTTATCACCAAGGCTGCATTTATTTGATTAAAAATACAGTAAAAAAAAATACAGTCATATTGTGAAATAAACGGTGTATATTGTATACTGTGTACAGAAATCATTCTAATAAGCTGATTTGCTGCTCTGACTTTTCTTATACCAATGTTGAAAAAGGTTGCGCTGCTTAATATTTTTATGGAATTGAATTCAAAAGTGCAACATTTATTTAAAATAGATTTTTTGTAACAATGTAAATGTCTTTATTGTAACTTTTGATCAATTTAATACATCCTTGCAGAAATCTTTTGACCGGTAGTGTACAAACACACAAATAGCCTAGATAAAATGTACGATTATCAAGACATTTGACATTTAAACAGACATAAACAGACATTTTAGTTTAAAATGAAACACATGTGGTTATTCTATTAAAATAATTGAACCAAATAAGCAACTAAAATGAGTGAGATGAATTCTGACACTGGAAACACATCTCACCAGTCTGAATAAGTCCTAGAGTTACAAGCTCAAAAGAAAAGTCACACACACTCTTAAAAACACCATAATCACTTTAAATGAGCCCTCCCTGTTTTCCATTTGGGACTGATCACAACCCCAGCTGCTGCTGCCTCGCTTTGTCAAGCTTCACAGAAACCAGAGACAGAAACTGGCTGTAAATAACAAAAGTACTATTGTCTTTCAATGGAGCAACAGAGCTGTCTACAGCCAGACGCATAATGGGGAGAAATTTAGAGAGACGAAGATAAAGAACTGTGAGGTTTGTGAAGAAGATGGGAACGTTGTGGTTGCGTATTTTCGCTTGCTGCACAAATTTTTTGCATTACAAACATGCAATTATTTCAACCCAACTTGGTAAATAAAGCATGTAACATTTGGAGTTATGAACCTACATCAGCCAAAACTGCCAGATTTCCCTTCATCCAAATGGCTCTATTCTTGGAGAAGTGGTCAATGTGAGCGTGCTTTACTGTCGTCATTCAGTTTTAAACTATTATGCAATTACAATGAAACACTCCATTTCATCTCCCTTCTCTTTATTTGACTGAGTGTGTGGTCAGTAAACTGGTATAATAAATTGGTGTATAAATACATCTAGACCAGTTAAGTCTAGACTAAAAGCAAAAATATGTGCTCTAAATTAATTGCTAATGCAGTGTAACTGTCTGACCACTTGAACCACTTTCACCTCCAAATATTAAAGAGTTTAAACCATTAGCCATAAAGGGGATTATATTTTCTGTCCTTTCCATTTAGTCATCTCATGGGATCATCTATGAACAGCAACATTCTGGATTAAAGTCTGAAATATAATCCTGTCTGAAAACTCAACATGAACAAAGTGCCTTCATAACCACAAAAACAGACATCTGCGAACTAGACAGAATTTGCTAAAAAAAAAAAAAACTATACTTTTTTAATTGCTCAAATTTAATCATTGTAACTTGTCCAAAAGCCCACTAGAGGATGAACATGCAACTTGATTAAAGACTGGTGGTAAGTTTTTTAATGCTATTTAAGTTGATGTCCTTAGCTCAGAAACTTCACTGAATGATGTGAATGTAATCTATATTAGGGGTAAAATATTTCCAAATGGGTTTATTAGGTGGAGTCTTTTGCCACATGGCTTTAAACCTCTACCCGTTCCTGGGTGGCACTGTGACCCTTGATTATGTTCAATCAGGTTTAATGGTCTTGAACAGCACCAAGCGTATAAGAAAATTACAGTGGAGCAGTTCGTGAAAAATGAGTGCAGCTGTGTGTCCAAGCTAAGAAAAGAGATTTGTGTTTAAACAACATTTACTTAAAGAAACATCTTTACCTTATAGCCATTTACCAGAATAAAATGTTTACACAAACACACAACTTATGAGAGAAACACTTTGTGCAACAGTCGGACAGCCCCTTTTTACCACAGTTCTACTGCAATTTGCTCTCAGGGGAAAAAAGCGTCACACTAGGTGTTTAAGCTCTTTGCGACAGTTTTTATTTATAGACCAGAGACTAATGGCCACGACAACACAGCCTATCATTTTTATTAGCGCAAAGAGGTCTGTCAGAAGCATATTACTCACCGCAGGGCTTTCTTAATGCAGAGTCAATAAGGAGAGGAGACAGAAGAGAAAGTGACTGACAGAGATAGAGAATAATGTCACAAGAAATCACACATTAGTCAGAAAGGTTGACAATGGCCAAAAACACTTTAAGGAAAGTGTTGAATTGATCAAATGTGATTAACTCAGTGATACTCAAATGTGCGTAATGATTTAGTCCATGCTAATAGGGAATAGATGACAGCATTTAGAAAGATTATAGGATCTGTCCATGTCCATATGTCCATCAGGGTAGTTTGGAATGTTCAGAAACAGGAAATTAGGGAACATTTTCATCAGAGAGGCCAATGAAAAATGACCTTTCCAATTTCCTGTGACACCCTTCCACTTCCTGCTCACTCTGTGTGTCTGACAAGCAAGCAGGCTGAAAAGAGGGAGGAAAAAGGACTGTCTTCAGGTGCTAAATGAATCTAATCGGCTGGAAACAGATTTTAACCCCTCACAGTGTGCTATTGTCTGCGGAGCGAGCCGCGTGGAGCTCAGTGGAAACTGATACGCAGAGGTCCAGCTCCGTGGAGACCATAAAGATGAGATAAACAGTGTAATTGGTTCACCACACTCCCTCAGATCAGCACAGCAATATGGGCGCATATAGCACAACAGATTCTTGCCAAGACATACATCATGTCCAATAAATGCCACTGGCGAACACAGGGAAATTAGGATTAGTTTACAATCTTGACAACACAATAAATCAGTTGGCTGATTGATTCAATCAAACAAAGGATTTTTTTGTTTTTTTGTTATGTGGCATCATTTTGCAGAAACAACCAGAATAAAAGTTTGCAATATATTTTGGCCTCAGATTCTCAGTTCCTGATCCATCTGAAGTGACCTAGCCTCTTCAGTCACAGCTGAGTGCCGCTGCAGCAGGGCTACTTCAAATAACAGATTTCATAGTTCAGAACATTAGAGCAGAGATCATATTAAAAATTACAATCATGTATCTCTGGAGAGGTTTCATATCAGCTTGTTAAGGGAGTGGAGTCCCTCCTCAATACTCTATGTTTTATGGACTCATATTCTAAAATAGTGCACATCTACAGCCATTAAAGTGAAGGGCCCAGAGCTGCCCCTCAGTATAGCAGATTAAATGCTGAGTCTGACTCTCAAGCTGCACAATGTATTAAAGAGCAGTCATTTGCATTATTATACTCTTTTATGCTTACCTTTATGTAAATATCATTTTATCATTATTTTTATCATCTGCTCTCACTGAACCCTAACCTGTCAGCATCAGAAGGAATCTTTTTTTCACCTATCCATTAAATTACCCCAACACAGAAAATAATGGAATACAAAAATATAAATAAAATGCAATAGAATAGAATAGAATAGGAGTTGGGAACCAAGAACAGATTGCTTATTCAGAATTGGCTAAGAAGAGAGAGAGAGAGAGAGAGAGAGAGAGAGAGAGAGAGAGAGAGAGAGAGAGAGAGAGAGAGAGAGAGAGAGAGGTAGAGAGGTGGAGGTGTGGGGGGGGGGGGGGGGGGGGGGGGGTAGAGGACAGGAGAAAAAAAGGGAATTGAATTGAATGTTTTGTTCCATTAACGATTCTTCCACCAATGCAGCAGCATGTAACACTGTACTAAAATAATCTGTCAGTTTTTCCTACAGTACTATTCAGTAGACATTATAACACAGATACTGAATCGTATAAAGCTTAGAATACAGTGCAATCAGTGTATTAAAATCCTGAACGAACAACTTAACAGACAATAAAGTCATCAAGAAGTCAGTGTGAACACACTTTTTCCAATTCACCCTACTAAAAATATCAGCAGAATTATTAATGGAACCACTATGGAACTGGAAACATTAAATTCCTTATGAATTCCTTATGACAAAACACAGAGCAAAGCAAAACTACATCAGAATAATGTAAGGAAAACAGAATACAAAGTCTAACCAGGTATGAGAAATTGTGGGAACTGTAATTCATTGCTCTGCTGATGACACACACACACACACACACACACACACACACTCCGAGCACAGACTGCAGGCGAGCTGAATGTGTGCCAGTGAATGTTCAGGCAGACATTATCTGAATGTATAATTGACAAGAAGGTGAGGAACGCTGGTAGGTGTGTGTAGATTGGGTGGTATGAGTGTGAGTGTGTATGTGTGTGAGGCTGGCACATGGGGTGGAGGAGGGCAGGTTGTCTTGAACAGGAACACACGAGAGAGGAATGGCTAAGCAGTCACTAATTATTTCTAAATCAATATTATGACAGCAGGAGCAGAGAAGTGCACGGTCAAATCCCAGTCTGTCAGATTTCAGTCCGGCTCAGTCCTTTGTGCATCTGTAAACTGTGCTTTCCCTCGCTCACTCTTTTCTTTCTCTCTAGTGTGATTGATTACAGGGATTTTCCTTGTGTGCAGGGCTGTTTGGAGATGCTGGAGAGGAAACAGTTATTGATCAGACATCTTAATGTGTGCACCTTTGTGTCGTGATCATTGCAGATCCCCCTTTTAAATACAAGCTAGGCTTAGCTTTTTTACACACAATGCGGGTTTATTTTATCAATAATACATCCCTAAATCCCACTCATACTTACAAAGGAGTTACATTAACACTGAAAATCCTCACTAGAAGATGTTCTGACAAACCTGCATCAAAGTGTCGGGTCAATAGAAAACAGACAGAAGATCTATGGGGGAAAGTCCAATCTCATATAGGCCAATTATGTCTTATAACTCATTTCTTCAGGTCTGGCTCTATCTGTATTGTCTTCTCACATCAGGGGCTATCCTAAATCCTGAGACCTGCTGATCAGACCAGATGTGATGATAACAGACCACATCTCTCCATTTAGCGCAAATCTGCCTGTAGGCAACCAACTAATGTGCCATACAGTAACCCATGCACATAAAAGTACACTTTTATCTACTGTATATATATTTCATTTTTATATATGTATACTAGCCTGGGTTTCCCCATGCTGCCTTGCACGCAGTGCGATTTTCTTCACGCTGCTAGGCAGCCTGGACACCATGGACCAGATTTTCCCCTCAAAAAGGGAACCAATCACAGAACGGGGAGGGAGCAGCAAGACGATGACGACGTCTATGTGACACACCGAAGCAGTTTGTTTATATCTATGGATCCAACATGGCATCAGACGCGAAGTTCCCTTTCGATGCAGCCTTAGATGGTGTTCTAAGTAGTTTAGAACGCAAGTTTATTTAGTCGTCTTCCTCGTCGAATTTCTGCCGCTCTACATACGTCATCTGGTATAATTGAAACGATTGGCTATGAGCTACGTGCAGACGCATTTGATAGACATTCGTAGCGCCCAATAAACGGCTCTGGGCATTCGTAAACCACGCCTCAAATACGAGAAAATGAACATGTGGTTCCCAGACCACGTCTCAATGAGAAGAGGTCTGACGTTAGCCATACATTCTCTGCATAACAATGAGATTTGCGAACGATTCAAAAAGTACCTTGAGTGCTTACATGTTTAAAAACTCCTAAAATAAATTCTGTTTACTAAATAGATCTCTGTATATTCACATGCTCGCATACAGAGAGAACATCATCACACTGTATTTTTATTAGAAGGTCAAAGTCTTCTGCAAATGGTCTTTTTCTTAAATGGAATGACTCTGTAGTTTGAAGGGGTTGGTTTGAGAAGGAATAATTGGACCTCAAGGCTCACAATAGGCATCCTCATTGAGATTCTTCCTTCCTTGTTCTTTTCCTTGCTCTTTTTTCCTTGCATCTAGAGCTTTTACCCTATATGCAGACTTGTGAATTGGTAGAAAAAGGATATCCAAGGTTGTTTCCGTGGAAAAAGCAAAGCGGGGGTGAAAGCTCTTTGTTGCACTGTGTGACAGGGACCACTTAACCTTCAGACCTTGACGAACAACACACACTAAACTCAGACAGAAAGATGACATACTGTATGCAAATTAACAGTCACTGAACAGACCCTCATAAACACTTGGGGTCGTTTCAATGATTGCTGATTTACAAATCTGACAAAAGGAGAAAACAAACCTGGATTTAAACATTGCAAAAAGCATATAGACATCTTAAGACAAATGCA
The DNA here is from genome assembly GCF_949319135.1 of Squalius cephalus. Taxonomy (NCBI): domain Eukaryota; kingdom Metazoa; phylum Chordata; class Actinopteri; order Cypriniformes; family Leuciscidae; genus Squalius; species Squalius cephalus. Next base: position 4,948,718 of record NC_137133.1, on the reverse strand, counting down.
GAATGCATACAGGCAGCTGTCTTTTAAGGCAGCATTCTAGTCGGCACTGACATTCATAGGTAACCAATTTGAAATGCTTTACATGGGCAGCAACTCCACGACACACCAATAGAGATTCAGCGAGTGACTCAACATGACATGCAACTGATTTTTGTAAAGTTTAACATAAGCATGTTGCTGAAAGTTGGAATTAAGTTTGATATCCTCCAACTTGATGGAATCATAGTATGAAGCTAAAAAATCGGAGTCTGTGTCCATTACACTACATGATTTTCTGTGAAATCTGTCAACTCTGACTACCTAAAATCTGTAGACTGGAAGTTGTGTGCAGTGCATTCCATTCTTAAGCTAAATGGTGTGATGCTCTAATAAGCGAATAAAATTCACAACAAATACTAAGCACAACGATCAATTTCTATTTACATGCCTGATTTGTTTCAGTACTGAATGAAATGCATGTTTTTATAATCGACAGCTACTATCGATCATTTACACTATCTCTTTGTAATGCAGATAACAGCATCAAAAATGCTGTGTAAATGGTTTGACCCAAATGTCAAAGACTTATCTACCACTTTATCAAGTTTAATATGAAGGGAAACTGATATGAAGACATTTATGCATTTGATCCCAAGATGTTTCCATACACTAATAAATCCCTCAATAACTGACTTTATTTTTCTTTATTCTTCTCCTTTCACCAGTTCACACAGATCATCTCTGCCCATCTCTTCATCACTCTCAGCCTTCAGTCTCTTCTACCGCCTTTGCTTTCCTCCCCTCTCTCTCGTTCTCTCTCACCTTCCACCACTTAGCGACCGAGAGCCAAACTCAACATCTCCACCTGAGCCCAAGGTCACAGTCTTGCTGAGGAAATAAACACCCATCCTCTGCCTCTTCTGCTCATGCTGTTGCCCTAGCATTATCTCACCTAAAAGAGCATTAATAACCTGAAAGAGGGAATATTCTAGCAAGGTCACTACAGTCCAATGAGACAAATCTCATAATGACAGGTTTCACTGACAAAGACTACAACAGAAATAAAACGCACACACAAAAAAACTGCACATTAATATTCAATACTGGCGCTGTCTTTATTCAGTCACATACAAATCTGGTTTAAAACTTGTGCCTGTTTAGTGACAAAATTAATGAAAGAAGGAAATAATAAAATAGATTTGAACAGCAGTTGAGGCTTCTGTTAGATGAAAGGCTCATTAATACAAGCAGGCCTTTTTACTTCCTCCCTGATTAAAAGATGCTTCCTTTTGCTCTGGGTGATATCATATCAAACCGTCCAAAATGTCTTAATGAGTCCATAATGCTACTGGAGCTTTATGGGTGCTTAAATAAAAAATATGTTTGAGAATTTGACACGTCCTGCATTGTAAAATGCTATACTACATCTAAAACTACTTTAAACTATGTTTTAAACTTTAAATGCAGCTTATATTAATAGAAAAGGATTAATATTTTAAACATTTAAAAATAATAATGTCACATTGCAGGACAATGTAAAATGAACTTTCAGAAGGCAGAAATAAAACACCTAAAATAAACAAATAATTAGTCCTAAACGCTGCTCATTTCAGTCATTCATATACCTTGAATTAATACCTTCATTATCACAGGCAACATATGGTTGTCATGACTTTCCTTCGTGTCATGAAAACAGAAATCTGTATGTGTCAGTCTGGATTGAGAAATAATTGAACTCCGCAACACAGGAATTTTCACTTCCCCTTTCAAACTGGCTCTGATCAATATAGAAGCATTCATCCATTAAAAACTGGAGGCAACTAAACCAAAAACATGAAGTGAATGCACATCTGCGTGGTCGCTACTTCTAATGCCAGTATGTCAGCTGTAGCAGAACTGAATACAGTAAAGGCTTTCAAAAGACCTGCAGTAAGCAGCGCTGAAGGCTTTTTAGTGTTCTAATCAAGTGAAATGCTTCTGGTGGATGCTGACTGAGAGAAACTGATTGCAGACAGGCTGAAATTCTGGGGAACAACTGCAAGGTCTAGAGGACAAAAATCCACAGAGAAATCTTAGTGTACCATCTGATTTCATGAGCTTTATGATTTTTTATTGTGAAATGATTTGCTTTTTTCTTTCAGAATACACTTGATATCAGAGTTATAGTTATTAGTATATATATAACTTGACAGCCCAATAAAATACACATAAAACATAAGATAACTAATGCTCAAATTCAATAGATCACATGAAGATGAACACTGCAGACTAACATATAAAACCAGAGATGCTCAGTAACTCAATTACTCAACAGAACAAAATCTGATTAGTCTAAGAGCACCAGGGACACACACGCTGTAAACTTATATGGATACACACATACAACAACAACAACAACAACAACATCCCTTGTGTATCATAAGTTCTAAACCTTCACATGTAAATCAGATCATCCTTTTGCTTACATAGAAAACTGTAAACAAAGGCAACATGAGCCAGAGAAAACAGCTGCTGAACCCACCAGGAGAATAATGAAACGTCTGGCAAATTCTCACAGCAGTGTCTACGGTAAATACGACTCTTCTTAGCCTAATGAAGATAAATCCTGTGGGTCTTTGGCCTTAAATCACAGACATTAATTAGAACTAGCATTTAACCAGAATGGCGCCTAAATGCGAGGTTTGGACCAACATGGACTCTCATCTCGGTACACTAATAGCCATCATTGTAATTGGCTAAATGCTTATAAAATATTCAAATACCTGTGTGGAGAAGCCGTGTCTGCATATACAGTATGTGTGTGTTTTCATGCGAGCTTAATTTATTCAACCTCCTCATCGCCATGAGCAACAGCCTCTGAGCACTGAAAATCCAATCAGGAAGGAGGAAAAAACACAGCAAGTGGCATTCAATAGCGGGCCTAATGAGTCTGGTATTTAGCCACAGATGTACACACACTCACATATACACAACACTGATTGGGGGAAATAGGTTTGATATTTAGCTCTATATATAACCAAATTAATATTACACTGTTAGTGTGTGTTAGTGTGTGTGTGTGTGTGTGTGTGTGTGTGTGTGTGTGTGTGTGTGTGTGTGTGTGTGTGTGTGTGTGTGTGTGTGTGTGTGTGTGGTATTTTCGTGATCAATCACTGTAGTGCACGATCACGGCAGGAATGTTCATTTTAAATGCTGCCTTAATTATGGTGGTTTTGTTTGTTTGTGTGTGTGTGTGTGTGTGTGTGTGTGTATTATGTGTGTGCGCGTTCTGGGGAGAAGCTGGTGTGCATATCAATGCTTCCACGGCATATGGCTGAATGTCTCAGGTGCAGTCAGGATACCAGGGGTTTAAAAAGACAGGTTGATTCATTAGAAGAAAGACAACAGATTAAAGAGAGACAGAGACAGACAGGATGACAGAAGAAGGGAAGCTTGTAGAACCTGACATCATGAGTAGTTATTAGTATTTGTCAATGAAATAATACAAACAAGGTTTGAAATACCTGTCGTGGCATGAGAATAATGAAAAACATGAACTATACAAGCAGGTGATGTCAATTACAATTAAATGATTAATTTGCTGGATGCAGTGTGAGGAAGTTCAAACATTAAATTAGTCAGCTGTCCAGAACACACACACCAGTGTAAAAGTCAATGACAATGATTTTTTTTCAAGTATTTCATTGTCATATTTCAATGTTATTTATTTTAATTCATTTATGATGACAATGATCTCTGAATGATCATGGGACACTGACTAAAGACTGGAGTAATGGCTGCCTAAAATGTTCTATTTTCATATGTATTTTAAATTGTAATATTATTTTTCAATATTACATGTTTACTACATTTTTGAACAAATAAATGCAGACTTGGTGTACATAAGAGACATCTTTCAAAGACATTAAGATGATCTCCTGCAGTACTGCCACACAATCCCTAGGGGTCACAGACATAGACACTGTCATTGACTTTCACAATATTGCAAATTGTGATGTGAAGAACAATGACTATTCCCAGCTAAGACAAAAGACAGCACAACACAAACTGTCACAAAAGATTCAGCTTTCCTTACCTGTCAATTATCCACATGACCATGTGCAAGAGAGGAGAGTGACAGAATGAGACAAAAAAGAGTGATATTAAAACAGATGTTCTAACAATGAAACACTGTCAGAAATCACATCACGTCAAAAAAAAATTCTGCAACAGAATACTTGAAAGTAACTAGCTTGCCAGTCTCTTTCTAAACAATAACCATGATCTACTATGTGCATTTGCTGCCAAGATTAGTTCAGTGTGAAGAGCTCTAGCAAATCTGTTCTGTAAAATTCATAAGAAATGTTCCCTACTTCCCACAATAGCGTTCTGCTTTTGCCCGTCTTGAGATGCTCTTTACGTAAACATTTGATTTTGCACAGAGACAACAAGCTCGTCTCAAAATCTGAATGATCTGCCTCTCACAAACTCGCATACTCAGATTGTTACTAGTGCTGTTGTCGCTCTAATGGTCTGGGATCTGAATTCCACTTCACACACAAAAATGGTTGACTTCTTTTAAAGGGCATCTGTGAGATGGCAGTATTGATTATAGTATGACTTTAAAGAGGAAAAAAATTGCATGTGTTTTAAGTCTTGCTGTGTATCTAATGGCTGTCTTGACAATCTTGTCCTCAAATTATAGCCCACTTGAGGCTTTACGCCATTTAGGCACTAGCCCTCCTTGAATTTGATCTTTTCAAGTTCATTTGGTTCACAAAACCGGTCTAAATGATTTATGAAAAAAACGAATCCAGTTATCAACTTACTCAGTGCATCGGATAACATAAAATTAATAATCAATTATTCCAAGTGGGGCTTTTAACATGGTGTCTTTATTGATAATCACAACATTATCACTACAGTTATCATATAGCACTAATAAAATACTTGAGTGTCAGGAGGAAAACAAGGATAGGTGAAGAAGGTCATGCAGAGTCCTACATTACTGTGCTATTGCATAATACAAAACACATTCTAATACACACCAGACCAAATTCTAAAGCTTTTAGAATTAGAGTCTAAATACAGCAACAGAAGTGCTAAAACAACACATTAGGAAGGTGTTTGCTTTCACACTGTAACATTTGGTGCACTTAGATGCCAGATCAGCAAGCATCTGCATCTAACAAGCATCAGTTTGCAGAGCAGCACTGCGTATCAAAACCAAATCAAAACTTAAAGGTGCAGTATGTGATTTCTCAAAATCGTTGTTGAACAATGTTGATATATGAAATCAACCAAAACAAACACACACAGTGCAATGCAAGTGTGTCTCTTTCATCATAGCAGAAGCGAAGCAAAATAATGCTTCGCAAAAAAATAATGCGAAGACGACGAACAAATGACAAGGAAGCCATATGTACAAGCAAGAGTTCTTTGTTAGTCGCCAGCAGCACAGCAGCTCCAGGCATGACACTCAAAACCAATGTTACTCGCATATGTAGCAGAAACAACGCAACCTCATCATCCGTTTTCAGGCCTTCCCCTTTAGGTCTCTCCAGCGCTGGAAAGCTTTTCTAATATTAACACAGGTCCTAAAGCTCTCGTCTGATCATATCCCTTTCTCTTTCCAGTGATTTTCAACTTTTCTCTTTTGTAATGTCTCTCAGCCATCTCTCTTTTTAAAGTCTTTCTAAACTCTCTCCTCTCCCATCATGAGTGGACACGCCCCCTACTACTGATTGGCTATTAGTTTGTTATGGTGCTCGGTCCGCTCCACTTTCAACAGCGTTTTTCAAAAATCGCTTATTGCACCTTTAACAGCTTGGAGTTTAAAGGTTTCATAGGCCACACTGACAGACAAAGCAACCGACTGACAGAGAAAGTATGTCAGTGGCATAGTTTAAATATCTATGTCACTCTTTAAATGTCACTCTCACAAACAGCCCAGATATATGCCAAGGAAGATACTCTAGCCCAAGAGCATCTCTTGAGAAAAAATGAAACAAAATCTCCTCTCCAAACAATACCAACCAATCATTTAATCAATGATCAAATTTATAACGAGTGTCTGTGTGAGGTAATCGGAGCTGCTAATACAAGATATTGAAGCTCCGCCCTCTGTCCCGGGAGCAGCAGCTCATTTGCATTTAAAGGGACACACACGAAACAACGTGTTTTTACTGACCCTCAAAAATGGACAATATTAACATGCTGTAAAAATGTATCTGTGGAGTATTTTGAGCTAAAACTTCACATAAATACTCTGGGGACAACAGAGACTTATTTTACATATTGTAAAAAGGGGCATTATACCACCCCTATAACAAATTCAGAGCATGCCAGTTGTAAGGACCCTTCAGTTTAATGGTTGATGCATTATAGCATCACAGACAGCACTCAACCCCCAAATACTGACCTCTCACTGGGTCTGGAAAGATAGTCTGTGACCAATGGCCATCTGACAAATAAAGAGAAAAGTTACACACGTTCATTCAAATCTCACTTCTATTAGCTCTATTTATGCTTACCTTCACACATCTCTAATGTCATGTGTGCTTATTATTATGCAAATGAGCAGCATGAATTAGCGCCCTGGTCGTCTGAGTGAAGCTTAATCTCTAATTCATTAATACACATTACTAATTAGGCACCGGTGTGGTTTTATAACTCACAAAAATGACTGAGACACCCACTTCTTATCTAATCAAATCAATTAAAGCAAGAACCGATAACAGAGGAAATCCGGTTACTCTGGAAGCATATCGCTCAACTGCAACATTTGCATGATTTGCATTTGTTTGTTGTTCCCAAGATAATATAGTTTAGAAAAACATTGCAAAATTTAGACTGATGTAAAACTGATATCATTTGTCCATACAATGATAGCCAGTGGGGTCCATTGTTGTTTCGGACCCCATTTATTTTCTTTACGGACAATACATTTTTCAAAGTATATTCTTTACAATAGCAAAGATTTACAAAAACACTAAACTAGTTCAAGTATTAAAAATAAAGTGTTATTTCTCTCTTTCTAAAGATGGTATGACATCACTGTATTGTTTTGTCTCTAGAACAGTGACATGGCTGAGTACTGAAACCACTGAACTTTAATAGTGTTGTGTCAGAGAGACTCCAGTGTCTCAGGGGCCACAGACCCACCTCTGTACAACACTTTCAATAACAAACAGCACCAGAGTACAGTAATTACACTTTGACTCTTTCTCTCTCTCACTCACTTCCCTTTTTGAGAGAGAAGGGGAGAGAGGGAGAACTGTCTGTGAACAATCCTTTTACTCTCTTCCCTCTGATTTCTAAATGTTAACTTGTGTTAAGTCAAGCATGCTCAGCAGTCAGCAGCCCAGAAAACACTGGAATCACACATAAAATAATCCACATCTGGCATATATATATATATATATGAAGAGTTCAGATGCAAAAGCCTCTAAGTGCCATCTGAAAATATCCTAGAATGATCATTTTTATCAAGCTCGTATATTTAAGTTCAGTAATTTCACTTAAATGTCAATGAAAATGAACTATTCATTGTCATTTAAGTGAAATTACTGAACTTAAATATACAAGCTTAATATAAATGATCATTCTAGACGAAAATTTCAGATGGCATTTAGAGGCTTTTGCATCTGAACTCTTCATATACATATATATATATATATATGGCTAATTCAGCATCTGTCTATAGCAGTGGTTCTAAAACTTATTTTACTCCAAGGCACCCATCCTCTACAAATCAATACTGCAAGCCAATATATATATATATATATATATATATATATATATATATATATATATATATATATATATATATATATATATATATATATATATATATATATATATTCTAGTGGTATTACTTTTTTTAAACAAAATATATTCAAGATAGATTTAAACATTCAAAAACATTCTCTTTTTTTTTGCACACATAGCCTACTTTGTAAAAATGTCACTGCAGACATTCTTTACAACTTAAAAGTAGGCTACTTACTTACTCTGCTCAGTTATACAGTAACTTAAACAAATAAACAGAAGTCAACCTGCCATACTAAACAAGACCACAGGAAGATGCCCACAGACTGCATATAGCTACTATACGGATCCATTTAGAATTATTAAACACACCAAAATACAACTGAAAAATAAAAACATTATGAATGAGTGGAAACTCAGCGATCTGAAGGTGGGTCAATGTCATGAGTGAACTGTGTTTAGTCAGGGTTCTCAAGTTTTATCAAAAGCTTGGAGTGAGATCACATGCGGTTAGGGGAGGAGCCCTAATGGAGCCCCGCCCCCGCCCCCCAATTTTACCCATTGTTCATAATGTACCAGCACAAATTGAAATTATAACAATTGGTAAATCTGATAAATGTTAGAGCAATTCATCACATCAAATATACTCTTTAGTGTTATATTTCAAAATTAGAAATATACAAAAATTACAAAAATATAACAAATTGCTCCAAACAGTTTAGAAAAACAAATCTCTTTGCATTTTGAATGTGTCTAGTCGAAATGGTAATGATTTATTGTGTGGTGGGACATTGTGAACAAATGACATATCAGAGTATTAAGGTGTGTGTGTGTGTGTGTGTGTGTGTGTGTGTGTGTGTGTGTGTGTGTTTGTACACAAGAGTACACACTCCAGCTTATGAAATGTGTTTTGTGTTGTAAGTGTTTGTTGCACATTTTGATGCCTTGATAACAGGGGTAGGGGGCTCCCACTTGAAGCACTGTGGCTCGATGCCAGACATCTAAATTAAAATATTACCCAGAGCACTCTGCTTTAATACATGTAGCCTTAATGTAACTAGAAAGACTATTAATACAGTATAATATATAAAATTATATAATATTTAAAATAAAATGAAGAAATACATCTTCATTCCTTCCCATACCCACTAACATTTCCCTTAGTTTCAGATAACGTAAGCTAGCCAAACTGAGCCAAAGCTTCTGGCCTGGTTGCAAAGTAGTTGTAGAGTTTTTGACTGCATCAATAATAATGCATACGATGGGCTATATATTAAATGTTCAAGCCTAAAAATGTTAGACAAGCTTTCATCCAACTTACCTTCTCCATCACGACGTGTGTTCGCGCAATGTTGTTGGTTACCTAGTAGGGAATGTTCCGGCAACTTTCGTGTGTTCGCGCATCTATGTTGCCTAGTAAGGAACGCAATCTGGCCGAGATATGTGCTGGCGGCAGGAGACTTAACTTTGTGTGCCTGCGTATACAACGTTATATATAAAGCTTGCAGGACAACTTGGTTGGCATTGCCTTTTCAGCGTGAGAAATACACGGTGTGGCGTGTGAGCGTGTGAACTGGTTGAATTGCGTTTGTCTCACGGCCAATGCGTGAGACTTGAGAACCCTGGTTTAGTGAACAGTTCCTCTATCAGAACAAGCAACCGTGTCTGTGTTCAAAGCGTCTGATGCCCATGTGTACATAAACATTACTGATCCTCACAAACTTTCTTTGGCGAGCATCCATTATAAAACAACCACAGTACATTATTTTTGTCAACAATGCGAATATATTGAGCAGTGTTCATGCAGAAATACGATGTTATAGTGATCAGAGAGCACTGTTTGTATGCGTATCAATAATAACAGACTCGCGCATGCCTAATGTACAACTCCTGTATGTCACTGTAATAGTCTTTACCTTTATTACAATCGTTGTCCATCAAAACTTTATAAGCAACACTGGTTTTCTTTATCCGACTGAGAGATGTAGTTTGCATATCCTATGTTCATGAAGCGGTTGGGTGTTTTGAGCCACCGCTCAGTCTGTATTTCACACAGTGAGATGAGAAACGGCTTGGGCTGCTCCGAAACAATCACAGAATTCGTACAAGAGAGGTGGTTTACAATTTAACGTATTAATAATGAATTAATGAATTATATTCATATATTTAAAATAATTTTTTGTTATCTTGCGGACCCCCTGGAGGAGCACTGAGGACTCACCGGTTGAGTACCACTGGTCTATAGGATTCCAGAAAGATTCACACATGGCTGGCATCTTTATGAGACTCATTTTCCACACTCCTGCATCTGGAGAACGACATACCCTTTATAATGATCAAAGCTAAATGAACATGAGGGTGATTACTGCAGCCTGTTAGATGCCTGAATAGAGAGATTGTAAAGAAAATTGCAGGTGACTGATGTGGCAACCCTGTTCAAAGGTAACTGAGATGAGCTCCTTGTAACGGCTAAGGTGGTTCTGGCTGGAGAGGAAACTGATGCTGATTAGATTGTCAAATGACACTCTAAGGCATAATAAAACTGGCTAGCAGTTCCCAGGATACTTTGCATGAGACAGAATGGAAAATTAAATGTTTAAATTAAATGTCATTTTATGTACCGTCCCACATCTGAATTTTTTGCACATGCTGTCGACGTTGTTTTGGTGCCTGATTCACATAATTCATCAAAGTAATTATGCAAATCCGGTAATGCCACAAACCAATAGCTGCTGTTATGAATAGAAAATGCAAACCTCTATTTTAAACAAATGTCTTTACAGCCAGCTTTCTGCAAGCAGTAATAATGCAACATTAATTGCATAAGACAAATAGTATTGAACATTTAAAATAAGACTCGTTCTATGAGTGTGTTTGCACTGAAAAGAATGAAAATGACTAAATTCTAAAGGTACAGCACTATTTCTGTGAATTTAGCATGTGGTTCAACTGGATTATGGGTGTTTAGTGAAGACAACAGATGTTTTTGCAGAAAAAAAAAAAACACACAGAAAAGTGCTGCAACAGTGAATTTGCCACCAAGGTCTCTCACTGCGCAACCCTGCTGAGAAAAGAGCACAAAATAGAGTGATTGATGGCTTGTGAAAAAGCAAGAAACTTGTTTCTGGCCTCCATTAGAGAGAAGTCACATCAGAGAATTGTGGGTAATGTAGCACACAGTAGGCAAGTCATGGAGAAGGACAGAGAAATGATAATGAGATTTTAATCTACAGCTGTCAAAATGTAAAAAGACTGTGGCCAGGGTTCTTCATGCTTGTATACAGAATGTTTCCATTAAATTAGTCGACTTTTGCGGTGTGGTACACACTCTCATTTCAACAATTAAAGAGAAGCTGTGTAAACATCGCTCAACAATAAACCGCTAATTAAAACAGAGATAGAGGCAGACTCAAGAAAAAAAACAAATAAAAAGGGTCTCTCTAAACAATCCATTAAGCATGATAGTGCTGTTTTATCAGTGCCTCAATGGAGAGATTTCCTGGCACAAAATCACCAGCATCATTAATTCCTGTCAGTAAATCAGTTAACCTGGATGACCAGACAGTGTGTCCCTTTATGACACTTTCTAGTCGAGAGAAAGAGCACTTTCTTATCAGGCACAGATCTCACTTTCCTTTGACCCCAAGCTAGTCTAGGGACATTCCTGCTGTTAGTGTACACTAAAAGTCATTTTATATGACAAGAGTGTGCCAAAGACGGCTTACTAAAAAGGTAAGTGCAAAGTAAATCTTGTGCAAAGTAAAATATAAATTGTCTCTATATATAGGCCTACTTTTTGGTCAAAAATCTCCGTAATCTGTCGGCGCCAATAGCCTAGTGGGCAGCGTGCCAACACATAGCGGCGTTGTGCCACGGGCGACCCGAGTTCGAGTCCCGGCCTTTCCCAATTACGGCTTGTGGACCTTTCCTGATTACTTTCCCCTCTCTTTCCAACCTCGCTTCTGGTCCACTCTACACTATCCTGTCACAATAAAGGCAAAAAAATATATATATATTTTTTATATATATATATATATATAAAATATATATATATTTTTTATATATATATATATATATATATATATATATATATATATATATATATATATATATATATATATATATATATATATATATAAATAATCTACAGTGAAATAATCTACAGTGAAATGCATAAGACAAACAACAATACTTTCAAAGTGCCTTGCCTTTGTGTATTAGATTCTTCCCTTTTCTTCAAAAAAAGACTGAGACACTGGATGAGTAAAGAGCAGGTTATTAAACAAAGAGAGTAATGACTGTCTCACAGTGCTGACCAGAGAATTCAGTACACACAAACACATGAGGAAACATGCCCTGAGCACACATGGACACATGGCTGATCACATACATGGCTTGACGACCCACTAGTAACTACCAAAACCTGACCACTACAAATCAGTGAACTTACTCATAATGGATCTTGCATGTTAAGAGAGGATGCAGTCGGGTGGAACGCTGTATTGACATCCAGGAACCAGGAATTGACATCAAATAAAATCAGTTTAACTGTCTATAAGGACACTACAATTTAGTTTAAGGAGTTTAAGGACTCAAATCCTCATTCATTTTTATTATATTTAAGAGCGATTAGGACAAAAAAACAATTTCCACAGAAAAAGGTCATAAAGGATTGGAACAACATGAGGGAAAATTACAAAATGCCAGATTTCTGCATTTTTCAGCACTGTACTGCAACAGTAAGCGGCAATGCAACTGGATCAACATTTCACCTGAGAGAATGAGATTGTTCTGCATCAGGGGATGAAAATGTACAAATACTTTCTGTACTAAACAGAGAGCCTAAAAGAGCCTTTGAAAGCAGCTCATATTCAACAGCTGCTGACTACCCTTTTTCCCCGTCAACAAAAACATGGCTCACACAACCTCATAGACACAACACACAAGGGCTATACACAATCCAGACACTACACAGAGACCTAGCATCAGCAGCATGGCTCACCAGACTTTCTGCTGAGAGAGACTATTCACTAACAAAGAGCTCAATATAGTCTCATACAATCAGCAATGTCCTGCCTACCCCCCGAAATTATGAATTTGTGGTGTTTTAATGAAAGAAGAGAGGGAATTTGTCTGTCTGAGATGTAGTCATATCCCATGTAAGCCTCTTTGTTAACTGCCCTCTTCACCTTTCTAAAATGTCCTCTCTGCTAATGAATTAGTATGGATTTACGGTAAACAGTCTCTGGGCCATATCTTACACCCGGCACAATGCAGCGGCAAGCGCAACGCAAGTGTTTTTTGCTAGTTTCAGTTCAATGGAGTTATCATTTTCACTTCCTGCGCCACGTTGTTTAAATAAATGCATTAGTGCCCATTTGTGCGCCCATGGGTGTGCTGGTCTGAAAACGAGGTGTGTTCTGGCACATTGCTATTTTGAGACAACAGAAATAGACTGCGCCATTGACCAACTGCAACCTGGTCTAAAGTCAATGGTGCAATATTTTTTTTTGTTATTTAAAGAGCGTGTTAGTAATGTGCGCCTATAGGCGGGTCCACAATGCGCGTACACTCTGCTTATTAAACGCACAGCAGCACACAAGCAAGCCAAATATTTAAAATAAAAGGATTACAATGTAAAATGTTATTATTGTGTACATAAAGATATGGTGGAATCCGGCTTGTCCCGTAGATGATCTGCTTGTGCACTTTTACCTTGCGCACGAGCAGATCCGTTTGCGCTCTGGAGACGCGTTCGGTCTTTCCACTATCAAATTCCGTCATGCAAATAGCGAATCTGCCATGGCGCGAGCGCAACTGGCATTTAAAGGGAATGGAAGATGAGACTCTGATTGGTTTAACGCACGTAAAACACACCTATTACTCATTATGAGAATAGGGACAACCCTTTTAGACCATGCGCCTGAGGCGCCGACCATTTTTCCCGTTGTTGAACTAGCAAAAGTGGATTCGGACACGGCCTAAGTGAACTTGCGCTGTGCGCTTTGACCATGCGTTTAGATCGTTAAAATAGGGCCCTCTTTCTGTATTTCAGCCTAAGGTTAATTTAATGCAACAGATTGGATATCAAATCAGGGTTTCAACACGGTAACCTAAATTAACAAGAGAAAGAGCGACTATGCATCTTCGAAATGTAACCTACATTTCATTGAATTCTGAATTGGAGCATATCTTGAATGAGGTCTAGCACAGGATAAGCTGATTTTATGCCTCCGTGAAATCCTAGTTATGGCTACACCATAATCCTTGAGTTAAAGCACATTTGTATGCCGTCGGCTTCAGGAGAGTCGTCGCTGCAAAGCAGATAAATTTGTGCATGCCATGTTACAACAAGGATTCAAAGTCAAAATAATAATGTAATATGCTGCCTATCTTCCGCAGAATATGCTCCATCTCATTCTGAATGCTCATTATAGGAGCTTATTTGAGAAATTGTAAATGGGAAAGGTTGTGCAGGCCACAGTATTGATTGTGTAAATGCATTTAATGTATGCAGCGCTGTAGACACAATTTCTGAGCAGGATTTATTTCCACTGATCTTTCTACACTCAATTCCCTAGAGAAGAGCAAATGTTATGTCTGTTCAATATGAAGTAGCATTTCTGAGAAAAATTGCATATGTGTGTGCATTTACCTGCCCTCCAGCAGCTAATGAGCTGCCAATTGCCTGAGCGTCAAACGGTAAAGACATATCAAAAGCTCTTCAATCCTGTCAGAGCCAGACACAAGCAATCAGTACGTAACCAATCAGTGTCAAAGCGCATCAAATTAGCATACCACATCAAACCTCATTTGCATAGTTCAGCCTGACCATACATAACACCTGACATTAGGACAGCATTATAATGCCAAAGGTTGTTGAACAGTTTAATATACCCCTTTCAATTCACGAATTGGAATTAGAACTGAATTATCCACATGCCAAGAAAAGGCTGACAAGAAGTCCCTGCAATTAGTGTACTGAACAACACTTTGGGTAAATAAAAGTTATAGTGAATAAAGACAATTTAATATATATCAGTATTTCACAGATATATTTCATGATGTAATTTAGCCTGTTGCTGTCAAGTTCTTTCTTTCAAACTAATTTTGTGAAAGACAACAAGAGTTTGAATTAAACAACAGCAGACCACTACAATAAATGTACTAATTGTTTAAACAATTAATTCAAATGAGCAAACTGTGATTCAATTATTGCCTCAGTGGGCCTTAAACAAGCAGTCACTGATGCGCTCCCTCAGTTTAAAATATCAGGAACAGAGGTTAGCAAGAGAAGATAGCCTGAAGTCAGTGCAGGTGTTGAAAAGCGGCAGGCAGCAGGTTAGAGTCCACCTGGCACACAGCCTGAATCTCAACAGCCAAAACACACAGTCACAACCACAGGAGAGAGAACTTTGGAAAAGACCCCATGCAATGTGTTTCACTTCCCCCACTGCTCCCTGAGAGTGAACAATAACTTCACCATCCATCCCTTTCTTCCTTCCACAATTCTCTCTCTCTCTCTCTCTCTCTCTCTCTCTCTCTCTCTCTCTCTCTCTCTCTCTCTCTCTCTCTCTCTCTCTCTCTCTCTCTCTCTCTCTCTCTCTCTCTCTCTCTCTCTCTCTCTCTCTCTCTCTCTCTCTCTCTCTCTCTCTCTCTCTCTCTCTCTCTAATGCTGCATGCCAGCAGTGTGGATGATAAAAAAAAACTACTGGAAATCAACCAACGGAGAAAGAAGGCTTTTAACATGTTACTGTCA
This sequence comes from Squalius cephalus, assembly GCF_949319135.1. Taxonomy (NCBI): domain Eukaryota; kingdom Metazoa; phylum Chordata; class Actinopteri; order Cypriniformes; family Leuciscidae; genus Squalius; species Squalius cephalus. The sequence goes on along the minus strand of NC_137133.1, from coordinate 4,933,231 downwards.
TAATGTTTCATAATGAAAAAGGTTTTTGCAAAATGTAGATAAATGAAATGAAGTATGGGAAATTAATACATATACCCAAATCACTTCCTCGTCACAGCCTCGTCAACATTTGAAGTGGATCAAAACCTTTCATCAAAGTTATATATGAATTTTGCTCAATACCCGTTCTTGTGCAACTTTGATGAACTTTTTGATCCACTTCAAATGTTGACTACTGTACTATATATACTTTTTGTAAATGTACTATTTTATTGATGTATTAATTTATTTTTATTTTTTTTTATTTTTTTTGAAGCCAGTCACCTGAGCCACTGGAATCACTCTGGAGCCATGGGAAAATTACAGCATGTCTATACCTGATGGAACCGCTAGTAGCCAAACCTTGACCTACTGAATACACAAGACACGTTACTGTAAATCACTATTTTAAGAGTGCTCTTTAAATGAAGACCAACTCTGAGTGTCTCTCTAATTCATAGGTTATTTTCCTACTCACTTTACTACAATGACCTGCTGATAGTGAGGCGGATTTCCCATTTATTTTCATAAATCACTGTCACTGTCAATGCAATAAAAATGAAATACATTGAAATGATATCTGACATCTGATGCAAATAGAAGAACTGTCCACTGTTTACATATTTTTGTGTTCGTGTGTAGTGATTTTAGTGCCAGCCAGGGAGTTTGAGCTCTGCTCTGTCAGCCGATTTGACTTAATTTAAGAGCACTGGCTCTGAACATATATGATTGTGTATGTGTGTGCGCAACCGTGCGTGTGTACATATAGAACTAATTAAATGAACTCCATCAGACTGATGATTTAACCATGCAAACTCATTTATACACCAAATGCGGACCCTCAAATCTCTTTAACAGGCAACCAACTAAGAGCAAAAAGGAGTGGCAGGTTAATTTATTCTATTTCTCTCTCTTAATGCTTCACAAATGGCGATATAAAGCAGAATATTTTCACTAAGTCTTGGCCAGTGGCTCAGACTATTTTTCTCTAACAAGGCAAGTTATGTACATGGCACCATTTTCATAAAAGAAAACTTCTAATGCTACAAAAAAGTTTTTTATTAACTACGGTTGACATTATATCAACGTTGATCTATATAACCTACTGAGATATATACCAAAATATATGGGCTATTAATGAATTAATTCATAAAACAGATAACAGTAATAACCTGCTGAAGCTGTAAATTACTGTGTATCAGAGTTTCAAATGACTGCGATAGGCTTATCAAATGAATCTGAAACTTAATAATTTCCAACACGTTTAATTAAGACTCTACCCCTTTTTTCCTCCTCAGAATTCTTATTCCTACAACATACATGAAAAGTCTTTTAACAATGGATTAATTACAGCAGGAATTGCACCAGGGTGCAAGAGACGATTCCTCCTTGGCAACTGCACAGATTTAAGCTCTGTTACCCATGATTCCCAGCAGCCACTGATATTCGTTCCATCCAGAAACTCTGCTACGGTATTGCACACAAAAAAGCAGAGTGTCATCACTGCAGTCATGGTATGTTACACTCTTTTTTTTCCATTGGAGTCCCTAAACACACTTAAAAGTGTGACTCCTCTGCTGTTAGCTGAATCCAGCCCACTCATTGACAGAGCTATGGGGAGAAACTCTGACAACGAAACTACCTTAGACACCTCTACTCATGCTATTAGTAATAGCAACCAAAATAGACTAACAAATACTGCAGGAAAACTGGGTGAAATATATTTGTAAAGAATTGAGTGCACATTTAAAATGTTTTATACTAGCTGGTAAATGAGTCTTTATTTGTATTTGTAGCACAAAGCAATGCCATTTAAATACTAAGAATAGGTAAAATAGGTACTTTTCTGAAATCTGATATTTTTATTCAATTCATGCACTGGTTTGATTCATAAAGCTCAGTCTAACAAATATCAACACACAATATTTCCAGATTCTGTTTTATCAAGAATATGGTCTTGACCTTTGTCTGGTGCAAAGCCTCCATCACTGTTTTAATGCTGTTACATTTTCCTTCCTTGTGCTTAAGGGTGAATGACAAAATCATGCTTTATTAAGCTGTGCTCGTTTTCAGTGCCAAGAGGGATTAAAAAACCTGACTGTATTATAAATCATAGGGTAAATAAAACCCAGAAAGAACATCAAAGCCACATTCTCAGTTAAGCAAAGCATAAATTATGTGTGTGCAGAACAAATACAGAACTATTTAGTCACTGTGAGTAGGGATGGCTCTATTTACTAAACCTTGACCCGATGTCCAGCCATGCAACTACCCCACATAGCAGCTCTCATGCTGTGACCTGCATGATTGCCTCTCTTTTAATGGGTTTCTGATGCTGTAGGAAAGCAGGATTCAGTTCACCCTCCATATGTCACAGTCTTAGCAACAGCATCATATTGCTGGAATAGGGCCAGTGTTTGCATCAGAAAATAAAGGGAATGTTGAAGCCCTAACCCGTGTTAAACTTACTTAAACTGTATCCTAATTAAGAAGTACTCAAACTATAATTTAAAACAATGACTTTGAATCATTCTGCATTAATTATGCTTATAGTTTATTGTTAGAGAGAGCGATAATTTGTGATTATGATCGACTTCTCTTCTTTATTTCACTAAATGCTGCCATTGATTACTCAATCCAGATATTAAATAGCACTAATTAATATCCCTAATTGCAGATGAGGGGTTGTGTCTTATCCATGCATTAAAATGATAACTTTGGCACAGGTTCAGTTGTAACTAATTTAAATAACTGCATTTTCAGATTTCACTTTCATTTTTACTGTGGAAATACAGCTCAGAGTGAAATCCCAGTCACACAACAAACAAGCTGCTGGGAAACCAGCCAACGGTTATACAGTGTAAGAAGATTTGACAGAAAAGGTGAGGAGCTGTGAAACTGTGTCTCATGTTTAAATACAAAATTCATATCTGTTCAAATAAAACTTAATGCATCACATGGAATTATGACATTCCCCACAGAGGTATCGCTTATGTCATGAAGTAAGTCAGAACAAGACTGTACCGAAAGCAGCTCCAGCTGAGGGTCTCTTGGGTTTTGAAGGTCAGTATGCGACTGGACCCTGAGGATGTTCAATAACAAGCAAATCACCACTGAGAACCACTCAGGACCACTGAGCCAACGGCACACACTGACCTAAATCATGGGAAACACACTCACCATGGATACTATACTGGGATATCCCGGGGTGGGGCACAACACTTCAACACAATACAAAGACAAAAGAAAAGAGTTGGCAACAAAACTATATTAGGCCATTCAATTTCAGAATTTGACATGCCACAGCATCTATAGAGATGACATTTTCAATAGAATATCCTTTTGCAACTTACTGTTTGATCTTTGCTAATAATAATAACTAACAACTAAATTTAATGTCTTTAGAGACAATATTGTAACAAGTACATTTAAAGTTTGGGCCATGATGTATAGGATTTAGGGCTACTTTCAAATGGGAAATGTTCTGAATGTAATTAATGCTTTTATTGTTATTGGACAAAGATCTTAGTCGTTTGCGGACCAATCTTCGGCATGCTTTAATTTTGTTTCAATATGGATGGTATCCAATGAGAAAATAACATACAATTAATAAAGAGAGCCAAATCTGCAAAACTGCGAAGAGCCAAATAGAGGCAAATCTGCGAAACAGCAAAGACTGCCCTATTTAAAATCAGTGCCAGGTAAGAGTACTTGTCTATATTTCTCAGCTCACTTATTTATTATAAAAACAGCCAATGCTATGAACTCCTGAAGTTTACTTAAATGGGTTTTTCTATAATAAATTCAAATCATATCAACAAATAATAAATGAAAAGACATACGTGACACGTGCACAGCACATGACCTTCTGTAACGCCACGTCTAGAAAACACACACTCCCACTTCTGTAATAAACACAGAGATGTTAGTCCCGTCCAAATCGGTACATTAAATCACAGATGTCGAGTGATAAGAATTGTAACTCAAACGTCGTTTAGAAAACTAGTCCCGCCCAAATAGGGCTATAGTTCTGGAGATATAATCCTCAGATTAAAAATGAAGCATAAGCAGACTTGTGGCTTCACTTTAATTGTGGTTATAAGTTGTTATACCACATCCATACATAATATTTGTATCCATTTAAAAATATATCATATTTTTTATTTTAGTTTTCATTAAGTAAGTCTTGAACTGTAAACTCAAGTGTTGGTTTTCTAAATATATGTTGATTATGTGTCTATCTAGAATGACTTATGAGCAGCAACCTTTTTTATTTTTGGGTATGTTGTTTATGTCCCACTTGCCAAAATGAGGGGTGCGCAGTAAGGGATTAATCACCTACAATTAAGCTAACACAGAATGGTTGGGGCACAGTTGTTAAAAGTGTAAAGAAAGACAATTACATTATTGAATAAGTATACTGATGTCTGAAATAAAGGGGTTGGTTAAAATGAGTCTAGCTAAACCTTATGTAGTTCTACGAGCATGCTTCTCACAGCTGTTGGGCATAGTACTGTATACGCAGCTATGTATTGTGAGACATCTGATCAGAGTTACTGAGTTATTTTAGAGTATTAACAGGTGCTCTTGCACCATCTTGAGTAGAGCACACACATACACACACACACACACACACTTGCAGATGATAAAAAGAAAGAAAAGAAGCATCATTCTCCTTAACTGTTGGTCTGTTTGGCTGTGTTAATAGAAAAAATAAAACCATTCTGTTTAGTTAATTGAAAAAGTCAGCTACTCGCATGGTAGAGTTCAAATGAAAGATGGAAAACTGTCTTAAAGAGGAAAGGCTCTGAGGGAGAATGGTAAGTAAAAAGAGATTAGACAAAGAATGGGGCTGGTTATTTAAAAGGGGAAGTGCTCTTAAAATGGCACAAAAATGTTTACACATTCAAGATCAAAATGAAAGAAAATCGAATTTCTAATCGAAGTCTATCCCACACAAAAGATCTTCCAAGAACACCACTGTTAGATTACGTTTTCACTCTCTTACATAGGGTTGCCACCCGTCCCTTAAAATATGGAATCGTCGCATATTTACAAGTGAGATGCGCCCCGTATCAAATCAATTAGGGATGCGATTTGTCCCGTATTTCACATTAGGCCCACACATAGTTGAATAAAAACATAAGGATTTTGCAGTATGGATAATACTAATAGCAAATATAAAGTCTTGTGAAGATGCGCCATAAACCTGCAAAAAAATGTAACCTCTTGTGCACTGTTCGGGGTCTTTTTGACCCCAAATGACGTTTGCTGAAATATATATATATATTTATCTTTGTCCAAATGGCGTGAGACTTTGTATAGTTGACAACACTTTCTAGATCTAAAAAATAATTTTTTTTTTTAATGAAATCTGTTTTTTATGTTAGTGTGAAAAAAAAAAAAAAGCCACACTTGTGCTGTTTGAGACCCCAGTCAACAAAATGCAATTTTGTAACAAAATAATAGTTCCCTTTCGAGAACGTTCACTTCGTATTGTGTAGCTATACGCAGTGGGAAAGCTCCTTTTCTCGAGAATATTGAAGCCTTTAATTTAAAATGCAGTGCAGCAAAATGCAGAGCTGTCTAGCGTACGGATTGGCTGGGCTGCGGGAACTGCATGGACCTATGGCGAAGCGCGATCCTATCAGGACGCTTCCCGCGCCAAAGCGCGCCACAATGGGCGTGGCTGCTGACTATATAAGTGTTTTCTATCTGAAAGGCCCCTGAAGGGTCCAAACCTAGTCTAGATATCCCTTCGCGGGCTCTGACTCTGTCTGGTCCCCGTTGACTTTAGTTCTACTATGTGCCTTAGGCCACACAGCCCCAGGCGATAGTTCAGAGCGAGGTCGTCAGCCAATAGCACGCCGTTTTAAAATGGGTTCCCACTGCGTATAGCTACACAATACGAAGTGAACGTTCTCGAAAGGGAACGTACTCGGTTACTAACGTAACCTCGGTTCCCTGTGAGTAGGAAATTATTTGTAATAGAGCTGACACTTTGAGTTTTTAATGGGTTATGTTATAGCCCTACTTGTTTTTAATGTTTTTATGAAATTTCTGTAGTGACTGGGTCGGACCCCGCTTAGAAAATGAACATAATTCATCCTCATAATCAGAAAAAACGCAGAACACACATGGATAGAAATGAAGTGGCACACATTAAATTTGTAGAATTATATGAAAAACATGTTTGAAATAAATGATAAACTCTAAAGACTCAAACTTTTCTCTTTGTAACATTATGATTCTAATCATAATGTAACATTATTGAAAAACTGGGGGGCAACCCTACTCTTACACACACAAACAAATATGCCAGAACAAAGTGATTTTAAATTACTAAACTATCTTTAAATTCCATATCCAGAAAGATATTTGAATAACAAAGCTCTTTAAGAGGTAAAGGGATGATGATGATGTTGATGATAGCTCTTTGTCTGCTTGTGAGAAGCCTATGGAAGAGAGTAATTTTACACAAGTGGAGTACACAGCTCTACTAATATAGTATATCTGAAATGGCTTTAATTTTTCATTTCAACCAAACAGCCATTGTTGCAATTAGATTTAAATTATTGAAAGATTTAATTACATTTAAATTAATTCTTGCAAAAAGAAATGTGCTGAAAAAATTCCTTTCTTTTACACAATTTAATAATTTCCACTTACTGAGATTGCAATTAAATAGATAAAAATGTCTTGAGGCGCCACAATATACAGTATGTTGATGGTAGAATGTCATACTCAGTGAATCCAAGGTCACTTCAAGGGCACAATGTTCCACTGTTCTCAATGGATAAGGGGTCTCTGTCCTATTGGTATTCAAAAAACTCTAGTAACAATATAAGCATTGTGGCCTTAAGGTGACTGAAGACATTCTTTCTCATTTCTGCATAATAATATTTTATGATAGAACCGAGGTCACCTATCACTTGCTGTGTCTGCTTTGGACTTATGAGTATGTGTTTCACTCAGAGGAATGGGCCTCTCTTTAATACTAGGGTCCATTTGGTAGGAAAAAGCATCATAGGTATTTATTGCTCCCTGAAGGGCTTTTGTAGCATAGGGCTAAGGATTATGGCAAGGCAACAATCTATGACCTCTCAGAGGATCTGTTACAGAATATTTCTGAATACATAGTAAACAAACTGCTGTAGGCTATTTGTGGATATATTTCACTGTCAGAAGAGCAAGTACAGATGTTAAACAGCATCATTCATATAATATACCAAGAGCAAATAAGTATTTTCCTGTAATATAATCCCGAATCAATATGATAATAAGAAAAAATGGGTTGAGAAGAAAATGCTGACAAAAGGAATGAGAACAAATATTATAGCTAAGATTATACAGGCATCCATTATTTTTTAAGTATTGTTCATCCTAACATCTGCAAAGTTTCTAAACTTGGTTTTATAAACAATCGGTCTTTAAAAAAGTGCAAAGTAAACATAAACTGCCTTAAGATTTGTGGCATTATAGTGCAGATCCATGTTGTTACCCTGAATAAATCCAATAAATCATTCAATGTCTATATTGCTGCTGATTAGCTATGATCACCATTTAGACGAAAAAAGCAGAGTTATGTAATTCCTGTGGCTTACTTAGTTTTCTTTGTATAGTTAGTATGAGAGAAAGCATTTTGACATCTAGTTACATACTTTCATCTTGCCTAACAGAACTGTGAAGTTTACTGTGCTTTTATTCTTGTTGTTGTTTTAAACACAGATTAAATTTGTGCTTAAAATAATTTTTATAATGGCTGTTTTAGATGTAGAACACACCAGAAATATTCAAACATTCAAATAAAGATCCTTCACAGCTACACAAAGAAGTAAAATCAATGTGTAAATACAGGCCCTGTCTTTATGAATGTATTTCTGCTGCTCTAATGATGAGGCCATTTCACAGATCAATCCAAGACAAGGCAGCAGATGATCAATAACATTGCCATAATAAATGAAGATATTTATGAGAAAACAAATTAGATAGGAGGAACAATTATATGTCAATGCTTTTACGTTCTATCACAAATGTTTTGCGTTCCCATGAGAAACTTTGCCTTTGCTTGCAAAATGCTTGCAAAGTTTCTCTGGGAAATACATTTGCTTGTAAACGTTTTCTTTCCGAGTAAACGCAAAGTTGCAAAAACATTGAAACAAAGCTGTCACTAGGGCAGTACTACTTCAAAAGGTGCACCTTTTTACCTAAAAAAGTGCATATTAGTACCCAAAAGGTACATATTGGTACCAAAAGTGTACATATTAGTTTACCTAAATGGTACGTTAGACCCCTTGTAAAGAATACCGTCCCAGTGACAGCTTTTGTACCATTTTTCTCTGAGTGTTTCATCTCATCTTTTTACCCTCACCATGTCTTGAGGCTTGGCTTGATACTTTTTTGTGTACCAATGTCTCTCTATGATGATAAAGACCCTGAAAACAAAACAAAAACTTTTAGTCCAAAATTGAAAACTCTTATTCACTCATTTATCCGAGACTTTATTCTGTGAAACCAAAAGAATGTATTTTGAAAAATGTTTTTCTTTCTTTCATGCAATAAAAGTCAATAGGGTCCAAAGTTTATAACATTTTTTAAAAACAAACTGTGTTCAGCAGAAGAAAGAAGGTAGTCATACAGGTTTGAAATGACGTAAGAGTGAGTAAATGACAGAATAACCAATTTTAAGTATCTCTCTAACTGAAGCTTTTTTGGCTAGAAGAAGAGAAAAAAATAATGAGACAATCCCTTCAATATCCTGAATCCAACTTCCCAGTATAAATATATCAGCATATAAAACCTATACTCGTCAAGCAATTTCATGGGGCTCTGAGAGCAAGACAATAAAAAAGGTATCCAAAACTGACCCCATACCTATTCCAAAAGACCCCCCCCCCCCCCCAACTCTACAAAAACCAACCCCATGACAGTCCACACAACAGTCAGCTCCAAAAATAATTTCAGAAGTGACAGGCATCTCAAAATCCATTTGAGGAGATAAGAAAGAAATTCCATCACATTCCAGATTGTGGAAATGTGTTCATGTGAGAAAGAGTGATAAAATATGTATGTCTCCGCTCAGTGGCGGTATGGCGTTCTCCATGGCTGACTTTAATTACAGATAGAAGATAATCCAGCTATAGTGACTGGAAAAACACATGGAACGGGAAACTAACAGGCACAGCCACACACAAGCACACAGCAGAATAGAAAGATGATTGATGATGTGTCATAGAACAGTAATGGACGTACTAGAAGAAGTCCTACGGTGGCCCTTTGGGCTACAAAGCAACAAGGAATGAAATCATTCAGCTCATTCACCCATGCAGGAGTCAACATTAATGTGTATCTCTGTGTGTGTTCCTGAGTTAGGCTAATTGATGAAAAATGGATGGACTTATTCTTTTTAAAAATATTTCATAACGAGCCCTTGAGCTACTCAGTGGCCCAGAAATTCTAATTAATAAAGATTCCCCCTCTCTCTCTCTCTGATTCGTTTTTCTACTCTACCAACACCATTTTCAATTTAATTAAAAGACAGAGATAAAAATGGCTTAATCTGAAATAGAAAAAGCTCAGTAATGAAGGTGAACACTCTCTGTTACACACACATACACAGGCAAAGTGATACAACTCTTGAATTTGACCTCTAACCCCTTAATTTGATACAAAATTGATCCACTGATATCCGCTAGGTTTAGGATGTGATGTGAGAATTAAAGAAAGACACACATTCACACTGTGCCAATGTTTCCATTATGAATAAGCACAGTTGTGTGATTTTGTTAAAAAACTTAAATGATGGTATCAAATGGGGTCTTTGGTGTTTTATGCCCCCAACGGCGCCTTCCAGGCAGCGAGGGGATGGGTAGGTTTAAGGTTGAGGGTAGGGTTAGCTGCCTCTAAGGAGCCATTGGGGGCTTAAAACACCATCGAGCATCAAATGGTGATACTTGCAGCTCTCAGATCATTTCTGAAGAGAGTAGAAATAATTTCAATATAATTCAAAGATAAACAGAACAAAGCTAATGACAGTTTACATTGGATAGGGTTCAAATAAAAATACTGGTGGACACACACATACATTCTCTTCAAGATGAAGCACACCTTTATGAAGAGATGAGATGATCTGGACTGCAAGCATTTTGAAAACTGGGCTGGGATACACTGCTGGATGAGACTGCTCAAATCACAACAACGGGACAGTACACATAAACACACATCAAGGGAAAATCGAACAGAAAATTCAAGAGTGAATATTAAATCAGTCTAAATAAATACATTTTGTGTCAGCAGGACATAAGGGACTGCATTACACTCTAAATCACCATTGAGCTGTCTGACCAAATAATGATGCAAACACAAAAAAACCTGATGTGTTTTTCAAATCTGATATTTGTAAACAGTCACCACTACAGTCATTTTGCACATGAATAATGTCATAATTACCCGTCGTTGCAGAGGCATAACAATGCATGTTTCTCAGCTTGAAGGCATGTGAAGTTGTCACTGTAAAAGCAGAGCTATATTTTGTTTTGAATCCCTGTGGGCTCACACACACATCACAGACAAACTGCAGCTCTATTAGAGGTCAGCCTGAGACTCAAATGGTCATCTACCCCAAACAAAGACACGCACACATATACCCATATATTTAAGGAATAAATAGCTAAAGAAATACATATATACAAACCAGCATATACTTTATTAAAGAAAGAGTCAACAACAAAAAAAGAAAGTTCTGTCACTATTTACTCACCCTCATGTTATTCCAAACCCGTAGGCTGTTTTATTTTATTTATTATTTTTTATTATTATTATGTGGAGCATAAGGAAAAATATTCAAAAAATATACAATAAAATATTCAAAAAATGACTGTTCACAATGACAACATCTAGGGCTGCTCGATTATAGCAAAAATCCTAATCATGATTATTTTGGTCAATATTGAAATCACAATTATTTAACATGATTATTGGTGGGTGAAATGATCAAAGTCTTACTTCATGATGTGAGTAATTTATATGTCAATGAAATTTCACAATTATCAATACTTCAGCAAAAACTAATACTAGGTTAATTAATGCAAGTACAAGGCCTCAGAACAGAAGACAAGTAAACAGTCAGCAATAAAATAAGAACAAAGAAACTAATTAAAAACAAAACTGACAAAAAATATAACAGAACAAAAGTACAAATTAAATAAACAGTTTTTTTTAATGAAGATGTACTAACAGTGGTATTCAAATAAGTAATAGCCTAGAACTACAAAAGTTAAAAGTTAAAGTCAATTAAGAGCAATCTTGTTTTCATAATCGTTGGAAGCCAAAATCGAAATCCGATTAAATCGCACAGCCCTAACTACTTCTGTTAAATCCCAAATCGTGCAGCCCTAAGTTTCTCCAGCTATCAGCATGTTCACAGTTTTGTTGTTGTTTTTTACAGGGACCAGATGCCACTGATGAGTCCTGCTGACTTAAACATTCACACGAGTCTCTGTACATGAACATGATCAAATGAAAAAGCAAAAACCTTGGAAATGACAGGTATGGTGAACAGGAACTGTTTCAGGAATGGCACAAAGGTGCGTGACTGTTCAAGTCTCTGCCTTTATATTAGTGTGTTAAATAATGTGCCTTTTTGTCCTTCGTTATGTATCTTTGGATTATGTTGTGTTGTAAATAAATCCAAACAATCAAAAAGCCATTCTATTAATCTCTCCACATTCTTTGTTCTAGTTCCCTCACAGTCCCACCTGATAGGACCATTAGGGGAGGGTCTTTGTCTTCCGAGGTGTGAAACATCAATATTCATGATGATTCATGCCCTCCTCGCATACAGCTTTCTTACACAAAACGTGTCTTACAAATTTTAAATCAATATATTGTTTTATGTGAATGAGTGGGCAGGATGATTTTCACCTAGATTTGAAGCAAATATTCTAGGCTACGTGATTCAGTTTTCACCTCAGACCCCAGAGGGTTAAGCCATGTGATGATCTATTTGCAGAGGAATGGAAATATGGACCAATTTTATGGTGCATTTTTAGTCATTTTTGTGTACTATCACAGAAATAAACTGCCAAAAGATTGTTACAAATTTTCCTTGAGATTGGACCAACATGTGGAGGACAGAATTTTCATATTTAGGTGAAGTACCCCTTTAAGAGCCATAAAGGGTGGTGTATGTGTGTTACGATTCACAAATACTGTGTCTTAACATAATGATTGTGATGTGTGTGATGTGCATAAGTGCATTTTCCAGCAGTTTCAGAGAGTGTATTGTGGTCATGAAAAACACACACACACAAAGACTACAGTGGTGTTTGTCTATAATAAGAGCCAGCAACCAGCTTGTTCACTCTGTTCAGTGTGGCATATCGATCTGATTCTCCACTGTGATAAACCAAACACATGTCCCAGTGGAGCACAGTGGCATTGTTCAAGAATGAACAAAAATGTGTGCACGCGCACACACACACACATTCAGGAAAAAGCAATATTTGTAGTTCTATTGTTCTTTAAAAGAGGAACCAAGATATTTGTTCTTGACACCATGAATGATTTTAACTGTTTGTCTGCAGTCCATCCTTTCAGAGTGCCATCCGGAGATTAAATGTTGTCCCGTACAAAAGACAGCACATATTCTCTTGTCAATCCTCAGCAGGATTGTCTGCACTTGCAGTGATTGTTCATGTCTAAAGTATGCACACGACAGCTTTTGCTGTCATGACCTCACCAATCCATCTCCTTTAGTCTAACAGCTCACTCATGGACAGTCTCCATGAAGGCGTCTAAATGAAGCACTGTAAGGAGACGGCTAAATTAAACACTACGGGAAATCTGACGGCAGGTTATTTGATCAATACAACATTACATCAAATGAATCCTTGGCCCAACGAGATCAGCATCTCCGTCAACTCCAAAAAAAGAGGTGGGAGTTATTTTTATTAAAGTTATCTCAACTTGAATGAACCACTAGATACAAATTATTTATATTACATTCAAACCATTTTCTTCCACAAATACACATGTAGTAAAGAAATGTGTGTATGTTGCCATTAATCTTCATTTATTAAGAAATGATTGGTCTCCTGCTGATTCTGTCGTTTATGCCACAGCTTATTGGGCAATGATTCAGAAACGGTAACTAATAATGATTTAAGCCATGCAAACAATGACAAATCTTTTCTCCTAATTAATGCATCAACATGCAGAGAAGCTGGACATTTAGGGGCTGCACTATTAGTAAACAGCTATTTTAAATTGCAATATTTCACAACATAACTGTTTTTACCTTATTTTTGATCAAATAAATGCAGCCTTCGTGAGCATAAAAGACTTCTTTCAAAAACATATATAAAAAAAATAATAAAAAAAACTAGATACATGTTCTATATAGATCTAGATATAACTGTCTAATAAGAGGTGTATCTGCCAGCAACAACCAATGTCATTTATCCACCTAAACTGATGTTATTCATGTTTTATTTGTCAGCTATGGAACTGACTTGTCATCCTAATCTTGTTTCCTTCTTTATTTCCAAATCACAGTGAGGTTCTTATTTCAGTTTTGGCACCCTGTATTTGGCTGTTATGATGTGGTGCATGAAAAATCCACCCAAAACTATCATCAAGCTTCTAGTCAAGACAGGCGATCTCTCCCTCCAGATAAAAACATCAATTTCCGTGAAGCGTTGGGAGATGTTACCAAATGCCAATTTCATTCTTCCTTGACTCTGTAAATTGTGCTTTTCCTCTTAAATCTGATCCTCACTCTACCTGTGCTTCAGTAGACAGAAGAATATTGGTCGCCTTCCAGCTCTGAAATAGAGCCTCCAAAGAACAACACTAGAGTCTCACCGTTTAAGACTGTCTCAACTTTAAGCCCAGGCTATCTAGAAGGATTAAATAGATGACTTCTGCAGCTGCTGCCACAGAGGAAGAGGATACATACAGGAGAGATAACAAGAAAGAGAATGTCAAGAAAGGTAGAATTAACCTTGAAAAAACACACTGAAGTAAAACCCAAGTAGCTAGGAAAGACAGCCATAAAAATACTGTATTTAAATATAATACAGAGACACAAAAGACATGGACATTGTCAGATGTCACAGATTTATTCCACTACAGTTTGTGGCCCTTTATCAATTGAGATTCAGCCCTCCCATTACACCACATGAGTGTTTAAAATGGCCTTCCATTAGTGGGTACTGGGACTCATTAAGACATGTGAGATGACACATGGATGATGTGTCTTAAATTCCTCCCTATGGAACTGCCACATCAAACATATGGCCAGTGTAGGGGGGGAACAGCTGTGAGTTGTGTGTGTGTGCGCATGCAGGGACATGCCGATACATGTGGAGTCAAAGATTGGGATCTCTGTGTGTGTGTGTGTGTGTCTCCCAGCAGAGAAAGACATCCAAGGTCAGTGTGACCCACAGCTTGAGCTTTGACAAACATCTCACACTTCACATTGTCTGCTTTTCAGATTATGAAGTAATTAGGTTGTATTCAACAATTATAACAACATAGCATCATTTTATAAAAATGTATTAAAAAAATAATGAAATATTATTGTTGCTGTTATTAATAACAGCAACAATTCATTCTTTAATAATACATTTTAATAAAATAATGCTGTTCTTAATATCGTTTAATAATACTAAAAATAAAATTTTATTAAAATATTGTATTAAATAATCATTTCATAAATTAACATGCTTATCAGCATTATAAATCAAATGAGTTTAAATCAAATTTTAATACATAATATGTAATAAATATATTTTGATAAATGTAATCTCTATAAAGAAAGACTAAACTTTCAAAAACGTTCAAATAAAAACACTGACATTCAGAAAACATTTCCAGTTGTCATTTTCAGCCTTAATGGCAATTCTTCCATCATCCATTACAGTGATCAGACAAGTTCTCACAACATACAAATGACAAATGAGTGTAATTTCTGTACTGTTTGTATTTGTATGGAAAGGAAGGACGGATAAAGACAGAGGCATGTCTGACTCACTGAAAAGTCACTCATTAATGCCTTTTACTGATACATACTTTTCATACTAATTATGTGCAAGTTGTCTGCCAGACTGTAGAGGTCTGGACATTTGGCGTGCAGATATAAAGAGAGAGTGAACAGAACACCAGGAGGGAAACATATGGCCAAAATAAAAGCATCTCTAATAGCATTTCAGTTCAGGGACCTTAAGACTCCAATTTCAATTAACTCCAACACTCATCATTCAGAATTAAAACTGACTGCTGACAGCAAAGTCATTTACTTCAGATGTGACTCATTCTACGTGTCCACTGGTGCAGAAGAAACATGCTCAAAATACCAGAGACCTGCTGCTGTGGGGGGTTGTCTGGAAAATGTGTAGCAAGGGTGGCTATTTTAATATGTGAGCTATGAGCTATTACGAAAACTGTAACTAACTAACTGCATATTAATTACATGCAAACTGCATTTAATTAAATATAGAATGTTATTCAAGCATTGCGTCTTACTAAAAACTCTGATAGATGTCGCTGCCTTCACTTTGGCTGTTTTTTGCATGAAGTTTCATGTTTCTCAGCTTTTTGAAACTGTTACCACTTGCCCTGCTGTCAATCCAGTAATCCCTGAGTGAGCCCGCCTCTCATCTCCCACTGAGAATGAATAAAGAACACTCACTTACATCCGCTCACTCAGCATCAGTCGATACATATGGTGATTACATGCATAATGACTGACTCTTTCAACTTCAATTGACTATTATTACCTCATTTTTAATGCACACAACACTATATGCTTGTAAAATATGTCTCTTTCTAATTTCCTCTGCTCCAATGATCATGTAAGCATAGATGCGCAAAAATGCAATCTTGAAATCAGATGAACTGATTCTGTCAGTCAATAGACAAGAAAGTTCACTTGCAAACATCCCCACACACATAATTGTAGCTAAGAACTGATTCTCCTTGAACTCTAATAAAACTTTCCTGGTAAAACATTTATAGACAACTGTAAACTTGCACACATCTGATTAAAAATTACATGAAATATAACACATTATTAAAAAAAAATACTATTAAATGATTTTGATTTGGATGATGGGAAAGCATGCAATTAGCAGCAGAATGTTTGAGTCACACAGGTTTGGTGATAATTCATTCCAACATCAAAGGAGAGCAACGATGACTGTAATGATTGTGTGTTGATTCCTTTATGTCTATTCAAAGTTGGCGTGACAACAAAAAGCATTCCTCACTTAATAGGTTAACCAAACCAACAATCTTGTCTTATTGCTATTGGCGATTGCATTGTTGCGGCGTGAGCCAACATTCAATCCTTCGGTACATTCAGATACATATTTTTGGTATGAGTTTGCCTGTCTGTGAAAACACACAGACACAAGTCTGTGTGTGAAAATGGGAAAATGCACTGCTGGGAAAATGCACTGACTCCCAAACAAATTCCACACAAACACATATGCAAGCACAACATTTGCTCAAAAGACAAGAAGATAAGGGAAAATGCATGTCTATTTGCATATACAACAACTGAAAAAAAAATTGAGCTTGATGCAGAAATGAGCATTTGTTTGTGTATAATAGGCTGTATAGTGTATATTGGTATATATCAGTGCTGGTACCAATAGAGGTCACATCATTTTGCTGTCATCAAACTGTAATCTGTGAGAACAGTCCATTTAATACCAGTCAATACTCTTCAATTACAAAAGAGCAGACAATTATTGCTCACCAAGATGTTTCCAGTAGAACAAATTCGCTACGAAGAGACAATTACACATGCAAACACACACAAGCACACAGATCAATACGTCATGCTTATGACATTTGTCAGACTCGATTGAGCCTCATTAATGTGTGCAAGCAGCACAGCACGTTTGACACCACTGGCATAGGTTTCATCTGAAGACCAAATCTGTCAATATTTGACACAACCTGTCATATGACACTGTTAGCCATAGACGCTCAGAGTGTGACCCTTTCCGCTGGTCCAGATCTCATTACTATAAAGCTACATGTTGTATCGTGATTGCAATATATTTATTATCATAACAGTATAAAATATATATTTTTTACAACAACAAAATAAAAAAAGGCTAAAATAAAAATAAAATAAAAGTGTAGCACACTATAGGAATAATAAGGAAAATTACAGTTGCATTATATCCCTCCAACTCCATGGTGGGCCAAGACCACACTGAACCTTTTAAAAAGTGGTTATGATTTTCAATATATAAAATAACTCTAATTAGCACAGGTGTAATATACACAGAAGCTTAAATACCTCCAGGATTATTGTTCTTACCGGTAATATAAGATCTATCACCAAAACCCTCAAGGTATTTTTTAAACTAAAGATCTCTGATCCAAAAACTAATGCCAGATCTGTGAATCATAAAATCAGGAAAGCGCCTTTAGCAGTGAGGCAATTCCTTTGATAACCACAAAAAGACTACAGTAAAACAAGCTATTGAAAAAAACATTCAAGGTACTTGTATGGGGTAAAACCTCACAGACATTAAAAGCATGCCGGCTGGTGTGTCGAAGAGCTTTGATCACCATCACCGTCTGCATGTAAATGTCAAGATTGATGTCGGTTCTTTCTAAAACATGTCTTATGCCAACCCAGATGCACAACAACTATTATAAAAGGAAAATAAGAAATGGACTAAATCCTTCCATTTAGAAATAATAATTACATTTTGAGGAAGTTTAGTCTATTTGGCCACAGAAGAACAAAAAATGTGGCTGGTCAAACATTTGGACTTGTAACATTTGGACAGTGTAATCCAACTAGCGCTCACATACCGTATCTGCCTTTTAGCAGTGGTGAACAGTAATAAAGTATTTCATAAACTTCATGCATTCATAAAGTAATTTTTCAAGTATCTGTAATTTATCAGAGTATTTTTATTTTGGGAAACTTTTACTTCACTACATTCCAAAGCATAATATCATACTTTTTACTCCAACTACATTTCATAAAAACATGTCGTTCCACATTATTTTGAACTGGAGAAACCAACACCCGCACTGAGACACGATAGCAATGTCTGATTTGTGAACACGCTGATTCCCTGAATTGGACTGATCTGATTGAATCTGTTCTCAAGACAACAACATGATCCAGTCGGAGCGAGTCTTCAGTTAATAATTCACTGATTTTACAAGTCTGACTCAAAATGAGCCAAGAATGGAGATCATCGCAGCTCAAATGTGCACGCACAACTGATACCGCAAAAAGTTACTAATGACGAATTTTAGAATTTATTATTGTAAATGAAAATCATATTTAGTTTGTCAGTTGTTTGTGAACTCTATCTGCTGTAAAAGGGCGAGCTGATTGTATGAAATGCTTGAATATGTACATGTCCACATCTGTGTATTACTGTCTGAACTGGGTAGGTTTTAATTAAAAAATAAATGTTAAAATAACGCAAATGAATGCCCGCTGCCATAGCAGTTTCAAACGATGTAAACTAGTATGTTTGCTTAGTTTTCTTGCCCTATGTGATGTCTGTTTTTATATTGTATTTATACTTGTCAACACACATTTACAATAAAAAATGTTTGCATACTTGAATTATCATTAATTAATTAGTTATTATCAGTGTATGAAAAGTTTTGGTAATAAAATAAAATGTTTTCTTGCTTGCAGAACAATAAATATTAAACAGTGTTTCCCATACATTGACTTATTTGTGGCAGCCCACCACAATATCTGCATTGACCGCATCAAATAGATTTCAGTGCTTCCCATTCATTACAGACTGTGGTGGCCTGAAAATATATATAAACATAAAAGGTCTTTAATGTTGTGTTGTTGCACCATTGCTGTCAAAAACTAAAATAGAAAGTGCGATAAGGCTTTGTGTCCTTATTTATATATGTGCTGCGCAAAGAAAAGTGCGTACTTCGCTCACGCGATCAGAACGTGATCAAATCTGCGGGTTTGATTCTCAATACCAGTTCACAGTGAATGAATGCAGTGAACTCCATCAGGCATGTGCTGAGTTTAGCGTCCGTTTGGGACCATCGCGGGCACCAGTTACGCATTATTTTGACATTTGGATAACTGACGATTACAGCATTTCACTAGATTTGTAATGAGACGCGTTAGTAAACTTGTTTTCCACCAAAATAAAGGTTTGACTGCAGTTTCCATCAAAATAAAAGCTTACGGGTGGGTTTATCTCTAGCATGTATAGAAATTAGGACAAAACATTATTTTTAAGTACCTTTGTTTTACAATATATAGCTATTACAGTCATATGAATACTATTATAACATTATTATTATTATTATTAGTGTAATGTAGACTGACAAACTATATCACAAATAAAAAGAGGTTTGAGTCCCCTTTAAAGTTTAGGCCCCCGGACCCCCGACCCACCCACCAGTTTCACAAAATCCTGTGGGAAACACTGTTAAGTTTCTGCACAATCTTCCTTATTGACTAGCGCTGGCTACTTGACAATTCAAAATAATGCATAATATATCAGGCTGAGCTGTAACCTATTTAAGCTCTATCTGTGTGTCTAGTACATTATATTTATATTTACATTATATTTGCAACTGTAAAATGTCTGGCATTTCAGAAGAAAGCGGCGACCAGAAACATGTCAGCGATGAAAATCTCTGTAAATCAATTTAAGGCGGAAAAAAGCAAAGCTATAATTTATCTCGGATCACTCCCAAATTTACCAACGAGTGTCTACATGCGGTCTGTGCGCCGTTTCAGCACAGCTCCAGTGCTGATGTTTATCATTATAAGGCAAGGGGTACCATCTCAACAACATCTTACATTTAGCTGAGACCGGTTAACGGAAAGTGAAATGACTTTCGTCCCTATCCGATCCACGGTCCAAGAGCTCACCGCAGATCACAGACAATCACTGCCTATGCTGACCAAAGCAATTCCACATGACCACTGGAAAATTCAACCCGCACCACATGGCAAAAGAATATTAAATCAAACATACAGTGGGTAAAATTATGTGAAATTACTCTCTAGACAATAGTGACGTTGTTCATGAAGCGTGTTTGTTCCACAAATTATATTAAGTACAGATGAATCTAAAGATTTCATCATGCTAAACTGGGTGGCTGATCTGTGCGTGTTTAGCGGCTCTGCGTGGGGACTTGGACCTGAACCTTTGCTAATGTGCATGAGCAGCACAGTCTCAGTAAGGAAACCTGGGTCCAGGTGGTATTCTGTGAGTGGACACACATCAGACTGACACAACCATCTGTCGGAATATTTCAGTCCATAATTCAGCACCCTAACACAGGAGGAAGGAACCTGTTACACGGTCGAGGGTGAGAACATGCATTCATAAATATTCAAACATACAGTCATTTTAATTACATTCATTTCTTTTCTTTTTTCTTGATGTTTCTCTATGATAAAAAGGCACTCTTATTGTTGTGAGCCCACTGGTCTGGAAGTAAAGATATTTTGTGAGTTAAGAGGGATTTCAAAATTAGCAGTTATTCCAAAAAAACTAAACAAAAATGTGACCCTGGACCACAAAACCAGTCACAAGGGTAATTTTTTTTAAATTGAGATAGGTGTTAGGATAGGAAAATATTTGGCCGAGATACAACTATTTGAAAATCTGGAATCTGAGGGTGCAAAAAAAATCTAAACATTGAGAAAATCGCCTTTAAAGTTGTCCATGTTATGATGAGGCAGGAATGAAGCGGAGAGAGAATCCACATGCAAGCACTACTTTAATAAAACAAACAGGTAATCCAGGCAAACAACGGAACTCAGGACAGGAACACGGAACTCAGGACAGGAACATGGAACATGGAACATGGAAACAGCTACAACGACCAACAAACAACAACTGAAGCACAGAGGTTTAAATACAGAGGCAAACAAGCTAAACAAGATTACAAGGGGGCGGGGCTAATTACAAACACCTGGGGAGACTAATAAACAAGAAAAACTACAAAGGACTACAAAACATGGCACATGACAGGAAATAACAAAAGTCCACACAAGACAAGGGGAACACAAGACAGCAATCATGACAGTCCATTTATGTTCGCAATTTTGCTGCATCCACTCACAAAAATAAATCTTTTATATATTTACGGTAGGAAATTTACAAAATATCTTCATGGAACATGATCTTTACTTAATATCCAAATGATTTTTGGCATAAAAGAAAAATCGATAATTTTGACCCATACAATGTATTGTTGGCTATTGCCAAAAATATACCCGTGCGACTTGTGACTGGTTTTGTGGTCCAGGGTCACAAACAAACAAACAAAAAAACAAATAAATAAGTAAATAATTATATAAGTAAATAAATAAAATAAATAAAATAAATTAAATAAATAAATAAATAAATAAATAAATAAATAAATAAATAAATAAATAAATAAATAAATAAATAAATAAATAAATAAATAAATAATGGCTTGAGGGCCATCTGTGGTTGTGGTCTTCCTTCAGCTCCAATCTGAAAAAAAATCACATGAATCCTCAAAAACATTATTCTCTAAAACAAACCTAAATACAATGAGATTGAACATCAATCTATACAACACTGATACAGGGTATCTAGCTTTTATAAAGAACTTAGACTAGACATGAATGACTGTATAGGGTGACTTTTAATGGTTTCTGAACAATTAACAATGTTCTTATGGAAGGGTCCTCCTAAAATGGCTCTTTAATCTAGGAGAAATTATTTAAGATTTACATAATGGCTTTCACTGTATAATGGACACATTATGTGGACTCCAGAATGACGGACTTAAGCTTTAAGGGGTTTTCAAAGTGTTCACTATTAATGTGGAAATAATAATTCCGCAGAATTTCATAAAATAATAGGGTAAGAAGAAAATGGCCTTACCCGGATTTATAGGAGCTGCTTACAAAATGAGCTGGCTTATTGCTGAGTACAAAACAATGACTTTAAATACTGTGAATTAGGAGGAATAAAACATTTATTTTGTTTTGAGTTGGAAGTTGTGGATTTGTACACTGTGTTTCCAGTCCAAATGCTGAATTATGTACAGAAACTTGTTTTATTTTCACTCAGCTCTGTTAAATGAGTTTGAATTTCTGCAACATTTGTGATGGATAGGAGAGTTTCTTTTCACTTTTCACTTTTTAAAAAGTGACCAAAAAATATATACATACAGTACATGCACACTATGGCAAATGCAGCCATTATGTATTTAATGACAAAGCTGGTAAGTGATATGAAGAGGATACACACACACACACAACCATCTAGCATGTGATAACCAGGCTGTAGCCCATGGGAATAGGTCTCAGTCAGCAGTAAGTGACTGAATAAATGCTGCTTCAGCAGTGAGAAGCAGTACTTTATACCACCTGAAGTGAGGACTCATCTTTAATGCTATTGTACAGATGAAAATGAAGACAAGAATCATGTAGAGCACATCCATTATGTAAGAGGTTCATTCCACCTTCAACAGACACCTCAAGCAACCTTCCCAAGAAACTGAGCAAAAGAATCAAACTGGGATCAATCCTTTCAGAGAAAGAGAAGATGGACACATGCATTCTAGTATTGACTACTACACCACAAGGTTGTGTGGGTTGTGTGCTATTCAGAAATGAATTGAGAATGCCTTTTCTATTTCCTGAATTTGAATTGAGGCAGCAAACACAATGTAGAATTGTAATTTGAATTTGAATATAGTTAATTTAACTAGGTATGTTTACATGCACTGATGTTCGTCGATCCGAATGAATACAATCCAAATTCAGATTCTGAAAGTTCTGTTTATGAACCCTAATCTCTGCCATTCAACATTACACATTTTCATTTGCATATGCATTCATGTAATCTGAACAAAATGTAAGCACATGTGCAGTGTCGATGGATGGATGGATGGATGGATGGATGGATGGATGGATGGATGGATGGATGGATGGATGGATGGATTGAATGATTTAAAAGGAGCCAGTTCTGATTTGCACAAACCTGATATTCAGCACTGGCAAGAGATCGTGGCAATCAAGATTGTACCAAAATAGGACAACAAAAGATGTTTTACTTGGCAAAATGATGGCTGGTTTGCTTTCTCTCTTTCTCTCTCTATTTTTATCTTTTGAAAGGTTTATTATTCCTTTATCAAACATGTTGTAACTCACTGTGCTATTTACATACACAAACAGAGTGTTAAAAAGCACTGGCCCTGACAGACTGCAATGTGCACTCTATGGGTCATTGTCATACAAACTGACTGCACTATTAATCTGCTCAAACTGATCTCGCTCTGCTCTCAAGCTGTATTAGTACAGTGCTCACGGCATTAGGACAGTGCTTCCAAAGAAGTCTTTATGCAATGATGAACCAGAGAGGTAAAGAAGGGAATATCAAGAAATTGCAAGCAGGGCGGAATGTTAAAGAAAAAGATTAAGCACTTTTGTAGCCTTTTCCTGTCTAGTTACTGATCCAAAACACAGTCTATAGTTAGTTCCACCCACCTATGGTCACGTCACACAGCACTTCACACCTCCAGGTGGAAACAGGCTGGCAGATAATGAAAATAGAATCATCTTTAGAAGCACAAATAGACAGATGCACACACACACACACACACACACACACACACACACACACACACACACACACACACACACACAGGTAAGCCATCCTGTC